>NW_024582054.1:26705446-26896154 GCF_017639235.1 Corvus kubaryi
GCAGGGGCCGATCCCCGGAGGACGCGGGGCCGGCACGGAGGGCAGAGCCGGTCCCGGCCCCGAGGCCCCCGCACACGCCGGGCGGGGGGCGGGACCTTCCGGTTCATGTCGGCGCTGGGCTGGCGCGGAGGAGCAGCGCGGCCATCTTCGCTCGGCCGGGAGCGGCAGCGGGGCGGGCGGGGGGCAGGCAGGGAGGGAGCGGCGGGCGGGCACCCACCGACCGTCCGCAGCCCGTGGGGCGCCGGCCTTCTCGGAGCCTGGGGCGGGCCGCGATGCGAGCGGCGGCGCGGTGAAGCGGGGCCCCGGCGGGGGAAGGAGAGGGCAGACCCCCGGGCGGCGGGCCTGCGCTAGCCGTGCCCCGGCGGCAGCGGAGAGAAGCCGGGCTGTGCGGCGCCCCGCTGCCGCCTCCACCCGCCCGCCCTGCGCTCACCCTCTCCCCCCCGGAGCCGCTCCCTCGCCGCCTCCCTTCCCTCGGCTCCATCCACTCTCCGCTGGATGAGGCGACCCCCTCCCCGCTGCTGACCCCTGCGGACCCCGGCTGTAGGATGAGCCCGAAGGACTCGGAGGGGGCGAGGCCGCTCCGCTCCCCGAGGAGGATCTAGTGGGGGGGCACCGACGCGACGCCGCCCCCCGCCAGGCACCTCGTCCTTCATGGTGGCTCCCTGCGACCACCATCTCGGAGCAGACGCGCAGCCCGGGGCCCGTGTGTGTGTCTGTGCGCGCCGCCGCCGCGGCCGCCCGAGTGAGGGAAAATGTCCACTCGGACTCCATTGCCCACGGTGAACGAGCGCGACACCGAGAACGTGAGTACCGCGGCCGCGGGGGACCCGCCGCACCGCGCCCGGCCCCGCACCGCGCCCGGCCCCGCCGCGCGGGCATCGCCCCGCGGGGCGCTGTCAGCAACCGCCCGCCGCCCCTACGCTGCCCAAATTGCCGATTTATTCTGAATTGATTCTTTTTTTAACCCCTCCGCAGCACGGTTCGCCTGCTCCGTGGCGTTTGCGGGCATCCCTCCCCCTCCCAAAGCCGGTGTCCCTTCTTTAATTCCCCCTGTACTATTCGAGTGTGGCAGGGTGGGGAGGATCGCGTTGGTTATGTCGGTAACGGGGATCCGCGGTGGGGAGGGGAGCTCTGGGGGGCTGCTGCCTTCTCCTGATATGCAAACTTACTGCTAAAGCACCCGAATAAACCTCTGGTAAACAGATGGGAATAATTCAGTTTGGCTAGGGGTGGGCTAGGTGACCTAGATAATAGGCCTCTTCCCTGCTTAATTTGCAGGGTTCCCGATGGTAATGACGCTGTTAGGCTAGTCACCTGTTCAGATTACATTGAAAGGGTTTCTTTATTGGAATTGCCCTTCGCGCAAGGGAGCCTATTCCCTTTACACTATTCCCCCCCCCCCCGTTTTTTTTTTTTTTTTTTTTTTTTTTTAAACCTTGACAAAGCCAAGGTTTAGGAATTGACACTTTATTTACAAGATTAAGTCAGTCACAAAGGTCGTATGCTAAAGGAAGAAAGAACAACAAAAAAAAAGTAGTCCTACCACATGAGCATATAGCAACAAACGAAGCTCGGCAGGAGACTCCCTTTCTGCAGATAGAAACTATATTTCTCCTAAGTTAAAACTTACTTGATCCTGGTATATCCTGTCTGACCATTTTTCTGCATGGGCTGTGACATGTCCCCAAATGATAAACAGAAGGGAGTTGTCACTCAGTGTAGTCTGAAATGAGTTGATCGGTGAACTTTGTATTCAGCTTTTTGTAAAGGCTATCGGATTGTTCTTTACAAGATAGATGCTAAGGTTGATGGAGGAGGCTTTTCTATTTTTTTTTGAGCAAGGGCTTCTTATGTTTTGGACTGGCATAAAAGGTGGAAACTTTGGTTAAAGATCAGGAAAAACTGTTGGATTGTTCCAGACCATAAATAGTCCGAGAAAAGTGATGGTAGCCCCATTGTTTAAAACAAGACCAGACAAAGCGTTAGAAAACATGCTGCATGGAACAATTACTGCATTACTAGGGATTTAGATTTTATTGACATAATAGGCACTTCTGACTTCTGTGATCTTTATTTGTTTTAGCACTACATGCAACCTGCAGGCTAAGGGCTGAATTGAGCAAAAAGCCAACTAAGCATATTTGGTTGTAAAATCTCAATGAGCTTCCTGTCTTGTGGAAGAAAATAATTAAAATATTATGCGGCCCTTCCTATGCCATGGGGAGAGTTGAAGTTGAAACATACTCTACAAAATACTATGCAGAGTTTATTTGGATAATTGTTTTCGTGTATAACAAACCTGACTGGGGTTTTCAAGCTTCATGTGAATGTATGGAGGCCACATAGTAAACCATTTTAGAAACTGTTCAGATCAGATTCCCCAATTAATTCAAACTCAACTGTGGATAACTTAACAGTGGAAAGACTTAATATGTGCTCGAGGAGACATAATTATTCACAAGCTGTGTGTTCTAGCACTTGAAGTTAGATTTTTACATGTCTTCCACTTAAGGCACCTTGTTCTCACTTCAAAATATTGGTCTAACACTTCTGTTTAGTTATCTTCATAATTTGACATACATGGATTGTCTTGCTTGCAGATGAATTGCCTTAGGTTTAGAATAAGGCATATTTTTCAATTGCTGTATTCTGTGCTGGTGTCCACAGAAATACCTGTGGGTAGTGACATTGACAGGGAGTGATTAATCCAAGTAACTCACCAGATCCAGCGAGCCAAGCCCCCCCCCAGTGCGATACCATATTCCTCAGGAAGTTCTCTGATGTTTTGGCCATCAGCTGTCTAGAAATTTACCAAACTGTCTTCTGTTCAGCCTTGCTTAAAAACTAAATTTAAATCTAACATTTAGTCTGTGTGAATTACCCCTACAGCTGTGAACATCAGGTCTCTTTTTTAATGCCAAATGCAATAATTTTGATACTTCAGCTAGCTATTCTTCTACCCCAAATCTGGGTGTGTTGTATTGGCAAGTAAATTGAACCTTGATTCATTCTCTTTCACATAAGAGAAGTCTAATTAGTTAATATTCAGAGGACTCTTTGAAGAGGCTTAGGAGGTGCCAAGGTATTCAGCTCGCCTTTGGGCCATGGTTATGGACCCCATTAATGCCTTGTCTCTGCTTGGAAGGTTACCACTGCTGACAAAGGCTTGGCTGGTGTTGAATCTGGTTGAAGTGTGCTGATCATAGCTTATCCATGCCTATACTTGCAGTTTTGAAAATGAAGTTAGCCTCCAGAATGACAGTGAGTGTAAATTATCATTGTCTGTGCTTGCAGTTAACCACGTTCAGCCGTTGGCAGGTCCTGTTGATTAAAAAAGGTGTAATTGCCAGTACTTGATTTTTATTTTTTTTTCCTAAGGCTTCTTATCAAGACATGCTGAAGTGGAAATACTGTCACAGTGACTGTCCCCAAAAGCTACTCAGAGCTACCAAGCCCTTAGTGCCTTTGAGATTAAAGAATTTGGCTCCGAGTCACCTGGTTTTGAGAGGAAAGGCATCCCAGATGATCTGTGATCATAGGAACTTCACACTTGGACAGTTGGAAGCTGGCTGTTGGCCTGCGATGAGCTGGCTCCTCACTGCAGAGACAGAGCAGCTCCTCTCTGGCCATGTCTTGTGCACGAGTGGCTGCCAGCTGCTTAGGGGACAGAAGTGCAGGAGAGGATCAGATCTTTTTCAGAAATATCTGAAATAATCCTACATGTGAGAGAGAAAGCAACAGAGACAGCAGAGACCTCCTTCATGCAAATCTGGGAGACAGGATAGCCACAGAAGAAGGACTTCAGATGACAGAAGAATGAGTAAACCTGTTTTACTAGTGATGAGAAGGAAGGGAGAGAAGATGGAGGAGAAAAGAGTGTGGAAACACTGTGGGAAAGGAAGATAGAAGGTGGAAAACAAAAGATGAGAGGAGTCACAGAGGAATGTGCATATGGCAGGATGGAGGACAACCAGTGACAAAGAAATAGGAGCAGAAGGAGCAAGATTGTGAGGAGTAGGATAACTATTCATTAAAAAAAATATTCAAAGAGTGGGAAGATGATAGCAAACTATAGATAGAAACAAGGAAATACAGGTGGTATGGAGGTTGGAAGATTACTTCTTTTAACAGCATGAAATAGAAAAGAAAAATCTTGGATTAAAGAGTTTAATTAAAACCTCTGTGTTCATTGCACAGCTGTGTTTTTTTGGGGGGAAAAAGGGTAACTGTTTTGAATGTGTTGGTTCTGCAGGCCAATCTGAGTTAAAAATTTAAGTAATTTGAGGAAAAGCAAGACTAAAATACACTCTTATCTCCATGACTGTGCCTAATGTGAAAAATTTGCTATTGAAAAATGCCAGCATGATGGCAACTGTGCTTGCACAAAAGGATTCTGTGCAGCAGAAGTATCACCCTTTTTATTTAAAAAAAATTTAGTAAAGGCAGGGTTAGGTACAGAAATGTATTTTAAGATACTGGGAAAGTTAGTGTAGTATGTCTTGGTTTATTACCAATTAACTATGAAATGCATTAGAGCATTTGCAGTCAATATGCAAGCTTGCATTGTTCTATGTATTATTTATCAGTCTTCTCCTATTACAAATAGATCTGTAATTGGAATGCTTTCTTCCGTAGCATGAAATCCTGTGGGTTTTTTTAAAGAAGGGACTGAGGTTCCTGTGGCCAAGAGTTGTGACAGATTTTCTTCTACAGGACCATCTACATTCTTCCATATTTTTCACCAGTTGTAATAAATGTTCTGGTTTGAATTAAGTCAGGGGAAGGTGGCAAAATAACTATAAATAAAAAATATTTTAGGAATTCACCTGGGATGTATTTCTTAGTGTCAGAACTCCCCAGAGCAGAAAAAAATGCTGATGCCTGATAGGCCTGGTACTGTGTACTCAGAAGATACCTGGTGAGGCTGTGCGACATTGCGAGTCACCAGCTGCTAGGATTTTCACATTTTTTCAGTGAGACATTTAATTTTTAGCTGTGCTGAACAGCCTGTGCTGTGGTGTTTAATCAGTTGGTTTCAGTCAGCTCGCACTGATGGGAGGCTGCTGGGGGCATCAGCCTCGGATGCCTCTTCCCACCCGTGGTTTGTGCCAGCACTAATTATTGTGGGGCTGTGTGACGGGTCTGGTCAGCTCTGATCTGACTGCTATAAACCCTTGAGAAAAGTGGGGTTATCTCCATTCCGTGGCTGCAAACACAATGTCCAGTGCAGGTGGGGAAGGTTAGAAATGCTTCCTAGTGTTTTTGTTTTGGTTTGAATTAAGCCAGTCATAGCACAGCACTCTAGGGCTAAGGTAACTTGAGTTACATCTACAAACAGAGATACATATTTATGACAGTGTAAATTGGGATGGTTTGTTCCTGGAAATAACCTTTTTTTTTTTCCTTTTTTTTACATTAGTTCAATAACAGATACATAATTACAACTGCAAATGGCGATTTTTTGTTCCTGGAAACAAACTTTTTTTTTCCCTTTTTTACATTATTTCAATAACTCAGAAATAGGTTGCGGGACCTTACTTCAGAAAATGTTAACAAAGTTAGACTTAATTCATTAGTAGCACTGAATGTGACTTAAATTGTGGCCTTAGAAGTAGCAATCTGAAAAACAGAACACAACTACAGGAATTGCTGGAAGAAAATAAATGAGAGGAAATAGAGTATTTAGTACATTGAACTTCATAGACTTCCTTGCCTTTGTTACCCACTCACCTGGTATCCTTACCTGCTCGATTCTCCATTTTAGTTCTAGCCAAAAGACATATTCATGTTGATGTAAGCGGACAGTTCCTGTTGACAACATGTCTCAGGTGACTCAAGTCAAAGGAATTCAAAGAGTGGAGGCATTTGTCTCTCCCGATCTCCATTTCATATGATATATAAGTAGCATGTGTCTGCAACTTCCTCTTCTTTTCAGTCAAGTAATGCTGCCTCATGGGTGTCAGCCAGATCAAAAATGGAGGTCACTTTTTTTTTTAGGCTCATGGCATATCAGGGTTGGCTCTGCTTAGTGTGGAGATCATCTGCCACTAAAATTCTTTAGAACATATGATAAATAGGTGCATACTGCTCTTAAAATATAAACCTGAAAGATACTGAGTACACCTGTGATAAGGATGAAACCCCTGGGTTAAGAGGAATTCTTGCCCCATAAAGCAGCAAGTTGCTGAGCTCTGTACATATATAAATACATATAAACAGAAATTGACTTTCAAATAAAATTTGTTCCTGCAGGGTTAAAGCCTAAGCAAAGTTTTCTATCTGCAAGCTCAATGTGGTTTTTGAAAACCAACTGTGAGGTGGTTGGGGTTTTTTCTTTTTTATTTAGCATGTAATTACTGACAGTGATGATTCTGGAAAAAACTTGGTTGGCAGTATTGTTGATGAAGAACAGAATATGGTTGGCTCTTTAGCTATTATTCCCCAGGCTGATGTCAATAAATATCCATTTTAATCAGCAGTAAAGGAACTTTGGCTGGAAAGATATGATGAATGTTAGATCTTGATAATGTGAAGCAACAAAAGAGCTTTTAAAGAGCTTTTGTAACTGGCACCAGACTTAATCTTTTTGATTATATAAGCAGGATTTCTTCACTGTTGTGTTGTTCAGTGCTAATCATGGAATTACAGATTCACTTTCTTTCATATGCTGTATAGACCATGAACCAAATCCTGCCAAACACATTGCAGAGGCTGTAGTGGTTTTACATGGGAGGACTCTTGAGCCAGACCCTGTTTGTCTGCGGGGGGAGCATCCTTCCTTTGGTGACGACTGTTAGTGCTTTGCTGTCAGCACTTCCCCACTCTGGTCTTCAGGGCAGTGCTGCACTTGTCACTAGCAGTTCCCACCGCAATTCCCACTGCTGGTCAGTAGCCAGAATTAGGAGTGTGCAAATGTTGCTTTGGGTAGCAGTGTTCCCTCTGCCAGGTGAAAGTGTTCTGTATCCCTACTGTCTGGCTCCATCAGCCTGCCCACTGTAGGGAGTTGCATTGCTGTGCTCAGTTTGAGCTGAAGCTGCTATGTCCTGAGTGTTACTCCTGGTTTTTTTTCATTAATCTTGCCTTCCCCACTGAGGTGTGGAGGAATTAGGAAATGTGTGTCAGATGTATAGCTTCCATGTGCTAAAGCCTGTTTACTCTTCAGGTTCCCCCTTTAAACTGGTGGTTTGACAGATCTGACCTAATTAAAATAGCCACTCATTTTCATGAATGTCATACCAATTACATGAATGAACACTATGATAGGCTGAGAACTGCACAGTGAAATCTTCCCCTTTTCACAATGGAAGCATCCAAATTAGTGTTTTCTCTCCCTTAACATTTTATTGTATTTCTAGAAGGTCTGCTTTGTCTCCCTTGATGAATTCTGACCCTTTGACTTGTTCCACTTGATCACAACATCCATAATGGTTGGGCTGTAGCCCATGTCAGTGAATAAATCTGCCCTCCTGGGTTGATAACTTCAGTGCCACTTTAGGTGGATAGCATTTTTCTGTGTAGGAGATCCTTTAAAATTTTGTGAGATGGAAGCCGTGACTGTTTACCCTTAAGATTGATTATGGAGCAAGCTAGTCTAAAAACTGCCTTTTAATTATATGTGTTGGAAGCAAATAATTGGTTATGCAAACATTAACATATGCATACTGGGTCTGACAAAATCCACCTCACTCCATATCCTGATTTGTGCCTTGGTCACTGGTAGGAGGGAAGTAAAATCAGGACAAGTACAGGACATCTTCACCTGACATGTTCCTGTTTTATAATCTAGGAAAATAATATAATATTTTATAATACATGATTATTTAGGGAATCCCAGAGCAGTAACTGGTATATAAACAATTGTGGTTGAGTGTTTGCTGTGGCACCTTTTGGTGGCTGCCAGAAACGTAAGTCTCTGTTTTGACTTCCCAGTAGAATTCCTTCGTCAGCAGTTGCAGGATGCCCTGCTGTGCTGGTTCAGGGATATCTGTGCTCAGGAAGATGCTACCTCTGCGCATATCCTTAGGGCTGCCTTTTTACACTGAGTAGTACTCAGCAGTTTGTGTGTTCTTAAAGATGCTAATGAGAATGAGAAATAAAATACAACACATTGTTAGGAAGGGCTGCAGTGAAATTTTGTCTTGACATGTTTGATTTAAAATATTTCTGAGTTTTTTAAAAAAACAAGCTATGGTATGTTTCCTGGTAAGTTTTTCTATAAATACGAGTGCTGGTGGGGAGTACACAGCCAGAGATTACCATGTGTTTATATATTGTGTGCCCAGGCTAAGGTAATGAAGCAATCTAGTGTCTCAAATGTTCATCATGTCCTGGAATGCTTACATTATTAACATTATAGGTTTTAAGTAGTTTTTTCTTATTACAGTTAAAAAAGCTGAATGAAATGAGGCTGTCATGATAGTTACTAGTCTTGACAGCTTTCCAAGAAATTCTGTAATATCACTTTGTACTATTTCATACAGAGGTAAGGTAGCAGCTAAGGTAATAAACATTCCTAGAGACTTTAGTAAGATTAAATTTTATTAGTTCATTTTGGCTGATCATAAGCTAGTACTCACTATTGTATTAAATACATACTTTTAAAAAGTTAATGCCATTTGTACCCCCCCATTTCAGAAAGAGTTTCCTATTTACTGTAATTAAACATTGATTTTTGCAGGTCTTGGACATTCTGATTTCTTACTGTTTTTCAGCTCTTCAAATGGATATCAGATTCTCTTTCAGGTTTTTCCTCAACTTCTGGCACCTTCTTAAGCAGTACAAGAACCCTGATACTAGTCATGCCCTGCCCTGTGTGTTTCTAACACTCTGAATGTTAAGATACCTGAAACCATACAATACTGGATAAAACTAACATCTACCAAAAAGATTTCAGTTGTTGACACCCTCATACTTCATTTGCTTTTTACTTTTTTTCCTTTTCTTTTTTCTTTCTCTTCATGCTAATCATTATCTGGCTATGAAAGGATGTCGGCTCATCATTGGGGGAAGGCTTTTGCGAAAAGGTGGGTTTTGTGTTGTGTTCCAAATGTAGTTGGTCTTGGGTTCAGTCCCTTCCTTGCCATAAGGTCTCTCACAAACGGAGATGTTTTACTTCATTTCCTTCTGGGTTGAGTAATAATAGGGTGGGGCTGAGGGGAGGAGGAGAAGAATGTTTTGTTTGGGTTTTTTTTTAATGACAAAGGTTGTCCTGGTAGCTTGAAAATGGATGGTGCAAAAAAAAGAACAAACCTTTGAAGTGTTTAAAAGATTTTTAAATGGGATCTGATGTATGCCAAGATACCGAAGAAAGGGCTTTCTTGTCATGAGTGGATTTCAGGAAACTTTTAAAAGAGGTGGTGACTGGCAAACCTGAAGTCACACAAAGTACCCAATCTCCTTGCTTCAGTTTCCCTCTACAGTGTAATGGTCTTGCTTTGCACGAAGACAGATATTTTGGGAGTCATTCAGCCATGGTGAGTTCATTAGCAAGTGTTATTCTTACACAGAAAGCACCTCCAGGAGAGGTGCTTCTACTCACCTACCACAGTGTTTGGAAACTTAATACAAATAAACACACGCTTATTTTAAGTCTTACATTTTTAAGACAAACCCCGTTCCTTCTTAAAACCATATAAATTGTGGACCTGGAGAAGAAGCCTGAAATTAAACAGAGTTTGGGGGGGGTCAGTGTAGTGAGGGAGGCAAAATCTGCAGATTTGAGGGTGCGAAGACCTGCACCTCAGTTTGGAGTGCAGAAGATGCTATTACCATTTCTCCAGGCTGAGATTGGTGCTGTTAATCTGTTTGCTGAGGAAACTGCCCTGGGAAGTACTTGAGTACAGCCAGATGCTATACAAGCCAATGCATGATTTGAGCTTTTATTGGACCACCTATATTTTGCTTTTTGCCCACACCATTGAGCTTTCCATCTGCCTATCATGGCTTCTTGAAAATGATTCGGTTGGAAGAAACACTTTCATTCAGTTTTGAGTTTATGCTCTTCCTTCATTTCCATATGCAAAAGAAAATCCATGTTGAAATGGACAATCTGTTTTCTGTGGTTTTTAGAAAGCTTGTTGTCTATCCAGTATAATAATGGAACTGACAGAGGAAGGACTTGCTGATAGATTTATTTATGTAAAGTGGAACATAGTCTAAATTAGATATGGTTGCAAAGGGCTGGATTTCTACAGAGCGAAACATGGCTGTGAGCAAGTCAATTGGAGAGAACTGAACTGCTTAGGAACGCACAGCTTGATACTTAAAACCCACGGCTGAAAAAAGTCATATTCTTGAAAAGAAATAATCTGGGTTAGGGTGGAAGTGCAAACCTCCATACAAGGAGATTGTGTTCAGTTTATCAACCCTAGTCGATAAATTAGTTCACAGCTGTTAATTCCTCCCTTTAAGTGCAAAACTAGGAAGCATGAAAAAAATTATAGGACACACTAAGTAGTTTCTCAACAAGAGGACAGTGAAGCTCCCAAGACACATTAACTGGGTGGTTTACTATGTGGAATACAGTTTGTTAGTATAACAGGATCTTTCTTTTGCCTGATAGTGTTTATGTGAAGTAGGGTATGAGTACAATCAATTTTGTCTAACCTGTTTTCTGGCTTGGGTATATGTGGTACCTGATGCCCACATCTCAACTGCTTCTTAGGCTAGCTCAGGACTAGCAGTGTTTTAGTTCAAGCACAAGACAGCACAGCTACTCTGTTTTCAGAGTCAGCTGTGTGGTTCAAAAGCAGTTGAATTCAAGTTGTTCAATCTGTCTGCTGGAGGGCCTAAGCTAACAAGCCCTGCTGGGAGGCAGTCTGGCTCCTACTTAAGCCAGCTTATGCTGAGTGCCCAGGTGTAGAAGGGCTGTAGTTCAAATAGTTCTGATATGCTTCTTTTTCTGAGGAAAGTTATCAACTCTGTGAAGTGCAATGTAAGTAGTACAGTTGTATTCCTGGGATGCTGTACTTGAACTGAAATGAACCTTCCTCTAATATATCCAAGAAATATCCTCCTGGCCCTGTACAGAACATCCTGGTCCCTGATCACCAGGGGTAGCAATGTAGGAGGATGTTAGCATCTAGCATCAGCAGTTGCTGCTTTTTTCTAGCTGGTCTGAATAATTTGACACTAAAAGGTACAAACGGAGCTGACAGAGAAGTTCTCTGCATTGTGTGTTGCAAGGTTTGTTAGAAGTCAAAGTTTAGGGAAATACAGAGGATTGACGTTGCTGTGCCAGTACACACAGGGGTGGCTAAAATGGCATGAACAGTCAGCACCAGCCTGACATTAAGGACATGCAAAATACTGAAATTGTTAATATAGGGTTTCGCTGGCTTTAATAGTTCCTTGAGTTGTAGACTGCTCATCCTTCCTCTCCTTGAGAATTACTGATTGATAAAACACTTACCCAGTTGTTGTAGGTCCCAAGATATTATTGAGAACACTGAATTATTACCAAGTCTTGAATTTTTACTGGATATTGAACAGGTGTGCTTCTTGTTCGTATGCCAGTTATTAGTGGTTTGGAAGAAACATGTTCTCTTGCTCCTGAAAACTGGGATAAAATTGCTAGAATATGAAATAGGGCAGGATGGGCCACTCATCAGGAGCACTTGATACTCTGCATGAAGGGAAACTTTACATTTCACTTCAGCCAAATGTGATCGTGCATGTAAGGATCCAGGAATGGGAAGCAATAATTCTTGAAAGAGCTAGGGTTGGTGTTTGGTGGTCAGGTACAGACAGTCTTCTGCAAAGAGAGTTAGTTCTGCCCCTGTGAAATCAGTGGGGTGTTGAACAGAAGATGCAGCCTCTGTGTTCAGTCCTGTTGCACCTACTGTTGGTATAGTGGGTCTGTGTCCACCATGAACACCACAAAAAGATGTTGGAAAAATAGGGGAGGGTTCTGAATGGAAGTACAGGAAATGTTTCCTTGTCTTTAATCGTTTGTACAGCAGCCTGTTTAGGGAGCTCAATATACATATCACTTACTAAAGTGAAGGAGTATTGTGGTCACAGAAATTAAGTACCTCTATGGGAAGTAGAAATCTAGTGGCAATGCAGTAGCCAGGCAGTAAGGAGAAGCTAAAGCCAGATTGATACTAAAACATTGTGTGTGGTTTTTTAAAATAGTAACTATTGAAACAATTTTCCAGGAGTTGCCATAGGCTCTTATCAGTAGCATTTCTTAAATTAAATGAATGTGTTTTTAAAAATAATTTGATCACAGCTGTTGCACTCAAATTAACAAATCAAGGAACCTAAGATGTGAGAGTATATGGTCACAAGGTTACATCAGGCAAGTGAAACTTGCCAAGTGTCATGCAAGCTTGGATTTGTTCATTTGTGCCTGTACCATGGTTGTTAGCTCTTGAGGTGTGATCTCATCCTCATGCTACAGTGATTTTCAGACTGAATGTTGCTGTCTGCCAGTTTCTTGGTTGTCCCCACTGGGTTTCAGCAAGAGGAGTGGCAGTAGAAGAGCAAGATCTGGGGTTTCTGGGGTGACTATGAGTTTAACGTGTCATCTTTGGTGGATACAGATACTTGCTCCACATTTGCAGGCTCCTGAGCATTTCTAACTAATACTTTAATTAGTATGATTGCTGTACAGAGCTCAACCATGATTTAAGAACATAGGAGGGCACCTGCTCTTTCATAAACAGCCTATCAGGAAATTAAAAAATACTTTAATCTTAACCATTCGATCTAAAGAGTAAAGACTGTTACAGATACAATATATAACCATTCTTTTTTGCAATTAGTAGCTGTTCAGGGAAACGGAGTGAAAGGAACTTAACAGATTGCAGTCAGATCTCTGTAACTGGTTTTCAGCCTATCAATATCCAGGGTTTCTGTACATTAGGTAAGATTTCTTCCCTTGTTCTCCAGGTCATCCTGGATATTTTCAGTCATGTGGATCTGTAGGAACACAAGTTTAGTACCGCAGGAAAGAAAAAAACCCTTTTATTAGCTTAGTATAAGTTGTCCAGTAAAGGTTAAAAAATTGTGCTCTTGGAAAAGCTTTTTTTGTGTTTCCTTTCCAAAGGCTTTCCTGCACTAGTTAGGCACAGTAATGCAAATGGGAAATAATATCAAACACCTCCATGTTTTGTAACTGATCTGGCAGTCCATGTAAGTTACTTAAAAATGCTCAACTGTTGCTGCAGTGCAGGTGATGTTCCACTGTCTTTACCAGGTGACGAAGTGGATATTGTATTGTGAACTGGGCACCACTTTATTGCCCCCATCAGAACAAAGTTCAGTGTGAACGTGAAGTTGGAGTTGGATCCTTTGAAGGTTTCTTCAAAGGCATTGCTGATGTTTTTGAATGTTGTATGCTTCTCATCACTGATGTGTTTTGTCTTTATTTCTCAGCCTTACCCGTGTATGTTTTTGTTGCAGCACACGTCCCATGGAGATGGACGGCAGGAAGTTTCCTCTCGAACTGGGCGCTCTGGAGCTCGCTGCAGGAACTCCATAGCCTCCTGTGCTGATGAACAGCCACATATTGGAAATTACAGACTCCTTAAAACAATTGGAAAGGGGAATTTTGCAAAAGTGAAACTGGCAAGGCACATCCTAACTGGCAGAGAGGTAAAGTGGTATGGGTGTAAACAGCAGTGAGTTGCTGTAGGTGTGAAGGTTCTCTTGGAATAGCATCATCTAAGCCTGTGAAATAGAGCACATTTTACTAGAGATATTGCCACTGATGTAGAAAAAAGCAGAAATTGAAAACTAATTTTTAGTAATGATTAGAAAACAATTTCCCTTGGAAATGGTTTCTTAAATTTGTATTTTTGACAAATTCTCTGTCCAGCTGAATTATGTTAAAGTTTGCTACTAACATTCTTGGATAAATCCTCCATTTTCGAAAAACAGATCAATATACAGCAATTAAATAAGCTTGTGGGAAGGACTGCCTCTTAGTGTCTCTATACTGCTGGGCTGTATTGGAGGGGAAGTCGGGAATGAGAGCTGAATGTTGACTTAATTATGTTCCAGGTAGCCCAAATGCAGTATTTTCTTGCCAAAGCAATGTATCTCCCCGGAATCCTAGGGTGGATCATCCCAGGGTGTCTGCAGTGCCAGGCAGCTTTGGGAAGTTGCTTCAGTTCGTTCAGAGACAGTTTGTGTGTCAGTGACGGTTTGCTCAATGTGTGTAGTATAGACAAGCTTTCTCTTGCATCTCTTCTTGGAGTCTAACTCGGCTCCCTTTTTAGTTTCTGCGTGCCATTGCAATGTAATTAATCACTTGCACTTAATGGTGGTTCTGATTTGGTGAGCTGTAGTCCTGTTTGCTTGTTACAAGATGGTGTTTCTTGGTGCTGTTTTATTTAAAGCAACTCTTAAGTACTGAAAGAGGGAGAAACACCTTGCTGACCTTTTCTTGCCAAACCTGTCTGATGAAGTGAACGTTTGCTGATACCAGCAAGGACTTTTACAGAAGCTGTGTAGCTGACTGCAGTGCTTTAAGGGAATTTCTCTTTTCTGAGCTAATACACAGTTCAGTAGCAAGAACAGAGGGAAGAACTGAGGGGACATCGTTTTGCAAGAGCTGTTGGGAAGGATTTTTTTTTTGGCTGACAGTTCCCGTTGTCTTCTGATGTTAAAGTTACTTTTCATTTGTTGAGAAAGTTTTTGGTTAACTCCTTTCCACTTAAGTTCCCTCCTCTTTTTACTGATACTTAAGATGGGATATGCAAGTAGTTGGTTAGTGTTTCTTTGCTGTTATTATAGGTATAGAACTTGGAGATAGAGATGTGTCGCACTTTGCAAAAAGCGAAGTACATTTTCCTTTCCTTGCAGATAACTGCGTTGACCTCTGGTTCATTATTTTTGTTCGAAATTTCTACAAATAAAGGGGACAGTGTAAAATCTTTGGCTAAATTTGGAAATGTTCATGTACTAAGTTTCTTCCACTCTCATGGAATTGATGTGGTTCAATCAATTCAGAGCATAAACACTTTCTGAGATGTGATCATTGGAATGAGTGTCATTCCTTAGAAGGGAATAACTAAGTTAA
Organism: Corvus kubaryi; assembly: GCF_017639235.1. Classification (NCBI taxonomy): domain Eukaryota; kingdom Metazoa; phylum Chordata; class Aves; order Passeriformes; family Corvidae; genus Corvus; species Corvus kubaryi. The sequence continues at coordinate 26,720,475 of NW_024582054.1, forward strand.
TTTTATAGAAATGTCTTCAAGATATTTAAAACTTCTTATTTTTCTTAAGAGAGAGATGAGTAAAATTTCTCTGCTTGCTTAATGAACTGTACAATGTTGGTAATTTTAGATGTCTGTGACCAGAATTGTTCACAATATTCTGGACAGCAATTTCCCCAACGTCATTAGTTTACCCTTGCCCTTACAGAAGTATTTACTGATCAAACTTTAGACTGTGCTAGCCTTTCTCGTGGCTGTTAAATTGATGTGTTTTGCTTGTGATCAGCAACAGCACCAACCTTGTGTGTTGTTGAATCTCGGTTTCATTGCTAACTCATCTCCAAGGTTGTTTAAATCAGTTTTCCATTGTATTTGATGGTGCCTCTTAACTCCTTCAACAAACTTAATCATTATGGTTTGACATCCTGTGCCAAGGTTGCTGATACCAATATTAAACAAGATTGGTCCCAAAATCTTGTCCTTGAAAAACTCTTACTCATTTATTTCCAACCTAATATCTCTTCAGCCATCTTTTTTAGGAAAAAACCCAATTCTGTGCACTTTTCAGCTTCTCTAGTTGAAAAATTTCCATGCAGCCTCCTAGATGAGGCTTTGCAATAGTCCAGGTAGTCATATCTTGTGTGTTTCCATAGGGTACAATTAACTGTAGGAAAATATGTTGCATTTAATCCTTCTGTTTCCTTGGTTTTTCCCTGCCAGTTTCAAGTTCAGGAATTTTATGATAAATGGGAAAAAAAAATTGTCTGATCATTTCTAAACCCTGCTCTTCTGTTCTGTTCTTGGTAGATGCTAGGAGCCTGTGCTGCAAGAATGCTTTTTTTTTTTCTTTCTTCTTTAAAAACCTGCTTCTTGTAAGAATTTCAGGATCATATTATCAGCCTGGCCTCAGCCAGATGGCACTTAGCTTTCTGAATTTGTGATTTCCTGCTTTACACACTTGCTCCTGCTGCCTGTCCTGTCTTTGTTCCTATTCTTTTTCCCATCTTATGTATCAAAACCTAAATTAAATGCTTAGTTTGGGGAGTTACACTTAAATGAGTTTTCATCTCTGCTGTGTTCTTGCTGGTTTTGAACCCCACTTATCTTGTTGTTATCTGTGTCTCTGTTCTGAATGTCCTTTTAAGTGACCATGTCAGTTTCACTTTATGGCAATTCTTTATATCTCTGTGCTGAGGAGCTTCCAAATCTTGAAGCAGATCAGCACTTTTCTGTCACTTCCTGGGAGGAGGAGATGTTTGTTTAAGCATTCTTTTAGGATAGTTGCTTGTCTCCTTGCATCAGGAGTCCTTCCCTGTGAATTTTCCTGTTGCTTGAGATGAAGATTTCATGTTTCCAACTGGAGTAAGTTCTAGGACTCTTTTTCATTTCCATTTTTAGTGTGTCTGTGGGACGCATGATGAGAGCCCGTCTTCAAATTACAGAAAGGAAGAAATGTTTAGCCCTTCTGGGGATGATCAGAACATCAGCCTAACTTGAGGGGGTTGAATTGTCTTGCAGGGAGTGCATAGCCAGAGATTAGCTTCACTGCATTAGAGCTGGTGTTTGGACACACCATCCTTCTTGATCCTCTGCCTAGGAGAGTGTTATTTGTAGGCTGTCTGCCCTTTTGAAACCACAAGTCTTCATTGTCAATCTGCTTTTCTTAATTCTTTGACTGCAATCCATGTTATTTTCTGTTGTAGTTTTATCAAAGGGTATTTCCTCTGACAAGTTTTTTGTACTTGCCAAAATGAATCTAAAAGATAAGACTACCTTCTGCTCCTACTGAGGTGGCCAAAATTATTATGGATCCTTCTGTTCATTGAAGACGTGTGTTCAGTTAATAGCCAGGGAGTTGAAATTTCCCAGTGAGGCTGAATTCTTTCAGAATCCAAGTCTGACTCCAAGGAATCTATTGTCATCTTCTTTCTGTTCTTCTCTTGGAAAAAGTGAAATTTTAGAGGGAGAAAACATTCTGAATAGTAGCAGTTTGGCCAATTTGCTCAGTGTCCCAACTTCTGATTTCTTTAACTCCCTTATTCAAATCATGTAGGAGGAATGTTTTAAGTCATGTTATTGTGAATGGTGAAAGCAAACTCAGTTTTAATTCTACTAACGATTTCACACAGAGTATCATGGCTGATGCAGCGGTGTAATAGTGTAGGTGGACTTGCATTCCTCCAGCATTGGCCGTAGCTCACAGTACTTGAAACCATTCCAAATGCACTTTATGGAAAAAGAGCAAAGTTTCTGCTTTGAAAGGCAATTCAGCGTTTTATTAACTGTACTTTAAAAATTCTCCATTTAACTTTCTCAGGCTTGTCAGAACTATTCTTGAGGGCTGGCTGCCTTTGCCTGTGATTTGGAAACCTTATCAAGGCACCTGAAGTTGTTCCCTGTTCTGATGATGGGTTCAAGCTCTCAAAGTCCATGTTAACACATTGTACCCGCAGTGTTCATGTGGATAGGAATTCTCTAAATTCATCCTGCCCTTAAGGCTATAATTAGTGCACTGAACATGCCTGAGAGTCTGTCTTTTGAAAGACTGAGGTCTGTACCTTCCCCATATCCTGAGGGCTGAATTTGTTTGACAGTGTCAGAGACCTTTCTGGTCATCTAGCACCAAGTGCACCCTGAGAGAGGTGAGCTGGTTTTGCAGAAACACAGTACCTTAAGACTTTGTGGGTTCAAAGAAGTTTACATCTTTCAAAGATTGGCCAGAATGGTACAGCCCAGAACACAAATGCAACCTTTTCTGAGTGGAATGCATTTGCCAAGTAAACAGCCTTGGGTAGTCTTGGAACACCAGGTCGCTTTCAAATAACATTATCTGCTTTTGACAAAGGCAGTGGTCACTACATCCAGCATGGAATTATAAGAGATTGCAGGAAGCAAATAACTTTGAGCTATTGTCACAAAGTTAACAACAGGCGTAAAGGTAGAGATAAAAATCTTTCTTGGTTTCGAACACAGCTGCTAATATAAAAATACCTATTGCTTAATGTTTTTCTCTCTTGTTTGTATTTTTGAAGTGATTTCTCAAGGTTTTGCAATGGAATTTTGCCTTGGGAAATAGTGATCTTTAATATCAGTAGCTTGCCTTAGAAGAAAATACTCCCCAAAGTAAAAGCATTCTTAGATGGCTTCTCAGTCATGTCTCATCATATCTTGCATCTAGAAGAGCTCAAAATAAGTCTTGAATATCAGTTTCAGAAAACACCATATCCGTTATATAATTCCGTGATGCACTCAAGCGTTGAACACTGTTCCCTTTACCCCCTCCATCGTGATGATCCATCCCTGTGTTTTTGCACTTGAATTTAGGGATATAAATTGGCTTTGCTGTAAGATATTCTTTATTCCATATGTCGCCAACCCCAAGTTAATGAGGTGACAAAGATAGCACAAAGTGATGCAGGGATATGGGAGCTGTGGCATGGGAAGGAGCAGCGTCTACTGTTTGAGCCAAAAATTGAAGGGGAGTTGAAGGCCTTTGCTTTGCACCAGTGAGGTATTATAATCAGCTGAGTTGCAGCATCTTGCCTCTTTGAGAGGCACCATCTCCTTCTGTAGAGCTACTTCTGGTATGTTTAGTCTCTAATTTAGAAAGGAAAAATACCAATTGGCAAGTAATTCTAGAAAGATTCCCATTTCCTGTTCTACCTCATCCAATATCCAAATTGCATTGCACTGAAGTCTCTGTTGCTTATTCATTCATTGCTTCAAATCTTCAGGTTATGACCAGTTAGCATGGTACAGAATTTCTCTTTTGCTTATTTTGTGATTTTTTTTTTTTGGTTCTTTAATATTTCTGTGCAGCATTTACTGAAAAGATGAGAACAAGTAAAGGAATGTACTTACCCAAAGTGTTGTACTACAGCCAGTGTGTTTTTGTTGATTCCCAAGTGATACTTTTTTTTAATACCCATCAGGGAGCAAATTGACACAAATATTTAGTGAATTTCCAAAGATGAACTTACTTCTTGCCAAATTTTTGTGGAAATGCTTTCAATATGCTCTGAAATCTCTGTTTTTAGAAACTGCCAATGCCCAGTCACTACTGTGTAATCTGTTGTGTAATTATACTGTGTAAATATTATCTGTAGGCACACTGCTCTCTATCGGGGCACTGTCTGATGTTGGAGCTTCCACTGCTATGAGTGTGATGGTCTTAATGTCAAGTAAAAGACTCAGCAAGATTCTCTTCTTAATATTCTTAAAATACCAGGGTTTTTCCACTCTCCTGCTTCTAGTTTAAATACAAGTACATAATTTGCAGAAGGAACTTAGGCGTTTTTTGTGTAATTTTCATGTTTTCCATTTCTGTTGCTGGATTTGAGCATGTTGTAATAACGCAGCATTGTTCCTGTGGAAAATACTGATCATGAACTCTTCCTTTAGGTTGCCATAAAAATAATTGACAAAACACAGCTGAACCCAACTAGTCTACAAAAGGTATGTTTTTACATTTAATCTTTCAACTGTATTATAACTTGTTCACTTCCCCACCTCCTTCCATTAACCCTGAATGCCTGTGCAGGAGAATCCGAAGCATTGCATACCTTTGCACACATCTGACTACTGTATTTAATAGCTGGTTTTGTAACAGATATTTTTGACAACCCTGCAGTTGTTCAAGCTGAGCTCGAACGGAGCTGTAAACTGAGCAAACAGTGGTATTTGCCACTTCCTTTGTCTTCCAAGCAGAGCTGACTCTGTAGAGAGGACGTTTGTGGTTTGGTGTCATGCTCCCATGTCTCCTCCATGCCAGTCACCTTGTTAAACATAGAAATGCAAAACTTATGTTCTGTCCTCTTAAACTGGCCTTGAAAATACTGCCTGTGGACTGAAGGCCAGGCACTATCTGTGCCTTTCGTGTAGTTTGCAGCAGGAGAGGTGATGCAGTTGTATGAAACAAATTGGGCCATGGCTATTCTGGTTTCTTCCCTCTAGCTCTGAATGTTTAATGTGCTGTTACTGTTGTATCGCCTTATCTTTTTTAGTACAGAGTGATAAACCCTGCTCTTTCATTAAGCAAGCCAGTCTGTTTGGGAGTCCATGCAGGAAGTACATTTAAATGTTACTTTTACTTGGGACTTCTCTAACTCTGTCCTTTTAAGTGCTGCAGTCAAAGGCTTCTTGTTTACTTTTGAGTATTTTGATAAAAACCCCCTTGAAATATTTCTGTTTGAACAAGAGAACACACAGAATTTGCTTGCAAACAAAATGAAAGAAGGTAACTATGGTAAACTGGAGAATATATTTTATGCAAATACTAAAAAGATCATGTGACTAGATGTTTTTATCAAGATTAATGGTGCAAAAGTAAATTGGAAAAACACACAATTTCTTACATTGTATTGGGCTGAGAGGCAAAGAGTAACCTGTAGACAAAGGCTCCATCACCCAAGCAGGTAGCAACTTTGTATGACTCTGTAGACCAGGTAAAAGTAGATAATCTGGTTCCATTTTTCTCAGATTTTTTCGCAGCTTAGTCCCTGAGGTTATTGGTGGTTTCTGGGTAAGCAGGTTGAAAATAAAGTGCAAATTAGATAATGTAATGGATTAGATAAAATTTCTGTGGCAGATTGCAACTGGAAAAAAAAAAGGTTAAATGCATGAAGGACTTGAAAGTGAAACAAAAGCTGTGTGATATGAAGGGGAAACATCAGGGTGTGGGAAGAATGGTCAGAGAGAACTAAAGAGGCCATGTTTTCAGTTAAAAATGTAAAATCATAGTCCTTCAAATGGTGTTACTTGAGATTGGGCTGTAATGCCAGTTTGAGCTCATATCAGGGTACAATACAAACCTTTTACAAGTCACAGGTGTTCACTTGATAAAGCCACAAGCTGGAAGTATACATGATGGGCCTTTGGTAACGGGGTTTCAGCCAGCTCAGTGTCCACTCATGGCTCCATCTCTGTTGTAATTTAATTTTTATTTATAGTTTATAAAATTAGACTATAAAGTGTGATTTGTAGTATGATCTTGTCAATCACTGGATTTCTTAACTGGGAGTCTGGAAGAATAGTACAAAATAGCAGGGTAGATATCAGATCAGATTTGTGGAGTGAAATTGCTAATATGCTTTCCTCTCTAAGCTCATTTGTTGTACAAGCACAGAAAACATTTAGCAAGATATGTAAGTTTTCAATTCAAAAACTGAAAGCAGTTTTATTAAAATTAAATGCCTGCTTGCCATAGTAAGGAGAGTGAATGCACATGTTGCTTGCCAGCTTTGCCTGACCAAGGCTTTTTATTTTGCAAGCCTTTGCCCCTTTCCCCCCAGCACAGCTGGCAGTGCCGCACCCTCGGTGCCTTTGGAGCCAACTGCACACGCGACCTGTGGATGCAGGGGAAGCTAAGATGGAAGTGCTTCTGATCTTGCACTTCTGGAGAGAGAGATAAAATATTTGAGGTATGGTGGGGAGGGAAGGGCTGTGCCCAGAAGAGGGTGTGGTGTACAGTGTCTCAGCTGCGGTGTAGCTGCATACCCAAGTCATCCTTAGGTGGGGAAACAAATGGTGATTAAAGGCTGCCAGTTCTGACTTCTTTGTGTTCCATCTTCCACATCGATGCTTCAGCTGCCAGGAAGAAGTTAACCTTGTTAAGGACTTGCTTTGCTTTCCGGAGCAGTAATTCTTGGTATGCCCTTGCTGCAGCCCTGACAGCTCGATAATGGTACTCGGCAGCACAGCTCTTGAGAAGGGTCGGGTTTCTTGTCTGCTGCTGAGGAAGTTCTGTGGCAGCCACGTGCAGCTACTCTTCGCTGTTGTTCTAGGACCTAATGACTGCTCTGCTGCTCTTGCTTAGTGAAGAGGAAGCTGTAACCGGTACTTCCCTGCTTTGAAAGAAAAGGGAATTCTTAGAGGTTTTTTCCCATGCTGGTGGAGTTAGTCATAATCACTGTTCTCCACAAATGGACTTGTGTACGCAGTTCCAGTGAGTATTGGTCTCACTGCAAACAAGTGCTGATGCTACAGAGTTCACTTCCTCCTAGACAAAAAAAAATAGTTGTGTTTTTTTTTTCCTTTTGAGTTAGCAATGCCATTATATGCAAGGGTTTTTTTAGCAAGCCTGTGTAATAGCACTAAATCACTTTTCATTTTCCTGTTTTAGAACTTGGCTCCTCAGCCAAATATTTTTGTTCATTATGTGCAGATGTTTTGCCACTTACTTGGGCAATATTTATTGTTAAAGCATTTGAGGGTTCTTAAACATCAGTTTTAACATGGTTCATGTCCTTTCTGACCATGGGTCAATCAGTGTTTTAAGAAATGCAAGAGAAGGATGAGAATTTAAAATGCTCAGGCTTTTCTGTTTGTAATGTGTATCCCTTTCTGTTTTCAAGTTGTGCTTAGTTTGAGGCAAACTTGTATTGTGTGAAGGCTTTTTGCTTGAGGCTCTTTATTATATGTAGGGCATATTTCAGTGAGCAGTTACCAGGAGAAGCCTAATACACAGGTCAGGCTTGAGCTGGCTTGGAACAACATCCTGTGAAAAGCTTCCTCCTTTAAGAGAGGTGACCAGGAGAGGTTGGTGCTCTGCAGCTGGCACTGACTCAGTTTTTAGCAAACTTTTTCAGTAGTTTTAAAATAATTTGTTATTGACAGTCTTGTGATAGCTACTGCAGGAGCACTTCTAGTCTGTCTTTTGCTGTGTTCAAAGAGAGTTGGCCTAAAAGAACCAGCTTCCATTGCTGGTTCATTGGGGTATTTTTTTCAGTTTTTTGGCTCCCAGCATTAATTAAATGTCGTTCTTTTCCTGTATCTGACATGGCTTACACTCAAAGGACCAGACCACAACAAAGCTGAAAGCCATTTGTTTGGCAGACTAAGGATGTTTGTCTTTGCCTAGAAACATTTGTAGAGCTCCTGTTGACGGAAAATGAGCTGTTCAACAAGCTGGAAGTAGTTTTTAGTATCGGTATTAGAAATTAAACTGATGAGGACTGTTTTCAGTTGTTTGTCTGCCTTTATAGTCTCATTATGACAAGTAAGTTCCTAAAACTAAGAAAATCATTTTCTGTATTGAGAACCTTTGTGTTACATTTTCTGATATTACACCTTGTTCTGTGTCCCTGTGGGCAGGGAACCTCAGAGGTGTGAGGTTTTATCATACCTGGCTGTTTGCGATGAATTTTACTGTGTGATGATAGTTACTACCTCATTTCCTAGAAGCTGATGAACATAATATTTTGGGGGAATGAAATCTGTGAAACTTTTATCCAGCATACTTTGGGAAAGTTGCATGATGTTTTACATTTTATTTCTCTATCATTTTATTTCTCTATCTCCATCTATTATAGACTATAATACATCTTACAATGTCAGGCATTTCCAGATATCCTCATCTGTGTCAAAATGTGACCTATAGCAGATAAACTGAGTAAGGGAGCACAATCTGAAGTGCATTTATCCAACTGAACTTAAAATTTGGTGGTGGTTGTATCCTATTCTCAAGTATTTTTATTTTTAATTTCCTCTGAGATAAAAATAGTCTGTTTTTTAAAAGAGCTTGTTCCTAGTCACCCACTTGAACAAATAGCTCATAATGTAGAAGCTGCTTTTTGGCATGCTTCATTTGGGTTAGTAAAGCAGAGTAGTCATTTTGTGGACCAGTGTTTTGGTGAGGGTCTGACCCAGTAGCCTTTATCTGGGCATTGGGGGTGGAAGATATCAGATATCAATAGAGAGTGAATTAAGCAAACTCTCTTCAAAATTGTAAAAACTGATAAAAGGCTTTCAGTTATATAAGCTGCGATTAAAAGTATTAATGGAGTATTCAGAATATATTATACACCAGTTTAGCTGAAATGAATGAAAAGCAAGAAAAAAATAGCTGTATATTCAACTGCTTTTAAATTTCTGATGATCAAGAGAGAGGTGATGTAGTCTACCCTGTCTAATCACATATGAAAAAGTTCCAGAAATAACATAGTTTAAAAAAGAAAAGAAGGCAATTTTACCTCTCTGGAGGATAAAGAAAATGTGCATGCAGAGGTTTTGAAGCTATTTTGCATGGCCAATAATTTACTTGATCAATCAATCATGATTTCATTTAAACAGCTTGTCATCTAGCAAAGTGTCAGGCATAGACCTGGAAAACAAGATAATTAAAAGCATTTGGAAAACTGTTTGTTTTTTTCTCTGTGTTCAGGTAGTGTGCCAATCCCTGCTGTGGCTGTAGCAGGGAGAAGGTCTCCTGGGCAGCACAGTGAGGATTGCTCCCCAGATGTTGGCCTTTGCAGAAACTCTATGATTCTGAAATATCAGACAGCAGAGAATGGTTAGAACAACCGGTCTTCAAATTGTGAATTTCTCCTATTGATTTATTTAAAACTCACCCTTTGCATTTTCTTTTATTAAAAATCACGAAGGTGTAAGGATTTTGTTTTTCTGTTTGTTTCTAATGTTTCACCACCTTTTTTTTTCTATTACAAAGTTTCACCTTTTTTTTTGCTTTTATTGAGTAAATACACCTACAAGTTTTTAAGTTGTTACTAATATGTGTAGACATACCGAATTTCTTCACTTTATCTGAAAGCTGACCTGAGGCAAATCTTGCAGCAGCACTTTTTCTTCCTTACTGTTAGTAAAAATGCTGCTATCCCATACTTAGAAAACTCTTGGGTTTTCTCCTATGTCTGCATTCCCTTGGAGCTGTGGACTTCTATTCTGCTTCAGTCTCTTTACATTAAGTTCAGTATGATCTGTTAGGTTACTGATATTCCTGTAAAATTTTTTGTTAGGTTTCTAATGAAACCTCTTGATTACTCCCACTTTCTGAAGCATGCTGTTAGAAGGTAATTGACACTGAAGAACATCAGCCCTCTGGACTCTTGGGCTGGCATGGGGGAGCTGCAGAGGGAGAACAGCTACACACTCAACCACCATGTAGTGTACTGCATAAAAAGAAAATTCTTTGGTTGTCTGAATACAAGAGTATTTGTGCTTCAAGTTTTTTGTAATAATATTTTATCTTGGAATCGCTTCTAATTAATGTATTTACCAGCTTTGTTAAAAGCAATGTTTTATACTGCAGTAACACCACCTGTGGCATTTTTTTAGTTAGAAATTTATGTGTTTCTTACAATGGTCTTTTGCAGAAGAGTTTTGAGGGGTGAAAATAATTAACAACTGATCAGTCATGACTTTGCTTTCATTTGTAGTTTGTTAAATGTCGCTCCATATTTTCATTCAATTGCAGAAGGACAGTTTGCTCTGTGTGACAGGCAAAGTTGAAATCTTCAGAAACAGTTACTCAAGCAAAGCCCTCTTGCTCAAAACACGAGTATTGGCAGTGGGAAAGGGACAGACAGGACATGGAACATGACCATATCCTTAAAATCAGTACACTATCTCTGGATTTAGGACAGGAGATATAATGTCATGCTGCAGCTTGAAATGGGCAGTTGTCCCTCACCACCATCCTGCTGGGGTGGGCTAGAGATGGAGTGCTTTTATATGGGGGAGTTGTGTTTTTTGTGAGATTTTTCTGTTAAATAATTCCTGCACCACATGTGTCAGTCAGGGTTAACACCAGTGCTTGCATAAAGGGAGGCAGCACGATGGGATCAGGAAAACACCGTTTGTGTTCTGCACTATTAATTTTGGCAAGTACGTTCACCGTGTTGCACTGGCTGGGCAGGCTTGAGACTGTGTCTGGCAGTGACTCAGTGGAGCTGTGCTGGCAGACCCAGGACTAGATGCTGCTGCGCCACAGTTGCCTTGCAGGAATGCTTCTGGAAGGTCTGAGGGGTGGCTTTGTCTTCCCATCTCTCCTTAGAACTTGCTCCTTGCTGGTGTAGTTGGATAACACGATTTTTGCACAATATAAGCAGCTGGTTTTTCACCTGTGATCTGCTATTGTAGCACAGTAATTCCTGGGCTTTAGCAAAGTACTGAAGAATGCTGAATTCATACTGCAGTGGTCTTCTAAAGGTGTTCTGGTGGGGATTCACAAAAATTTGGAACTGTACTTTCTGTGAAGGGAGTGAAAGATGTGTGAGATGTACTGGTCAGCAGGAAGCTGCCTGGGCTCACAATGGTCTTCTGACCCCAAAAGTCTGCAAACCACAGGGCTAAGGTCACTTCTTTCCTCAGCTGTCTGGAGTCCTTCGTGGGTGTTTTCAGGTTTTTGAGGGTTGATTTGTTTGGGAGGGGTGTTAAGCAGGCATTTAACTCTTGCCTTCAATAAGTGCATATTTCATGAACATCATTGAAACGCTAATGATGTTTTCCCTTTGTGTTTCAATAACTATATTGAAGTCATTGGTCTTTAAGAAGAACGGCTATTTGTTAGTGATTTCATTAACTTATTTCATGTTTTATGTTTATTTCAGCTCTTTAGAGAAGTAAGAATAATGAAGATCTTAAATCATCCAAATATAGGTATCTTGTTTCTTTCACATAATTTCCATCTCTGGAGAAGTTTTACCTTTTTCACTGTAAAGATTGTTGTGGCATGAGTTTAAAAGATTCTTTTGCACTGGAGTGTGAATGTACTGTAAAATAGCAGTAGTAAATGGTATTTCAGAACTCTGTGTTAAGAAAAACAAAATAAACTTTTTGGTCCCTTTGCACAGAACTGTTTTTTGCATAGCTAACTGATAAATTTTCTCTTTTTGAGTATAGTATTGATTTTTTACTGAATTCAGGGTCTCATTAAAAATTAGCATATACACCAAAACCAAGAAGTGGTCAAGAATTTTTTGAAGTTTATACCTTTAAATGATGTGGTATTGCTATGGGACTGTCAGCAGACTGACTGATAACTGATTTGTCACCACGTGTGTCAGTTCAGTGCACAAAAATGGCTATTGCCAATGCTCAGATCTGTGCATGTTCTGTTTAGTTATGTTCCTGTGTAACAGAAGCAAAGTATTGTTTCTTGAGAATGTTGTTCTGTATGAGCTGACCAAATGTGTTAACAGTATTTTCTACTTAGGAACATTAGACAGAAAGCTTCTTTAGAGTAAATAGTCTGATACTATCAAGTGACAAGCAAACAGTTCGGGTATTTTTCTCTCACAGAATTCTGTGGGGGGTTAACATAATGCTTCTGCAGCTAGTTAACTGATGACTAAATGTCTTTCTTTTCTAGTGAAGCTATTTGAAGTCATTGAAACTGAAAAAACTCTCTATTTAATAATGGAATATGCAAGCGGTGGTAAGTACCTCTCTCCTGGAGTGACACGCATAAGCAAATTGCCAAGTGAGAGAAAGCACTTGTTTTCTTGAAAGTTTTGCTTTCTTTTTCAGCAAATATTTATGTCAAAGTAGTGTAAAATATTAAGCAAAATCTTTAATATTCACTGGGACTTGTTTGGTCAACATAAATAATAAATGTAACTTGTAAAACCAGCTTCTGAACTTACTGCAACTTAGTAACATTTGCTTTGTTTTCACAAATTAATTGGGAATCTTTTCTTGGCCACTGATCGTTCCTGCCCATAACAAATACTAACCTTCTCAATTTATTATATTAAGTTCTCAACCTCTGGTGTCCTGTTTTATGTAAAATACTTGGTAAAAACATGTTCAGAAGAAACATTTCTGTGTTTCTTTAACTGTTGATTTCAAAAGCATGAGCACTGCAACTTCTGTTTTTAGATGTTGATGACATCTTACATCTCTTAATCACAGGCCTTCTACTGTCAACAATTGTTAGGCTTAGCCTTGTGCCATTTTAGGAGAAACTTACATGCTCTTCCTGATTGCAGAGGGGATGGAAAAGTGCACATCGTTAAGTGTCAGATATTTTCACCAGAGCCAGAGCTAAGGTATTGAGGCTTAAATTACTCCTTGCTGGCTAGAACTTAATATCACTCAGCTTGTCAGTGTGACCCTTGAGCACCAGCATCTGGGAATCTCAAACAGTTGAGACCTTCCTTTAGTTTTAGGAAGGAGATAGATGTTTTTTCAGAGAAAATTAGCAATTCAGACTCTGACATTAGAGTATGTGAAGTTTAATCAATTGCTACAAATAAGGCAAGATTCTGTGCCCACCTGTGTTTTTTTCCAGCAGCTTCCTAAATGCTCAGCCAAGATTTGCCTAAACAGGAACAGAGTGGGTATTACACCATTAAAATGCTGACTAGTACAGGTGTTTGTAGAGACACCTCTGTGCTGTTTGATGGTTCTAAGCTTAAAAGTGAAGTCCTATTGCCATCTAGTGATTGGCTTCTAGGAGGTAGAAAGGCCAGTGGCTCTCTAAAGGAGGGAGGACCTTTCATAGAGTGATAGGGGAGAGATAAATATTGTACTGGTCTAAAAGGCCAAGAGCCCACCTTTTGATGTGCCATGCTGTGCAAGACAGGAATGGCTGGTAATCATAGTGACAGGCATCAGTTTCCTGTATGTTCTCTTTATCAAGGCAGAGGTCATCGTGATGCACATGAACTCTGGCTGCAGGATGAAAGACACTGTTGCTACAGCTGCAATGCTTCACATAAATTGGGGATAACTTTTTCCCCGGTGTCTTTTTCCCTGAATTGTGAAGAAGTGTTCAGGTTTGCTGCTTCAAGGTTTTTTTAAGGAAACAGCTGTGAAATACAGCTGAGAGAGTTATCCGAGTTGAGTATTAAAGAATACACTGCAGAGGGAAGACTATTTTATAGGAAGTCCTGGCATTCCCTCAGATGGCTCAGTTGTTGCTTTTCCTGCGGTGTGACTCCTTTTTTTATTGCAATTTGGTGGAGTTGCTTCTTTTAAAAAAATAAATATGATGTTATTCAGCTCTTCCCTTGCAAGGTGGCTGTCTACAAAACCGTGTTTCCTTGCTCAGTAGGGAATGTTTAAATATTTGAACCACTTCTGAGGTTTTTATGGTTGTTGCATACTAGTGAGGAATTTTTAAAACTGTGTTATTATTCTGTGTTTGTAGTTCCTATGTACTTGACTGTTGGTTTTTAGTAAAGAAAATCTCCCATGCTTTCACAAACATGTCAGTGTTTTATGGGCCAGTGGTCTGCACCTAAAGCTCAAACATTGTAGTCTGTATTGATGTGCTCTAAAATGACTGTATTGATTAAAGAGGAGAAAAACTGAAACACAGTAGATCTTCAGTAATCTCTAGTCATCCACAGCCATAAACAGTGGGCTTGTTCAGTGTATTTTATAGGTATGATCATTATGTGAGGGATTATATCAATGTGTCCTGCTGTGCTCATTCTTCTGACCTTTCGTGTGGATATCTCCTCCAAGCCTAGGTTAAAGCCAAGGTTTCTGATTTTGTTTAGAGCCATTTTATACACGTGCACAAATTAAAATTTTACTGTTGGTATGATGGTTATTTACAGGTACCGTCAACTGTTCTCATACATGAAGCTTTTTTTTTTTTTCTGAAGCAAAAGAAACTCCTGTGAGAAAGTCTGTGAAGGGGTAGATGTCATCTTTGTTTACAAAACAGAAGTATGCTGCTCAGTTTCTATCCTAAGTAATTGGAAGGAAATGGTTTCCTTTGTGTATATCCAGTCACTCATTATTTTCTTGTAAAAGAGATGATGGTGTAGTAAATTGCACAGCAGTTGTGCCTTGTTCTCTTGAGCTGTCCTGTAATCATAAACTTGAAGTACAGTCATTCTGGTGAAGCTGTTGTGGGCAACTGCTGGAGAGGAATCTCTACATTCTGAAATTGGCATTAATGTATCTCGTTATTGAATTGTAGGGGAGGTGTTTGACTATCTGGTTGCACATGGAAGAATGAAGGAAAAAGAGGCTAGAGCTAAATTTAGACAGGTATGTATAACATTCCCATACATCAGCTTTCCCCTCACCCCTGTTTTTAATGCTGAAATGAGTAAAACAGCTGTCCTTTGCATTTGACTTACAGCAGTGTTCAGCATGTTGTGGGCCTGCAGCTCTGAGTAAGAAAAAACTGAGGTCACAGTAGTACTTTGAAGGAGTCAGTAGTCTGTTCAGTGGTACTGGTTTCCTTAGTGCTGAGTGCCAGGGTGTCCAGGAGTACCAGAACACAGAGACTACTTGGTTTGGAAGTGTATTCCGTTCCAAAATACATTTCCTCTAGGTTGAGTTCATATGTCCTTAGCTCAGCAGGTCTGTAACATTTTGGAAGCTGTTCAAATGTAACAGGCTACAAACAGGCCAGTTTCAAAATGCAGACAGTGCATGTGATAAGGATCCATTCACATCCATCTGCTTACATGAGAAGATCCTGTTTAATAGTTGTTCTAAAAAGTCATGGAAAAGTCATTCCTAGACTTGCTAGTTTGGCTTTATTTATGATGGATAAGTTAGCCCTGCCAAGATGTTGGAATTTCATTGATCTGTAAAAAGCATTTCCATTCTACAGTAAAGCAGTACTGAACATAGCCAGATATTTTTGCATAACTAATTTAAATCGAAATGTCTGCTCTTGTGACATACAGAGTTTCAGATCTGACCAGTCTGATACACTTGTTTTCTGCTCTTGTGCAGAAATTTATGAATGCCTATTCCCTTTGATCACTGGATAGCCTAGATAATGTTGTGGAAAATAATAAATGTCAAAATCATGCTCCAGCTTAGTGACACTTCAAAATAACAAGTAGGGACAAGAGTGGTTTTTTGAATGGTATGTAGGGGTTTTAAACTGCTGGATTATGGCAGTGATGTGTCAGTCAGTTTCCATGTTGGAAGGGGAGGCTCTGACAGTTCCACTTCTTAAGCACACTCATAATAAAAAAAATTTGATATAAGATATGAGACTTCCAGGAACTAAATTAATAACTTTCCTTTGTTTTCTCTCATCTCTTTAAGTCTTGTATTTACCCTTTTTTAATCTTTTGGGGGGAAAAACCCACGCCAAAACCACCACCACCAAGCCAACAAAACAACCCAAAAGCAGCTGCAGGCTTCATATCCCCAGAAGTCAGTTGTGATTACTGGAGTTATGCAGCTTGATAGTAGAGAAGATTTTTCTTACTCTTCAGCAAAGTCTTACATGTCTTTTTAAAACTGCTTCCTTCACTTTCATATTCTGGTAGGTAGAGAGCTTTCCTTTGTGATTGAAGGTTTCTGGTTTATGCTTCTGTGCTGTGTTGGAGTACAAGTAGTGGGATGTGGAACAGTCGTTCCCACTTCAGCCATCTCTTCTAAATCCCAGGCTGTTGCCTTTGTAATGTCACTTGAAGAGCTTCAGAGTAACTTGAGAGGATTGACTGTTCTCTCTCAGATGTCAATATTGAAAACTTCTGCTGATACAGTCTCTGCTCTCAGTCCACAATTTCTTTTATCAGGAACTACATGGAAAAAGATCTTGCAGTAACTACATTGAAATTGCACGTTTCTTCAATTAATACCTATTTTTTTCTAACAGTTTAACTCTCCTTTAAGTGAAAACTTACAGAAACAGGTCAAACATGTTTTACAGGTACACTTAGTGCTTAATTTTATGGGATAATGTGGGTAGTACAGGATATATGTAGCTTCATTTTCAAAGAGAAATGTGGCGGAAAAGAATCTAAAAGGGAATTACCTGCTGAGCTGGTTATTTGACCCATCAAGAGCTGGGTTTATGTACTCTCAGCTTGATGATTTTTTGAGTTGGTTTGTTGGGGGTTTTTTTTGTATTTCAGTAGAATAAGTGCTGTTTATAAAGATACATAGATGGCCTCACTTGTACGCACTGGAGTACACTTTTCAGTTTTTTCTTGCGAGTCTCCTGGTGCAGACAGCTGTGCTCTGTCCTCCCCCAACAGCTGACTTCCTGGCTGCTGAGCTCAAGCAGTTTTAGAGGACCTTGATCTCAAAGAAGGGAGGTTCTTGAAAGCTTCAAAAGCCTTAGTTCCTGGGAAAAAAGAGAGAACCCTAGAAATAAGCAGAGGAGAGAAACTGTAGCACAAGTTGATTGGGCTTTTCTAGAGAGAAGAGCATGCGTGCTGGACGAAAGTCAGGTAACTTTGATCAGAGCTTGGCATTTTATAGATGCTAAAGCTCAGGCTGAGGGACAGTGTCAAAGGAAACAAGGAAACTAGATCTTGCTGGGTTCACAGGTCGTAAAACTATTCATTTCACCTTGCTGTAGTCCCAGAATAGCTTTGTATTGCTTTTGGCCATTGTTGGAGGAAGAATACACTCTGCAGACCTTTTATCTGATGTAGTGCAGCTGTTCTCTGTTAGATAGAGACTTATGACATAATAGTCTCTTTTTTTAAAATTCATTAACTGTTTTAGCAGACAGTGGCTCTTTCTAAACTGAAAAACAGTTGTGCCATGGTATTGAGATTAATTCTTACAATAGGTTGTATTATATCTTGTTTTCAGATCATGTTTCTTCTTTCAGTAGATGTGATTTCTGGGTCAAACACTTGTGTTTTGTCTGAGGAGACACTTCCTTTCTAGCAGGCAAAGAACAGAATTCAGTAATTCTCCCTTCTTTGCTTGTTAAAAATAAAAAGGAACTATTTTTTAGTCCATTTTGTTACACATATGTAAGGTGTTTAGCCGGAAAATAGAATGTAAAAGACAGTAATCATATTATTCCAGTTGCACTTGACAAGGAACACAGGAGAAGGTACAAAGTCTAAAAATACGATGATGCTATACAGTTCTCCATTTCAAACTCCTTTTGTGTAGCTATGTGTGAGAAATTCCAATTGAGAATGTTTTGCATTCGTAATGTCACCTTGTTCATCTTCTCCGTTACAGACTTCCAAGGAGTTCTGGTTCAGTCTCACCCTTTTTCCACAGAAAAATATGATGTAGAGCAGCAAGTCTTAAATTTGTATATATTAAGTCTTTCTCCTTTCTGCAAGCCATGAGATCTGGCCTTCTTCAGTCTTCTCACTGTTTCCCTACTGAAGCAGTTTAGAATTCTAATGCCAATAGATGTTAGGACAGATCTTGGAAAATTAAAAAATCCACAAACTACATCTTATTGGTGTGTTGCAGCAAAGCAACAGAATGCTCCTGGCAGTGTGAAAGGGGCCTTGAGAGGTCATTTAGCTATCCTTTTGTAATTTAATCCTTATAGAGAATGGTTCTTCTGCCTAGAGAGCTACTTCTTCAAAACTTACATTTATACAGATTTTTAAAATCACTCTTTAGAAAAGTATTTCAGTGCTCCAATTGTTACTTCTAGCAAAAAGCTCTGATGCTTTTTCCTCTCTTCTCCTTACCTGCCAAGCATCAGAAAATTCCTCACACAAGAAGGTTAGGAGTGAGGGAGCTGTCAATGGAAACAGTGATGGAAGGTGGAATACAAGGGTTTCAGTCTGGTGCAGCCATGCTTTGTGCTATTTTTCATTCAGTTGTGACTGTTGTTCTTCAGTTATTAATGTCCTACACATTGCATTATTTCCCTTCATGTGGATTGGGCTCACTTCTGTGCCATCCTGTTGCAATGCAGAGGAGTTCAAAAGCATCTCCAAAGGAAGCTACTGATTGATCATCTGCTCAACCTCCGCTCTTAGGCAGTCACAATAAAGCAGTTCAGGAGTGAATGATAATAGTGCTGTGTCTCTGCAAACCTGAATAAAGCGTGAGGTGTTTGTCATGCTGTCAGCATTGGAAGCCCCTGCAGAGTGAGCTTGTGACTGGCACTGAGGTAATGGTAGCAGAGAGAAAAGGAAGGGAAACCAAAAGGATGGGACAAGTGGTGGCATGGGAGCACTTTGGCAGTTTCAGCAACTGTAAAAAGCTGAACTTGGAGTCTGAAAGAGGGAACCAGTACAGAAAGGAACAAGCAAAACCAGAATGAAGGCGTAGGGAATGGAATAGTACCTCAACTTTCCATAGTCTGCATGGTTTCTAAGGTGGCATTTTGCATGTGAGTGATTCAGTAATACAGGATGCAAAGATCACTTTGGTGCTTATGTTTCAAATACAAAATTTACTGCTGCATCAGTTATTTGACCTACCAAGAACCTACCAATAACTTTCACATGCTGTAAATAGAGGGAGAGAACCCTTGCTCCTTACCAATACAGGAGGATCCTTACACTAAACTGGTGGTCTGATCATGAGTTATTTTCTTGTAACGGTAATGCTGCCTCATTTTTCTGCCAGGGAAGTCTTCTTATGCTTGAATGAAGACTGAAAATACATTTATTTAAATGTAGTTACCATTTGTATGTGCAGTTCCACTTATTTTAAGTGCCTCAATTCTGACCATGCATGCATGACAAAATGCATTTGACTGCATTTGTGATCATGTAAGAATAATACTTTATCCAGCTTTTCCATACATGGGAAGTTCTGCAGCAATGCTTATGACTCTAAGAAGCAATGTACTAGGACACTGCACTGTGTAAATAGCTTATAAGGTTTGCTATGTGAAGCAGGAAAAACTTTACGATATTTTGAAATTATGATAGAAGAAATTATTCCGTTACACTGGAGAGATATAAGAGAGTTTTTCCACTGAGCTTGCTATGGTATAGAAAATACACTAAACCGTATGCACTTAGACAGCAGATCTCTGTCAGATGCACAGTTGCTTCTCATTGCATAAGTTTTGACAAACAGCCTCTTTCCCAGTAGTTTCTCAAGTAACTAAAGCCAATTTCTTACCCTTTTCTCTCTGGCATGGCATGAAAAAATCACCTTTGGAGAGGGCCTGGAAAACCTCAGTCCAGGAGGAAAGCTTTTATAGTTGTATACAGTATTGGAATGGAAATACTTCAGTAACCTTTCTGAAAGTCATTGCTTCTGCTGGTCTATAATTAGCCACACAGGAAAAACAAAATCCTCGTTCAAGTATAGGAGAAACCAAATAGATCAAATAATATCGAAGTTATTCAGCAGCTTTTTCCCAAATATGCTGGTCACTGTAGGAGTTGGTTATGTAGCTCTGACTGGAAAACTTCATGTCAACTTCAGTAATAAATGTTGAAATCTTTGATTAAAGCTCCTGCTTCTTTGAGATGTCACTTACATAATTTGGCTTGTTTTCTATCCAGATAGTATCTGCAGTGCAGTATTGCCATCAAAAGCATATTGTTCATAGAGATCTCAAGGTGAGTAAGAAAAAGTATGTGCAGTGTATGTGTGTCAGCTCTGTACCTGTGGGTGTGATCTTTATTGTGTATAAAATACAGTTTATACTCAGCTTTCTGATTTATTTTTTACATATGTTATAGCAAGTTTTGAGAAATATTTCCAGCTTAGAACCATTTTAAATAAAAGGAAGAGGATTTATAAGGCTTTTAAATGCAAACATTTAATGTCTGCTGAAAGATAGCCTCTCACCCAGTGGTCACATTAAGATCTGATGCAGATCTGATGTTAGCTGAGAAATCTTTTTTTTTTTTTAAGTAGTAATTTTATAGAGATATGACAAGAGTTGATGTTGAACAGAGTGAATTACCAGTAGTGATGATGAAACTGAAGTATGGCTTCTTTGTAGCTTGACATGAAACAGCATATCTCTTCTTTAAACTGTGCCTTTTATATTAATAGTATTGCTACATAATCTGTTCAACCTGTCATAGCATTGTAACTTAAAAAAGCAAAAAGCAATACCACCACCAAAAAAAAGGAACACGTGAAAACAGTTTAAAGGTTATGTTTATTACCAAACTACTGCAAGAATACCACATGCTGTCAAGTATGGATTGTGAGACTATATCTTATTTTCATCTGAATAGATCAAAATGTAAGATGCATTTCTGTGGAGAAAACAAATAGATGGTAAGAAGTTTTCAGGTAGTATAACAGCTCCCACAGTCTGAAGCCATTGTTCAGAGATTTTTAAAACAGGATATGCTAATGATTGACTAAAGCACACTTAAAGACCTGGCAAGGCATGGAATGTTAACAGGCATTTCAGCTTCTTGCCTTTTAAGAATGAGTAAAACCAACCAATAGCATTCTAAATTATTTTATTAATCTTACAAAGCATTCTTTCTCTTCCAGGCTGAAAATCTATTGCTAGATGCAGATATGAACATTAAAATAGCTGACTTTGGTTTTAGCAATGAGTTTACAGTCGGAAATAAACTGGACACCTTTTGTGGCAGCCCACCATATGCTGCTCCAGAGCTCTTTCAAGGGAAGAAATATGATGGACCTGAAGTAGATGTTTGGAGTTTAGGTGTTATTCTTTATACTCTCGTGAGTGGATCTCTTCCCTTTGATGGACAGAACTTAAAGGTAGCTTTTTTTAGAATATATGTTCATCTAATATTTTATCTAATATTTTAAGTGACTTGCTGCTTACAATTTACTGTCCGTTCTTGTTCTGTTACCAAGGAACTTAGAGAAAGAGTGCTAAGGGGAAAATACAGGATTCCTTTCTACATGTCTACAGACTGTGAAAACCTCCTCAAACGTTTCCTGGTGCTAAACCCAACAAAAAGAGGCACTCTAGAGGTAATGGCACAAATAAGGTGCATCACAAAGCAAGACTTGATATTTTGCAAACTGCATTTTTGAGCTGTAACTTATTATTGCCAAACTGTTCCTATGCATAATTGGAGTGGGCTCTGGAGGTGGGATTGTTGACAAAAACACATGACTCTTTTTAAAGATATTGTTTACTGGGGTTGTAACACACCTGACTCCAGTTACTTTCAAAATCAACGTGTCGCTACACTTTCTATGTCACATAACTTTTCTTGGTGGTTAGCTTGTGGATTCCTGCATTAATGGATGATCCACCACATTGTTTTCCACGTTTTCAGTTGGGAACTGGAGGTACTGGCTGCTGTAGTTGCCTTTTGCCTGCCTTTTATACCATCATGGAGGAGAAAAGGCCAAAACAGGGCTTCCTTGGACTTCTGTTGGTGGAGCTTGGAATTCCAAGACATGTCGAAGTTGTCACACTGCTCCTGGTCTGCGTTGCAGGCTTTTGGCCCTCAGCTGTGAGCTGGAATACAGCTGACTGGGGAGCAGCCTGGCTTGATGTGTGTAGTTGGTTCTCCTCACTGGAGCAAAGCAAAACTGAATAAGTGCTGGGAATGTTCTGGAACATGAAAACTAGGAAAGACCTTAGTGTTTGTTAGATAGAGAAGTTGTTCTTCCCACAGCTTGTTTTCTTTGCTGGTAAGTGTACTGTACTAACAAAACCTTTTTTTTTCATAGCAAATTATGAAGGACAGGTGGATCAATGCAGGGCATGAGGAGGATGAACTTAAACCTTTTGTTGAACCAGAACTAGACATCTCGGACCAGAAAAGAATAGGTAAGTAAGTACTTTCCAGAGTATGATACAATTTGCATGATGTGGGAGGGGCTTTTTTCCTCCACCACCACTCTGTATTTGTTTGCCATTTGGAAAAAGTAACCAATCCTTTAAAACTGATACTTGATCAGGTTTATGTTCTCAAAATTAATAATTCTGTTTTAATTCTTTAAATGTTCCATCCTTTCTCTTGAACACTCAGCCAGCTGGAACATCAGAATTTCTGTTTACTTACAGAATGTCTGTTTGGTTTTAGATATTATGGTAGGAATGGGATATTCTCAAGAAGAAATTCAGGAATCCCTTAGTAAAATGAAGTATGATGAAATCACAGCTACATACTTACTGCTAGGAAGGAAGTCATCAGAGGTAAGTACCATTCTTAAAACTGCAAAGAAGCAAATCAGAAGGTGTCCTTAGCAAATTTAGAAGCAAAAATTAAGTCAGTTACTATAGGCATTGCATTCCTGCACAAAAATCCATTGCACTTAAAGTCATGTTGTTCTAGTCATCAGCAGTCCAAGTGATGCAGATTTGTTCTCACATGATTTTAAGCGAGTAAAGTCTTGCCTTTAGGCCCTCCAGAACTGCCCTGTTTGCTCAGCAGTTACTCCTCTGAAGAATTTTGTATGCAGTTACTGTCCTGGCAAGTCTAGGAGCTCAAGTGTGAATGTGCCAGCTGTAACTATTTTAAGAGAACCAAGGAGCAGGACTGACCAACCTGAAAAAGTTCTTGCATTGTAGATTACCTTTCCATATGCTGCTGAGAGGGCTCAGCATCAGTAAGCTGGTCTTGGTTCCTCTGCTGGAGGAGTTGGTGTGGTGGCCTCTACAAAGTGTATCGTCTCTTCGTGTTAAAACCTTGGAGATTTTAGGAATCTGAGGGGAGAGTTCTGAAAGGACAAATGGATTTTCTTTACTGATTATCCTTTGAGGAGCTGCAAATTCCACTGAGTTTTACCTAAGACAGTTGTACAACCTCAAAGAAGGTGGGACCTCTTAAGCAACTGCCCATGCCATCACTAATTTCCCATGTAGCAGAGCCATCTTCCACCTCCCTGTTCCTGCTCCCAGAATGTGGTGGATGTTTTAATTTGTTTTGTCTGAACTCCTTGTTTTAATACTCTCATTTGTATTGTAGTTGGATGCAAGTGATTCAAGCTCCAGCAGCAATCTTTCACTTGCCAAAGTTAGGCCAAGTAGTGATCTTAATAATAGCACTGGACAATCTCCTCATCACAAAGTTCAGAGAAGCATATCTTCTAGCCAGAAACAGCGGCGGTACAGTGATCACGGTGAGCATTTCTCATTTTCAGTGTTGCAGAGTACAGTGACTTCCAGTTCTGCTTGGTTTCTGGATTTGTCTCCATCCCCCAAGTGTAAGGAGGGTGACAACAGCGTGGTTCACAGCATGGTGGTTAAATATTTTAGTGAATAACTGATTTTTTAATTGGTTTTATTATAAAGCCTTCAAAAGAGCTTTTAGAGGAATGCTGAATACACCAACTTAATTCTCTTGTTCTGCCTTGTGTTGTCCCTTACATTCCTGACTGTGCTGGCAAAGTCTTGTTTCACAAATTGAAGAGAATGTTGCAACCCCTTTTTCATGAAAAGCACAGCACTCCTCCCCCATGCTCTTGTATGTCTGTTCAGCTTTTGTTTTCTTTTGACACTAATAGGTCAGCTTGTGTCTAAAACTTGAACAAATAATCAGTTTGCCAATATTTCTGGTTTCCTGTTTCCTGAGGGTAGTGTCACTTGGTTGTCCTGCAGGAATTCAATTTCTAAAGAACAAAGACTCTGACAAACTTACAACTCTTCTGCTTAATGAGAGTGCAATATAGTAGATTAGGATTTTTTAAATGTCTTAAACATCCTCCTGCTCAGACACTTAACTCATGAAAGGAATCACCGTTTAGGCCTACATTGAAATACCTCGAGTGCATTCAGAGGTTGCTTTCCTTGGGGAGTCTTCTGGGATGCTAATTACTGGGGGTTTTGATACTTTTAAAACATGTTTTAGCTATGTATTATATATTTATATGTTTATGTATTTATATGTATTTTTTTGTCTGTGTATATACATACACTTTTTGATTAATTCTTATTAAAACATTTCACTAAGAAGTTGATATAACTTGATGTATCCTCTTCAGAGGTGTGAGATGTCAAGAAACACAATCCTGACACCACCCACAGGCTTTACCCAGTGTCCAGGAACCTGTTAAAGCAAGAGGGAGCTTGGCACTGTTGAAGGAGCTTCCTCATTCTCAGGTGTCAGGAGCAGTTGTCTGTTCCTGCACACGTGGGGAGGGTGGTGGGGAACCACTGCCAGTTCTGGCTGTTGGAGGAGCACAGACCAACAGCCATCAGTGCTGCTGGTGCTCCAGGGCTGTGTCACAAGGTGCCTGTCTCAGGAAATTGGCTTGAAGAGTGTATTGTGCTAATGGGGGATAGCGTGGTTTGAATGAGTCTGTTACTTGTTAAGTGTCTAGGATGACTCCGAAGGGTTTTCCTAGCAAGCCAAACTAGAAACCTTCATGAAATTAATGAAACTTTCATGGAAATCAAGTAGTATCTTCACCTTGCAAGGTTTTTGTTTTTCACAGTATTTTACTGTCTTCTGAAATACATCTATTGCAATAATTTTATTATCTTTTTGAAACTCCGATTCTCAGTGTTAACTGTGTTGTTTCATGTGTGAATATATTTCCATTGTGGTGGAAAATAGTTACTGAACTTCTGAGAAGAAAAATCCTTTTCCTGTTTCTTTTGTTTGTTTTTTAAGCTGGACCATCCATCCCCTCAGTAGTGGCATATCCCAAAAGAAGCCAGACTAGCACTACAGACAGTGACCTCAAAGAGGAAGGAATTCAGTCAAGAAAATCCAGCAGTAGTGCTGTTGCAGGAAGAGGAATTGCACCAGCTAGCCCAATGCTTGGAAATGCCAGCAATCCCAATAAGGCTGATATTCCTGAACGTAAGAAAGGTTCAGCTGTCCCTAGTGTAAGTAGAAACGTTTATTTATCAAAACCATGAATTTTTTTGAGGAGTTAAAAAGTGTTAAACCTGTGATTTCTCAGTGGTGCTGATACTACCTGTCATTTATCAAGAGTAAATGTAGGTATTTTCTCCCTTGCAATGTCAGCTATTCAAGTTACCTCCTAACAGTCTTGAAGTAGTCAGTATTCATAATTAGCATTAGTAGCTCTTAGTAAACAGACATATTTTGGGTATTAAAAAAAGTAAACAAAAAAAAAGGTAGTTACATTACTCCTGATATCACCAACTACTCCTTTTTGGCCTCTGTACAAAAGAATGAAACCTCTGTTTTTGTTATCCTCCTTTATAGTTTCATGTGTATAAGGAGCCACCTAATCTTTGTCCTCAAACATGCTATTTTAAGTCATAGTTATGTTGTTAAGATTATCAAAGAAATGTAGTTCTAAAAACTCTTCAAAGGTATATTTCAGCCTGTATTCAAAAGCAGTGTGCCTGGCTTTTGTCCTTGTGGGCTTCCCCCATCTGCCTCTAAACCACAACAACAACAAGAAAAATATACAAAGGAGCAAAAGTAGGTAATATACATGGTTTAGCAATAGGCAGTGTGCCAAAAGAAAGAAAATCCTTTGTTCAGTTTGGATTTAAATGTGTTCTCTGTGGTCCCTCCCTCAAAGACACAGTTGGAAATATGTTTTCAGATAATAATAATTCAGTCTTGCAACATTTAATTTCTAAAACTTTGGGATTTTGTATTGGAAAAAATCCTTCTTTTCAGAATAAAAAAATTCTCAGTCCTTTATTCAACTTGTTCAACTTGCAACAGAGTGATTTTTTTTTTTTTTTTAACTTATCCCACAGAGCTGTCATATTTATTTGGTTGTAATACTCAGCAGCATTACTTACAACAAATGAGACAGAACTTCCTGAGCTGCAGCTTTTTGACAGTCTGAAGCAAAAGAAGTGAAATGGCACTTGTTTTACTTTATTGGCCCTGTATTGTCAGTTGGCTCAGTGGCTAGTAGTGACTTGGCTCAAGGATATCAGCCCAAGAGTTTCCTTAGAAAAACACATCTTCCACTGTAGCAGCTGTTATTCATAAATGTGGACAAGAACTCAGGATTTTGGAGGATCCTTTATTGATTTTTGTGGTCCCCCACACTTTCCCTTTGTTCTTATCAGTCCAAAAACCGTTCAGATTTGGTTTTTTCTTACATGACAGTTCTTAGCTGTTGAATCTCAAAATGGTAGGATAATCAAATCAGTTTTGTCCTACATTGGACTTCACTTGGTATTGTACGGTGCCTTATTCAAAAGATTTGTCACAGTTACAACATACTTTACATTCAGTATCTTTTCATCTGCTGTTCTATGCCACTCCCAAATACTGGGGATTTATTCCAGTAGGTTTATTCCAAATTCCTTACTACTGTACCTGAAATAAAATTTCAGCTCATAACCATATGATGCTTCCCTGACTCAGTGTGCAGCTGATCCAGCTGATCTTTTACAAGCAGTGATACCAGGTGGTGAACATGAAATCAGACTTAATGTTGTCACTCAATAATTAGTGTTTAAAATTGTCTCTGTTTATAGCTCTTCACACCAGACAGTACAAACTCTTCTTTTTTCTTTCCTTTTTTTTCCCCCCTGCTAAAGATGAGTCTTTGGCTTTCTGGTTGTTGGGGGTGAAGGGAAGCACTGACTTTTTACTCATTTTCTACAACTGAGTAGGGAATTCTATTTCTTACAGTGTTGGCATGCATCTAGAAGGAAAAAAAATTATTGGAGTTACCATATTGTCCTGAGGTTGAAAAAAGTTTGAGGTGAAGAGAGTTTCTGTTTTACTGAGCACTGAAGTCCTAAAATCTGTAATATGGCGAAAAAACACTGAAGAGATGGAAAAATACCCTATAAAAACAATTATTATTTTGACAGAACAGCAAAAGCAGTAGAACCAGTCCTTGTTGGAGACCCTCAGTCAGTTGCATGCCACTCTTATTAAATAACAAAGCTTATAAGCCTGTACTTAAGGATGAGAGTTGTGCTTGTAGAGCATATAGCTTAGTCTGGGACTGGAGGGAGGGGCTCCAAGCTGTACTTCTAAAGTTGACAGAGTGTTTAAACTCTTGTAAACCAAATAATTCTGCAAGCTGAACAAATACACATCTGAAATCTTCAAGCTATTTGGGCAAATACTAAATTAATAATGAAAAGCTGCTACAGATGTTGGATAGTTAGCAGGAACTGGTATATCTGTGTTTTAATAGTTCCTTGTTTATTTCTTAGAGCTTTGGGTTTTTTCTCAATGTTGTAATAAAGCTGCCCCAGAACCCTAGAATAGCTTTAAGAAAACTGGAAGAGGATAATAGGTGGTACATTTGAAAAATCATCCAGGACCAAATACTGTACTAGTGCTCTTAAGTAAATAGATTGGTTCACTATTCCAAGTCAGAAGCTTTTTTTGAAAGTTTTTCATCAGTCCTTGCCCTGATGTCTCTTAATGGGAAAATAGCCTGCCTGAGCAGAGCACACAGGACTCTCTCTAGGAAAAGAGGAGGGTGCTGTAACACAAATACATCATCTGTGCTGTGACTGGGCCTTGTGCATATGCTCACAAGTCCCAACATGTGCTTTTGCTGTGTCAGCTTCCCCTGCAAAGAAGGCAGACGATGCCATGAGGATGAACTTAGGCAGCTAACCCTGACCCTAGGGGTTGTCATTCCATCAGGGAGTGGGGTGCTGTTGACACCAGTTTCCGGTGCTGTGCACCTGTGCTATTTAGTCATGTCCAGAGATTAACAGTCTGGGGATTGGCTGAACAAAAAAGTCACAGCTGAAGAGCTTCTTGATGAATCGTGAAAGGTCATACACTAGAAAGTGTAAAGGCCCCAGTACCAAGACTATTCTTGCTAAAACTGAAATTTGAAACCTTGAAATGCTTAAATCTCTTCTGATCTCTGAAATCTGAGCCAAACAGGAAAAATTGTATACTGATGTTTCCATCTTTGCATTTCAGAATGAGCTGGGAAAGCATGTCCTTGCAGTCCTCTAATTTCAGATATTAATACCAAAACTTGTCCACTCCCAAACCTGAAAATGCATAGTCATAAAAGTCTGGTCCAGCACAAAGATTGCAGTCTTGTCTTTCCAGATGTGCAACATGACAATACATTGTAATGTTGTCGTGTCTTCTCAAGGGAAACCGGTATTTCATGTTCAAAGGGAGCAGATGGAAAGAAGGAAGCCTCTGATTATTGTGCTTATTTCCCACCAGAAGACCAGTGTTGGATATTTTAGGTGCTTCATCCTCTAGTATGTTCAGAACATAGAACAAAATGATCTGCAGATACTAATAGGCAATATTTCACTGTACCATTGGTTTTTGAGGCTTCCACGAAGTGTCCTGCACAGTGTAACCTCCCAAGAGCAGATAAACAAAACCTTGCCTTGGGTGCACAGCTTTCATTGCTGGCAGGCTTAATAAAGAGAGGGGAGTTTGTACAGTGATAAATGTCAGGGGAAAGCAGAAGAATCAGTGGTGGGGTTTTTTTAAATAAATAAACATATATGAAGACAAGGGATGTACAAGGAATAAAGTACAAGGAAAGAGCCAGGAAAACTTCTGCTGATGCTTGGCACATGCCTATCCGTAAGGAATATCCAGTGAATAATACTTGAGAACCCTTCAGACAGCTGCATGCATCTTACAATTTAATTAATTGTTCTGCTGATCTGAAATACTCTTTGTCTTTGTACTTTTTAACACCAGGAGGTTGTGCACTTCACTGTTGCATTTTAATTTGTACATTTGTGTAACAAGATGTGTAACAAACAGGTCAGCAGTCTCTTAGACAAGATGGTTAAATATGCAACTCTGGGAATGTGTTGCATGAGACTCCCTAGACAGCAGATATTTTGCCTTAAGGCACTGGAGGAGCTTTTGCCAGTTATTGAGAATACTCCACTTTAACAGTTTTATTTCAGGTTTGGAAACAAAAAAGGTTTGGCTACTCTGCTTTTGTGCTTGAACTAGTTTTTCCTTTCTTTTTTTTTAATCCTTCTTGCCATGACTCTCTCCTGTGACTGTTTATGCGAAACCTTTTCTTAATGCTATTTTTAAAATCCGCTGAATTTCCCCTGTCCGTCATAGCATAATTCTTCAAAGAACTCCACAAGGTTAGTTGAGCATGAAGTCCCCTGCCTGATTCTTAGTGGCCCTCCTTACTCAACATGTGCTTATCCAGGTGCTGACCAGTCATTCCCTTAAGCTGGCCTCCTTCAAGACTTTCCCCAGCAGTGATGTTTGAAGTTAATAGCCTTTTTTGCTTCCTGCTTTGCCCTGTGATCCTTTTCTTTAAAGAAAACTTTTAAAGGTTTTTTTCCACTTTTCCAACCATTTGCAGTTTCCTGTGTTTTGTTCTTGGGGTGGGGAGAAAAAAAAATACAAAGGCTTGCCAGCTTCCTCTACAACCTGGGGGTGCATGTTTGTCTGGACCACCATGCTTTTCCTACAGTAATTGCATCTAACTTTTTATAATTCTGTTATCTGTGAATTACCTATAGCTTCTCAGTCGTTCCTGGAAAATTGACCGCCAACTTGGGCATATCTCCACCCTCTTTCTCTGTAAAGACAGAGGCAAAGTAATTCTATTTTTTTTCTCCCCTCTAAAGTAAGGTCTGTAGTTTAAGTTCCCCTGGTTCTCTTGTCCTCAATGTATTATGCTTGTATTTAAATGTGTATTTAAAAAAATGTCTTACTAAAATTCTCTGCAATTTGTCTCTTATTCTTCCTTGTTTTTAAAACTTGTCTAGTGTTTCATAGTATCTTAATATTTAAAAGTCCATGTTTACCTTCCCACTGAATTTTACCACATTTGTTTGTTAAGTCTTTGCTTTTCCTATCTTGTTTAAGGGTATGATTTTAACTTAAAGGAAAATTCTCCAAGCTACAAGTGGTAAAGTATTTCAAAAATAGGCTATAAAGACACAGGCTATCCAGATGAGGAAGAATGCTATATATACTGAGAATTTGTAATTCAGAACTTTTGTAATAAAAACTTTAAAGAATATTAATTTTGAGCCATCAATATGAAATACAAGAACAACTTGTTAGAATTATTTTTTTATGATTGCATTATTCCTTAAAGATACTAGATGGAGTTTGTATATTAAGTTATTTAATTGTTGTAAGTTTTAGAACTGTGTAAAACTAGCAGTAAGTAAAAAGCCTTCAATTATATGCAGACTTAACCTCGGAAAAGCCTTTTGTGGAGAATAACAAGCCTATGTTTTTTAATTGTAGAATAATACTACCCCTGGAGCAATGACACGGCGCAACACATATGTTTGTAGTGAAAGAACCACTGCTGATAGGCATTCAGTGATACAAAATGGCAAGGAGAACAGGTATATGAAATGTCTTCCTATGGTGTATGTCCCTTGTCTTCACCTTTCCAAAAAATTGTAATGCCTAATTTAAAAGTAAATGATATTCTAATGTAATTCTTAATGAAAGGTGAGTACAGATCTTTGGTTATGGAGTACTTGTAAGTATGTCGGAGTTGGGGGTTTTTTCCTATATTGAATTTTATATTCTATGCTTAGAATGTAAAAGGAAGTTTCTAATTTCTGGTTAAATACATGAAAAATTTGTAGCAGCCTTCATCTTAAATCTGTTGTGAACTCCTGT
The DNA here is from genome assembly GCF_017639235.1 of Corvus kubaryi. NCBI lineage: Eukaryota > Metazoa > Chordata > Aves > Passeriformes > Corvidae > Corvus > Corvus kubaryi. The sequence goes on from NW_024582054.1 coordinate 26,751,272, forward strand.
GGCCAAACAGCACATGCTTGCAGAAGAGCCTTGTTTAGTGTCAGACTGCAAAGTCCATCTCTCTTGAGCCATTCTCTTTTTTCGTTTCACTCTCAACTCTGCTTCACTGGGATTATTTGAAATACCATTTTTGCTGCAAAGTCTGAGGGAGAAGGTAATTTTTTCTGAGCAAAGATGAAATAGTGATAGGCCATTGTCTTAGACTAGTAATGTTCCTTGCTGGTAGTCTGGCAGTCTAACTGTTTCCCAGGATTTACAGAATTCAGCTGCTTCCCTCCTCAGGGTATCTCCATATTCTGAGTGAAAACAGAGAAATAACAAATTTCTTTTTACTTTACTGAATGAAACCCTGAGTAGAGCATGCAATGGAACTGGAGCTAACCACTTCATGTGTTGGCACTGTGGTCATGTCTACTGCCATCCTGTGAAGACTGAGAAGAGCTGTTGGAAATAATATTATAGTGCAAGTAGATATCAGGTATACAGTTGCAGTTGGGAGGAATACCACCAGATTTCCTGGCTGGCTGAGGGTATTTTAATTTCCAGCCCTTCTTCTCAGAATTTTACTGCTGTCAAAAGCTGGTAACAATTAAGTAGTTAACCCTTGCCAGGAGAGCCATATAGCTGGTACTTAAAGGAATGTGTACCCTTCTCCTACCCTTCCCAATTTTCTCTACCCCTTCCTTATTTTATGATACTTTGTAAATGGTGGGAGGAAAATTCCTATTTTCTAACTTGTGGTGAAGTTGGCAGAAGATCTGCCACTTTTTGCACAAAATTTTTCCCCCTCCTTTTGGCAGTCGATTAGGAAGAGTGGTGAAATTGTGATGTTGGATGGAAAGCCTGTCTGTTCCCTGTTTGATTCCTGGAGCCTAGGGATGAAGAACTTGATTTTGACCCTGTCTCTTCCTCCTAGCTTTCTGCAAATGGAAAGTGATTAAGGAAAGAGTCAAGTATAAGTCTGAAGACTGCCAAAAGTGTAGTTGGCCAGCTGGGCCTGCAGTCAGCTGTCTTGTGAAGTACAGCATAGCTACTTGGTACTGTCTCTTAGTGTGTCTGTCTCAGCGTTCATTGGTTACTCCTTATTAGTGTTACCAAATTGTTTCAATTAAAGCTCACCATTAATAGCTTTTTTTCTTCTCAAACACTCTTTGAAAAAATGAATCTTTCTGTCCATAATAGTTTTGATAATTTTTTATTACTTAACTACTTGGATTATTACAATTTTTGTTCACCCTTAAACTAGTATCTTTGCAATATCTTGTCTACAATTTCCGTATTACATTTTTAAAAGTTATTAGATACTGTTTACTAGGAATGCTTGAGATTTAGATGTTCCCTTAATTTGGGAGTAAGTTTATACTCATAAGGAGCTATCTTTTGAAGTAAATTTTTTCCCCGGCTTTGAGTTTCTCAGCAAACTGATGTTTTTCTGGTTTGTCACATATAGGTCTTAATCTCAAAGTTAAGACTGAGTAGCACTAGACAACTACATTAGTTGTGTTTTATATTCATAATTGGTTATCCTTGTGTAATTTGCCTTTTATTGTCAATATTATATTTAAACATCATTTGCTTTTTCTACAAACTAGCCTTATTTGGGTCATTTGAAATGTCTGAGAATTTGTATTTTCACAGACAAGTAAAAAATGTCTTTACAGCTTTTATCATGCGTTTTTTGATTACTACATTGATTACTTTTTATAGAAGGTTTAAAAGAGAAAAGGTAATGAGAATGCATTGTTAATTTTATTACAGTTGGAGACTTGTCATTGTCTGAAACGCTTCAATACTAAACTGCATGTTTATTTTGGCACAGTTTCAGAATTACTGTGATTTGGCACAGAATTCAGAATTTACATTTGAATGTATTCTGTTGCTGTAACTGGGTAAAGCATTGACTGGTCACATGAAATGCAGGGACCTTTAGTGCAGGAAAAATCAACATGGCTATTGATGGGACTGGCTCTTCAGAATTAATCTTTAATTAATATTTTACTCTCAGCTTGGCAGAAAGTAACTCTAGAAACTTGGGGGTTTTTTTCTTCTGTGAAGCAAGATCTGAAGTTGAACCTGGGCTTTGTCCATATCCAAGGTTTCATTTAAAATTACTTCTGTGGTTTTGAAATGTCTATTGGTGGCAAATGTTACAAGCAGGAGTAATTGCTGTAAATGATTTGTTACAGATTGGATTTTAGATTTTCCATAGCTAGTCAGATACTGAGTGTGACCCACTGAAAACTTGGGAGACTTACCGTAAAAGGCAAGGTGCACACATCTAAAATCTCTATTTTTTTCTGTAGAGGAAGTGTTAAAACATTGCTTGTTCTGTTTTTATCTTGCACATTGAATTCTGAGAAGGCACTATTTCTGAAAGTATGAAAACTTTAAAGAGTCAGTAGTCAGTAGATCTGATGTTGGAGAGAGTAGTCTTGAAGACCCAGACTGGTAGAAGCAAAGAGTTGTAAGTCTCTCATCTCTACTTTGACACATTGTGTGGCTGACACAAGCATTCTGCTGGAGATGACTCTGTTGGCTTTCCTCCAAAGCCTGAGCATTAATTAACGCACTTGGGGACTCATGAAACACTCTTCATAATGATAAGCAATTGCTTTAAATCATTTGTAACACAAATGATTTACAACAGCTTCAGATTTTTAATAAGCCGTGGCACTAATTGGTGATTGTTAGTTCGCTGTTCCTGTGTTCCCAGGCTAGTAATCCAAGGAAGCTGATTTCTAGCAAAGCATCAGAGGAAGAGAAGGTCCCTGATTGATACCTTTAGATGTCACATCTTTGGAGGCAGGTGACTGAATAGAACTTGGGTCTTGTGTTGTAAAACTAGATTCTTTATCTTTTGCAGCAAATATAGAGGAAAGGAGCTGGAAGAGCTTGAGAGGCTAGTGACCAGTTACGTGACTTCAGGGTATTAGTTTTGGGATGAATGTTCATTTTCTTACAATTTCTTAATACCCTGGGGTAATGTAAATGCTGGGCCTGTATTGAAGGCTTCATTGTAAGTAGTGCTTGTAGTTGTCATCCTGATGGATTCAGCATTGTTGAGATGTGTGCATGATTCAGATGAAGTTTTTCAGATCCAGAAAAGTTAAAAACAAACCAAAACCAAGTCTGAGCTGTGTGGTGTTTTGTACTAATGCTTTGGGAGCTGAGCCTGAGAAAGTGGGTGAGCTGACACTTGTAGCTGCACTAGCATTCTCCTCTCCAAAGTCTGGTGTACCAGAATTCGGTAACAGGACTTGAGTTTGTGTGTGTAACCATGAAGTAACTTGAAAGTGAACATATGGTGTCATGAAACTGTCACTGAGAATTACTGAATTCTTAACCTCGAGCAATATTTCTGAATTACAATTGTCTTACTTTTAAAGCAAACTTCAGATGAATGACATGGTGGTGTAGTCTGAAAGGCCCAAAACATCTTGTGGCCTCTCACTTTCCTCCTATCCTTATCATTACTAGGTAATGTGAAGGCTGCAAAGAGTATTTTGGCCTAAATAAATAAGTAAATTTAATGCTCCTATTTGAACATATTATACAGCTGGCAGCTTACTGGCCATTCTGCTGAGACAGTGCTCTATACTTTCCTTCAAGGCCTTGAATGGTAATTTGAAGAATTAAATGTTCATGGTCAAGCAATACAAGATGCTCTTCAAAAGTCATTCCTCTTTCTTCAGAGAACAGCAAGCAATGTTCAGTGTCTACTACACGTACAGGTTCATTATTAGCAGCCTTTTTCTTTTGGCCTCTCTGGAGTTGTTAAAGATCATGATATTTTTGGTTTCAATTATACCTGTGAAGTCCCTCAGTTATCTGATGTAGATTTGACAGCTTGCCCAACTTTCACTTACTTCTTTTAACATGGATGCATTCTGAAAACAAAGGATTTCACTGTAGTAATGGAGCTATTGTGAGTCTTTTGGAAAGTGCATTTGGTGGGGATTTTAATGCATTGTTTACTGTTAAGAGCAATACAAGTTACATCAGTGCTTTATCCTAGAGCTTTGGCATAGAATTCTGAGTTACTCAGGTTCTGTACATCAAGGAGGGTATCACTGCAAACTAATGCTAATGGTAAGAGCATGGTCACTTATAGATGTCCAGTGCCATGTAAGTAAGGATGCTTTTTAAGGGGAGTATAGGGTAGTTACTGCTGTTTACATAGAAGAGGAAGGCTGTTAGAGTTCTTGTTCTTTGATAAACCAGTTAATAGAAGGAAAAGTTTGCTTTTTTTTTTCTATGCAGTAGTTTGTTGTTGGTCCATCATGCTCTTCTTTCTGCCTCTGCCTGAACCCAAACCCCCTCGCAGCCTGACAGAAATGTTCGCTTACGCAGCTAGCCCTGCTTCAGTTTGTACCACATCCTTCTCCAGTGTTCGGCTGCGACATCAGAAGTCGATGTCCATGTCAGCCTCTGTGCACACGAAGATGATGTTGCCTCCAATAGACAATGGCGCAGATAACTTCAGGCCTATGTAAGAACCAGAAATCGTTGTGACACTAACTTATACCCACTGCTTCTTAACTTTGTGCTGTGGAATTTTAGTCCTAGATTGTTCTAGTATATTTTGCCCACAAGATGTGTGTTTCCTCATTTTTTTAGTCTCGTTTACATTTGTCTTGTGGTGTGTCAGGCTGTCTGTGACATAATCCTGCAATAGTGAACCTTAATTTTTTTCCCATTGTTAGGAGTATTGGACATTCCCTATTGTCAAAGTTTGTGGGGACTTAAACTGTGTATCCTGAAGGACTTCACTACTTGGAGCGGTTCGCTTGTAGAGAATTTTGTGTAGGATACTTTCAAATTAGCAAGACTTTCAAAGATGTATGTACAGAATGCGGAGGGAGAGACATTAAAGTTACCTATTCTCTTTCCTGGGAGGAAACTTTACTGGTCTATTCTTTTATCAGTCTTCTCAGTGAAACATTGTAGGCCTGGTTTAACTGGTTTTTCCAGGATACTCCTGTTGCACTTTTCTGCCTATGTAGGTTTCTGTTTCGGCAGCCTCTTAATCCTAACTTCTTACAAGTTTTGATTCCATACAGTGCTGTAATAATGTTGGTATTTCCAACCTTGGCCTATATAAAAGTGTCTGCTTATGCTTTACTGTAGAACATAGTGTTTTGTGTTTCCTGCTGAGCCGCAGTGCCTGTGTGAAGGCGTTCTAGCATTGGTTTTTTTTGTTTTCTGCCCTAGCACTATTCCCGATCAGAGAACTCCTGTTGCTTCAACTCACAGCATTAGCAGTGCGACCACCCCTGACCGTATTCGTTTCCCCAGAGGAACGGCCAGCCGGAGCACGTTCCACGGGCAGCTCCGCGAGCGCCGCACCGCCACCTACAACGGCCCGCCCGCCTCGCCCAGCCTGTCCCACGAGGCGACGCCGCTCTCACAGACCCGCACCCGGGGCTCCACTAATCTCTTTAGTAAACTAACTTCAAAACTAACAAGAAGGTAAGCCTCTTAAAATGCCAGTGCAATGTTCCTGTCTTTTTTTCCTTTTTATAGTAGAAATACCTCATTGCTTTGGTGGTTTTGTCCACGTTTACTCATTAATAGCTTAAATTCTGCAACTTAAAATGCAGTTGCTTGTGATTTTTTCATAGTTCTATTTTGGTTACAGAAGCCATTTGTTTTTGGGAGTTGAATCAAATGGGATTAAATGTGAGACAGTTTAGTCTGTGCTGTTTCTGCTGTGCTCTTCAACCTCAAACGAATGAGGTACGAATGCTGCAGAGATTAAACATTTCAGCTCAGTTGAAAAGTTGTTCAGTGGCTGCATAGTCCATCTGTAGATGGCATAAACTGGGATCTAGTCTAGATATTTGATGTAGCATTAGAAGCTCAGGTTGTGTTTCCCAGTCACTTAGTCCATCAGTGTTTTCCGCATAACCTTGCTGGCAGCACAGAAATAGAAATACCACAGATGAAAGGGTAGGGGCAGGAGACAAAAGCTTCTGTTGGCAGTAGTGCTGTCACGAGCTATCTTAAAGTAATGGCAGTATTAGGATTTGAGTCGAGGCAGGAGTCTGGTCAAACCTTGAAAAGCTTATTCCTATTTTGGCCTTTAGTTCATGTGCAGATTCTGTGTTTGGTGTGAAGGCATTGTGGTCTAGCCAAAGTCTAGCTTCAGCAGGTGTTGTTCCTGCACTAACAGTTTTTAATCTAATTGGACTTCTAATTTCAAATCCATGTATGATTTACATTAGTTACTATAAACCCTGAAATTGAAAATCATGGTTTTTCCTTCTGTATTTAAAACCTGTCAGTTCCCATACCACATATGTCAGACCACTCATCTCCACAACTTGCATTTTAAGATAATCATCAAGCTTTTGTACACTCCTTATCAGGTGAAGTTTTTTGGACAAGATCATTCTGATCTTGGCCTGCTAGCTTTTGTTTTAAGCTTATACCACATCAGCAGCAAGCCATTTCCTTCCTGTCTATTTTATGACTATAGGTGCCTCACTCTCAGTATCCCCTTTGCAGTCTCCCATTCCTACAAAATAATGCTAAGCCAGACTCCAGTTTTTCACAAATATCTGTCTGAGTTCAGTTTAGAGAGTGAACTTCTTTAAAAATGTAGAAGTTGCTTCTGTGCAAAACAAAAACATGTCTAGCCTTTGATAAATATTTTAATTTGCTCAGTTCTCTGCCAGGTAACACTTCCCTGGGAAACACTATTCTCTAGGAAATTTGGTTTGGGCTTTTCCCCCTTATTTTTATGTTGAGAGAGAGAGATGTTTAATTTGAATATTTTTTAAGAGTTAAGCCATGTGCTTTATGTCAAGTGAGGTCTTAATCAGCCACATCCTTTTGGAACTTCTTTCTTTCTGTACTTTTGTTTGTCATATCCTTGCTTAATTTTCCATCTGACGTTCCAAATGTGGACACTCAAACTGTGAACATGCAAACTTTTCACTCAGTTGTTTAGGCAGCATTCAAACTTCTATCATTACTTCTGAGTTTCAACTTGTGCAGTGCAGTGTGGTTTTCTTGAAGAAGTCTTTCCCCGTGGCTTTTGACAGTAGTTTAAATTCCATCTGGACTTGATTAAATAACATGCAGTTGTAACACAATAGCACAGTTACAGATGATTTGTTTGCACTTGGAGGATGTCTTGCAGTTAGGGCTCTGTTACATGCAGTGCTGTACAAACTACAGAGGAGATGGATAGTGCCACTGAAGGACATGGTTATGTTTCTTCCTGTTAAATAAATGTTTTAAACCTTAAAACTTGTTAATTTATTGTAGCATTCTCTATGGGGAATCAGAATTCCTTTGGTTATAAACTACTTATATTCTGGTGTAGGCAATTGTTACAGCTTCTGCCGCTAAAATAGCTAAATATTTAAGGCAGCTTTTGGTACAACATGGCTGACCTAATGTTATGAAGAAAGGAAGAAACCTAACTCTGAAGATACTCAAGATATAATTATAGTAGAGTTACTGATTTTTGCTTTCTATGGTAAATATATGAAGAAAATCCAAACATATTTTTACCTGACCTTGCAGATTTCGAGTTTCAAAGTGTTTTGACACCAGTATATATTTTAATTCATAATAAATACTGGTGACATATTTCCCAGAAAAAATTGAAAGTAGCAGTGCCAAGAGTTTTGCTCTTCAGCCCCTAAATAACCTGCCTAATCTGAGAATGTATTGAAGTGTAATTTTTAGATTGTGCATTTTAAATGAGATCTTTTTGCATGTTTCACTCTAAATGCCTTTTTCAATTTATTTTGTACAAAATTTTTTGTTAATTGTTGTTTTGGCTTAATTTCTTTTAGAAACATGTCATTCAGGTTTATCAAAAGGTAGGATTTATTTATATTTAAAAAAAAAGTGGCTCCTGCAATTAACAAAAGATTTGGCTTTTCTAGCCTTGGTTTTCTGAAAACTAAACTTCCTGCTGAGAACTAAATACTTTCTTTCTTCAGAGGAAAGCATAGAATAAATCCATTAACTCATGATGATACCTAAGAATCTGTGGCACCATCTGTGTTGTATAACAAGATGCTAAGCATGCCTTGTGAATTCCTCTTTCTTTGATAGAGTTGGTAGTGCCAAAGTAATTCTGTTCTCTGTACTAATACACTTAGCATGCTTATGTTTGAAGAATGAGGTGTTTGATAACAATGATGAAAGTATAAACAAAACATAAGGTTGCAAGCAAATAAAGGTAAGTGATGTTAAATTATCTCTCTGTTTTATGATATTGAAGAGAAAAAAAGGTTTGAATTATTGCCTGCAGCTGAGCACAGTTGTGAGTTGAACAGTTTTGTGTGTTAGACTGAATGAAGATTCAATAGTTGTGTATTTATTTTAAAATGGGCTGCATTTGTTGAAGTGAGTTGCAGCTGAGGTGCAAACAGGGCACTTCAGTTTTAAACAAAAAGTACAGCATTTATGCAGATTCATCAACGAAAGGGGAAAAGCTCAGAAGTCTGATTCACATTTCAAGCCAAAGGATTTCATTTAGTTTTGCAATTTGGGAATGAATCAAGCTGCTATGTATCTCATTAATCCACTATGATTCATGAAAATTGCTTACACAATTTTGATGCACAGGTAAATTTTCCAGTAAAATTTTGTAATAGCCCATTTAGTTGTACCATGTCTTGGAACTTCTTAAAGGGTGGTACTTCCAATTTCCTACTGCTGATCAAAACCAGGGAGATGGGGCCAAAAACCAGGCATATGTTTTAAGTTTCACAATACAAGGCTATTCTTGTGACTGTAATTTGGAGTTAGACTGTTTCAAAGAAATGCTTAGATTAGGGAGTCCTAAGATATGTAAATTGCTGCCTAAATGTGGATTTATTATGTACAGTGCAAGGCTAAAGGTACCCTACCTGATTAACTGAGTAAATTCCATGCCATGGTGATAATAATCAGTGCTCTTCCAAATATGTCTGTGTTTGGAACTGGTGTTGGTTGGCTTGGCTGGCATTGTCACTGCTGACTTGAGAAAATGCAATAACTTAGTTAAGGAAAGAAATCATACAACTCAACATACAGCTGGAACTGAGCAGTGCCAGTGGCTTTAACCCATCGTGCATCATGAGCTGTGGGGTGCAGACCACATCTAAAACAAAGGATTGTGATCTGTGCAACCCTCCACAACCGGATGCATCTACGTTTGTTCTGAAGAAAGACAGGGAATGCTAATATGAGTACAGTTTTAAACTAGAAGGTTACTGTTTCAATTTGGGACTTCAGGTAATTTTTAGACAATTTTTTAAAAATTACATTTGACTTGGGGCCAGAAGTCTTAGACCATTGTGCAGCTATCTGCTACAGCTTCCACAAATACATCTTTTTGAATAAGAAATTTGCAAAGCCTTACACCACCTACACAGGACCAGAGTGTGCTTTTTAAATTCTGTTTTAAGTGTGTGTGGTGTCCCTCCATACCTGATCTGTATGTAGGTACAAAAACTGAAAATGCTGGGGATTTTAGCAGTTTCTCCTGGCTTTATTTGCTATGAATCCTACCTGAGCTCACTGTTCTGAAAGAACTATGGTAACCCAGTAGCATGTATATGTAGTGCCACAACATCAGTTCTAGGGAGCTGAATGAAAGTAGATAATCAGTCACTCCTTGTTAAACTGCTGACTTTTACTATTGTACTCAGTACACAGAGGTTATCAAATATATATATATATGTATGTGTGAGTGTATATATATATATATCTTGTACTATGCACTGTCTCTGCCAATCTGCATATTGTGGAAGTCTTAACTTTTTTTTTGACAGCAAAAATGACTCAATGTTCTGGATTTTATTGCAGCATCATTTCTACATTTCCATAAATTGATCTTATTTTATCATCTTGCACTTTTTGTTGGTTTTCAGTATCTTTTTAGACAGTTTTCTTTGTGTTTACTTGGATATTTAAAATAGCATACAAAGATGTAAAGAACAGGAAACACAGCATAACTCGGGACAGATGTGTGGAAACAATCAGATTTGTGAAAGCCCTTTGTAAACCATGAGGCAGATAATGTGTAGGCATGGCATGACAAATGAGAACACAGCTTGCCTATGTATTTGTTCCCTTCTCAGGACCGAGAAGCGTCTTGGTCCATAAAATCAGTTTATGTAAAACACAAGCAAAAGCAGAAAATTTAGAGCATAAACTAGCACAGAAATGAAGATTGTATTAGCAAGTGAGGAGGCCTCAGGGCTGCATCTGACTCACAAACCCCAACCAAAACAATCCTGGCAGTACAGTAAGTGACTGTTCCCAGAGCAACAGTGCTGGGCTGTAGAGCTGGACCATAACAGTGTCTGTCATGAAGGAAGGAGCACCTTGAGAGACTGGCACAACTCTCCTAAGCTTGGCATGGTGGCTCATATTTGAGGTTGTGTGTCACTTTATGCAGTTCCTCCTGCTCAGTGAATGGAACTTTGATGCATGGAAAAACTGAGCAAAGTGAGGATTTTCTGAGAGGCTTCCATGAGAATGTTTATTATTTCAAAGTGGCAGGTATATTCTAAATAATGACCTTTCTTAGATTTAGAGTACAATGGTTTAAAAACTGAACACTTTGGCTCAATTTCAAACTGAAAAGGGTGTTAGAACATCATTAGGGATTTTTCCTTACAGACTTTTCTGGACAGATTCCAGCAACAGTAAGGCTATTCATTGTTGGGGAAACTGGTTGTGCTCTGATTTTCTATAACCTTTGGCACGTTTCAGAACAAAACACAAAAAAACCCACAAAAATCCATAAATGTTTGCAGCTTGTAACAAAGCTGCCATCTTCCACTTTGTAGGAACACAGAAGGCTCTTTGAAGTTCAAGTACCCTTAATTTTCAGTTGAGGAGTGTTTTCTAACTTGTTGGTTGCTTTGCCCAGTGAAACAATCATCTGAATGGGATGGATCTGTTCAGTTGGTACATATGGTGATTCCTGCCTACCTCTTTTTTGGTCCTGTAGAGCTGTCACAGGGGATGACTTTGTGGGCTCTGTATATGCAGACATGAAAAATCTTTTTCCACCTTCTCCTATATCCACCATAGATTAGTAGCCCGAGATCTCATGAAAATAACTACAATAACTGCCCACTTTGCACTGGGGCTTCCCAGTTGCTTTCTTCTCATTTTTTCTGTATCTTCCTTGCTTGTGGCAGCCGTTCATTTGTCAGTGGTGTTGTCCCTGTTGTACTGTGAGCTGTGCGGTGCCTCAGACAGCAGGGTTCTGATCAGATGCTGCCATGACAAGCAGCTCACAGCTGAGCAACTCTGCACCCTGTTAAGTGCAGTTGCTTTGCAGTGGCACCTGAGTTGAATTTGGGCCAGCTCTGTGGCCCGTGCAGCCAGTGCTGCCACCCTGCCCCTCACAGTGCCAGCACAGCGCCTGGCCCTGTGACAGGGACTCCCAGAGTCACCTTGCAAGGCTGATCCCTCACCAGAGCCCTCAAAAGGAAGGAAAGGAGGAAATCACGCCTTGTAACACCCCCCACACCCTGATATAAATATCACTGTGCATCAGAAAATAAGGTTACTGTCTTACATTCCTGTCCCTAGACACCTGCTACCCAAATTACTGTGTTTGTGTTACTCAGGGAAGCCATGTACTGCCTTAGTCTGGGAAGGAGTGTTGTACAGGCAGCATCCCTCTGAGCAGAATTAATGCTGATATGTTGAACCATCCTCTTGCAACAATGGGAAGGTAGAGAAAGATAATTTTCCCCTTAATTCTGCTTGACCCTGGGCTTTCAGTAGATGGTAGTGACTAGCAATGTAGCTTTAAGCACTGCAAGAAGACAGAAAGCTTAAGCTTGCTCTTAGGTGGGGAAGCTGCATCCATGTGGGAATTAATAGGATGGTTACCACAACTTGAGAAATCTTGGATTTACCTCTTAAAGTTCTATTAAAATGTATATGCATCTTCTTCTTTTGCATGAAGGTATTTTGTTATTGTTTAAACACCTCAGATCTGATGTGCGTGCAAATACACAAGGTGATCAGACTTGTCTGTAAATAGTTACGGGGACTTTTTGAAATATATACTTTATTCCAGATAAAACTTTTAAAAAACATTAGCCTAAAAATATGTGGGAGTTATATCTCTTTTAGGAGGTACTTACTAAATAATGCAGTCACTTCAATATGCTTTGTAACTTTAGTTTCACATTTTCTGCTTTTAGAACTTCAGATTTATTCAGTGAGTTCTACAGATTTAACATGTAAACATACACTGTTAAAATTAGTTATGGTCGGTTTAAAAACTGTGGTTTATAGACTTCCATTTGGTTTGACAATATGTTACATTCTGAGTTTGGCCTAACCTACCAAGTTCTTTACATCTTTGTTGTTTTGTATTTTAACACACCTTTGGTATGATTGCAGTATCTTTTAGCAACTACTCAGATATTGTATATTGTAGTGTAAGATTTGTCTTCTCTTTCCCACTTCCTTTTGCTTCTGCATTCTTTTCATTGAGGCTCCCGACTGAATATGAGAGGAACGGGAGATTTGAGGGCTCAAGGTGAGGGTAAAATTTTTGTTTAAAATGTTACTTAGGTGAGTTTGAACCTTTCTCCCCTTGATTATGTGGCATAGTGGCTTCAGGCAGCAGCTTTTGTTTCATGTAAGTCATTAGAACTAAACAAAGAAGCATTTCTGTCTGCAAAACAGCTATTAAAGCACTGACTGACTTGGTTCTAAACTTTCATCTTTCCTTGTTGCCTTTTCCCTTGTGTGATTTTTCTTTTTTTTGCATTTTAGTCATTGTAATTTGCTGTTGTCGTGTAGATGTGTAGATAAGTGGTCTCTAGTGAAGCTGCAAATGTGTGGAATAACCACTGAAGGGTGATAAGATATTTCTCATCTCCGAAATCACAAATAGTTAAATATTTTTCATGTTATACTCTTCTTCCAAAATCAGCATATCAAAAAATACTAGAAATTATCAAACTGCTGGTTTTGCCAACTGTTTTCAAGTAGAAAAAGCTTCCAGAAATAAAATAAGCATTGAATAAAAGTTGGGGTTTTCCCTGGCCCTTTACAACCTTAATAAATTAAAACCTTAAAACAGAATACTCTTTAATTTGCATGATGAATTTTATAACATCTGGCAAATCACATTGCATAGTCCCATGACTCTCACAGTCACAAGAAGTCTTTTAATAGGAGAATTATGAAATAGGTTATATTTGAGAAATATATTTATTTAGTTGTGGCCTTGCTATCACTTTTTATTTATCTTTTTCATAATTGCCTGCTTAATGGTAGTAGAAATAAAACGTGGTGTAACCGTTGCCGTCTGTTTCAAAGAGCAGCTTGGCTTAATATGGAGGCTCAACATGAGACCTAAACTGCATGGTTCGGGGTCAGTTAGGTTAGGTATTTTCAAAAAATAGTTAAGTATGACAGTCAATATATTTATCTAAATTTGAAGAGGTGACTGACAATGTACAAATACTCACAAAGCAAATCCATATTTTGTCCCTGGAGGTCCAAATGTAATTCTTTGATCTTTAGCTGCATGACTACTGATTTTATCAAAGTAGAAAAATGATTGCAAACTAGAAATTTCTGGAACATTTCTTTCCTTTGTCCTATATAACTTTACGTATCCTTACCAAAGGAAAAGCTTTTTAATTTAAAAAAAAAAAAAGCTGCAGATTTGGGAAACACACCCTCAATATTTTGTGCTTCATCTCTTAAAACTGTGACAATAATGGTAACCCTCTCACTCACCATCTTTACAAACTACACTGAAGAGGTGTCTCCTAGTGACTTCCAGCTCTCTTCATGCACATCAGTCTCAGAGGCAATTAACTGCAGAGCTGGTAGCTGCAGAAGATTTCATCGCTTTCCCTCTGTCAGCCGTTGGTATTTAATGGATTATTGACCAATTTAGGAGGAAGTGTTTCCTCTCTGAAGGCCACCCCCAGAGCCTGCAGTGTGGTGTGTCCCCAGGGATCATCTCAAACACGCCCCAGCGCAGGAAGGCCAGAGTGTAACTGAGCCCGCCCAGGCCTGGGGGTTCCTGTTGACCCTGGGCAGCAGGTGGGTGACCCTGGTCCTGCTGTCCTTCCTTCTGCTCGCAGCCAGCTGCTGTGGGCCTCCATGGGCGCTTCCAGGGCTTGGTCTCCCAGCTGCTGCCCAGGAGAAGGTGCAGAGGAGCCCCCAGCCCCTTTGTGCATGGGCTCACCCCATTCCCTGTAAGTGGGCACCTCCCATGGCCTGGACTGAGCACCCTCCTGTCACAGGGAGCTGTTACTTGAACGTTCCAGAAACTTCTAGCACAGAGCTGGTGTTTCAGCTGCCCATGTGGCCTGAGAATACAATTTTGAGCAGAACCTGCCTTAAAATCAAGTCGTAGGTGCTGCATGTAGTTCTGCCTCCAGAAGGTCATTGCCCTCATGCTCCTGAATCCAGTGACTGCCAGTTGTGTCACACCTCAATGTGCCATACCTTTGTTCCAGCCCCAGCAGCTACAGCTTTCCCCTGACCGTGTGTGTGTACAGCAGCTGGGGAGCGGGGCTGGGCTGCAGCCGGAGCCTCCAGTGCTGCTCTAATCCGGGTGGTGTGCACTGAGTGTTGGCTTCACTAACGTGGCCCCTGGGGAGGGTGGCTGGCCCTGCTCACTCTGAAATTCCTGTCTTTCAGCCGCAATGTAGCTGTGGATCAGAAGGATGAGAACAAGGAAGCCAAGCCTCGGTCACTGCGTTTTACCTGGAGCATGAAAACCACCAGCTCCATGGATCCCAATGACATGATGAGGGAAATACGAAAGGTCCTGGATGCCAATAATTGTGACTATGAACAAAGAGAGCGTTTCTTGCTTTTCTGTGTCCATGGAGATGGGCACGCGGAAAACCTTGTACAGTGGGAGATGGAGGTGTGTAAACTGCCAAGACTGTCCCTGAATGGAGTTCGCTTTAAGCGGATATCGGGAACATCCATAGCTTTCAAAAACATTGCTTCCAAAATTGCCAATGAGTTAAAGCTGTAACAAGAAAAAAATAGTTAAGTTGTAAATTAGTTAGCAATTTAAAGTGTTTTTGAGAATTCCGATGGAAATGTATAGAATAACATTTAGGCAATAACTTCTGCATCCTTCTGAATAGTGATATTAAAAAAAAGCTGCTGAGCTGGGAGGGAGAGTTGGACTTTTTTATAAGTGCACTACAGCATTAAAGTTGCCTACTATGTAAAATATTACCCCTTCTGCTTTATTTCCATTGCTCCTAAGTCTTTGACAACAAATTGAGACACAGAATATATTCATTTAAATATGCCTCCTGTTTGTGTGGATGTGTGAATGTACAGTATGTGTGTATAATATATAAAGTATTATATGTAAACAATTCATTTACAACATCGAGCTGTACCAATACCTCTTTTTGGGCTAATTTTGGTGCTAAAAATTGAAATGGCCAAGGAGGAAACACTTGAGTTAATATTTAAAATGACTGAAGCGATAACCAGTAAACGCAGGTTTACAGTTCACTGCTGTGTTAAGAAAAAAAAAAGTGTGTGAAGGGTTTGGATTTATGGTTGTGAACATTATTAGTCCTGTTTTCTAAGTAGATCTCATGGGATGATTAAAAATTCACTTTTACTGAGTAAGTCTTGCATTATATTTTGCCCACCTATTTATTATTTAAGTCTGAATCAAATTTTAATAATGTAGTTAATTTGTGCATTAATATTTGGGTAAACGCTTCCATTCTTCTGCTTCTGCTAAACTACTAAAATTGTATCTTTGTCCTTTTGGCTTATGAGTATTGATCGCAGCTAAGAACATTTCTCTGTTGTTTCTCTGGGGAATGAGGCAGTGTAAAAGGAGGTGCTAATTGCTGAGTAGTGGTTTTCTTTCAGAGCGAGTTTGCCACGTTAGTCTAGGTCAGGCTGATACAAAGCACAAAGGGACTCTCAAATCATGGCCATACTCTGCCGCAAGCCACGTCTGAGTCGGTGCCGTTCCGAGGCCTTGGTGCACGAAGGGCAGTGCTGTCCCTCGCTTTCCGGGCACACTCAGCATTGAACCCCAAAAGTGGGAATCAAATTGGCTACTGATCTCCTCTGTCCAAACGTCCAGCTTGCTAAACTACAGCCATAGGTAGGAGCAGTTGAAGCTTTTCCTTGCAGCTCTCTTCCAGTGTGCTTCCCCTTGGTTCCGGCTGTGTTGCTTTGGATGGCTCTGTGCCAGTGTGTCTGTGGCTGTGCTGCTGAGGGAGTCCACTGTCCTCTGTCCCCGTGCGGTGTAGAACCCGCCCCTGATGAACTCTGATGGCCAGCTAGCTTTCGGTAGGACGTGAAGCTGCTCTGGGATAGCCCCCACTTTTTAACCATCACAGCAGTGAAACGGATTTGGTTTTGCAAACTAGAATGAAGAGATTTCTTCATGCGTTGTTTCCTACCGATACTCAGTTTATTTCATCGAGGACTTGTGTAGATAATACCCTGCATTATCTACTTGACTTTTTGTATTAATGTTTTGTGGTTATATTTCAGTGAAGCACTTAACGCATGTACTTGACATGTGCTTTAAACTGGAGCCTAAATTTGCATTTTAAATTTGCAGTGAGCTAATAGTTACTCATAGTACACAGTTCAGGTTTGACCCGAGGTGAAAATGCAAAGTCCTTAATATTTTGCAAGTTAGCTCTTGTGATCTGTAGTCTGTGAAGGCAGCAGACTTCCCCTCTCTTTCCCCCCTAAGCATTGATATTGATTATGCTAGTTTAAAGGGTAATCATAGTTGTTAAATGTAGTAAATATTCCTGAATTTGCATTTTATTCTCTGTATATTCTGTATCATGCCATGGCTTGAGAACTCCAGGTGCTACCGGAGTTCAGTTGGCTTTCAGTGCTCTGCCCGTGCCTGTGCTGCTCAGTATGGGTTTTTTCCATGAAAACTCCATTTTGTAATAGCAATAAGACATTTCAGGGCAGTCATTGTACTTTCTCAGGTGAATGGTCACCTATCCTTTCACTTCCTACATTTTAAGCACTCCTCCAAATGTATTTTTTTCACCTGGCAGTGCACTTTGTTGTCTGAACTGAAAAAGTGTTCTGATAAATTATGTAAATCTGTAT
Source organism: Corvus kubaryi (assembly GCF_017639235.1). NCBI lineage: Eukaryota > Metazoa > Chordata > Aves > Passeriformes > Corvidae > Corvus > Corvus kubaryi. Next base: position 26,768,357 of record NW_024582054.1, read on the forward strand.
TCGATGGAAGTTCCAAAAGGTTTCATATTAAATGTTTTCTGAAATACTCTCTTCCTACTTCACCTGTTAAGTATGTAAGTGTTTCTAAAAAGTGCACCAGTATCATACTTTGGATATTTAAAGTTTGTACTTCGGTATTTTTTCTTAAAGTGTTCTCAGAAGGTTCTTTCAGAGTAAATCTTTATTTGAGGTATTAAAAAAAATCACTTATTATAATCAGAAAAAGATTTTTAACAGCTTCCTTCCCAAATGCCTTGTAAACTTACCGAGTTGTGAGAATATTTAGCACCCTGCACACTTGGTGTTCAAGCCTCTGGGAGCTGCCTGGGAAGGAAGATGCTTTCTTCAGCTCTCCGAACCAAAGAGGAACTGCTTCCCCAATACAGGCTTTATACCTGTTCATACTCCTTGGGGATCTGTGTAGGTTTGCAGGTGCCACTGCTGATGAGACTCTGCTGAATCACAGCTGGTTTTTCTCTCCTTAAGGGGCAAGTTTTAAAAATAATCAGAGGTCAGTGTGTGGTGAGGAGGCAGCAGCAGGTCTCAGTGTTTTGAGACACGTGAATAGCAACCAAGAAGCGTTTTTTATTTAATGACATGACTGGTGTCCTGGAATGTGTGGTCCAACTGGTGTGTTGGGGGTTGATTGTAACGGGCTCATGACTAAAGGTTTCTATCACTGAAACCTGTGTCAGCCAACACTGAAAAAGAAGGTGTCTTTTGATTGCTGGATCTGGCAGAGAAAAATGTCTTAAGAGTTTGGGTTGTGGGGTTTTACTTCATTAAATAAAAGCATTTAAAGATACATACATAAAACAAAACAACAAACACTGAGCAGGAACAAATAAGTTCAGATACGCTTTTTTTTATGCAAACCTTCCCTGTACTTAGGATTTCTGAAACACTTCATTCTATTTGACTTCTTTACAAGACCTGAGGTCCTTGACCATGTTGAGAAGTAGACAGAGGTAGTAGAGAGAGGCTGGAGGAACAGCTAGTCCTGCTGGGCTAAGTGTTTTGCACACTACTTCTGTTCAAGCTACAGCCTCTGGTCCAATCTTTGTGGGTTTAAAGATTTATAGTACAGATTTGGGCAAGGTGTAGCTTTTTCTCTTGTATTACAGTGAGGCTTAAACATCAAATATAGCAAGATACTGCATCCTATTTTTTTTTAATTACAGAATTTTGTGTCAAGATAAATTAGATTATTTATAAGAGTATGAAATTAGTATCCACGTGTTTATGTTGCAGAAATGAAGTGCGGGGTTCAGGAGTCCTCCTAGTCACATGAAGAAACTATGGCATCTCTGGAATATAAATAGGAGCTCTCTCCAATTCACTGAAAAGCTCAGCTATACATGGGCCTGTTGGGATAATGTGTAGAGGCTTTTAATCAGTATTTCCCACAGCTGCTGTGTCACAGACCATGTTGTGGATTGCAATTTAATTAGGCCTGTGGCCAACCCAGAGAGCCATTCTCTCTGTGCAGCCCTGGTCTGGAGCGGCAGAATGTGCACAGCCCCCTGGGTTGGAACCCGCTCAGTCACCATGGTCACTGTCCCCAAAGGGCTCAGGTACCCCCTGAGTGTGGGCAGAGGCCCCTGTGAGCCAGTGTCACTCTCTGTATTTCAGGGAGGGGCTGGTTGGGTGTTTCTTGCTGTGCTATCCAAGGCCATGGATTTTCTTAGTAACCTAAAGTGTTAAATATTTAGAGAATTTCAATAGTAGATGGTATTCCTGCTATTTGGGGGGGAGGGGCAGGGGGTCATACTAATGTGAAATTTTGGTTTCTAATTTACATTGCAGATGTTTAGGAATAAATACAGTTTTGGGAAGCTGGTACCACTGTGGATTAACATTTCATTTTAAACATGCAGGCTTGTAACTGTCTATACAATCTCATTTCTGTAAGTTTTCATAGAAAAGCCCTGGAGCTTTCCAATAAAGACAGGCTTATGTTATTACAGATCACTGGTACTGCCAATTAAACCCCTGATTTGACATTCTGATGAAGTGGGGTTGTGAAAATTCCTCCTTTGACTGACTGGAGTTTTTCCCCTCCAGTAGCAGTGAATTATTTCATTGATTTCGCCACTGACCATTACTCCATCACTTCAGAGAATAAACTGTTATCCAGCAGGAAGGGGCTTGAGCTTTGGATAAAGCTCAACCTAGTGCAATTAATAATTTTTTAGAAGTTCAACTTCTCCATACCCAAGACTTATCAGAGTCCTGCATTACAACAGCAGTAAATGCTTAAAGAAAATCAAGAACAAGGGGGATACAGGAATTGCTGTGTCTGTGTGTGCTCCTTACTTCTGGCAAACTTATGAGCAGAAAAAGGCAAACCAGTAAACTTACTTGGATAACTTGATGGTTTTCATGTTCCTGTTTCTGCCAGTCTCTTTAGTGCACTACCAGGTACTGCCTACAAGCCAAGGGGCTGGATAAAGTTAGCAAAACCGTGGAGGAGCAGTCTCTTGACCACTCAGTGCTTCTGAAGTTGAAGCGGTTTGGTATTCAAAACAAAAGAATTTGAAAGACCCTTAACTGTTCTCTTTTAGCCTTCTAAGAATGCTTTTAACCTTTGGTACAAACAGCAGGCTCTTGTTCCAGCAATAACAGAAAACAGAAGGGTGTCAATACCACCACTATGAATCCTGCAAATATCTCTGCACAGAAGCCACATTGAGGGCATTAATTGTCAGCTATTGGGAATTCACCTTCACCTACAAGTGCCATTAACATCTTGTAGTGGTTGTGACTTAGCAGGTAAGATGTTTATTGCAGGGGAAAAAAATGCTTTTGCTTGGTTTTTGCTTACGTGTGTTGAGCACTTGGAACAGCCTGTTCAGACTTGGATGTAAAATCCATGCAGAGTGGCCATGGTTATGGTTGCTGTGGGAACCACAGCATGGAATTTTAAGACATGGAAATGTTGCAGTTCTCATGCCATTTATACCCTTATGTTATCATTTAACATCCTTAAAAAATTCAGGGCATAAAACCAAAATATTTGTACAGTTCGTGTTTCCTTGTAGTTGCTGATCACATTGAATGTATTAGGTGAATAAAATCAGATAACAAAATACCTCACCACGAAAATAATTCTGTTAAAACACATGGGGATGCAAAATCAGAAAGTAAAATTCTACTGGAGTTACAATCACATGGTTTTCAATCATTTGCCTGTCTCGAGGTAAAGTCCTGTTTGCTTGGAGGTGCCTCTTACCAAAACCTCAGCTCGGCGTGAGCACCGTAACCAGCAACAAACAGCAAAGTTTCTAAGCATGGAATAATTTCCTTCCCTGGCTCACACAGCCACAAGGCACGAAATGAAGTGTTTTCACACGTGTTTCCACATGGATGAGAAAAACACGGCCTGGTAAGAGTTGGGAGGCGTTGTTACAATGGTCCCGTGGCTGTGGTGCCCAGAGGAGCAGGGGCTGGTGGCGGGGGGTGCCTAGCGGGACTGGGGAGGGAGGGAGGGAGGGAGGGATGGATGGATGGATGGATGGATGGATGGATGGATGGATGGATGGATGGATGGATGGATGGTCGGTCCCTTCTGCACGGCAAAGCGAGCTGCAGAGGGACGTTGCAGTGTCAGCAGCGGCCACAGGATGTCTCCCAAACGCAGAAACAGCTCTGGTGGGGTTCTCGTGGAATATTTTTAGAGACGAGCTCCACGGATCACTCGCCCCCTGCGATTTCACATCGGTTATCGGTGTTACTCTCTGCTCAGACAACTTTGACTTAAAAGCATTACGGAGGAAAATGGACCACATGATATTGATGGAAACTGCATTTTTCAGCTTTAAATACACTCTAATGCTACATTAACTTTTCCATTAAGTTGTATTGCTTTCTGAGCTGAAGTGTAGTTCCAGTGGGCTTTACCTTTGCCATGAAAAACCTTTAGGGCTACAAAGCCCTTTTTCACTTCTTTGTTAAGCCTTATGCAGTCTCCTTTCCTAGAAAATTACCGTGTCAGGCAGCATGCTCTTCTGCTGAGAAGGGCAAAAGTCATATTGAATATTTAAATTCATTTGCAGCTCATTTTACGAGTAAGAATCTTTGGTTTCCTCTTCGGAAATTTAATTACTGAAGTTATTTTGCTGTTCATCCTTTAGTAATCAGTCTAATCAAGGCTGTAAATTGCAGCCAGCCTTTTCTAAAATAATCTGGGATCACTTGCCATTTATATTCCACTGTATTAGTAACTCTCTAAAGCTTTATGCCTGGCATTTTCCATGCCTGCAGTCTGTTTTATTCTTCAAACAAATCATGTCACATGTGCTTCAAGTAGGCAAGAAGTGAAACTTCCTTATTTGCTCAGGAGCTTTTTTCAAATCATATATTTTGGTCCAGTTTTCACTTGCATTGTAATCCAAGTTTTGCTGTTGTGGGATTAATAGTGACTGGTACTAATATTTATCCCTGGGGTGTTTGGACTTGGCAAGTGGGAATGGAGAAGCTGTTTATTTCAGCTGATCTCGGGTTCCTCCGTGCTTGTTCTGTGAAGGAGCCCTGTGTCTCATCCCCTCCTTCCTGCAGTCCCTGACCCATGGGCTGCTGCTGAGCCCTTTTCTGAGCCTCCCAAGGCGATGCCTGGAGTGTTGATTGTGGTGAGAGGCATGCACAGGGCTCACCCCGTCGTGTGTGACTGCAGTGGGAGCAGCAAAAGCAGAGTTCTGCTGTTGGGAAGTTCTGTTCCTCATCATTGATCTGGGAGCAGCCACCAGAGTAACTTTGTTGGGTTAAATGTATTTTGAGGTTTTATCTAACTGACCCCTTGGCTTCTAAAACTTGTTGCTTTCTCCTTATCTCCAGAGACAAGCCTTGGCTGAACCCGTCTGAGCTAGGTCTTGCTTCAAGGGACAGTCCCTTTTTAAGGTCTCCTGTGGTATCAGAGCTCCGTGAGTCTCTGCAGACCAGATCTGTGAGAGCTCCTCTTCTAGCTGGAGAAAGAGTACAAGTGCTGTGGGGCCCCTGAAGCACCTCCATGCTGGTCCATGGTGCAGAGCATGGCAAGTGCAGTGGGATATCCTCAGTGTTCGGTTGCTGAAGTGAATCCAGACCTGCAGGACGGCTTAGCTCAATTAAAGTCAAGGCTGTAATGAATCTTGAATTTAGAGCAGTCCCTAGGATAGGGGGAAGAAGAGTCATCAGTTCTGGATGACTTCAGTTCCTGGGTGTTTTCCAGGGCTCTTATTAGGGAACCAACCCCTCACCAGAATGCTCTTTATTGGGTGTATTCTGTACCATGTGGGGGCCTGTGCAGTGATGGGCGAGGTGCACATCATCAGAACAGCTCAGCAAGGGGCCATGAGGGCTCTGGGTGCTCATGGACAAGGGCAGGGCTGTCCTGTTTGGGGCTGTCAGGGAGCAGCCTGCTCTCACTACAAGGCTGCCATAAGCAGGAAGAAAAGCTTGTCCTGGCCATGTTGCTGTGGGAAACCACATCCCTTTTTCTCCCTGGTGGCCCTTTGGCTCCACTTAGACATTGGAAGGAATGTTGCAAGGTGAAAAGGGAGACATGGTGGGAGCTTACCAGTGACAGAAGAGAGCTCAGCAAGCCCCACTTCAAAGGATCCCTTGCTTGTGTGGATTTGAGTCTGGAGCTCAGTGCACTGTTTCCTGTATTGTCTCACAGTCTGTTGGAACAAACAGCTCTTGGAGTGAAGCTGCAGCCCACAGGGCCTGCAGGGAGGGGCTCATTCCTCCTCTGAGCTCTGCTCAGGGCACAAACAGGGAGGTTTCTCTCCAAGCCATCCACCTTGCTCACTTGCAGGTGCCACAGCTCCAGGGGGCACAGACTGAGCGTACATGAGCCCAAGCTCCAACACACGGTGTGTGGCCACATGAGGCTTGTTTCTCTGGGAAACCAGCTCAAAAACTGTGACAGATCACAGCAGGGACCAGAGCTTCTGGCCAAGAGGCATCTCGTCTTTAAAGGTCACTTTTTAGGTCAGAGCTGCACTCAGGGTGAATCCTGATGGAATAGGGGAGAATTCTGCTGGACACAAAGGAGAGCTGAGCTCTGGTTTGTGCACCAAAAAACTTGGGTAGCTTAAAATATCAAAGACACTTCTCCAATTTTCTGTCTACCGCTGACATTATGAGCTGGGTCTGCCAGGGTGGGCGTTGCATGATGCGAAATAGTCAGTGAAAAATGGTCTTATGTCTGGCTAATTCTGCTGAAGAAGTGGGGAAATGTGGAACCACATCACCTACTGCTTTGCAAAGCAGTAGAAGTAAAGACAGTGACAAAAGCCTTCATCAAGGATAAAAATAAAGCAGAGGGACGAGAGCCAAGGTTTATGGGGACAGACACATGCTGTTTATTTAACCAGCATCCAGCATTTCTCATTAACTTACTGTTGCCTCTACCTTACCCTCCCCTTCTGTCTTCTCACAACATGTGAGAATAAAGAATGTTTCATCCTTGCCTTTTTTTGTCACTCAGATGATGCCTTTTCCCAGTTTTCTGTCTTGGGAGCAGCAGCATTCCACATTTCATTGCAAAGCTGTTTCATTGATCTAGCAGCAGAGTTCAGGGAAGGCAGGGGATGAAAACAAGTCCTAAATTGTGACTGAACCAAAGATAGACATGCTGCTAAATGAAAAACCAAAAGCCTGGAAGTAAAGCTCTGGATCAGCATGGCGTTGCATTGAAATCTGTGGTTATGCTGATTGCACCTGTTACACTGGCTGTGCTGGAGGATTTTCTGGATGCCTCACAGCCAGGCTGTAGGTGTGGAAGTGCAGTGCAGAAGAGGAGGCACCCCCAGTCCTGATGGTGACTAACCAAGGCTGGCACGACATTCAAGCTGAGAACTCAGTCTCTTCTCCAAGGGGACTGAACACCCACCTGGCTGCAGAGCACCCTCCAGCCCGGCTTCTGGTGCAAGAGCAAGAGGCTGAGGTGTAAAAACAGGTTGCCCATGGAAAAGGTTGCCATCTCTAGTTGTGGATGCCCTGTCCCTGGAACAGTTCAAGGCCAGGCTGGATGAGGCTTTGAGCAGCCTGGTCTAATGGGAGATGTCCTTGCCCATTGCAAGGGGGTTGGAACTAGGTGGACTTTAAGGTCCCTTCCAACCCAAATCATTCTGTGACTCACTGAGCAGCTTCTTCAGCTCATAGACCCTCTTTGTGCAGCTTGGGAGGACTCAAAGAGCTGCTTGTGCTCATTTAGAAATCAGTGTATGTGCAAAAAGTTTGCAGTCACCAGCAAACCTGGGCTCCCAGACCAGTTCTTCAGCCCATAGCTGCTGGTGCTTGTGTGGTGCTGTACAACTTGCTGTTGAGCCTGAAGGGCACAGAGCCTCCTTTCCTCATGTTTCTGGGGCAGACAGCAAAGGAAATGAGGTGTTAAACCCAGTGGGAGCTAGAACACAGCCCTGCTCAGCCTTGATGCCACCGGAGACAAAAAGGCCTGCCAGCAATCCCACTCACCAGCTGCCATGTGGAAAATCCTGGAGTGTGCTGAGATTCAGGAAAAGGTACTGAAATCTGTCTTTGAGGGTGATGGAGGTCCCTAAATAGGCCATGTCCTGAGTCAGGAGACTGAGCAGAAATGGAGGCAAGTCTCGAGGAGGAAAGGTTGGGGCGATCTGATCTCATCTTCTATTTTCAAGCAGGTGAAATAGACCTACGGATTTGAAAAGGGAGTAGCAGCAGTTCCTTCCCTTGATACACTTCTTCCAGGCACTGCTGGAGGATTGGGTCAATTTATAGGACAGTCACTTGTTCCTCCTCCCAGTGCTTATAACAGGGACCCCCTGCTATAAGCACTGGTCACCACTGCCTCCAGCAAGGGTCCATCCTGACAGGTCCGGGGGAGCACCACAAGAAACAAGATCCCCACTGGCACATCCTTCTCTAGGCGTGGTTTTCCACAGAAGAGCAGCCTGGTCTGCTGCTCTCTTACCTTGTATCACAGAGCCCTGGCTGGCAGGGGTGGTAGCAGCCCTGGAAAGGGGCGAGCTGGAGGGTGAAGGACGAAACTCTGCCTGATGATAGCAAAAAGTCTCTTCCTGTCTCAGCTGGTTTCATTTCTCTGTTCTGATCTGAATACATGCTGGGTTGGGTGCTTCTTAGGATGCCTCTTAGCCCTGGTTTCTTGTCTAGTGGCTAAACCAACTTCTCCTTTGGCTGGCTGGATGCTCTTCTGCTGCCCTTCCACATGGCCAAAGCTGGTCCCTGTGCGAAAGAGGAAGGGAAGGTCCTGCTCTCTCACACGGAGTGGTGCAGCTTGTGCAAGTGTCTGTCACAAGGCAGGAAGAGTGGGAGTCAGACTTTCCCAAGCCTCAAGTTAGATCTCTTTCTGGCCACCACAGCGAGTGTGGGTAGGCTGACGTGTAGGACAACAAAATCTCCACTTACATCTCTTTTGGTAGATGTAAATGGAGTAGTTTGAGAAGGTCCCAGATTTTCTTCTCGGCAAAGTCAGGCGATATATTTTCACAGTGCTGTGAGAACCTTCCTGAAATTTTCTCACCTGGAGAAGGGATTCACAGCATCCAAGGAGGACCTTCAAGATTGTTTTACAAGACTCAGCAAAGGACTAGGAGGAAGCACAATACCACAGCCCTGTGGTTGCTTGTCCTGTGTACAAGCTGCTGATGTCCTTCCTGGAGGTCATAAATATTCAGTCAGCTCTGAGGGTTGGCCAGTGATATCTCTGGGAAGCCAGAAAGTCCCTCGAATCTTCACTGTACAGAGCTGGTGTCTGGAGCTGCTGAAAAGGACTCTGCATCTCAGTGACAGATCTCACTGACAGCCCTGGCTACGGCTGAAGCGTGGCCACCTGCGTCAGCTGGACCCATGGTATCCTGTGCATGCCCCAGGGAGGCAGCTGGGGATCCATGCTGAAGTCTCCCTGGATGGACAACTCTGACTGCCTCACTGCCACTGCTGAAGGGAGCAGCAAGCTGTTTTATGAGTCTTTTAGCCTGCAATGATCCATAAAAATCTCGAGCACTGGCTCCTGCTCAGACTGTCATACGCTTGAATTCAAGAGAAGCTTTCTCCTTTGGCAAAGAAGCGAAGCCACCTCTGGTTTGGTGCTAGCCAGGAGCATCACCCCTTCCCCTCCTGCCCCAGACCGAGCTGTTCCTGAGCTGGCTGCCAGGACTCCATCCCTCCTGCCATGGCCACAGCCATGGTCCTGCTCTCTTGGGCAGCTCCTCCCTACCTGTGACATGCTGCAGACACTGTCCCCAGAGAGTCCAAAGGAAGAAGCACTTGTCACCAGGAAGGACAGGTCTTTCAGACATCTTTTGAAGCCTCACAGCCCTGGGACTAGGCAGGGCTGAGGTAATTTTTTTCTGGAGCCAGAAGTCTGGAGGAAAAGCAGTTATGGAAATAACAACAACAGTGACAATCAGAATAGGTGGGATCGAGCTCAACACAAAGACAATGTGTCGGCTGAAGCAGGCATCTGTTTCTGTGGAAAAAGTCATCTGCTCCTGTGATGAGCCTGCACCCATCCCTGCCTTTGGGGAGCTGGGAGGAGGAGGAGACAGGAGGGATGGAGGTGGCTCAGTGTGCTGGTGGCCAGACCTGGCTGTGCCTGAACTAAAGGCAAAGTGTGATGCCTTGGTGTGTATGTAGGGAAAGGCAAGGGAGCTCTTTGCCCCTCTCACGGCTCCTGGACAGCATCAGCTGTGGCTTTTGTGAGCATCTGGGCCAAGCTACACCTCAGCAAGGTGAACACATCAGCAGAAACCCTAATGCTTTGCAGGACACACCATGTCAGGTTTGGCCCTGCTCAGCTTGGTGGACTCTGAGGTGACAGCAGGGACCATTTGTGGTTTAAAACAGGTCAGTCACAAATTGCAGTAACTCATGGTAGCCCTGGGTGTGTGGCCTACAGGTGAATGTCTGGAAATAGAGCTTCAAAGGCAAGTGGAATCCTGTCCACAGCATGCTGCTGTGGGGTCAGCCTGGGCTTGAAAAGCGATGCAATTGGAGGTCATGAAACTCTGGTCAGTGAAGAACTCTGCCCTTCCTGCTGGCACTGTTTGGTCATGGCCTGTGCTGGAGGCAGCCTCCTCCTGCCAAGCCTAGTGTCCCTGAGCCCGGCCCAAATCCAGCCAGGTGCTGGGGTTCCTGGGGCACCTGTGTGCTGTGACCCTTCAATGTACACTGCATCTGGTGGGCACTCACCTGACCTGTCACCCCTGTGGTGGAGTTGTCCTGCAGGATCTCAGGGTGCCATGTCCCCTTCTCCTCACCTGGTCACCTGCAGAGTGACATTCAGGATCACAGAGCATCCCTCAGACCTGCAGGTCCTGCAAGCCCACACCAGTGCGGGTCTGTCCCAGAGCAGGGCAGGGAGTGCTGCCCCATGGAAGCACCACGTAAGCAGTGGGATGGGGGCTCAGCACCCTTGGCTGTAGCAGCAGCACCCTGCTTGTTTGACAGACCTGATGTCCTAATGACACTTGCTAAGGATTTCTGCTGGTCTGCAGCTTCCAGCCTGCGTGAGCATCGGCCCAGCTGGAGATTAAACAATATCCTTTAATAGGAACAGGCAGGCACCCGTTTCCAGCGCAGGGAAGGCCGGCACGCCAGCAGAGCCAGGGCTGCGGCAGGACTGGGATGCCCTGATTTGGAAGTCTCTTGCTCGACCCAGCTGCTCGAAAGGCGGCTGTTTCCTACGCAGGGGCCAAGGGAGGCTTTTTATTTAGAGGATGCTTCGCCTGCTCAGTACAGAGGGGAAGTCGAAGGACACAGCTCGCACTCCGGGGCTCCGCCGGCTGTGCCTGTGACCTACAGCAGACACAGGAGCCACCCCCGCTCTGCCGGAGCCTCCCGGCACGCGGGGCCGGGCTTTGCTGGTGCTGCCATTTACGGGGCTCCCCCGCCGTCCCGATTAGATAATGCTCGCCCAGCGCAGCGGCAGCTCTCCCTCCTGTGCCCCCGGCACTGCCCTGCTCCTCCCCGGCAAGGGGCTGCCTTTAAAAATAAACTGAGAAAACAGCCAAGCTGGAGGGCATCGCTCCTGTTTCCATGAGAACACAGGGAACACAGCCTGCCAGGGCAACTCAGCTCTGGCCTTGGCTTTCTGACCCTGCTTTCACCCTGCAAGAAGATTTCTCCTCAGCTTTCCCCTGCTTTTACTGCCTTTCCTTCTTGAGGCTCCTTTGGGTGCACCCTTGCTGTGGCCCCTGCTCTCTGCAACCTCTCCTGCTTCCTCCCAAGCCCTCTGAGCCCTCCTGGGGCAGGAAAGTCCCATCCTGGCACCACCAGCACCCCAGGGTGAGGAGCACAAGGGGTCCCGCCCCCAAAATGGCCAAAACTTGGAGGATAAAGCCCAGTGCCTGAAACAATGAGCCTGGGGGCAGCAGACAAGGATTCAGCCACATCTCTAGTAGGGTGATATTGCTGCCAGCACTTAGGTTGGCACAGGGGTTTGTCCTGAGCTGGGTTGGAGGATGGGGTCCCCTTTGGTTCTCTCCTCATGCTGGTGGGAGGTGACCCGTGGGAGGGACCAAGATCTCCAGTTGCAAGTGGACCACAAGGCTTTTCACCCCTGATAACGTGATTTTTACAGTGTTTTCCATCCCCAAGAGAAATTCTGCAGGAATTTTCTATTTCTGCAGGAAAGGCAGCAGGGAGAGGAAAGGCTGAGCTCTCTCGAGACCTTTGTACTTTATTTTTACTTTTGTTGTTGTTTTTATTTTAATCTTGAGGAAGGAACAGACTAAAAGGGGCATAAATAAAATCCAGCTATTTGGTACAAAAATACTTGATTGAAATCCTTGCCCAGCCCTGTGGTTGAGTTTGTACATGAGAGAGACACTCAGCTAGAGGAGGATTCTGTGTCTCAAACCAGGATTTTTTATCTTTTCTCTATGTTCCATCTGGAGAAGAAAAAGAGTGACCAGGTTAACCTTCAGCTCTGAAGAGGATAAGCAGTACAGCAGAGGATCTTGTCCAAGAGCCACCTTTTTCACCCTGTCCCAAGCCTCAGCAAAGCAGCTTCCTCCCTGCTGTGAGATGGGGCTAAGATACTCTCCAAGGGCTGGTTAAAAGCCTGAATGATGCTTTGCTAATGCAATATTACAGAAGCACTAAGTATTGTTAGCACTAAGCCTCACATAAGCTGAAGGAGCAATCTTGTTTTCTTTTCCAAGACAGACTTTGGGGTTTCACCGGAGGTTTCCTTCACCTGGGTCAGCATCATGTCCCCTAACCTGGGAGTGTGACAGGAGGCTTTTCTGCCTTGGAAAGGAGAGAAAATGCTGTCAAGCTTTCATCTGCTTCTAAAACATGTTTTAGCTTCATGCAGAGTGTAGTGCCATTGCTTAAAACAAATATATCTAATTTTCTTGTGTTACTTTCCAAGGATCCAAGTGTTAGTGTGGCTTGGCAGTAGTCTCTCAGCACAGGTTACCCTTTCTGAGAGGTTCATTTCCAAGTCCCAAAATATCTCCCACAACAGCTCATTTGGAAACTGCAGCTGTGTCTTGGGTGCCGGTGTGAGCCTGGACTGGCCACCTCTGCCAGCACTCCAGGGCTTTCTCAGTGGGGTGGCAGGACACGACAGAACATGTTGAGAAATAGCGAGACAAGATTTATGCCAAGTTCAAAGATTAGTCGTTGGCTTATTAGGTTTTCCCCTAAGCTCAGTATTAAGCAATGCTAAATGACCCACACAGAAATCAGAAGGGAGGATTAATAAAGTTTAATGGTGGAAGTTTGTGTTTGGAAGTGTCATGGGACTAAAAGTGCTGGCAAACAACAAAGTGTTTCCCCCATCACTGGTAGATGTTTCTTAGTATCTTAAAAATTGTTTTACCTCACTTGCTAGTTTTATGAGTCTTTTAATATGTGTTCCCATGCCCATTCAGCCTCAAATAGCTCTTGGGTTTATAAATGTATTTCATTGTTTCTCTGTATCTTTTGGATGCATTTACTCCAAATGCCTTTTAGGTAATCTAATCTCTGGTTTTGGTGGTCCCTGCTCAAGGCTGGCTTTAACTGGAAGTGAATAAATTGAGCTGAAAGGCACATCAGGTGGGCACTTAAACAATTCCTATAGAAGATGATGGCTCTCCAGACAAGTTGTTCTTGGTGGAGGCTTCACTCCTGAACTAAATTGTATGAAAATAATCTCAATGTGGCCATGGCAATGGCAATGGAAATTATCTTTAAAAAGAAGAAGTCTGTACAGGTACCCCAGGAAAGTCCAGGCTAATAGGGTATATACACTGCCTACGAAAACATGTCATTGCTGGTTTTGACATTGATTTGTATAAAAGTATTTGGAAAAGATACACTGGCCATCTGCCTCTTCAGCTGACCCACCACTTGGTGTCATTTCATAAATACTGTTACAGGGCCAATCCTTTATTCCTTGTGAGGAAAAAATACAGCTTCAGTCTGCTTTTAAAGCTGCGTTTTATACCACATGCAAGGGTCTTCGCAGACACATGTTCTGGGGTGTCACGCCCAAGCAGCAGGGCCACCTGAGTCAATTCAAAAGCATTTCCAGGGAGCAGGAGGGGGCTGTAGGGAGGGGTGCTCCACCCCTGGAAACATCCTGGTACCCCCAGCAGAGAGAGGGACACGGTCTCTTTCTGATAGCGGGTAGCAGCTGAGGGCAGCATCCTAAAACATTCAATCCTGCTGCTTGTGTGAGGACACAAGTGACCACCAGCACGAAATGCTGCCGAGCATCTGTGACTGCCAGCAGGGAGAGAGGCTGGATGCAGGCAGACTGATGATTCCCAGTGAGACTGGGGCCTGGTTCTGTCCAAAATTTAGGTTACTGCCAGGAAGTGAGGCACATGAGCTAGGGCAGAGCCCCATGCTGCCACAGAGACCCTTCCCCACTGACATACTTGGGATCCAGCCCCCCATGCCAGGGGTGCTGGCCCACTGCAGCAAGGAACCGGTCTGGCAGAGATGGATTGTCTCCATCCCATGCTGAGGTTGTCCTCAGCACCTTGTTTCAGCTCAACAGTGACCCAGGCTGCCACCTGCAATACAAGGCAGGCAGCTCCCCCCATGCTAAGCTGCAAGGTCTCTGTCCTGCTGACAAGTCTCTGCAAAGCACAGGGCTCATTGCAAATAAAAAAATCCACCTAAAAAAAAAACAACCCAAACGACCAAGTAACAGAGAACACACAACCCAGGGCTCTGGGCTGGCCAGTCCCTGCTTGCTGGCTCAGCCTTGTGCCCGGGTGAGCCCTGCCCCACTTCACAGCACCCCAGGGAATGAGTTGGAGCAAGCACAGCAGTAAATGGGCAGTGGACAGCTCAGCTGCTGCACAAGGTGGCTGCTGCTCAGGTGCAAGGTGTGATTCCCAGCAGCTGCTGCATTAGGTGCCTCTCACACAGCCCTGCCCAGGGCTGGCTGCAGCAGCCTCTGCTGATAGTCATCCACCTGGCTCTCTTAATGCAGTCAGGGGGTGCCTTGCAGTGAGAAACAGTCTGTGTGGTCACCACTGGCCAGGGACTCTGGCAGGACCTTTGAGACTGTGGGGAGGTGCACCCATCCCAGCACTTACCTCCTGCTGCTGGGATAGGGCTTCAAAAAGAGTTGAGAGGTGGGAAGCATGGACACTGTGGGATGCTGCGAGTGCTACTGTGGGCTGGGGATCAGCCTCTGGAAAGCCACAGGCAGATTAGGGAGGTGCTCAAGCACCTAGTGGGCAGCTGGGCACACTGCAGCCCCTGCACGCATGGCCATGCATGCCTGACCTTGCATTCCCTCCTCAGCCTCCAGAACAGCTGTAAGAAACCCCCAAGCCTCTCCTGAAGCCCTAAGCAGTAGGAAACAGCTGTTTGATTCCTCATGCTCCTTCCCATCCTTTAGGCAACTGCAAGGTCTGGGTCACTGCTGGAGCACCACCAGCCGTCCCTTGGTGGAAACAGAGAGCACCCTGTGCCACCCACCAGATGGAGGAGGGGAAGTGGGGCTGACAGGGGCAAAGGGGGGACATGCCAGAGTCAGAGGGAAGGAGGTAGGTACCCCTTCCAACCATGAGGGAAAGAGCATCCTCAAGATGCTCAGTGACATTTTCCCTTAAAATAATGGCTTATTTAAAAAAAAAAAGAAAAAAAGGCCAGCCATGACTCTCCCATGGAGAGGAGCTGAAACTCTGGGGCCATGAGTGCTCCCATCCATCGCAATCCTCTTCTCATGCATATTTCCACAAGTATTTCTGGAGCCATCTCTCCCCAGACAAGTTCCAGCTTGGAGGCTGTTACAGCAACGATCCAAGACGATGCTATCCTGATGTCCTCTGCTGAACACAGCCCACTCACTCATGGAGCACAGTGGTTCCATAGCCCTCCTGTGTTCATTCCCACTGGAGGCCTCTCCTGTCCTGCCCATCTGGACATCTTCAGTCACTGGCTCCAACACGTCCTCTGGATCGGCACTGCCAGCACGGGATGGCTGTGCCGGTAATCACAGGCACTCTGTGCCCGGCAGCTCAGGAACGCCGGCAGCCCAGGCAGGGATTAGTGATGATTCAGGGGATTTCACCACAGCCTGGAGGGAGACCGGCCAGTTTCTGTGGGCAAACCACAAGGACTCGGTGAAACACCAGCCTCCCTGCCCAAAATGACTTCACCAATCGTGCCCCAAAGCCACCTCGTTTGCATCTCACTGCCTCCAGCCTGTCCCTGGCCAGCTGGGACAGCAAAGCAGGAGAAGTCACCTCTGTGCCGAAGACAGTGCCCAACCTCCATCAGCTCCCATGGGCAGAGCTGGCACTAGAGTTGAACCTTCCATTGGTTTTCCCTCCAGCTTCGCTGCAGTTTGGATGTGCAGCAGCATTTGAACTGCAAACAGACACTATTTACACCCCAGCAAAGCTCTCCTTGGTGTATGTGCTCACTGTTCTGCTGGACCAGGCATGGGGTTTCAGGTGAGTTAATTCAGTAATTTTTCAGTCTCACTCTTTCCCAAGTAATCCAGGAAAGCTTTGCTGCGCTCGAGTGCTACCATCAAACACCATCACAGTTAAGTCACTGCAAAAATAAAAGCTGACACTTCCAGGTCTTCCAGGTTATTCTCAGTTTCACTCTCGGGTCATCAATAATGGATGTGGAAAAAGCAACCAGACTGCAGCTGTCAGCCAAACCTCACACCCACCTGCACGAAACACAGGGAAAAGCTGAGGTCTTTGCAAAGATCTGGAGTTGCATGCGTTCTATAAATTAAACTTCAATTTTGGTTTTATTCTGAAATTGCATTGAAGAAAGCTCAGGGTTGCCCATTCTTGTATATTTTTAGCTGAACTTTTCACATTCATTAAAACTTCAACGTTAACATTTTTCTACACATTTTCCTGGGTGTTGAGCATGAGGCATTTTGCCCTTTTGAAACATTAATTCATATATATATATATATGTGTGTGTGTGTATATATATATATATATATAAACAGTTTCTCAAGAGTCTTACTCACTAGCTGGAGGAGAAAAACAAAAATCTTTGGTAGGTTTGGATGCATCTGAGTTTATTTTTACCCTGTCTGATACTGCAGACTTTCCCAATCGTCAATCCCAGGCTGAGCTCACACTGCCAATTTAATCACTAGACCCACGCTGTGGGTATAGCAGGTACTACTTCTCACCTGGCACATTCAGCCTGGCTCTGTGCAACATTTGGACAAAAAAAAAAATCTAGATGGTGTTTCAAAAGCTGGGGGAAGCCCAGTGTTTCAGTACTGACACCTCAGGCAGCCATCGCCACTGGCCAGCGGCTCGTGGCCAGTGAGGTCATGGGGGACTGGGAGTCCAGGGCAAGTGGCCTGTGCGTCAAACTGGCCAGGGAACGCAGCTGGTCAGGGGCTTGTGTGATTTCTGTGTGAGAAAATAAATCCTAACATGTTATAACCAGGGGAGGAGGGTCAAGCAATGCAAGAGGCCAGTTGTGATTAGCTTCTCATCTCTTGCTGTGGGGTGCTCTCCATTGCTGGGCTGGGCTCCCCCTCCACTGTGGACAAATAAAACCCAACAAAGCCCCATGATGGTGGGGAAGTGCCCTGTCCCACTGGTGGAGAGCTGGAGAAAATGTCACCCAGGCTATTTCCAGCTTTGTAACTATGTTTTTTTAGGAGGTGGGAAGGCAGACTAGCCAGAGGAATGCGGAGCAGCCAAAGGAGCCTGCTGGCCGGCTGCTTCCCCAGGGAAAAAGCAAAGCAAACAGGAGATGAAAAGCCTGTGATGCCATCTCCATCCTCAGAAGAGTGCCCTGCCTACCACACTACCACATTTTCTGTGTGTGGGTGGGTGGGTGGAGAAAAGAATAAAGATCACTCAAAGTCTTCTGCTCAAGTTATTCCATGTTGTGTAAAAATATGGTAATGCTCATCTGAGGACAGGCTGGAGCCTAAACCCTCCCAGGTTTAGGAAACATTAGGCAATAGCACCTTCCTTTTCCTTCTTGGCCTAGCAATGGATGCTGAGCAAAATGGAAAGCTGAAGAAAGCACTGCCCTGCCCTAAGCTGTGGTTGGAGCTGAGCAAGAATCCTCTGCAGAGAGCAGGACTCGAGCAGGAGCCTCCTGTGCCCCAGGCATCCAGCAGGTAAAACCACCTTGCTCCATCCCCTGTTTTTGTGAAAGAGGAGGCACACGGTTTGGCCACCTCATCCCAGGAAGCAGGAGTCTCCCTGCAGCACCAGGAGCTGCTTGGGAAGCAGTCATTCTGTCCCCTCGCCTGGCCAGAGGCACAAGGGAGCGTGTGGGGAGCTTGACCACTTCGCTGAGGGCTGGGAGCCTCCCAAGCCAGGGCTGAGAGCCCAGGGCGGGTGCCATGGTGCTGAGTCCACAAGAGGGTGAGACACCATGAATCATTTTCCAGTAGATAGCACAGAAGTGGGATAAGGAGCATTTATGGGCAGTCTGCTGCCTGTGAGTGTAACACGAGAGGCAAATGGTTTCCCAAGCAGCTTCATTTCTTGAGCAAGGACCCTGGGGTGCCAGCAGGCAGCGTGCTGCCTGTGCCACGCGTGTCCAGAGGCAAGGCTTGGCACCACACCAACCAGGGCTGGGCAGCTGCTCCCTGAGGGGAAACAGAAAGTCAGGAGGAAAAGATAATGACAAACAAAAATTTCCCTTTAAAACATTGTAAAAGTGGTGCATGTCTCACAGCACCCCAGGAACAGCATGCCAGCCTGTAGGAGCAGGGGTAGTGAAAGAGGACAACACAAGGGGCTGCCTCGCAGCAGCAGGATAGCAGCAACCACCCCTGCTCCCCCATCTGTGGGGGAGAAAATCTCAGCTGAAATGTCACAGGAAAGCCCAGAGGTGGCCCAAAGGGCTCCTGGCCCCTCTCCTCCCCCTGCCCACACCTCCAGCACTGGTGGGACCATGGAGGAGTCCCCACTCCAGGCCTGGTAAGGAACACTGCCATCACTGTGGGGTGTGATGAGAGTAGGAGCCACATGGCTCCTTTCCAAAAACTACTGGACACAGGTGGCTAATGGCAGGTTCCCTGGATAAAGCACAGCACTGACCCATAACCTCCCTCTCCTCCCCTGGGTTTAAGGCCAAGCACCCTGGTCCCGAAGCAGCCTGCCAGCACCTGGCACCATTTTGGATGCCCAGGGCACGAGCACATGGCTGCTCCATAGAATCCAGGATGGGCACCCAGGGCACAATGGTGAGTAATGCCAAAAACTAAACCAAAGCTTTAAGGTGAAGGAGGAGGAGGTTTAATTTCTCTCTTGATCAGAGGTTTTTAGCACATCCCACCTGGGGACATGCTAAAAACCTTGGTCATGTGTTGGGGTCCCTGCCCCGCTGTGTAGCCCTGGGAGAGGGGCCCTGAGGGCACAGACACGGGGTTTCCCTGCCCCTGCTCAGCCTCGTTCCCATGGGTTGGTTTGTGTTCCCTGCGCGGGCAGAAGGACCCTTGGTCCCGTGACTGGGACAGTTCCTGGGCAGAGCCCCGGCCATGCGGCTGGAGAAATAAACATCTCTCTGAAACAGCTATCAAGAATCTGTCTGTCCATATATACTTCCTTTCCACGGGACTCCTGGTTTTGATATATGCATGTTGCAGTATCCCCACTGCAACAGTCATGGTGTCCAGCCTTTGCCAGGACACATTCTTTCTTTGGAATATTTGCAATCACTTTGTACAAAAGCACAGTTGCGTGGCAGCAACAGGAGGGAACACAGCAAAGGTAGTGGAAAAGAAAACCAGTTAAAAACAAATATTTTCTAGTCGGATGCAGGCACTAAAGACTGGCTTGCTGCTTTGAGCACAACTGTTTAGCCAGCTACAGGTGCTGCCTCAGACTGTGGGGACTTAGGGGCTGAAAGCAGACACATATAACAGCTCTGGTGGGTTAAGAACATAGGAGAAACAAGATGCATAGAGAGAGAAATGTTTTTATTAGTCCAGCTGATATAGCTAGAAAAAAATAGACAAGTTTTCAGGCAACTCCTTCCATTAGGTAATTGCTGTGAGCGCAGTAACAACGCTGTGTTGAGGAGAGGCACCACTAAATGAACACTCTCTGATTACAAGAAGCAAAACCAGCTATTTGCCAAGCATCTGTGAATAGTGACACGAAGCACAGCATGGGGGATCTAAAGAATATACAGAACCAACCAGTTGTCTCTTGCACCATTTTCCCTTCCCTGCTCTCACAAGCTTCATACAGAAAACTCCTGTGCTTATTAACTCAAATACAGGAACACCCAGCACAGAACAAAACTCTTACATGTGATCTCCTCTCCCCCACCCAGTTAACTTTGAAACACATAGAAAGCTGTATTAAAAGAAAAAAAAAGAAATCTTATCTGAGATGTTCACTCAGCCTTTTCTCACAAAAATTAAATTAGCTTACCCCAGCTGGAATCATCTCTTCAGCTAAGTGACAGCCTGCAATCACAGCCTTTACAAAAGAAAGCTTCAGTAATCTACACAAACCTATATAAAGCTGCACGCCACAGAGCTCTGCATCAACCTCTCATCATCTTCCCTCCATCAAAGCTGGGCTTTAGCAGTGCTTAGAGCTGTTGAACAGGTGCATCTGCATGAGCTGCAAAGGCTGTTCATTCCAAGGGTCTGATGGTCCCAGTTAGCAATACTTGTGGAAAATGCTGCTCTTTATGTTAATAATGTGATGCTTCCATACAGCAAGCACACATGTACAGCCATTCTGGAGAACAGACCTACTTGATGCAATCTTGAGCTCACACCCAGAGAACTACCTGAGCTTGCAAGCCAGGCCCAATTTGGAAAAAAAACTGTTTGTCATGTTTTAATTGACTATACTGTTCATTTTTAGGTTCATGGGGCAACTGGTACATGGGCCAAGAGTCAGCTGACTAAAGCTAATTAGCTGCTATTTTCCTGTAAGTGGCAGCTTCCAGCCCCTATCTCTGCCCTGGCTGAGCTGAAATCACTTAAGAAACAAGCATGAGCTGAGAGAATCTAGGTTTCACCTCCCCCCTTTACCCTCAAAAGGGCAACTGGTTGTTCACACCAGCTCTCTGCACCACCCTAGATTGAAGACAACTCCCCACAAACCAGCTCAGGGTCAGTGGTACCATGGGCTGTAGTCTGACTGCAGAGCCTTGCCCTGCAGCACCAGAGGGCCCATCTGAGAGGAGCCAGCCCTGTCGTTGTCCCCAGCCCCCCTTACAGGAGCCAGCCTGGCTTGCAGTACTCAGGATAATGACAGTTTACAGTTGGCATGAGCAGATGCACAAGTCAAAGCCTTGGAGGTAGGGCATGTTTGCAGTGATTCATGTTTAACACTAGTTCTCAAATGTACAGCAACTACAATCAAGTTAAAAGGTTCAACTTCTGAAACTGCTTTAACAACATTTCAATGCAGCTGGTCTGCAGCAACACATCCAGGAAGATGTGCTTGCAGACAAAACCAGACCACCTAGCATAACTATGAAAACCAAGCCACTTAAATCTCAAAGACATTCAGTTAACATATCTAAGACATCTCAGGCCAAACAATAGTTTATTTCATTTTCAGCAACATCTCAACCATCAAAAAAATAAACTCTAACACAGATGGATGGAAGACTTCTCTACAGTGTAACTAAGTGGGCTCTGACCCCAAGGGTTTGAATTGGAGTGACATTTTTATTATTCATCCAATAAGTTAGGAAGCATGAGAATAAAGTGCTTTATTTCTGAGCTGGCATGAGGTCATCAATGGACTGGCCTTTTTCAAGGCGTTTCTCCATTTCAATGAGAAGCTTCACACCATCCACCACCATCTGCACCAGCTCCACCTCAGAGAAACCAAGACGATCAGCATTGGAGACATCAAACACTCCTCCCACAGCAGCTGTGTCCACACCACCTGCAGCAAGAGATTCAGTTACAACATTGACCTCAGCTAGAGCAGGTGAGTCTGCCTTTCTTCCCTCACCTAGCTTAAGGCAAGGACACAGCAGGATCATTCTCTACAAGCTGCCACTGGTGCCTCCTCCTACATGCAGGAGGATGAAGCCATGTGTGACCGCCAACATGAACCACAGAACATGCCACTAGGCCAGCTCTTTATTCTTCTGACCCATGAGCAATCTAACCTGAGGTCACAAGTACCTGCTGGAGCCATCTCCCAACCATAGGTTAAACCAGGATTCCCATCCTTGCTTAGAACAGGAACAGCTGCCACCAGGTCCACCTTATCTGGTGCTCAGAATGACACACAGGACACTAACTAGATCACCAGACATAGAACATACAAAGCACTGGCATCTTCAACTCCTTCAATATACAATTAGAAAACTTTTCTCTCCTTTATAAAGGCACCTTCTTGGATGGTGTGACAGGCACTGACAGTGCGAACCAAGAGATGGCTCTGGCCCTAACCAGGCTTTTGCTGGTGTCTTAGGGCAGACTGACTCAGCCATCAGTGTAACCAACTCTCACCTGTGCCTCGTTTCTGCAGCCGAAGCCTCTTGAGGACTTCTCCAAATTTCTCATGTTTCCCAAGGTGTGGGATCTTGATGTGCACACCAGCACGGAGCCCTGTTCCAAGGTTGGATGGGCAGGTCAGGATGTAGCCCAAGTGTGGATTCCACATGAACTCATAGTTTTTGGCCTTGAAGAGACTTTCTATCTATAAATAGAAAAAATGAATGTTTAGAGTTTGTTCTCTGCCTTAAGACTGTAAGACATCCATTATTGCTCACTTGCAGCTTTACTCACCCAGCAACAGCCACAACACTCAGAATATCTATTTCAGCCACATAAGCCCCCTCCCCTATGGAAAAAACCAGCCACCAACAAGGGGCTTTTAAGACCTTCATCTTGCTCCTAGCAGTGAGACAGGCTAAGTTTAAAAGCTATCATCATATGTCACTATGTGTTGGGAAGCTGGACTCAATACATCTCAAGCTGGCACATCTCTTAGGATCAGGAAAAGGGCTGGTAAAGCTCAAGCTCATATCACAACTAGAAGTAGAGAACAGCATCCAGCTGTTCAGCTGAGTCCAGCTTTGCCCATCCACTTTCAAGCAACTTCTCCTCCCCCCCCCCCCCAATGTGTCTCAAAGCTTTAGACAATCATGTAGAATGTCTTTAAAATACAGTTGAGACATTTGGATAAGGATGCCACCACATCAAGCAAACATATTCTAGATTTCACAGCCACAAGGCTTTTTTGCCAGAACAGGTATTTTGGAGCCCTCACAGCTCTGGATCTCATCAGGGTGTTCCCAGAGGTCCAGGCTATGAAACACCACCACACAGGACTCCAGAGGGGGCTTGAAAATTGTGTTCTCAGATCTAACCAGAGAACCATGTGCCATTTGAACCCACAGCTCAGACAATAGTGATTTACCTTTGTTAGCCCAGTACAGAAGCGGTTAAATACTTCCTTCATGTTGCCACCTTTCTGCATGGAAATAACTCTAAGGTGGTCCTCTTCATTGATCCAAACAAGGAAGGTCTTGTTGTCATTGTGCCTAGGAGACAAAGCAATCAATCTGCTGTCTTTCCCACCTCACATTTTGAAGATGGCACCAAATTGCTCATCACTGTAGTTTTTAGTTCAAGAGGATCACTCAGCTGCTTCAACAAGATTGATCTTCCTGCTTTTGCCCACACAGGACCTGAGTTAAGCTGATAGTTGTTACCCTGCTCTTTTTAAGAGGTAGTTTGAATTGGCCTTTACAGAGTGAGTAGTAACATGGCATTACCTCGTCTAACAGTATCAAAACCTAAAACCCCCTCATCTCCCTGGTTCACTTGCAACCACAGTTGACAAATTAAGGTATTTCTGCTCAGCAATTTGCAGGAAGGTGATCAGTAGACTTTGAGGGAGTCCTGTACAATAATGTTCATAATGACACCAGGTTTAACAAGCCTTTTCAGCAGAATTTTGTCAGATTCTGTCAAACTGCACTTTGTACCTTAGTTTCACTATTAATTTTAGATCAGGGCTCTTCAGAGAAGCTATATAAAAATCCTCTGAACAATGGCTCCTCTTGTCCCAGCTTGCAGCTGACAGCAAGTACTATCAGTGTTTATCATGCTGGTAATTTCTGAACTTGATTAGGATCAGAAATTAGCTAGTACCCGAGGAAAGTTATTTATGCAGACAACACTAAGACATTACACTTCAAGCCTGTAGATTAGTCATGCTCAGATGACAGCACTATCTGGTGCTGGCAATCTGCAGGTAGATGATGCAATCTTAAAGGTGACCTACAGAAACAAAGCATGCTTCCTCTGGGTTGTACTGAAACAGCTGCAGTAATAAGATCGGAGCATTCCTGTTGATAAAAACCTAGCCCTTAGCTTACAAGGGAGCAAGTTAATTATGCTGCAGAAGCTCCTGAGATGTGGAGTTTTATGTAGGTGACCTACATCTAAAACAAGCAGAATCCTTCCATTCCACACCCCTGCATCAGTCAATTCCTGTCACGAAGTCTCTGGGGACAAGGGGGGAAATCTCATCACTAGTACAGGTAAAGCCATACTAGTTCAACACCAAGAGTTTCTGCAAGCAGAAGTGAAAAGACTACAAGGAAGTAACTATGCATTCAGGATCAACTCTGAGCTAAGACAATGCTGTGGTTTGTACCACAAGTTACTCTCAACTCTTGTGGGAAGAGTCAACTGTAGTGGTACATCTGCTCCTTTACAGGTGATGTAGGTTCTATAAACTCATTCAGTTTTTGCTTGGTACTTCACTAACCTGTGTTGGATGGGCAGGTTCTGGTTCTGGGCTAGCCAAGCTGGCTTTCTCTTACCAGCAGAAGAACACTTGTCCAAATTCTGCTGGTTAAGCTGCAACTTCCCCCATGGAAAGTTCTCATCAGATTCAGCAATACAAGCTGCTATTTTGCCCAACAGTACAAGTCACCACTGAAACTGCTAGACTTTTTTGACTTCTATGACTGCTTCCTCACACACATACTCACCAGATACCCCTGGCATCAGGCCAGTCTCGTGCCATCCCAGAGGCCAACAGCAGAGGAGAAACTGGCTTGTCAAACAAGAAGTGGTCATCAATCAGCTGCTGCTGCTCGGCATCAGTCATGTTCCTCAGAGCATAGTACTTCCCCTTGAGATCACCATCCAGACTACCCAGAGCTGAAAAAGAGAGGCTTTTTTAGAATGGGACTAAGGGTGCTAGACTTTCCCAGCACTCTGGAGGCCACACACAGCAACATCTGATCTGCTGGGTCTGGTTCCTCCCTTGCTTTCATCTGTAATGGCAATGCCCTTGTGGCATTAAAGAACTTGAGGCAGTGTCAGATGATTTGTCTGCACCTTCCAGGCTTATGCAAGTAGCCTTTGTTCCCTTACATGCAGTATAGAATCACTACTGCTGCTGAACTGTAAAAACGGAGACTGCTTTTCTTCCAATGAGAACAAAGGTTATGAATGTAACAAGCAGTATTATGCTAGTCAAGGACTGTTACCCTGCCCTTGAGAGGTTTTGAAACAACTACAGTCTCAGTCTCTAGAACTGTACCTTGAGCACAGGGAACCAATAGAAAAAAAAACAGCTGAGGAGTCTCACTGAAAACCAAGTCTTATTCTAGTCAGCTGCAGATTTGGAGCAGGACTATGTCTCTACGCAAGCTAAGCATTAATGAAAGTCAATTAAAAGCAGCCACAAAATACTGCACCCCATGACTCAAGAGCTGTAGTTGCTACATACCTGTTACATTTCAGGTTTGAGCCCTGATGAACCAACCTCTTTCCCCACACAGACAGAAGGGCTTTTGAGAGATCAGCCGAGGTCAACTTAATGCAGTGCAACTTCCCTCTGCCATGTGCTCTTGCTCTCAAGCTACAAGCTGCCAATGCTGAGGCAGCTCTCATGAAGTGAGCCTTTTCCAGGGAAAGCTCCATGTTCAGACTAAGCCTCCAGGGAGGTGGCTTTTGCCAAGTGCCTCTATTTTCAAACTGCAAAGGACACCTCTTGAGCAAAGGACAGAAGTACTCCCCTGATGCACCCAGTTCTCACTTTACCTTCAACAGAGAGCTTCTCGATAGCCCGCCTCTCTCCTCGACTGCAGTGCGGGGGAAGACAGAATCCACGGATGCTTCTGCCAGTTCTGACACGGGAACTTAGCACATAATTGGGATCCAGGTCATCACCTCCCTACAAGATTAGGAAACCAGTGAGTACGACTCTAATACCAAGATACCTCCCCTAAACACATGTAGCCCCCATGCATTTAAGAATGCACTTTCCACCTGAGGTATTGACTGCTTGGGCTGTAAGCCAGTGCCTCACTTCAGGACTATTTTCTTCAGCATTACATCAAGTATCTGTGTAACGACTCTTGTTTTGAGGCCAAGGCTACAGCTACTAAGCAGTCCTAGAAGACAGAGACATCACCAGAACAACAGTTTTATGTCCATTTCAGACTGTGGTCTGGGCTTCAGTTACCCCTTCAGATTTGCAATCTAGAGATATCAACATGAGGCAAAACATTCTTTAGGTGTTTACTCTTGTAAATGAAAATTATTCATTTCTGTTCTCCCAAGCCTCTTACTTTCAATATGATCTATGGATAGCAAATCAACATGGAGTTAGGAACTCCCAGAGTTTACAGTAACATTTAAAATCCATAAAGTTATCAGGAATCCTTAGTCCTAGCTGTAAAAATACTTACTCAATAGTATGACACCATCAGTTGGTAATTAAGATCCAAAAAGTGTTTTAAGTTTCATGGTAGTCCTTGACTCCCAGGACAGTACTGTTCAGCTTGACTATTACAGCCCACAGCTTATGGAAACACACACTGAAGGTGTGTGGCACAACCCACACTGCAGCAGCACCTGAATAAAGCTCCTGCTGCACACCTGCTGCCTGGCTGTACCCAGCCACTGACATCCCACAGCAGCAAGCTCTTCAGGCTAATCGCACCAGACTCACAGCCCAAGTGTCCATGCTCAATGGAAGCGAGGGAATAGAGCCTGAGCAACCAGTTTAGGCAGCTGCCAACAACTTCACAGTCCTCAGACCAATAATCTGTAACTGATCAGAAGTTCATACCTGCAGGTTATCAGCATTCAGGTCGGTCTTGTGCTGATCACTTGGTTTGTAGCCACCATGCCTGTCTTCAATAACTGGATCAAAGAGCTCCTTGAACACTTCATAGGACTCTTCATCACCAGCCACGCATCCTACTGTCATTATGAAGGGATGGCCTGGAGTGGTAATAAAGTCAGAAAAGCTAAGTTTGGGTGACATTTGGCTGTACTCCAGTGCAGCACTAACCAGGCAAGTTCTTTAGTGGCAAGACTAGTCACTTAGAAATTTGTTCTTACATGAAAACATTTGGAGAGACCCTACATTTTACATTTCATCCAGTTAGTCAAGTGCAGTGCTGTGGAAACCCATAGCTGTTGTCATTAAACCATGCTCATTTGCCAAGCTTGGTTTAGGACAAATTTACACAGCACATCTAATTTCACTAGCTAATTTAGATCACTGCATAGAACTTCATGTCTAAACAATCATGCTTTGCTGCAAGCAAGCATGCTTTGCTTTTGCTCCTTCTGCTACAGAGCTACATTTCTGTAGTCTGCTTATAAATACCACCTCCACAAGATAAGTTTTAAGTCACCATATTCAAAAGCACCAGTTACTTCAGCTGGTTCACATGGAATATTCTCAATGCAGTTTACCAGGATTATCAACCCCAGTCTGAATGACATCATCCAGGGTGAAGCCACTGGGTGTGACTCTGTCTCTCAGTTTCTTGTATAAATCCAGGGTTAGAACTTTGGCCATGTGGTTGTTGTGGGTGCTCAGGTCCGGGTACTCCTCATCAGGAGGCAGTCTCTGATTATTTAGTTGGGCCATTTTGATATTGCTAGAGTAAAAATAAATACTGTAATGTTAACATGTAAACACATCTGCTCCCCCTTTTTCATAGAAGTGCTAGAGAACATCACATAACCACAGTCTGGAATAGGAATAGACCAGAACAGCCAGGTAAACTTACTTTTCCCCCCCCCTCCCCAGCTGAGTTATAATTAGAATGCATTTGGTTTGGCTTTTTTTTTTTTCTCTTCAGATTGAAAGTATTTAGCAGAGCAGTTACATAATTGAAGTGTCTGGGAATTGTTATGTCAGATCACAGCATAGAACATAGCGTGATGGAAACATGGCTTCCTAACACAGCCATGCCTTTAGAGCAGTCTCAATGTTTTAGAAGATTTGTCCCTCAGTAGCTCGAGAACTTTGGGTACCATTGTCAAGAAGCACTTCCAGTCAGGAGGGAGAACAGATCATTATGCAGACCTAATGATCCCATTACCTGGGTTGTCAACCCCAGTCTGGATGCAATCATCCAGGGTAAATCCACTGGGAGTCTGTTTATCTCTCAATTTCTTGTACAGGTCCGGGGTCAGCACTTTAGCCATGTGATTGTTGTGAGCTTTCAGGTCAGGGTACTCCTCCTCAGGATTGTACTTCATCTTCAGGAGGTTGTGGCTGTTTGAGAAGGGCATGGCTGACCCTACCGCAGTCACTAGGGGAGAAAGATGGGAAGCCTATCACTGGGGGTTTGTTTGGCAGCCTCCGGACCGCCCGAGGGAACGCCAGGCACCCAGAAGGTCACCTTGGCTCACATTCCACCCGCGTCTTTCACACCTTTGCTGCTACACCACCTTCCACCTGCGCCAAGGAGGAAGATAGATGTAAAGTTCTTCACCTCCACCACCCCTGCCCCGTGCTCACCATCCCCGGCCGCAGGGGCAAAGGTTCTCCTGCCTCCCGAGGCGCCGCCCGGGTGAGGGGACGCGCCCAAGGTCGCGCGGAGCAGCCGCTGCGGCACCGGGCAGACCCCGCGCGCGGCTCCGGGGCGCGGGGAGCTGCCGGGCCGCCGCGGGCCGGGGGGTGCTCGGCCCTGCCGGACCCCGGGCCGGCCGACAGGTGAGCGGGGCGGCACCGCTGCGCCCTCAGTGCGCGGCCGCGCCTCCTCCCGCCGCTGCCGGGGGAGGGGATCCCGAGGACCGACAGTGCCGGCACCCTCCGCGTCCGCGGAGCCCCAGCTGCTCCCCGACCGGGAAGGGGAGGAGAGGGCAGCATCCAACAAGCCCTTGCACAACAAACGGCTCTCTCAGGGAACCTGGACGGGGCAAACGTATGTAACTACCCTGCTAAATACCGGGTTAATCTGGTTTTAGAGCCTAACCAGCCCGGCGAGCACCTGCGCCGCTCCCCGCCCCGGCTGCGCCCCTGCCCCACGCCGCCCCTCCTCAGCTGGACCGGCTCCACCCCACACAGCAGGAGGGGAGGAAAAAAAAAAAAAAAAAGGAAAAAAAACCAAAGTCCTTCGTTTTAAAGCTGCAGAATGGCTCGGCTGCCCCGGGACTTACCGCGGGCTTCGCAGCTACAGCAAGAACCTCCCCGCCGCTCCGCGGACCGCACCGCCCGAATCCGAGTGAAGCTCCGGCACCGCCGCCGCGCCTCTTTTATATAGAGCGCAAGCCGGCACCCCATTGGCTGCTATTTATAGCCCATTCATTCCATTGGGCCGCGCGTCGGCGGGTGGGGCGGGCGTTGTGCCGCCGGCCGGGCCCGCGCTTGCCGCCATTTTGCTCGGCGTCGGGGAGGCCGAGTGGGGGTGGAGGGACCCCCCGGGGCGCTCTCGCGGCGCTGAGGCGGCCCCGGCGCCATCCGTTACTGCGAGCGGGAGGGATGGAGTCCATGCCGTGTGCCACGGGCCCGCGGCTGCCATCGATTGCACACCAACATAGCCGGTTGCAGGCTTCACACCTTTGTCAACGCCTTGGTCGAAGGTTCAAACGCGGGTGTGACAATGCACCATCACAAAATAAGGGTTATGTAGTGTGCAGACTGGCCGTGCCGTGAGCCTTGTGAGTGGCAACTGCCCCCGAGCTGGCAGAAGCCCCTGAGGTGGCTGCGGATGTGGCGCCCAGCCCCCGGCAGCCTGGTTCTGCAGAGGGAGGACCTGCACCTCGCCTCCAGCACCTGCAAAGCCGTGGGCTCGTTTTACAGTTTAATTTGAAAGGAAGTAGGGTGGTTGTGTAAATCACAGTGAATCCTCTGCTCTTGTCATGTGCCAAAAAAAAAAAAAAAAAAGTCTTCAGCTTTTATTGGAGAGTGGGTGATTTCCTGCTAAAGACAGGCACAGGAACTCTGGGATCTGACCCATCTAAAGCTCACCTGAAATTCACGAAAATAGGGACTTCCACTGCTCTTTTTGTAGAAATGAGCAGGTTTGTCCCAAAGCTAAAATGCAGCTGAGAGTCCTGCTGTATGCAGAAATAATACATGTTAACAATGTGAATGAGTATCTTGACTTGACTTTCACGTTTACATAATAGTATCTTTATCTTTCTCTGACGTGTGTCTCACAGCAGAACCCATGTTGATCCTCCTGTCCAAACAGAGCGTACTTATCCGTGAGAATGCGGATCTGAGTCCCAGAGTTGCTTTCCTTGACATGAGCTATGAATGTCAGGTGACATCACCTGGAACTCTTTCCTCACCACAATCCTTTCAGCACCATGACCAGTACCCTCACCCTAACAACAAGAAGCATGTGCACTTTACAGAACTGCTTAGGACTTAAAAGTAATAATATACATATAGAGGAAATCATTGCAAAATAAAAAACCTAGACTGCTTCAAATAAAAATGTGCTGTGTTTGGCTGCCATCCAGATTTCCGAGTTATTCCAGGTCTGGTAGACTGAGATGCTGAGTATACAGATCTCCAGGAGAAGCCAAGGGCTCGGCATCTGTGCAAGTCCAGTCTCTTAGCTTCCGGATCAAAGAACAAATCCTCTCTCTAGGTCTCCTCTGCACTTTTAACCTCGCAAAATCTTCCCCTACACACTACTAGTTTTACACAATGCTCACGCTTTCGAATAGTGTAAATTGCAAATAATGCATGGCCAAATAAGTATTAATTAATTATAAGTGTAAAATTGTACCTAGAGTCCTCAATAAATTACAATATAAATGTAATATTACTGGATTACCTCAGTTGAAAACACAATTCTGATTGTGGATTTTTTAAAATGTAAAACACGTGGTTTTTATTTTTAATTTGAAACAGAAATATATTAAAAACATTTTCTTACACCATATTTTTGTGGTGGTGTTCTCCACAAAAAGACAAAAAAAACCTATCAGGGTAGGTTCTGAAGGCTCCTTTTATCTTATTTTGTAATCTATTGCCATACAAACAAAAAAGCAATCAACTGTTCTGTAATTTAATTGTTCAGGAGATTTGTGGAGTCAAGGTCACCTCAAGATCCAAAACCCAAGGATCCATTTCTATTCATTGGATATGCTCTTTCTCTCCCAGTCTTGCAGAACAGGGAATACCAGTCATGGTAAGCAGGTAGTAAGTAGTCTCAGTGTGCCATACATTAAACTTCCAACACAAACACACACCTCTTCTTCACAGAACTTGGGTGACATGGAAAGAGAGTCACGAACGTAAAACCACTAAAATATATCCAATTTACATGTTTGATAAACAATGCGCCCTCTACCCACCTTTTCTCACCACTATTTGACAAATTTCTAGCATGCAGGAAGTCAGAAGTGGCTGGGTTTTACTCAGACAGCATTTTAAGATTTGCTGAAAGCTGTGTGTAAATTGGATGCTATCTTGGTCACAGCATTCAGTGCCAGCTTCCCTAGTGACTTAATTACAGATGCTGTGCCCTGTGTCAACAGCCTCTGATCACCCGCTTTATCTGCCTCATCTGCTGGGAAACACTCCCTTTGGATAAGCCTGTATGGCCTGTTAGACTGTGATAAAGGCACGAATACTCGCTTTCCATGCTGGGATGGAATCTTAGTGAATACTGATTTATATGCTACATTTCCGGATGGAAAGGTGGGCTGATTACTCCAGGGATCTTTGAACTGAGCTTTAACAATGAAGAATTAAGGGAAATTAATCATGGGCCATGCAGCTAACTTCCTAAGAGGCTTAATTATAAATGTTGTGTGGTGTACAAGTGCAAGAGGAGATGGGTGTTAGTTAGTGAATGTGTCTTCTGAAATTACTTGCATGAACGTAATATGAACCTGAAGAATTAGGGGATAAACATCGTCTTGAAAACACAGAAGAATATTCCAAATTAGGAAACAGCAAGAGTAGGTGGTTTGCTGTGAACAACTGAATTGTTTCCAATTCCTAATCTACAACTAAACACCACTTGAAAATTAAACATAACACTCATGTACTGGTAGATTAAAGAAATTGGCCATAGCTGCATCTGCTTAACTTGTCAAATGAAACTTCTCTTCCCATTTATCACTTAAAATATATTTGCTTAGTTATTATCCTTGGTGTATTTTTTCTCACTGTAGGCAGTCTGTTGAAAATTACTGATTGTTTCCAGTGAGCTGAGTGCCTGTGGACATGAGGAGTTGCTGAGTGTCTCAATCTTGCATACCGTCAGGCCCACAGTGATCTGAACAGCAGCCCATCATGGGAAAGAAAGGACATGAGAACATAAACAATGACAAATATAACCAATGACACTAAAAATGACAGAAAATTAAACGAAGTGGGTGCAAATATAAAGGCACAGTAGAGCCATGATTGCCAGTCAGAAAAACAGCTGAGTAGGAGTTTGCAGTTTAAGAAACCTCTGAAACTGCATACATTATGTTTAGATTAGATGGAGGAGAGTTTCATAACTAACAAAGACTACTGCAATTATGCTATGGGCAGGTCAACACCATAACAAAAAATATGTTCTCACTGAAGGTAATGGGAAAAAAACCTCTTATACATTAACTTAAAAAATCACAGATCATCATCTAAACAGCTCTCCGTTACTGTGTTTGTGATTGTGAAAGGATGACTTTTTCTCCATTACTGTGTATTGCAGGTTACTGGTGAATGCAGCACAGTACAAAGTGTTATCTGATTTAGCCGGGAACACTACCTGCACGTCCAGGGTGATTCACATGCTCCCTGCTATGCCCATACCGCTCCCATGCCAGGTGGCCTGGGCTTGTTGTGAACAGAAGATGAGGAGATATTCTCCTCCTTTGCTCCTCCTTGCCTCCTGACTACAGCCCCCGTACCACCAGGGCAGGCAGGGCTCTCCACATCACTTCAATCCTAAACACGAGACAGAAGTAGGAGTTAGTACCATGCTGTTAGGGGGTTAGATAACAATTCTGCTGCTTCTGAGTTTCAGTGCAGTGTGGTTTCTCCACCAGCCTTATGAAACCCCTGTGAAGAGCTTGCTTGGCCTCAAGCTGCCTTTCCCTGAGGGTGCCTTGGGGGAAGGGCATGTGGATCTTTCTGGAAGCTGCCTGCCTGGGCCCTGGAGGCAAGACCCAGGTCTGCCAATGGCAAAGGCAGAATCATTACCAGGGGAAGGGGCTTCAGCCCTGCTGGCGGTGGCCCTCGAAACACCCCACACGTTTAATGGGTGATAAACACCAAGTTCCCCCTGGGGCTATCAGTCCCCATGATGGCTTTTCACAGTGACCCACTGGGCCCCCTCAAGTTTCACTGCCAGGAACACCCCGCCGGGGTGCCGGGGGCGGGGGGGCTGCTGAAGGTCGTCAGTGACCGTCCGCACTCCTCAGGAGCCAGCAAGGAGCGCTGAGAGGATGGGGCGGGGGCAGTCACCATAGGGCTGCGGGGGACAGGCGCCTCGATGGGGCTGAGGGGGCGGGTGTGCTGAGGGGGATGGATGCTTCGATGGGACTGTGGGCATGACAGGCTGAGGGAAACGGGCGCCTCGATGGGGCTGGAGGAACTTGGTCTGAACGCGCCGGGTACAGGCGGCGGCGAGTCCCCGGCTCCAGGCACGGCTGACGGGGGCGGAGGCGGCGGGAGCGTCAGCAACCTGCGACCGGGGCGGAAGGAGGTGCTGGGCGGGCTCCGCGTGTGAGGAGAGCCGGGCCGGGTCGGGCCGGGCCTGGGGAGGTAACGGCTCGGGGGCACGGGGAGAGCCGGTGGCAGCCGGGGGGACACGGGGCGCTGGGGCGATGGCGTTCCTCCCCCGCGGAGCCGGCGCCCGCGGCCGTCACGGGTTAACGCTGCTCTCTCGCAGACGAATCCCCCACCTCTCACCCCTTCCCTGTCCAGTCCGTGCTTCTCACTCTCCCGCAGCTGAGGTTCCCGGGTCCGCTGGGACGGGCTGAGGAGCTGCTAGGGTGCAGGAGGCGCGTTACCGTCCTCGGGCTACGGAAGGGGGCTGAGGGGGGCCCCGGCACCGGGGTCAGCTCTGAGCGGGGGCAGGGAGCGACTCCCCAGTGTGCGTGTGCCTGGGCGGTGAGGGGGCTGTGCCTACCCCGGCTGTGCCTACCTCGGCTGCAGCCAGGCTTCAGGAGGGGGAAGGGGGTAGCCTGCAGGAGCTCCCTGTGGGATCTGGTCAGGGGAGAGAGGTGTGTGCGTGGGAACACAGAATCGTGTTAGTTGTTTAGTTTGTGAGGCTGCGAGGGATGGCCTGGGGCGTTGGGTTTAGGTCGCTGCAGCCGTGGCAATCCCACAGGAAAGTCCTGACCCCGTGGCAGGGGGGCACCGCCTCAGTTTCCCGCCACTGCCATCCCCCCCATCGCCAATTCCCCCCACAGCGTGTGGCAACAGCGGTGCTGCACCAATCCCCTGCGTGTGCTGCTCCGGGAGAAATGTAACAGTGCGGGAGCCTCTGCACTGCCACGGAATGGGAAGTATTTCAAGTGGTTGTAGCTCACTTTGCTCCTTGACAAGGGGTGAGGCAAAGAAACTTCCAAAATTCCTCACAGATGCCAATTTTACCCCAAGTGTATGAATATAATGTGCCAGGTGAGGTCTGAGCCTGAGAGATGTGTCACTTGGGATGTCAGTGTGCATTGACATGGATGGACTTGCTGGACTTGGTGATCTTAAAGGTTCCCTTCCAGCCTTGATGATTCTGTGATTCACTTCTGTGACAATTAGCTATGGTAAGTGTAGTGGCTCAAAGGAAGGCAAGGAAGCTGGGAGCCAGTTGGTGTAA
Organism: Corvus kubaryi; assembly: GCF_017639235.1. Lineage (NCBI taxonomy): Eukaryota > Metazoa > Chordata > Aves > Passeriformes > Corvidae > Corvus > Corvus kubaryi. The sequence goes on from NW_024582054.1 coordinate 26,802,782, forward strand.
TCATAGGGAGAGTTCAGTCAGTGTTCCTGCAGGCCTTCTGCAGGAATGTTCTTTTGCACATGGGTGTAAGTGCAGTAAATACTGTGAAAGAAATGGCTTCCATTTGAGGTCCTTTCAAATGACACTTATGAGAGCTGAAAACTGCACTGCATTAATAGTATCTGGAATGAGAACTATAAGTATCATTTATGAAAGATTAAGACGTGAACATAATCATAAGGTGTAAGCTATAAAACACAGCATTTGTTCTGTCTCACAAAGTCCTTTATGTATACATTTCTGAATTCATGGGATGCCTTTTTTGCTATTTCACCATATGTCCAGACAAGCCTCTTCTGCCTTGGCATCTGAACACCTTACGCAATAAGCATGTCATAAACTTTGGAAGTTTCGGCCACAAGCACATCTGTTTTATCAACCTCAGTGAGTTCAGTGGAAAAATTACAAATCTAGCTTCTTAACAGCAAATTGAGGTACATGGAGTTCTGGTCAGCAAAACCAGACTACAATTTGAGAACTGAACGTTTTTAATTAAAATGGTGAAGCAGGACCAAATTGTTAAATATTCAGTACAAAAGTACTGCAATTCAGTAATTATTCTGAAACGAAAAGTAACGCTGCTTTTAATTCTGCCAGGGATGATGTACCAAAAATCTGACTTTCAAAGCCTTCTGGCATAGGCTTTAATTTCTAACTTTGGGATCCCTATTACTTCATTAAACAATTCTTGCATGAACTGATCAACCTGTAGCTTAGATAGTTAGCTGCGTTATCTGAAAGGCAACTTCAGGTTTCATTGTAAGCTGCCTTCTGATTTCTAGATTGTCTTCTCAAAGCCATCAAAATTTAATTGTAATTCTCTAAAACAGCCCTGAGACCACGGGGCTGAAGTGATTCAGCTGTTTGCATTAGCTTGCAAATGGTTGTTTACATTTAGTTGTAGCGGATATCACTTCCCAGACAATTACTTGGCACCCCCAATAGCAAATTAAAGGCCACAATTTTTTTTTTCCATGTAGTTAGTCAAGTGTATGCATAAATTAATGCCTTTAGCCTATCTCTAAACGTTCATTTGGAAAACTTTCAAGTATACTTTTGTTAGTGTTCCTAATAGCTGGTGATTGAGGTCCAGGCAAGTAGCAGAATGTCTTTGTGTTGTAAATCACCAAGAAATAAGCAAGAAGATGGGAATAGAAGTTACTACTTAATAACATGCTCTGAGTGCTCATGAACTGTAATTGAGCAGGATGCTGAAATTGGTGGTAACCTGCAGTAGCATTGTGGAGCAGGCTGAGTAAATAATGATGTATTTCTCGGTTTTTCTTTAAAATGTGCCATAAACCAGGAAAAATACTTGTTATGTTCAAATCTGTGGGATATTTCCATTGATTGTAATTGGATCAAGAGTACAGTGGATGCAGGTCTCTGAACTTCCTGGAGCTCTCTTGCTAACGTCTTATTTGCACAGTGGGGTTTTGTTCTGTATTGGAGAAAATAAAATTACTTGGGTTTATGTCTGTAGGTTCAGCTCCATTGTGGTCCTGTGAAATTATCCTGACATATTTATTCTTCTCTAGGTGACAATCATCAGTCAGCAACAAGACTGTCACAATGAGTTTTGTTGAATACAGAGATACGATAAAGGATGGTGACACAGCTATTGTGTTCTTGGGCCACGAGTCCATGTTTCCTGTGAAAGTCCAGCATGGAACTGTAACACAGACTAAGTATGGGGTCATCAGGCATTCCACAGACCTCATAGGCAAGAAGTATGGCTCCAAAGTGACCTGCAGTAAAGGAGGATGGGTGTTCATTCTTCATCCAACTCCAGAACTGTGGACCATGAATCTCCCGCACAGGACGCAGATTCTGTATTCCACTGACATCTCTCTAATCACCATGATGTTGGAACTGAAGCCAGGCTCCATAGTATGTGAATCAGGTAACAATTACTATGTTGAAATCCTTTATTAGGAACTAACACCAACACTTTCATGAAAAAACAGGATTTTCTTTGTATTTTGCAAAAAGTTGCACTTTTTTTCAACTGTGATACAATTCTCCCTGCCCACATGTTGAAGAATTCTGTTTCGTGTGCACATGTTATCAGCTGCTGTTTCTTCAAAAATTGATGTTGTCATGTATGGCTATACCTCTCAGCATGTGTTTGGTTAATTCATCTTCTTAGAAGAAATACGTAAACATTTTCATTTCGCTTGTCTAAAACTGTTGTTAAGTACTTAAAAAATATTTTTAAATACATGATTTGAATCAAGATTCCAGCTTTGAATTTGCAGTTCAGAGAACATAGTTGAGATAATCTGGTGAAAGAGACTCTGGTGATAGGGTGCTGAACTAATAAGAGAAATAAATTGGCAGTATTTATATATATTTGCCATGTAAGTACATGAATTTCATTCTTCTCTTCCCAAGTGTAATCTACTTGTAGCACCACAACCTTATGCAAAATCCCTGATATAATACAATGGATGATGTGTTCACCACAGGGCTGTGTTTTGTTTCTAAACTTGGTTTAATTTATTACACCTTTTGTGATTTTGCTTGATACGGAAGTAAGGAGTGAAATTCAATATAAATGATTTCTTGGTTACATAAAGTTTATAATGTCTTCATAACTATTACTACAGGCACTGTGAGGCTTGCTTGATTTGAGTGAATCTCGGTGGTTTGGAGAAATAGGAACTGAGGTAGTTTGCCCTTGTTTTTTCTGGCTGAGCATTTTTATGAAGCAGTTTCATACACTTCTCAAGCCTAGATATGGCAAAGGACCAGTATGACAGGACTGTGATGCACTGTACTTTCTTGCGCTTACCATTTACTGTTCCCACTCATGCATAATTTTGGGCAGCTTTTCAGGCATAATGACCACTTTCCAGCACAACTGAAACACCACTTATCTCTGCATCCAGTTTCACCCATTAAGAACCAGGCAGTGCGTTGAGCTGCCTGCTGTACAGCAGCACTTGAAGCAGGCAAAGCCCTGTGCAGAAGCCTCTGATACTCTGAAAACGGTTGGGTCCTATGAGTTTGTAGTTTGGTTTGTAGGATGATTAGACATTTTTAGTTTTGTCATGGCAAGTTGCTGTATTCATCAGCTCTTCCCCTCCTGCTATGTTTAGACAGGATGGGAAAAATAAATAACAAATTATTGGGGCGGGGGGGGGAATTTTAATTGCTCCATGTCCTGTCTCACTTGGAGTAGTCAAACATACAGAGCTGTACATAAAATATTTTCAATAATGTCAAAGGTGCCTAGAGAGGATGAAAATGTTTAATCTCTTGCTTATCTAAACAGCTAAGAAATGGAAACACTCCATTTCCAAAAATGTTGTGAGTCAAAAGTCGTAGCCACAAACAATCCTTTTTGCCTAATGGGAAACTGTCACCAGGTTCATTTTAATGCCTGTACTATCAATGTATTGCAACTTCAGCTTTCTAGGCAAAGTGAACAGTTTTACTGCTGTATTTATGCTTGTATTGCTTGCAAGGTTCACTGTCCACAAAGAAAGGAAAGAAGAAAGAGTACTGCAACAAATCCGTCTGGCTAACCTTGAAGCAAGAGAGCTTACTGCAGATTTACTTTGAATTAAAAACTTGACAGGTGTTGACTGGAGCCTCCGGTGTGGTGATGTAGCCTGCTTTGGTGCCATCCTAAATTCGGTGGTATTTGGTGATCCAAAATCATTAGCTCTAAATTAACCTTTTGTGGGCTAGACAGAGCCAGCCCAGTGATGATGAGTAGAACGACAGGAAATCTGGTCTAGTAAGACTCTTGAGTCTGCTTCCTGCTGGTGCTGGGTTTAGGTGTATTTTGAGCATTAATTAGCACAGAGGTCTGTCCTTTTTATTATTTGGACTTACATACACAGTTGCTGTACTGACTGGCAAAGCAGGCTCTGTAAAAAAAGCTGGGCTCTTTTCCTCTTGTCTTACTAACTCGACTGTGGAAGTGTGTCCTGTATTAGCCTTTGTAAGCAAGCAGAATTTTGAATTAGTCTCCACAACTGTGAGAAGAAATGATTGAAAAAGTAAGATGAAATACCCTCTGTGTCATGTGAAAATGTTGTGAATATAAATGATACTCTGCATGTGATAATAAAAATGGAGTAGAGTAACCAGAAGGCTTGATTTTATATCACTTTAATCATATAGTTTAAATTGATTAGTCATGATTTGTCCTAGAAGATACAAACATATTAATACAATTTTTGCTATTTTTAATCCTCTCTAATAAACACATAAAGAACAAGTTTGTCAGCAGTACATGCATAATTAAAATGACCCAGGCATACTCTGTTGAGGAGGCTATAAGGAGGCTCTGCATCTGCCTGATGACATGGAGGTGTAGGAATATGATCCTTTTTCTGTCTTCTGCTAATTTCTAATTTATAAAGGTATGTTGAGTTTTAAAACTGTTAGCACTGTTACTAGAGCTAAGATCTTTTTGAAATACTGGTCCCTGCTCTGAGGAATTCCCCACCTGGATACAGTTTTTAACTGCCCCATCTTTCCAGAACTATGAGACTCAAAATAGCTGCTTAAATTCCTGCTATGAGTAGCCCAATAGTATGAAAATTTCATTCTTGTCAGGTAACTCTAATAATCCCATTTGTGTTTATTGCATGTGCAGCAATGCCTAGATAATGGAAAAGGCTAAATCTTTCACTTTTGTGTCACCCCACTCTCCAAATCTAGTCTTGATGTCAACTTCCCAGGCTAGGCTCCCTGTAGGATAATATTTCCATTTGACAGCTGATTTTGAGGAGTTTACATTTATTTTTGATACTACCTGGGAACCAATATGAAACCTTTCAAATATTTTTTCCAAAAAAAAGTCCCTTCTTTCCAGTCCCCACACATCAAAGCTTTTTTACTGTCCTCTCTCCATGGTGAGACATAAGAGTGACTGTCCTAATAGTACAGCATGTGAAACCTCATTTAATCTGATAAATCTCAAAAATATTTTGGCTTTGATGGAGCAGAGTATTTAGACAAAACGTAATTTAGTCAAAAGTACTTTAACCACCATCCCAGTGATCCTTCAGCATTCACAAAATTGGACTCACATGAGCAAAAATGTTAATTGGATTTTTTTGTTTCCCTTCAGCTAAATCCCAAATTAAAAATTGCTAAACCCTATTCATTGCCACACAGCAATGGGTTTCTGAGCTCAGGGACTGGATTTCTGAAGGCTGAGAGCGGTGTTCTGGCTCCTCATGGTTTCTCAGAGAAGGAGTAACAGGAGCTCCCACCCAGCCTTACACTAGAGCTTCTCAAAAACAATTACGAAATTTTCAAACTCACAGCCTGGGTATAGATTTTGTCAAAGAGTACACTCATAAAAAAGTAATGAGGACTTAATGATTAATGGATACTTAATAAATGTTTCAGAGTTTATTGTGGAGTCCCAGCAAGTCAGCCTTATGCTTACGACTCTTCTGAAGTGCTTATAGACTTTTTGACAAATACTGCTCATGTCTTTACAGTTTTTGTGTCATAAGGACATGTAAATTGTTGGCAGCTTTGTTTTTAGTGTACACTACAGACCAAAGTTTGGAAGTATTAATTTGATTCTGGAATGTGCCCAAACTAATTATGTCTGTGTTTTTTAATGTCTCCCTTATCTACCTCTTCGCAGCTGTTCAGGTTAGAGTGAGAGAAGAATTAGAAAACCCGTTCCTTGTATAGCACCTCTTGAAGTATTAGAAAGGCCGACCTCATCAGTACAAATGTCATAAACCACAGTATTCTCTTGCCATACCAAAGCACTGAACTGGTGTTGGGGCCCCCAACAGAGGGGCCAGTAAGAAAGATGGGGATCTATTGGAGCAAGTCCATAGGAGGCCATGAAGATGATTGGGGGGCTGGAGCACCTTCCCCATGGAGACAGGCTGAGAGAGCTGGGGTTGTTCAGCCTGGACAAGAGAAGGCTCCAGTGAGCTCATATAGCACCTTCTAGTACCTAAAGGGGCTGCAAGAGAGCTGGGGAGGGGAAATTTTACAAGGGCATGGAGTGATAGGACAAGGGGTAATAGCTTTAAACTGAAAGAGAGTAGATTTAGATTAGATATTAGGAAGAAGCCCATTACTGTGAGGGTGCTGAGGCCCTGGCACAGGTTGCCCCAGAGAAGCTGTGAATGCCACATCCCTGGAGGTGGTGTAGCCCAGGCTGGATAGGGTTTTGAGCAACCTGGTCTACTGGAAAGATGTCCCTGCCCCAGGCAGATGGGTTGGAACTAGAAACTCTTTAAGGTGTCCTTCAACCCAAACCATTCTATGAGTCTCTGATGATTCTATGAACCAAACTTCTGACCACATGAGGCATCACTGTAATGTATTCAGAGTTGTGGCTGTCATGTAGCTGGTGAGGAATGCCGTTCATACCCTAAAGCCTTTGTTTCCAGACTTTCTGGACTCAACTTTCATCCTGTAATTTCACCTGACCACGAAGCACACTTTTCACACAGCTCTGAACCTAACTATGTTCTTAACACTATTATGTCCATTTTGTAGAATATTCTTCCCTAAAAAATTCAGACTTTTGAATCTATAAGAAAAATTTGAATCTCTAAGAAAAAGTTAATTCTTCACATTCTTTTGTAGGCAGTGCTAGCCTTGAAAACCTCCCTACTATCCTTGCCTCAAGTCCTCTGTCTGGTCAGTGAGCAGAGGCCCTCTCTGATCTCCAGCCTGTTGCCTAAAATGCCTGCTTCAGCATGGTGTCATTGACAGATAGGCAGGAGAGAAGCTAATCTTCTGTAAAGGGAACTTCTTGACTGTAAAGTGAACTTCTTGATTAGCTGTTTTCTCTTTCAACCATCACCTCATCTCCTTGAAATTCTCTCCCCCCTCTCTTCTTCCTTCTCTGTCCATGCACTTCCCGTGTTTTACCTCTGCCACCATGATTCGTGCCCTTGACTATCTTCCCAGTAAGATATTTGGGTTAATTTCCATCAAATTCTTAATATCTTTTCATATATTCATTACAATTCATTATACAAACTTGTCATGTACAGCAAGCAGTCTTCATCTGTTCAGTGTTTCCTGACAGATTTTAGCTGTGGAGTTGTTAGCTCTTTCTCAAGATTAATTTTCCCTTGGTTTTGAGGCTCCTTCCGTTCTCATGGCTGACTCATGACCTATCTTACTATTTGCTAGGGCTAAGTGGCGTAGCTAGGAGACAAATAGAGCAACACTGTGATTGTTTTGTTGTATTTACTCATTTCAGAATATCTTAGGTAGCCAAATTTTGCATCAGAAGCTTAAGTTCTACTAAAATGTTACTAGATATTTTAGAAACCCAGTATTAAATAACACTTTGCATACTTTTCTTTTTTCCCGTTTGCAAGCAATATGAGCCTTTTTATGCACTTAAGAGCTTATTCAGCTTTATTCCAAAATGCTTTTGCTTACATACAGTTGTAAACATCTATAGATCCTAAATGACAATTTGTAGCTCTTTTTTTAAAAAGAAGTACTATGATGAGAAATTTCTAGGGAAGACAAGCTAAGCGATAGCCTGCAAAGAGAAAACGTAGTGGAACACAGAATCAGGTCACTTATATTTATGGCATGGGTAGGATTCCAGGAGATTAGACAAATATCCTTTGCAATAAGGAAACCAGACTAAACAGAAAACAGTGTAAAATGTGCCATGTATTCTGTATCAGTTAAGTGCTGTGCACGATGCTGTGGTGATGCTCAGTCTTGGCAGTATTCTATGCTGAAAGAACATGCTTATTTTTGAACAGCTCAGATGTTGTCCACTGCTACTTTGAGAAGGTGAGAAATTATTTTAACGTGGACATTGCCTCAGGATGGCTGAAGTATGTGGTGGCTTCTCTGTGGAAAACCTGTCACTTGAATAAGCAGAGGGTGAGAAGAACAGATCTGTTGGAGGTCAGGGCAGTCGAGAAGTTTGTCTGATCAATACTTTCTTGTCTGCAAATCAGAAGGAAATATCAGTAGGTGCTGATCTAGAGTGTTTCAATAGGTGTCCACTTGTTAGGACTGAAATCCTAAAACTGCAGTATTCTCTTTGTTTTGGGAGAGGAGCAGAAACACTCTCCTATTGAGAAGGAGAATGTCATGTGCTTGAGCCCAAGAAGAAGGAAAGGATACTGCATCTGTGCAGGGCCATTAGCTACGTAAATCCTGTGGGTTTAACACAGGAGCTTAATTCCTGCCTTTGGACTGAAGTGGAGCCCATTCCTAGTTTACTCTGGGCTGCCCCTGCACAGTGCTGCCTCCTCAGATGTTGAGCTTTGTGTGGCATATTGGGGCCCCTGCGGTGTCTCATTAAATGTCTGCAATGCAGATGTCTGCTTTTTGACTAAGATGTTTGAGATCACAGAACAGTCAATGTGAAAGAGCATCACATTTTCCAAGTGAAAATTAGCAATGACGTAAGTGCTCACCTAGGTGAGCTCTATAGGAGCAGCTGTGCTGTTGTCTTCAGTACAGTTTGAATTGTTGTTGTTTTACCTCTCTTCTGCAGAGTCCATTCATGATTAATGTGCAATAGGTAAGTGGGCATTATCCTGTGGTAGAGAGCAAACGGTTTCTAAGGCTATTTATAGTGCAGGTTGTCAGAAAGGGAGCATCCTGGTGTAAAAATTATAAATTGGTTGTTCTAGTTGTCTTACCTTCTGCTTTCTAGGTCATATCAGGAACACAGGCATTTCACTGCACCTCTATGAGAATGAAAATCTGCTGATGTTCTTCCAGTTCTTGTCTTGGCTCTTCTGATGCAAAACAGTAATTTTTGAGTATCCAGTTTTTTGTTTCATTTGTATACAGGTAATTCAGGTATGCTATTTCTGGTTTGGTAGCATTCTAGTACATGTCTGCAGTGGTATTCCTCATGTTTTGCTGCTGTCCTGACTGATTCTGTATCATGCTAAGGATACCTTTCAATTCCCAAGGAAACCTGTACCTGACTAGAACTTAGTCCAAACTGGTGCCTAAGACTCTTTGAGTCCTATTTTGCTTTTTTTCAGTAGTGATTTTGAAATAAGGACAAAGAGAAATTGAGAAGGTGGCAGGAGGACAGAAATGTTGAATGTTGCAGATTTGCAGGGAAGAAGGTGAATAAAAACATTAATTTCCCCTTTTACAATATCACAAAAACATAGGGTTGAACCCCCTGCCTTGGGTAGACAGTGCTGATTGGGCTTTAGAGCTTGTGGCAGGTATGGACTCATGCCAGACTCTCACATTAATGGATCACATCGAATGTGCTGATCTATTGGGCACATGAAAGTTAAGGGTCATCATCATGTCACAGGTTCAGAATATGTTTTTAAAGAGAGACTTTACAATGGTGGGTGATTCATAACCATCTTGTTCCTTGTTTCCTGCAGTTTTGAGAGTGTTGTTACAGAGGCAGCATCTTCAGAAATACTCCCATTAATAATAATAATGTGATAGAATTTGATATGTTAAAATGTGATACATGTGTATTGTTCTCATGTTTGTGGTAGTCAGTCAACAATAAATACTTCCTGGCAACCTTGTTTAACAAAAGCTCTGTCTGTAATACGCCTGCAAGTGGTGACTCCCAACATCCTGGTTTTAGTTCAGGGTTTGGCTTGGAGTGTTTGTGAATAAAAGAAGAGTATCAGAAAAGAAGCCAAAAAACTTAATGGGTTTTCCTATGGAGGAGACAAATGGTATCTTCTGTGGTATTTTCAAGAGCAGAATTAAAAGGAAAGTGATTAAAAATGTAAAAGAATATGAACAAGGAAACTGGATACATGTGCAAGCTGCCTTCCTCTTCTGCTTACAGCCCAGCTGTGCTGACAGGCCTCCTGTTCACTCCTTTAGATCAGCAGAGAGAGATGTGCAGCACTACGCATTTGAGAGGTTAAAACAATTAAATTCTCTCATTTTACAATAGTTCTCAGTTGTGTAATCCTCTCTTTTGGCATGAAATGTAAAAGCAGAGTTTCAGTCTTTAGCATCCTGTGAGTAATAGCTCCCTGCTTTTTGTCATTAAAAACATATGAATGGACTAATTCTTTGCTATGCAGATATATCATTGAATTTTCACAACCACATGGCTGCTGTGCTACCATTAGTCCTTTGACCAGGGAAAAGTTCATGTTGACACTTCAGTCCTACAAGTGCCATGACAGGGTAATTTTTGATGTATGCACATGTAGGTGTGTTTTGCTTTTTCTTTGTTTTATTTTAATACTACCTTGAATACCTGTATTTTCACTTTACTAAATACATATGTGTAAAAGTTTCTCTCTTCTCTTGGACCTCTCTGAAGCCAGTGCTAAAATCTGTAGGTCCCCCCCCACCTCTAATCTGCCCTGCTGAAGCTGCAGGGGGGTGCCAGGTTGCCCGCTGGGTCAGAGCCCTCTCAGAGGGAAGCAGAGGAGCAGTGCTGATTCCACAGTACAGCCGCTTGATCCGGTGGCAAACATGGGCCTGAGCTCTGTTTACAGTCTGAATGTCTCCCCTTTCAGAGATGTCAGATTAAATACAGTGCCATAACAGTGTTCCTCCCATTAATGTGACTAGAGGGCAAGAACCTGGGATCTGCCAGTGAACTTGGACTTCCTGTATGATTATGGAAAGGACTGTGCCAATTAAGCGGCTGTGACAGCCCCTGTGCCCCCTAATTAATTTCCTTGCTACTTGTTTCTGAGCTGCTGTACTTCAGATTCTGTCCTTTGTAAGTTCTTCAATATTTATGTTAGCTGAAAGAACTTGCCTCAGGCTGAACAGTTATTGAAAATAGCTAGAAATTGATTTTATTTCTACAGGAGAAATGTGTTCCAAGCACAGAATTATGAATCAATAAACAGATAATTTGGGGTTGCTGTGGAATTTTGAATTTGGGGGGTTACTCTGTTAAATGCCACTTGAGTGAGCAATTTGCAATGGGAATTGGTATATGGGTGTTTTCTTCAGTGAAAATGTTCATTATTAGTCATTCATCTATTTAATATGCCAGCGGATCATTTAAAGTAAGTTTCCTAAATTATCAAACTAAAACAAGGAAAAAAAATCTTTGTCTTGTTAGTCCCTGTTTGTATGTGGTAATTGTAGTTACTTACAATTTTGTGGTATATTTTGTTAGACTAAGTTAAGCTTGTGTAGGTGTGTATGTGTGTAAGTGACCTGTGAAAGCAGGTGCTTGATCAGTGTGGCTGCAAGGAGCCAAGAGGCCTTAGTTTTGGGTAATTCCAGTGGGAGTTGAGGATGTCTCTTAAGAGATCTGTGCAAAGCAAACTGTATACTGACAGCCATTTATTTGCATGGATATTAATAGGATTTTCAAGCACGGACCCTTGCCAACATCTTTTCTTTGTTTAGTGAAGTATAAGGTTTTGAAAATCCATTAAAATTTGCCTTAATCTCTTTTCACCCCAGAAGAGTCTGACACTTCGAAAAAAACCTCTCCAGTTAATTTCCCTGAATTTTTCCTGTTGCATTTACTTCCTCGTGTTCTCTAGAGGCAGTTGTTACAGCTATAGCTGACCCTTGGCATTAGTTTCCTACTCCGGGGAGATAGGACAGATCCTGGGTTTGCCAGATTTTTTCATGAATGCTTTGAGGACTCAGAAGACTGTTTCCTAGGTCACCTAAGTCCCTCTCTCCTTGTGAAGGAGGGACTGTTCTCTTTCAGGAGCTGAACCAGTGGTTTGTGCTCATTTGAATTTTGAACAAGTGTTCCAAGCAGGAAGACTAATGGAGAAGACTTTTGTTCTGGTGTTTGGCACTGACAAACTCAATTTCATGAGCTGTTTGTCTTTTCTAGGTACAGGCAGTGGGTCCCTCTCCCATGCTCTCATCCGGACAGTGGCTCCCACTGGGCACCTGTACACAGTGGAGTTCCACCAACAAAGGGCCGAGAAGGCGCGGGAGGAGTTTCGGGAGCATGGGGTGGAGCACCTGGTCACCGTGACCAACCAGGATGTCTGCAAAAATGGCTTTGGGGTCTCAAACGTTGCAGATGCTGTGTTCCTAGATATTCCATCTCCATGGGAAGCCATAGGACATGCAAAGTCAGCATTAAAAGCTGAAGGTAACTGCGTTTTTCTCTTTCTGTTCAGGAAGCACTGTGCACACATCTCTGCCTTTGAGCCATACGCTAGATGTGCTCCCTTCTTTTGTGTGATCACTGTTCTCAATGTCAGTCTCTAGGCATTTCTAAGGCTGTAAAACCTTCAAAAGGCATCTTCAATTTACAGTGGAAGATTTGAAAGGAGAAGAACAATTTTTTCCTACAGGCCCATGTGAGCTGCTACAATTAGCATGGGCAGTTTATAAAAACTCCTTTGAACCTTTGTCAAGTTCCATAGTGGTCAATACCACTGCATTTTGGTAGATCTGAGGTGTGTGGGAAGCAGAAGTAACAACAAATGCTGAAAGCAAATTTCTTTGGCAATTCAGTGGAAAGGTGTTTGTATAAAAGGTGTTCAGCCTCAGTTCATATCCATCATTGCAGATTTGTACCTATTTAACAGAGCACCCCAGTGGTAATGTTAAAAAAATGTGGTTACACTTAAATATGCTTGCTAGTTTATGTCCTAAATCTTTGTGGTTGGAGCTAGTGAGAAGTTTGCCATTGGATGCAGTGGGAATGGAACATAAAGGATATTCTATTTTATGCCAGTTACTCTGGGATTGTGACAGCAAGTGAGAACTGCTGTTGAGGTTTTGCACAGATTTCATCACTTTATTATACATCTTTTCCCCATTGGAAAATAAGCTTCAGTGAATAAATAATTCTTTTATCCTGGAATAAGTTTTCCTCTAATTAATGTCATAATAGTATGGATCTGAAATAACTTTTGCCAAATTGCTTCCATCTACAAAAGTGACTTTTCTAATCAAGAAAGCATGGTGTGCTGAACAGTGCCCATGCAGGGACATGAGTTTAAAAAAACTCAATTACATGCTAAGGCCCAGTTCTTTGTTAAAATATATAATCACAGGCTGGACTTCAAGTGAATCACTAAGTCGTCTTGAAATCACAGGATTTAAGCTTGTTCTTTAAGGTCACTGAATGTGCACTGCCTTGCTGAGTCAGGACCAGCCCCGCTGTTAGGCTACCTCAGCTACTACTGAAAATTTTCTAGAAAGCTTTGTGATACCCACATAACACACTTTCTTTAAAAAGTGAATAAATAGAGTGAGCCTTGTTAGCACTCTGTACCTGCAGTGGTTACAGCTCAATTTGTAGCAGCTTTCCAGTGTGTCCTAAGGGGGGAAAAAAAATCACTGCACTGTACGATGCCCTTCCCATGCTCAAATTATCTAATCTAGTGAGCGCAACACTCAGCTGACTTCCCAGCTTAGAAGGCGCTGCATTGCGCAGTCCAATTTGAATTATTTAAGTGGTGCATGCTTAGAATACTAAGCAGGGCTGCTTGAACAGTTCCAGGTTTTGAATCCTCGTCTCACTCGAGCATTTGAAATCCTAGAAAATGTATTATAGTCCCAAACTGGCCATACCATCTGGCTATACTTTTCTGTGCTATGCTACAAGGTTACATCTGCTTAGGCAGTATAAATAAGACTTCAAAATCCCACATTTCTGTGTTTGTGAAGTGGCGTCATTCACTTTATGAACCACTCAAAAGGCAAAGTTGCTGATCCTTGCTGCAGTTTTTGCTGCAAACAGCCTCCCATGTCTGAGGTCTAGTCCGGGTCTAAGGCTCCTCTCTTGGCCAACTTGGTACCTGACTAACTGGGGGAATTTTTTTAAGTTTTGCTATTTTGCATTTAAACAAAAACTGTTTTTCATATAAAATATAATTGATTGTAGTAGTAATATGTACAAACTTACACACTTTCCTGTTTTATTCATGTGGGTAGTTTTGTTACGGTTTTTTTACAGCTGTTAAATCTAAAATATGACAGAAGGTTATCTGTAACTGCTTGCCTTTCCCTACCACAGGCAGATAATTTAACAGTGCTCCTTTGTTTTGTTTTGACAGAGTTAAAGCTCTTCTGCAGTACAGCTTGTGTACATTCTGCTGTTATTCAACCCCTTTCCGAGGGTTGAGGGTTCCTGTAGTGAAAAAGCATCACTGCAGGACATGAGTCGTTCCACTCTTTTCTGTCCACACCCTCTCAGATCTGGATAGGGTCACATGTGAACCGTTCACACTGTGGGTTTTGTTGTGATGTGCCCTGCAAATATCACAGCCAGCAAATATAATGCCACATAGTGGTAATTTAGTCCCTGAAGTCTTAAGGTATTTTGAATTAAATCAGAACTAAGCAAATTCAATACATAGTGTTAGGTGCTCTCTTCCTTTAAACCACAATACTAGTGATAGAGAGTTCAGCTGAGACAGTATGGGAGAGTTTTCAACCTTAACAAAACCTTATCAGATCAGTGTTTTCTCTCCTGCTTTAGCTCAAGGTCCTGAATAGTTGCAGCTCCTGGTAGGCTGAGTGTTAATGATCCTCTTTACAGAGTACAATTATCACTCAAGTTATGCCTTGCAGTATGCTGTAAATACACTACTTACAGCAGCTTGGCCTCCCATTTAAAGCACGGCCAACCTCTGAAGAGCTGAAAGAATAAAATGGCACAGTAGGTTTGTGACTAGAAGGTTCTTGTTCTCTGGTGATGCTCTCTGCCCACGTTCAGGTTTGCATCTCAGCTGCATCCTTTTGTGCTGATGTCACCAGTCACAGTTCCAGCAGAAACGCTGCTTGAAGGATCTCTGAGGCACTGCTGCACTGCAGAACTTCCTTTCATTTCCAGACCTGCACTGTTTTTCTTCTGCAGCATCTGCTGATTAATGCTTTTCTGTAGTCATAGCTGCTGTTCCCAATATCTGACCTTGGTAGTTTTTGCAAAGTTGATGTTAACCCCTTCTGGCTAAATTTTTAAACATTAAGAAAATGAAAAAATTGTGAGGTAACAAAAATATCCTCAATATTCTACCATTCTTAAATGCCCTGAAACTTTTGACTCACAGTCATCTCACAGCTGAATACTGTAGTGCTTTGAATATAATTCTGCACCCACCTACTCTACTCTCATAAATACTGTCTATTTCTTCCAAAGCTGTGGAAGATGAGGGAGAAACCCACTGGTACAATAATTTTCATACAGATTTTAAATTTTCAGGTAGGGGGATGGAAAATTACAGCCATATATTAGGTTGGATTAGCCTCTTGCATTTTAAGTTGCTCCTTGTGGTGTTTAACACTCTGAGTCACAAAATTATTAAAACCACCTCTCTTTTACTTCCTTTCTTTAAAGATTTTACTCTTAAATTCAGATTTTCCATTCCCTCTTGAGCATTATAAAGCCCCTAGATAATGAGTTTGTCGAATTTTGATCCTTTAAATAACACCTGAGTCAGGTAATACGGTGCTGTCACTTCTCCCCCCAAAACTCTGCAGGTAAAGTTCACTTTGAACATCTCTCTCTTTGGGCTTCTGCAATTCCATGTCCATGTAGGAAGTCCCACTGGCTATTTTTCTTGAGCTTCAGAGGTTATTCATGGTCCTATTTTTAAACCACTGAGGTGTGGCTTTGAGGAGCAAATCCCTGGCCACAGCTCTCACCCGTGTGGTATCTGGGTAGGGTTTAATCCCACTGAGAGCACCTAGAGTGACATCGAGGCTGATGTTTTTCAGGCTTGGGCTGCCTCAGGAACACACAGGGAATGTGTTGGGGCAGGAAGGGGAGCCTGACAGTCTAGCATGCTGTCATTCTCCACCCGTGAGAGTGGTACTCCAGTTGGTGGGAACATTTCTCGTGTCCCCAAGATATTGTTTTGGAATAAATGGATGAAGCAATAAATGCTTCCTAAAATGTCAGCACCAGCCTTTGCTAGTGTAGCACATGCTTTGATTTGAAGGAGAATTAACTCAAAGTGAGGTTAAAGATCCACAAACTAAAAATTGAAGCATATCCCCTCAACATTGAGAGGCCATCTGGTCTAGTGCAGAGCTGTCCCCCTGGGATCTAGGACCAGGTGCTAACGCACAAAGTAGCTTCATCTGTTTGCCAAGCAGTGGCTGTTTGCTGAGCCAGCCCCAGTTGTTGAATCTCGTGTGAGGGCATTGCCCTGGCTTGGGTCTGTCAGGTGCACACAATGGGCCTGGCCTGAAGTACAAGTGATTCTTTCACTTTTAGAGAGTCAAGCAGAAGGATTCCTGTATCAAAATCCTTGCTGTGGAATGCCAGCCAAAGCTACTGGGTTTTACAGAGTTTGAAGGAAGTCGTTCGAGATGAAAGGATCCTTAAAGAAAGGATCCTTAAAGTTGTTAGGTTTTCTTCCCCGGTATGGAGCCAACTGATTTTTTAATTTCCTTGTTACATGCTTTTACCAGCCTATAATAATGAGCAGGAATAAATTCCTTTTGAATGATGCACCTACAAGTGCAGAGGTTAAGGTCACATTTGCAGAAAATCACATCAAGCTCCTATTAATGAGCTGGCAAGTGATTTGGAGAAAATTCTCTTTTCTGAATCAAGAAACATCCTTTAATTTCTTCCAACAGCCAAATCCTCTAATTTCACTTGTCAGGGAAGCTACATCAAATCGCCCACGAGCACACACACTTAAAGGACATTCTGTCCCCTTTTGCAGAGACAGTATTTTTAGTGTCCTACTAGCACAGAGTAAATGCCACAGTGATGCTGCTCAGTGACTCTCCTGCCTCACCCCTACACAAAGATAATGCCTGTGTGGTTTTTTTTTTCTTCCTTGAGATCTTTGTAACGTAATCTTCCAGTTACGACAATGCAGTGAAGGCACAAAACCTAAGCTGTGTTCTTTTGCCAGAGGTAAAAATGCTGTTCTGTATTCTTTTTGTCACAGAATCATTCTAAAATTACTGGCCCTTTTCCCTAAAACTTAATGGTGCTGCGCTACATGTGTTCTTTTTGCATCTTCTGAATAATACTGGGATGATGAAAGAACCTGTCAGAGCACTTGTGACACGTACAATAACCTACACAAGTGAGAGCACATTTCTTGGACATGTTTTCTATATCATTGGAGTTCTTGTCAATTTGGTGGCACTGAGATTTTCCACACTTGAAAGCTAATGCTCTTACTGGCTAAATAGAGCTGGTAGAGATGTTAGTCCTTGCTCAGACAAACCAGAAACAAAATTGTTTGTTGGAGTTGCACAGGAACTTTCTGGCAATTTCGGAGGCACTGGCCTCTTGTAGAGATGCAATGGTGTGTCCCTCAATTACCAATTAGATACAGGCTGTTGAAATGTGCAGTGCTATATGGATGAAAATCTTCTATTTCCTCCTTCCCTTAAGCTCGCTTTTCTAATCATTCCAGTCTGAATTGTACTTCCATTTTCATATCCTCTCGACTCTGTTGCTGGTTACAATGACTGCCAGGACTATGTGGGCTTGTTCCAGGCTATGGATTCAGGATATTTAACCTCTCCATTGAATGCTTCAAACTAACTCCCTGTAAAATTGAAGGTAGCAAGAAGCTTAAGTCTTTCATAGAGTCTCATTATTCTCTTCTCCTCAACTGTAGCACTTGTCAGATGCATTATACATGAATAAACACATTTTTAGACAGCTCTTCAGATCAAAAAGCTCACACAGCTTCCCAATGTGAACAGGATTAATCTCTCATAATTACTATATCAATTTATGATGACACACAGATCTCATTAACCAAATATAGGAACGGTAGCTTTCCTAAAAGGAGAGCTCTGAGAAATCACAAACCCAATTTGTACAAAAAAGTTTCCATTCAGATGTTTCCACTGCTCTCTAGTCTAGTCCACCCCTTTGTGATCCACAAACAGAGCAACGTGCCCTAGCAAGGAGAGGAAAGGGAGGGAGTTCAGGTCTTTTCTTCATTCACTAAGGAATCCTTGGCATGGCAAGACAAAGTAATGCATATTCAAGTCCTTTAAGCCCTAAAAGCCTCTTGGTGTCTAAAGGACAAGAGGGCTCTCAAAGAATTTGAGAACTGTGAATGCTGAAATTTAGATTTATATCTGTTTGGTGATTGTGACAGAAGGGGTGTTGCCTAGCTGGTAGTCCAGCTGGGTACAGAGGGCAGTCCACAGTGTGCAGAATTCAGAAGCATCTGCTCTGTTAAAGATGACAGTGTCTCTGCTCCTAGGACAGATGAGCATGTCCTTCTGAGTGCTGGTTTTCTACTCTTTTTTTTGCTGGTCTAAACACACCATAGGAATTGAAACTTCCCAAATGTTTCTATTTTAGACAGCCTCTTACAGTCTGGAACTGCAATTTCATTTTTGCCTTCCAACGTTTTGCTAATTGTAGCTTTCCAATCTTCTCTCCTAATATCTGCTTAATCAAATAATTCCAGCCTGTAATGCAAGTCAGATCTGCCTGCCTGATGGTGTGTACAGAAAGAAGCAGAGGGGACCCCTCTCCCACTTGTTAGGATCTCTAAGAACAGATGCTTGATGGATTTGCTTCTAAGCCCTTCGTAGGTATATTTATTTGGGAGGGATGTATAAAAATAATGAGAACAATAGGCATGAAAGGGGGAAAAAACAAAATTGGCAGATCTACTAAAACCCATTGGATGGTCTCACTTAGATGTAATACCAGCAGTTCACTGTTTTCTCTTCTTTCACAGCTGAGAAGCTTCCAGCAGTACAGGAAGTAAAGTAACATTATTTTTTGTGCTTCCCCTCTGGATATTTGCTACTGCAAGCAAGAGCTTTCTTCCTACCAAATGACTTGAAAGCCTGTTTTCTGTAACCCTACTTCCCCCAGCAGTTGTGAGGAGGCAGCCTGATAAATCTTCACCAAGTTTGGTGTTGACGTGCTGTGCTCAGCTGACCAGCCCGAGGCAAGAGGGAGGGTGCTCTGCCTTTAATTGAAGGCTTGACAAGAACCGTAGGTGGCTTTGCAGCTTGTATGGCAACAGCTGTGTGCAGGCTTTGAGTTTCTGACTGTAAATCCAGAGCATGTGAATTCAAAAGCCTAAACATATCTTCAAACCCTTAGAGTCAGAATAAATAAGAACAGACGTACTGTAAATGTAAATATATATTGCTTTTTTATGGCAATATAAAACATCAAAACCAAAAAGCCTGAATGAAGTAGTAGTAAGTCTCTGGTCTCTCGGCAGATTCTTGCTTTGCAGACAAAGAGTTATTGTAAACTGACATTTAGTTAAGTCAGACATTTGTTCAGTATCCTACACAATAAGAATATAAATTCTTTCTTTATAACATGTGTGCATCATAGTAGCTTTCTAATTATGTAACAGATTTTTTTTCCTGAGCTCTTCTGTTTTACATCTACAAGCATGGTAGAAGTGTGTAGTGCTTTGGCCAGAAAAGATTAGCTGTCTGATTCCGGAACATTTTGGTAGTGCTGGCCATCCTGATGACCATACAAATCCAATTTCATGGGAGTTAATAGACTGGCTGTGCAATTAAATCAGCATCAACACACTTGGTTCATAAAGACACATACCAGCATTAATTTTGCAGGTGATTATTAGATTTGGGCTTTAATTGTCACTCCAGGGAATTACTTGTCCAGGGTACTTTGTTCTGAAGATTCATGATAAGAACCCCTTGGTGCAGAGACTTTATTTGAGGACTAAAATTAAATCCCACTTAGTGTATGGTAGATTAATAGTTGTGGAAAGTGTTCTTCCCGAGGCAGTACCCAGCACATCATTGCTGCACAGTAACTAGAGTGCTACAGTGACGCGTTCAGACCTGATGCTTTCTTTTTTTAGAGATCTGACTTTAGAAACGAAAAAGGAAAGAAAGGGGAGTTTGAGATAAAGCAGGCTTCGTGTAGTCCCAGCATTGCCTCTGTTTTTAGCAGGATGCTTTGCTCTGACTTGTACGGGTTCTTTAACTACTTAGATGAACTGGTGTTGGAGGGTTTGACTGGATGAGCCCAGGAGAGGACTGAGAAGGAATGTAAATCAGGTCAGCAGGCATTTTCATCTAATTGTAATAAGTGAAACAATAGCTGAAGCTGCATTGCCCAGTGTTTCTTCCTCCTGCACAAAAGCTTTTCAGGAAGGGCAGTTGCCTCGGGGGACACTGTGTCCTGGGTGAAAGCACATGCCCTGGCTTTATGGCAGACAGTGTCCTTATAATTCTTTGATCTGATTTGGCTGTGGCTTTTCAGAGTAAATCTGAATCATTCTATTCTCAGCTGTTAAGGTGACATTGCATCACTTAGAAAGGTGTAGGGGGCCTATTAATACTCCGTATTCAGAATCAAAAATCAGAACTGTGCACAGACAAGGAGACAAGTGTTAGTTTATCACTTAAAAGTCCTGTCCTAGAGTTTTACAGCATTTACTGTAAGCCTGCATGATGTGATAGCCAGTAAACTTCAATGCTCAGGAGACATGCTAGTCAGCTTGATTAAAAGGGTAAAGCCTTAACAGCACTCCATCTATGGCCTGGAGAGATCCCTTTATTCTGTCCATGCATACCATCATCCTCAGCTAAACACAGCCCCTTTTGTCAGGGGCGTGTGCAGGCACGCTGGGGCTCTAGCCCTGTGCAGTGTGTAAAGAATGACTTCTGGCTTTGTGTACGTGCCAACTGCAGTTTGGTGCCTCAGTCCAGAACACTGGAGAATGATTCCAAAAGAGCCACTGCTCTAAAGGGATCAACTTTAACAGTTTAACTGTGAACAAATGTCGAGGGCAGCATTGGATGTGGAAGATGAATGAAGTTGCTGTTGTTGTTTTTAAAGGGTCTGAAGCATCCTGTAGAGTTGTCCGTGTTTGATTTTGTGCTGACGCTTTAAACCAACAAAGTTGCCTTATGAAGATTTTCTTGAAGAATGTTTTCACTTTGTATAATAATAATTCTATGGGCATCTGGGAGAATTTGAAAAAAAGATGAAAATTGCTTCATTTCGGCTTTTGCCCTCTTTTCCACTACCTGTCTTATTTTGCAGGTGGCCGCATCTGCTCTTTCTCCCCCTGCATTGAACAAGTTCAAAGAACCTGCCTAGCAATGGAAGAATATGGTTTTACAGAAATTAACACCTTGGAAATTCTGCTCCGAGTGTACAATGTAAGGACAATTAGCTTGCAAATCCCTGACCTTGGAAAAGCAGCTGAGGATAATTCTAGCACAGGCTTTGACAGCAACAACCCATCACACCAAGGTAGCCCGTGTGCTAATCTGCAGCAAGGGACTGTGCAGTTCAAGAGTGGCGTGCCACTGAGGGAGGTGGTTGGGCACACTGGGTACCTGACCTTCGCCACCAAGAGCCTGGTGTAGTGCATGCCCAGCTTGTGCAGTCTGGAATGGGTTTTTGTGTGCATTCTGTTTTCATGGCTCTTTTTTGTATGGCATCCAAAGTTTTACTTGTCAGGGAATTCCATATATAGTCAGATTTGGTTGGAATATGCTTTGTTTAAATAGCACACAAGCATTAAGCAGAGCAGCATCAAGGGAATGTTGAAACTCTGGAATGGTGCTCCACTTGCTGTCAGAAAGAAGATAAATTAATAGCGAATGGCCACTCACTGGAATGCGCAGAATTAAGATTTCTCACAAGAGAGCAAAACAAACAACAGACAATTTACAAAGAGTTGGATTTTCCCCTCCTTTTTTTTCTGAATTACTTTCCCGGGTTTATGTTTTTATTTTTTCCTAGCACCACTGGACACTATTTTTAAAATTTCTCTAGTGTCTATGTTGCTCTTAAGAATGTGAAAGTGCCTACTTCCTCCATTTTAGATAAGAAAGTTCCAAGATTATAGGGTTCCCAGCACAACTGTTCACAGAATCAGTGTTTTCTTGGAATAGTGTTCCAGTGGATTATTGGCAGCGCTCAGGAACGCAACCTCTTACTCATTCCAGGCTGGCATCTGCAAATCATTTTGACTACACAGAGGTCAAAGAAGTGTGGTAATCGTTGAATTTAATTTACATTGGTATATTGTGCTCATCAGTTTGTAGCAAAATTTGAACCTGGATCCATACAGTCATGTTCTAATGGAACAACCACTTGCATAGTTGATGAATCCACTGTGAAAATTAACTGAACAGCTGGCTAATATTATCTGAACACCTCTTTGTAAGTGGTGTGGATGAGGTTCCAGTTATTTGGTGGTTTATTTCCATTATGGTATATTGTTTTCCTGCAGCTGAATGACAGAAAGATTGCTTTTGGCAGGATTTCTGTCTCCAAATTACATCAATAATGCAAACTTAGTAAAATCCTCAACCAGCCTTATTAATTAAGTTTTCAGATCATTTACTCTTTGGTCTTCTATACAGAGGTGGGGGGTGTGATGAACTGTTTGAATGCTGGATTACATTTTGTATTTATAGATTAAAATAATTATGCAAATTTATTAAGTTCCTCCTTTTTTTCTTTTTTCCTTATTTAGTAAGTTCACAAATATTTCTCTTCCAGCCACTAGTGCTGCCACTCAAAGCATTTAGCTGTGCCTTGCATTCGGTACCTGAGCATATCGATTGCTGTGCAAGAAAAACAGCCATTCACAAACTGCTGCCTGAACATTTAACCTGATATCCCTCCCCCATTCTTGACAAAAACAAACAAAGCTAAGCTTTTAACGTGTTATAGCAGAACGCTAATCCATAACGGTTTAAAGAGAGCTCAACCGATCACGACAGCAGAGATAAACTGTTGAGCAGATTAAAGGCAGAAAGCAATTCTGTTCAGCTAAATCAGTTATGTAAGTTGGCCTACAACTGCACCATTTCCCCAGAAATTATGGGAAAGTTCCCTTTCTGCTGCTGCTCATGTTCTCCAGGCCATGCAGTAAACTGCCGACGCTGTGTGTGGGTTTGGTGGCTGTGTTAGAATGTGTGTGCATGTGTGTGTGTGTGCACATGTTTGTGTGTGCTGGGATCACCACCAAGCAGCATGGCTCCACTGCTGAGAGACTCCAGAAGAAAGCAGGGGGAATTTCAACCACAAGGTTCTTCTTAACTTCCTTCAAGGTGATCCTCATTCACTAGCAAGGAGGATCCCCAAGGTTCTCCAGGGATAATTCTAGCCCTAAACTTGATTGTTTTTTCCTGACAGACCTTATTTTAAACTAATGTAACATTTAAACAGGACTAAAAAGGAACAAAGTCACGTTTCTGTGCTACAAATAGATGTGGAATGTAAATACCAAAGGAGTCTTCCTGGAGTTAGAAACAAGGCTGATGCCTTTTTGCCTAGAAAGCCCAATTCAAAATTGAATTGAAATAAACCATTGACTTTGCTTGGTCCCATATTGATTTGATCTCTGCTGAGGAAGGGCAAGCATTGCATAAGAGAAGGATTTCATTTCTGTCTTTGCAATATTAAAAAGGCTTCTGTGTTTTTGTTGCCGATGGCAGCCATGGCCAGCAGCACTGCACCACTTCCTGCTGTTGCTTTGTTGTCAGGGTCACAGGGAGGATCCCACACTGTCCAGCGTGGACAGTACTGTGCTGCCAGACCCCCCACTGTTTAATGCTGCTTATGGTCACCTGCGTTCTACATTCTGGCTGCACTCCCTGCCAAAAAGGGTAGATCAGAAAGATGGGTCTTTCCCTCCCCACTGGGGGAATCTGCCTGGGCCATATATTTAGAGACTCATTTCTCCTTTGAATACATTTTAGTCTCCAGTATGGAATAAAATACTTCTTCCTGCCCTGGTGCAGTTCACTCACTTGTTCAGGCTGCACCTTTTCACTCCTGCCATGCACTGGGATCCCTCAGTCATAGACGAGCTCTGGAACACAGCTCTGCACCACAGCCAGGTCCGGTTGTGCCCTGTGCCCTGAAGACTGGCGTGGAGAGCAGGCTGTGACACCTGGCAGCCTACAAGGCAAACGGCAGTGACTAAGATGAGTGACTAAGAAACACTCTGAGCTCTGCTGCTGTTCACAGTTTACCTGTGCTTTAATTAAAGCATCACAGATCTGCATCTCATGTGGTTGTTTCCTGCCTACCTGTTAGCACAACACTCTTCTCTGAAGAAGAGATGCTCATAAATCCTGCTTGAGAACCTTAAAGGGATAAAGTGGCAAAAATTCTAGGAACTCACTCTTCTGCTCAGCTTCCTGCTCTGCCTTCTCCTTAGGTACTTTGGGATACGTGATGGTCAGGAGATGGTTCTTCCTGGGAAGTGTTCCAGAGATGAGGGTTCCGCTTCACACTCACTCCCTTGAGAGTACATCTGTGCTCCATTAGTCGTGGTGAATGGGATGATTGCGGAAATCATGGTGACCTAGAAATGAGGGGGGCCCAGAGATGCAGTGATGTATTTGGGAACATGAGTGCGCATCCCAGCAGGGTCTGCATCACTTGGGAGCAGGAGTGCGCTGGACAGCCTGTGTGTTCATGCCTTCCCAGGTTCCTTCTGGTCAGAGAGTGAAGAACTGTGCCCTCCTGGGCTGCAGCTCAGGAGTGTTTGGTGCTCCCAGCTCATCTCTCTGCCAGTGGGAGCAGTGCAGGCTCAGAAAGGGAAGGTTGAGAAATGGCTGAGCTCTTTGAGGCTGTTGCTGGGCTCCGTCTTGGCTTCTGCTTGCACAAATAGGAGAGAGGCACGATAAGAGCAAGCAGGAGAGTCAGCATTTCATAACCATGATGTTACACCAAAGGTACGTGCAGCTGTGACCAGTCAAAGGAAGGAAGGGGGTTGCTGTAGTACCAGAAAGTTCTGTCTGTGTCACCATGAGGGAAAGCATTTACATGCTGCTTGGACTCTCAAGTGCTCCTGAGGAACAATGTTGTTTAGATGCCAAAAGAAGGGAGCCAGACTGTGTTATTTCCTTTCTCCCTACGTGACAGCTTCTGAACTGGAATGAATCTGCATCAGCATCAACACGGGGAAGAGAGAAACCTTGAATTAAACAGTGAAATAAAGATAATTCTCCTCACTGGTATCCAGCCCTTTACCTGCATATCTGACCCAGGAGATCTGTGTCCTCTTGCAGGCTCTCCTCTGCTGCAGGGCAACAGCTTTGAACTCTGAGGTAAACTGGCTGATATGCTGACAGGAATAACCACAAAGGCCAGCTGGGAACACTATCCTTTGGGCATCTCATTGTACCTCGTGTTTCCCCCTGGCTGCTAAGGTCGATTGCCCACAGCTGGGCTTCCCTTGCTGTGAGTGGTCCCTTCCCATCGTCTCCCTGCTCCTGCCCTCAGACCCAAAGCCGACAGCCATACCAACAGCATGCACCAGCTCTTCGTGCCACTCTGAGCCCGCTGAGATTGCACAGCCAGGCTTTGGGGCAGAGCATTTTCCTCTCCTCTTTACTGGAGTGCAGGACAAGGGCTGTGTTTTGCCACCCCATCAGGACCTGCAGGTACAGCTGAGTGCTCCTGACCAGGCACCCTGCAGACAGCAGAGCAGCACAGCAGCATTTGAGCTGCTGAAGACCTCAGCCTGAAGTTATTTCGGTGGGGGCTGAGTGGGTTGATGCTAAATATCGTACTCCTTTATAGTTGTTAAGAGGCCAATTTGCATGAGTGGTTCCAGTGGAGCTGTGGAGCTCTCCCCAGGGGTCCAGATAGCTGCAGGATATGTCAGAGACCAGGACCGAGTGAATTCAGAGCTGCTGTTCCCAGAGGTACAAGCTGAGTAGTCAAAGCTCCGTAAGGAGAAGAAGGAGCCTTTTCCATCTCTTTCTGAAAGCTGATCTTGATTCAGCATGAAGCCCATGTGTGTGACTAGGTCTAGTCAGCTCAGAGAAACTGTTGCTTTAGCAACCTCCCTTTGTATTAGGCACTGTGCAGGAAGGGGAAGTCTGCAGTGGGATTTTCCTCTCCCTCATGTTGCTTTGGGAGAGCTGTAGTCCCCCCTCCTAACCTGAGTCAAAAATACATTTGCAGTAGTTTCGCCTACCACGTGTCTGCAATTCAGCGTGGCTGGTCCCTGGGCACGTGGAATGAAAGTTTGTGATGCCAAAATATTCTGGGTTTGTGATGTCAAAATATTCTGACCCAGAAGTCTATTCCACTTGAGGGGTGAGGAAGGTGATGAAGTTGTAGGCTCTGATACTTTTTACACTGGTCCCCAATCCCCTTAGAGATTGTCCATAAAGTACCATTTCAGAATAATTAAAATAATCAGGAGCCACCGATTTGTAGGAATCAGCTGGATTTGAGAACCAAATCTGCTTAGAGGAAGAAGGGGAAGGAGCAGTAGGAAGGTAGAGAATGATTTCTAGGAGAAAGCTCTTCCTTTCCTGGCCTTTTGCAGTAAACAGGCAATTTCCCAGGAAGTTCCAGATTCTCTTCTTGAAAGCTGTGGATCAGAAATGCTCATTACTGAGGATGTTGGTTCAATCAGGCTGTTTTAACAAAGGATGTAGGGTGGGATCTACAGCTGATGGAGTGGAAAGGAGGGAGGGAGAGGAAGAGAAGTCTGCAGTCAGCTCAGCCTGTTGGATTACAGGTGCATCATGTCACACTGTTAGAGGAGTTCAGTATGGTCTAAATTACATTAGCAAAATAGACAGTATGGTTATATATTATACAATAAAGAATCACCCATTTCAAGACATTACTGGGCAAGAGCATTGAATAAGAGAGAGATTTGATTACTTACATTGAAAAAACAGGTTTAACTAAGAAACTAGCTGCAGTTTCTGCATGTTCTCTTGTGTTTCTGTGTCCTCTGTCAGATAAGGTGGAAACATGTAAGAAAATGGATAATACTTGAGTGGAATACAAAACCCACAAGCACATCAATCTTCCCAGACAGGAGATTGACTTCCAGATTTTACCACCCAGTGCTCCCAGGAGGATCCTTCATTGTCAACATTTCCTCACTGATCTTAACAGCCCTTTAAAGAGAGAGGAAAGTGCCCTTTTTCAGCAGGATGTGCAGATACTCTCATGGTTACAGCTGAGTACCAGCCTGCAGACACACGTCAGAGCAAGGATGGCAGCGCTGGACTCCTTTAGGTTTTTACATGGACTATAAATGGGACTGTATTCCCTCTGAAGGCATCACACCCAGCCCTGTGCACTGCTGGCATTAGAACAGCACCAAGAGGCCCAAGTGGGCTGAACACATAAACCTGGGGCCTGTCACAACTGAGAAAGCCACCAGCAAAATGTGACCTGTGCACGACTGCATGGCACTGCAGCGAGCCCGGGGCTTCCTCCTGCCTCGGGGACAGTGCTGAGTCTTGAGCATTATCCCTTGGAGCATCTTCTGCCTCCAAGGGAATAGGAGGGCTCACTGTTCCCCTCAGACTAAGTGCCTTTGCACCTGCCAGCTCCTTCTGTGCCACTTCTGACAGAGCTGTAGTCTAAGAGTCAGGGTGCAGTGTGCTTCCCTAGGAGAAGAAAATGCAGTTCTTCCTCATGGTAACTCTGTGTGAGGCAGGACTTCTGCTTCGTAAGGAAACAGATCCTCATTTCTCATGCAGTTTGACTTTGATCCTGCAAATATTTACTCAGAGAGGGGAAGGGATTTGCAAAATGGCTGTGGCAGGAGATGGAAGTACCCGCGGCTGTTGTGAGAGCATGGTGGTACCTCCACGTTAGGGAGCAGCTGGCTGCCTGAAGAGAGAGCAAGGCTTCTCAAAGAAGGTAAAGGGATTTCATGCCCCAGCTCCTACTGACTTCTCTTACTTACTTATTTCAGTAGGATTTCAGCACAACTTCCTTGATCACCTGGGCTCTGGTTGTGTAGGCTCTTTGGAAATCACACAACACTGTGCTCCTTTCAAAGGCTGATGCAGATGGGGACTGTGCAAGGCAGTGGCAGAATGTAAAACAGGACCTGACATCCCAGATCTTCTCACAACTCCTTCCTAAATAACAGTGCTCTCCTAATGCTCAGCAAGAATCTCCTCCAGAGCAAAGCTCTCACATGGCAGCACCTCAGTGCCCACAAGTTCTTACAGTACCTGGATGCAAATACAGTCAGATAATGTCTTGATTCGTGTCACAACTCATTACCAAATCAGAGCAGGCAGCCATATCAATGCTTAATGATCTTCTGAAACTTTAATTCATTTTACTCTGTAGCCATTTTCATTAATTAGCTGCATTAATTTTATACAGATTAAAAATGTAAGTCAATCTCTTTGAAGTAGAAAAGTGGCATTTTAAAATCTATCTACATTCTATCCCAAGCCTATAAATACATCTGCCTCATAGAAATCAGCTGTTTATGGTAGTTCTTATAGCAGAGAGGGTGACTCAAAGAGGCTTATGTGCTGCATTAGTTTTATCAGAGCTGAAAAAAACCTCCCAAATTCCCTGTGAATTAGAAGGATCAGTGACTATAGATAGATCCTGTGCTCTTCCCCCACCAGCTGAAACATGGCACTGGTTTTGGATAGTCTGGATCCAAAGCAGTCACACTAGCAGGAAACAAGTCACATTTTGTTTCACTTTTACAGAATACTTTCTCAAGTAAAAATCAACAAAGCAGCAACACCACAAAGGCTGCTAATTGCTCAAAACACAGTGTTTTCCTCCATGCCTGCCCCACTTTGTTGTAGAATACCTAAGAGTGGTTGAATTCAATTATACACCCCAAAATAATATTAAAAGATCATGAGTAAGGCTGCAGAGCCACCCATGCAAAAAGCTAGGGATTCTAATAGAATTAAGGCACTTTCTGAAGCCATTAGTTGTAGGATAAATAAGGCTGAGTAATGAGTTCAGGGATAAGGGACAGAGGGTTGAGGTCCCAGCTGGGTCTCACAGGAGTCTGGAGGTCACGAGTGGCGTCCTGGCGTCTGTGCTGGTACTTGTGCAGCTCAACGTTGTTATAAATGACCTGGAAAAAGGGCTGAGCACTTTGTCGGGGAGTCTGCTGACAGTGCACAGTTATTTATGGCACTAGGATAGGGACAGATTGTAAGGAACTATGGAAAGACTTTACAGGTCACTCCTGCCTAATGACTGACTGGGCAATAAAGGGCAGGTGAAACTCCTGCAGATAAATGCAAAGAGTTACCAGGGGACAACCCTGTTGGGAATTGGGAGTTGATGGTTGCCGGGGCCGCAGCACCAGGGCAGAGAAGCTCGGTACTCAGCTGGCTGCTCCAGGCTGAGAAACACCATGAGAGGAGCACTGTCATGCTCTGAGGGAAGTACAAGCTTGTTCCTTTTCACAGGAGCTGTTTTAAACCTCCTTGCAGAGTGTGACTAAGTGGAGCTAATCTAGGAGATCATTCCCATTTACTCCAATGTCCCTCTGTACTTTCCTGCCAGTGATGGTCTAAAGCTCTGTGACACTTCCCAAACATGTAATGGCTGCTTGCTGCAAGTCAGAGTCAAGTTCCAGTTGTGTTTTCAATCACATAATAAGATTTATCTTGCACAACTTTAGTAGTTCTTAACAGTACATTTGCCCCCTTGTAAGATGGGAGGTTTTCGTTATGACTTTGTTTCCTAAACATTTGAAAGCCTTTGAAAAACAGAGGGCTTGCTCAGCTGTGTCCATAAACATTCAAATTATACTTGACTTGTTTTCTACCCTGTATTTATCCTCTGTGTGTGCGTGTTGCTGTTTAGCACGTGCAGCAGTCCTCAGAGACAGACAGAAGAAACCTCCTACCTGCAGTGCAGCCTGGGGAGCTAAACCTCCTGGCTCCCATGCTTGACTTTGTGATGAACCAGAGAGTAAGACTTTTATATTACTTATTTAAACACCATTACACCCCAAAAACGAGGGCAGCAGCTACTGGAGCGCCAGGAATGGCACTGCCAGGTAGCACCTTTGTTTGCAGTGACTGGTGGAGAGCTGGGCACCCCTCCCTGTACTGCGACCGCCCCTCCCAGCCCATTGCCTGCTCCAGGGGCTGGGCTCCGTGGCTGCAGCAGGAAGCAGCCCTGTTTCCCCGCCTGGCAGCTCCAGTGTCCTTGGGAGGTAGCACAGTTCAATAGCAGCGGCTTGTTTTCAGGCAGTGGGATGTTACAAGGATTTTTAAGAGGCAGCTCTGCCTTGGGAACAGGCAATGCAGCAAACACTGGTGACGGTGCTCTCCCCTGCAAGGCACCACACAGCTGTGGGGTTGATCTGTTTCACTGCTCCTGATCACAGCTGCCCATCATATTTCAGCTTATTTATGACAACTATAGGTCCAACTCTTCCACTTCTTTTGGAAAAAAAAAAGGCAATAAACACACACTACAATTTACACAAAATTTTTCAACAGCCCAGGCTAAAATCAGTCTTTATGTGCTTGGAATTTATTTAAAATAATTGCTATTTATGCCCTTTTTTTGGCTTTTTACCAATCTAATCAGCATAATTTGACTGTGCTGGAACAAATCTACAAGACTCCAGAACTGCTCTTGCAGATCATGCAGATTAAATATGAACTAATTAGTAGATTTCTGGATCTCTAAATCCACAGCTTTGGAAAAAGCTGACAATGCCTATCAGTCTTCACACAACAAGAGAGAGACAAAACCCAGACATACAAGAAAAATGGCTACAGATGGACATATGTGTGAGAAATCTTTGTAAAGGAAAAGGATTAAAAAACAAACCCAAAAACAACAACAACAAGACATTGGGATAATAAGCAACAGCATTTGGGGGTTTTTTCCGAAATATTTCAAGAATAAAGGCTTTTTCTGCCTTTAGTTCACTCTTTTGTGGAAATTAAACATGGTTCTGTAAGAACTAGAGGCCGTAAACCACCGTGGGATAAAAAGGAAAAAGTAGCAGAAGCCGCGAAGATGAATATTGAATTCACCCACGAGTTAGTCTGAGCACATCCAAAAACCATGACGTCAGTAAAAAGGAAAAAGCCTGACTATCGCCCTGGGAATGAAACCAAAAACTTGCTTTGCCAATATGTGAAGGTTTCTGAAAGTCTTCTAAAAGTTTCCTCAGGAGACAACAATAACTCGATTAGAAATGTTCCAGCAGATGATGAAGAACAATAACAGCTGCTCCAAAGCTCACGGCAAACAATGGAAAGTCCCCGTTGATTTGTTCAGTCTTGAACAGGGTCCAAAATTCACAGAATTTCACAGAAGAGGTAAAAGCAGCTGTCTGCCTGCAACAGCAGGTTTCACGCAATGAGGGGATGGGAATGGCCCCGTAATTCAAGCCCTGTCCAAAAACTGCCACTGACAGGCAAGAGCCTAAAAACAGGCACTGGAAAAGTGGGTTCAGCGCTGGTCTGGAAGAAGGATACTCCCTTCCCAGGCTTGATGGGATAACATGGACAAACTCAGAAAGGTCTCTCTGGGATTAAACCTGTCATGCATAAATTGACCTTGTTAATTCCTACGTGCCTTAAGGAGGTGTTTTTACCTGCCTCCTTGGTTAATCACACACAATCAGGATGACCTCCTGATCTCATTGGTACAGTTTTATGGGAGGTCTCTCATCTGCATTTCTTGGCACTGGGCTTATCAAGCTGCTCATGGGGGCTGAATGGGCTGGGCAGGCTCTGCTCTTTGCTCTGATCTGATAAACACCCCAGACCGTGTTACCTTCTATGCTTACTTGGGGGATACCTGTATATAAGATGGCTCTAATGATTTCCCCTTTTCATCACCACCTAAAGCCATCCTTCCTTGCCTTCCAAGAGCAGGAAACTGCCATGTCTCTGCCCAGAGCCCCTGTCCCCATGCCCAGTGCAATTAGAGCCTGATGCCATACCCAGTGCAATTAGAATTAATGAGGAAATTTAAACCAATGACATCAGAAATGTGTTTGGCTCATTATCTTTGAGATACAGATAAAAGAGACAAGGCAGCCTCAAAACCATATGACAAATGTACCAGTGCTGGAGTCTGAATTCTGGCACTGCACTGCACTGGGCTGAGGGGCACAGACTGTGGGTGATTGAACAGCCTTGTAAGGAATTTTGCTGTATTTAACTACAGATAAGGAACTATAGGGGCAACAGAGTAAGCAGTGGGTTTTGCCAGCGAAAGGACAAATTCCTCTTTCACCTCTTGAGGACCTTGGAGTAAACCTGCTCAGCGAAGCTTTGTGCCTTCGCGCAGTTCAGAGCAGAGCAGCTTTGCACTGCAGCACAGGAGCTGGGGAAAGTCAGCAGGAATAAACTGAATCCTAGTAACATCTGCTTCACTTTCCTAGCTCGTCCCCCACCACCACCTCACAAAAAGAGAAGCATTTGGGAATTCCAAGAGATGTTTTCCCCATGATGCAGCTTAAAGTTGGTTTCAAAAGAAGACCACACTTCTCTGCAAATGAAGCTTTAACAGCAGTATTATTTATTTAACAGGAAAATCAAGCTGAAGCCAAAATAAAAAATAACCCTATTCCTGAGCTTTTCACTAGGTACATGTTTATTTTGTCATTTCTCACAAAACTATATAGTCTTGTATTTGAAGGGAGCTTGTGTTGCTCATACTCTTTTGGCCAGGTACAATACATACACCTAAAAATAATCCTTCCCAAATTCCTGTCCCTGCCCCATGGAACTGAAATCAGGCTTTTTCCATTACATGGTTAAAGCCTGTGCACAGGCAGAGCAGAGGCTCTGGATCCTTGTCCTAATAGTTAAAATCCCTCTGGAATTTGTGTTAATTTATCCAAAGGGCTACTTGGAAATACTGTGCAGGGCTTAAACCCCCCTCCTCTGTGCTATTTTCGAGCACAAGCTCTAGCAGCTCTGAAGCATTTATTCCCAATTGCACCCACAACTTTTCATTTTGGTCTCTTTAATGTGTCAGTTTAAATCTCTTCCCCTTCCTCAGGCAGCTCTCAGGGTGTGCGGTGGCGTTGGGGCTGATGCCTGAGAGCAGGAACAGTGCACAGTGCTCTCACAGCAGCAGCACATCCTCATTTCATGGCACTGCACATCATGGTAGGCACAAGAAAGGCTGTTTTATGCCCCAAAAGGCACATTGGCACTTCAGCATGTGCCAAGGCCATGCAGTCAGCATCCTTTGCTTTATCTCCAGAATCACCTGTATAGCTTCACCTGCCTGCGTGATGTGCTGCAAATTCAGACATTAGTTATGGATGGGGTTTTCTTGCATTAAAGGTTTTATTTGGGGAAAATGAATCAGTTGTACCTCCACCACAAACAATCCCACTCAGCCATCAGTCCGCACTTGCAAAGCAACAGAAAGCTCCCCCCTGAGGTGGATGTTCCCCAGGGGCAATGCTGCTGTGAGCTGCAAGAGCAGGAGGATCACATGTGCACTGTGCCCATGTGTCCCTGTCACCTCGTGGGACACTGCAGGGAACGGATGTTATCCCTCTGGAGGAACCATGCTGCCTCCACATCTCTCACCAGGAGCTCACGAGGAGGGAGGAGGCAATTTCAGAAACTCACACCCCAGAACTGGGAAGGCTTTTTCCATGTTCCTTGCTGAAATTAGTCTTTTCACTTCTCTGCCAGTCCTCCTCCTCCCAGTCAGGCCTGTCACTGAGGAAATGCTAAAGTCCAGGAACACCACTGCGGATTTGGGGTGGGCACAGGCAGGGAGACTGCCCCTGCCCCTCTCTGGGGAATGAATCTCTCCATTGGCAGGGCAGTTTCTTGCGAATTCAAAACAAAGAAATCAAGGAAAATGTGATTACCTACAGGAAAGTTTCAGCTGATGGAGTAGGGCCAGTGCTGCCAGACTGGTCTCTGTGTCCGACCTTGGATGGCTCATTTGGGTCCAGCACAGCACTGTCACAGGCAAGAGCTCTGCAGTCAGCCTGCATGGGGCCAGGCACTGCTGCTGGCTCTGCCCTTAATGTTCTACTGGTTTTTTATTATTCGTATAAAGCCTTCTAACATGCTTGTTTATAATATTACCTTCTACTCTGCGAAGGCCATATGGACATGATGATCGATTATATGCTAAAAGCAAAGTGAAGGGTGCTTTATAAAGTCAGCTTATCAGGGGTTTATTCAGTAAATTAATGTCTTTTAGAATTCTTATGTACACAGAAGC
Organism: Corvus kubaryi; assembly: GCF_017639235.1. Taxonomy (NCBI): domain Eukaryota; kingdom Metazoa; phylum Chordata; class Aves; order Passeriformes; family Corvidae; genus Corvus; species Corvus kubaryi. Next base: position 26,836,611 of record NW_024582054.1, read on the forward strand.
AAAGATCTCTCATAATTACATCATTCAGGTCTACAGTTTATATTTCTGAAAGCCAGGGAAAGTTCCAATATAATTCAGCCCCATCTCTGCACAAAATAAGGACTCTACTCTTCATCTAATAAGAAAGCAAAGTGTTTGGAGGTCTCTGGAATAGAGTTGCAGTAGCCAAGTTCAGCTTTAACACACACTATCAGGGAGCCAGATGAGCCTGTGGTAGCACATATCATGAAGGGATTAATGTGATGGAGCCCTGGGGCATCTCCTCTCACCTGCATCCCATAGGCCTGGGTTACACACGAGCAACGTTTCCCTTTAGTAAAGAAAGTGTTCTGTCATTTTTCTCCAGATCTTCACAAGATATAGCCTGTTCTCAATGTAAATATCAAGAATCTCAAAAAGTTCTCCCTCGCACGCAAAGGTAAATGAAAATGCCCCTTTCTTAGAGCTGGCGATGTTTAAAAAGTCTTAATGAGCTTTCCTTATTCATAAAAATGCCTTGTTTTTGAAAGCTTGCCATTTCCTTAACAGCTTTAAATGTGTCTTTTGCATCTCTCCAAATCTGCAACTTCTTTTCCTCCCACTTTCCTCCAAAGTCCATGTTATGGAGTATACGTGATATGGTCTTGCAGCTGCTTCTCCCCGAGGAAAGTCCAACAACTCAGAAATGGCAACCAGGAGAAAGCGCCAGTGGGGAAAGTTAATTTTAATGACAAGAAAAGAAAATGCCCAGAGACAAAAGTCAAAGCCAGCTTATGTTGTCAGTGGAAACCACTTGGTTCTGTGGGACACCCAGAAAGCACAGTCAGTGGAGTCCAGCCTGACGCAATGTAACATGGGCATCTTGCATGATGTCTCTCTCAATTCTGCCTGCCTTCAAAAAATTGAAGAATTGGCATTCTCTGTTAATTTTTTTCCAAACAAGAACTCTTTTTTTAATTACAAGTTTTAAGATGATATGATGTCCCTCCTGTGTTCTCAGGCACCCTGCTGTGTGCTTTTGCAGAGCGATAGTAATATCTCACAATGATAAGATCTTTATAAACCTGTTGTCCTAGTTAAACAAAGAGGACTTTCATTCTACAGTAACATTGCATTTGGTGAAAACCTGATTTGCAGACAGTCCTTTCCCCTCAGCCTGCTATAAAACTCACCCAGTGACCTTCAAGGGCTTTTGAGTTCATGTCTAACAGAGCAATGGCACAGTGAGCACCTGACTTTCAACCCATTTGTCAGACCTGCCACTGCTGGCCCCACCTCAGCCTGTAACCTTCAGCCGTGGATTTGGAGCTTGTAGTCAGCTCTTTTACCACCTGAGCCCTTTGAAATGCCTTTTAGCCCCACTGCAAATGGCAATACTGGTGATAGAGGGAGATTAAAGGCTGATGGCGGATGTCAGAGGAACTCTGGTATCTCTCCAGTTCTCTGCCAGTATTTTCCAAGAACTTACTTCCTCTTATATAAGTTACAGATATATTAAAAAAAAAAATCGATCTGCCTTACGCAAATATTTCTTATCAGCAGATAATGCACTTGCAGCACCAGACATATGTGATTAGGGCTCGAGGTGACACAGTGGTAGCACATGGTACCATGCAGAACAGCAGCTGGATTCCTTCCACCTAAAAAGTTATTTGTTCTAACTAAAAGGAATGAACCATTAAGCACAAGTGACCCATTGAGCAAAAGGCTTTACAGACCACCACTGAGTGGACCCTCTAACGTAGCCTATACGTGCCAGTTCAGAACTGGGGGGAGGGGAAAATATGGCTTTAATCCCTTAAACTCTTGAGATTAGCAAAATAATATAAATGTGTGTAATACAAATTGCATGTCTGTGATCCAGGGTGCTTGCTACTGTGGCACCCAGAAGGTCACCAGCAATGCTTCCTTTCTTCTCATGACAGTAATTTGGGGACCAGTTTTCAAGGGTGCCATGTAGTAAGTGTAATTCTCAATGAAACCATTCTCAGAATGTGGGGGTCAGTCCTACACCCACAGACATCACTGGAAACCCTCCCATTGACTTCAGCAGCCTTTGAATCAGCCCCTTTCCTGTGGGTGCTGTGGGAACAGGGATACACAGTGCTCTGGCAGCAGCCTTTTAAAAATGTATTTGGGGTAATTTCTTCCTCTGGCAACCTCTTGTTTAGCAGCTTAATCATCAGACAGGAATAAGAGTAGCTGAAAGATCTTCCACCTTCCTACAATGAGTTAATTCTCTCCCCTGCTATATTAGCTGTCATACATCTATATATACTGTCATTTGTTTCTCACCCTCCTCCAGATCAGAGAGCTGCTTAATCACTGCCTGTCAGCTCCCGCCTTGCCATATTTCAGCCTGTTCATTTAAAATGTTGTTATTTGCTCCCTGGGCAGCCAGTAGTAAACCAGAGAAGCAATCAATAAATGTCCTTAACCAGAGCTCAGGCTGCAAGCGGAAGCATTGTCTAAAGCAACGGGGGGAGGATAAATCCCTGTTTCCTTTCCCCAGCACTGCTGATTGCACATATGCACTGATTCACTTGTCAGCTTGCCATTAGCAGACACGCTCTGGTTCCCAAAGCAAAGGGGTTGTGAGAGGAGAGAGAGCAAACCACACACAGGAACAACCACTGCTCCCGTGGCTGAGCTGTCTCCTCTCCTGCTGGACTCACACCTCCAGGACACCTCTCTGTAGGGACGGTTGGGTGCCTACAGCCTGTCCCCATTCCCAGCACCTGGGAAGGTCTGGCACCGGCTGGCATGTCACTGCTGCCCTTTCAGAAGCAGGGAGGAGCCGGTCTCCTCTCCATCATGACTGCTTGTGCCAAGTTGCTCCATCCTTCCCACCTGTTGCCTGCTGTGCAGCTCATCAGCAGGAGCCAGGGATTTCTTTCTGGCCTTGAGCAGCACCCCAAGCCTCCAGACCCATAGCTATTGTCAGAGCTGCAAACACTGCTCAGATGCAAGCAATATCCCCTTTCTCCTGGCCTCCCAGCCTCCTGTGTCAGGATTCTTTGGATGCAAACTAATGTTGTTACACTCCTGCCAGCCATCCCTTTGGAAACTAGAGGGATTATTCTTCTTACCAGCATTTTACACTTGGGCAATACCACAAGACTACAACAAAACAAAAGCAAAAATCCGTCCTGAGTGTTGCCGACTGCAGTTAAATTCAAAGTCATGTTCCAGACTGCGAAGTTGCCTCCTGTTGTAACTTGGCAATTAAGTAGAGGCACCAAGTGAGTCTTTAAAGGGCAACCTAAATAAGAGCTGTTAATTCCACTTCTGGCACAAACAGGAACTGCTTGATAAAGGGTTGATGGGTGAAAAAAATGGTAGAAATCAGTTTTATTTTATTCTGCCAGTGATGGAACTCTTATAGGTGGCTCAGTCCCTGGGTGCTCTCAGTCACTGCTGAAGCTCCCACCAGTCAGTGTCTGGGTCACCATGCTCCGGTCTGGCCTCAGCTCCTGAGCAGATGTTTCCATGCCATTTAATGCTACTGTGATGCACATCATAAGGCATAGACCTGGCATTAGGTGAGCAACAGGGACATGAGCTACACCTTCTGGGGCTTTTGAAGTGCCAGACTGACTCCTCAGGGCTGGAGGAGCAGCATGATCTGGGACATGCCAAGCATGGCGTTAGAAAGCAGTGGCACAGCCACTTTGTCCCTGGGTGTACAGACTTAACTACAAGACCAAACTTGTTTCTGTGCTCAGTGATGGGAGCTGGGAAACCACTCCAGGGGCAGATGCCACTTAGTTATTATTTTATTTTTAATTCAATACTTAAGCTCTGATCATCACTGTTGACCCAAACATAGCATGACAATTCTCCTACAAACCACAGAGACAGTTAGATGAGAAGTCCCTTTCAATTCAGCAGAGGGATTCCCAGGGGTGCTAAAGCAGGTCAGAAGTAGATACAACATGCAGCAGCTGCAAGTAATAGAAGGGGAGAATATTGTAGGAAAAGGGTAAAGGAAACAGAAGGTTACACAGATTGCTCAAAATATCCTTTCATTCCTGCCAGATATTAGTCAGTCTTGTCTCCAACCACAACATGTCTTCTACTAAAGAAGCACCACTCTCTATCCTCCTTCTCCAAATGTGATCCAGCATCTTCTGCCTTGACACTGGAAGCAGGGAGCAGGCGCCCAGCTGTCACATTTGCAGCTGCTAAGATGGAGAGAAAACATTCAGGCAATCCTGCCTGATCCACTCATGTCTGCCAGTGATCAGCTGTCAGCAGTGACTGGCTGTCCATGTTGTCCTGTCCCATACATTCTCTGAAACCAGAGAGCTGCATGCACAAATGGAACTGGCCCACATCTTTAATAAATTTTTCCTTCTGCCTCCATCTTCTCTTGTAACAAACCATCTCCCTGGATGGGTCACACAACAGCAGTACTCCACTGCAGCAGCTCTTAGGTACAACCAAGGTTTGAGAGATGCTACCATGGTGCTGCTTAGAAGAAAAAACACCTTGTAAACTCCATTCCCAGTTGATAAAATGTGTCACATGAATCATCCCCATCCCAGCCCAAGAGCACTATTAGTGTCAAGGGCAATAATAAAGAAAGCAAGGAGTGCAGAAGAGCACGTGCAGCCCACTCTAATTACTCCCATCACTAACAAGTCAATGAACCAAAGCATGCAAGTGAATGCGTGCAAAAATGCATAAAGCTGAAGAAAGCATCCCTTAGTCCCTGACAGAGAGGGAGAACGCCTGTGTCAGCAAAACAAAGCTTCAAAAGCAGTAGGAAAAGTTGAGCCTGAAGTTGTGCTGGCAACACTGTGCCCTTGGGTGACTTTGGATAATGTCAATGTTCATTCTACAAAATATGGATGGTGCCTCCTTTCCTGCACTGTTAATCGTCTGGATTTGGTGTTTTTCCAAGTTCCCCTGGTAGGTGACCATCCTCTGCCCAGCACACAGGAACCCCCACATTTAGGCAGGAACCCTCAAGATCTTGGTAACAGTCTGCACAGACTGTGCTTGGCTGCATTACATGCAGAGGCAGTGAGGCAATAGGCTCTGTAGTGGGCTGAAGACTACTAGATGTCCTCTCTGGAATCAGGACAGCCCTGTAAGGATCCTATTTAGTGCAAGTATCCTATTTAGTGCCCTTTCTCCAACACAATCATCATTACTGGTCCAGAATACTCCTCTTGGTATTCCTCTCTCTTGTCTGCACTTCGGAGGTCCTGTGATAGTATAGCAAATTGGCAGAGAACGAGAGCATTCAGGCAGTTTTTAACCAAACCACGCAACGATTCCCCTTCTTCTTCTGCCAGCCAGGGATTCTCGCCATCATGCTCTGTAAACACCCTCTGCTCTTGAGCAGGAGCATCAGCTTAGACCCTGACTCAAGTTCTCCATGTCTGGAAGGAAAGGACTCATTCACAACCTGATTCAGAGCCTCCTGACACTCAGGAGAAGAGCGCGTTCCAGTCCTGATTCACACTGTTGTGATCTGATTCAAACCCTCCTGGCCCAGCAGGGAAATGGGACCAAGACTCAGATTTCCAGGTTCAGAGCAGGGTGACTCAGGATCCACATGGACCACAGCTGGGACAACCTCTCCAAAAACACCTCTGCTCCTCTGCTACCTATTGGGGGACATGCTACTGCCTGGGCACTTGGGATGAGCTGTTCCAAGATGCACTTTGGACCAGGTCAGTACAACAAAGCTGTATGTTCAGAGAAGAGTATGGCACCAGGACATGCAGGCTGAAGTTGTCCCCTGGGTAAATAGGTGCTAATCTGCCTCTGTCGATCACTGCATTTTCAACCTGTTGCAAGAACCTGCCTGGCAGAGCCCCTCCTCCTGACACAGTGCCAGGTCTTGTTCTGCAGACGCTGCTGGACTGATGCCCTTTGCGTCCTGCCGTGAAGAATTCAATGAGTTTTTTCGGCTTCAGCAGCTCAGGGCTGCTGGGTTTTGTACCTCGTGCTTACACTTATGGGACCTGACAGTGGCTCTTTAATTCTTAATCCTTCTGAGAAGCAGACTGTGTGTTCCTTCCAACTTGGATCAGCCTGGACCTCATTAGCTCCTCTCACTCGGTTGTGCCCAGAGGAGGTGGCAGACGCACAGACCCAGGAAAATCACAGTCCATCACTGTTACTGCAATCATTGTTACTGCAATCCAGCCCTGTGAATTTTAAACTGATTTGGAACTGAACTCCTTGATAAAGCCCCTGAGGCTTTCCTGGTATTTCTGATTTCCCTTGATATACTTTCTTTTTTTGCCTTCCTTATTTCCACTTGCATTCAGAACAGGGGTTAGGGTGGGCCGCAGGATGCAAAGTGCTGATGTGGTCTCAGTAGTGGTGGGTGTTGACTGGCCCCACATCTTCAGGGCAGGTGTGTGGGCACGTGTACATGGAGGAGGCTGAAGTTTTACAAAATCTTCACTGACATCATTGATGAGCAGTGAGAAGAGAAGTCAAGGGCTTTAAAGAATCCAGGGCACAATCCATAATGTTACCTTGTGAGCAGGAGATTTCTCCTGGTGCTCTTGGTAAGCACCCTCCTTGCATTAGGCCTGAACAGGTCAGCTTTCAGGGGCCTCAAGACATCAACACATCCCATTGCATCCCAATGCTCTCTCCAGGAACAGAGATACACTGTCCATTGCTATGTGCTTAGATGGGGTTGGACCAGCCTTCCTTTGGTATCTCAGATGTGCAAACCACTCACAAAGAAGAGGAAAGAAAGAAAAAGGAAAAAAGAAAGAAGAGAGGAGGGGAGGGGAGGGGAGGGGAGGGGAAGAGGAGAGGAGAGGAGAGGAGAGAAGAGAGGAGAAGAGAAAAAAGAGAAGAGAAGAGAAGAGAAGAGAAGAGAAGAGAAGAGAAGAGAAGCAAGAAGAGCCCTCCCTGCAGAAAGATTTGTATCTCACAGCTAGTCTGCAGAAAAAATTAGCTGGGATGGAGGTGGACTGTGACCTTTGCAGTCCATTTGGCAGCTGATTTGTTAGGACCAGCCTGGTACCAACGAGCACCATGGCTGCAGATTGGGCTTGTGGAAGCTGTTAGGTACTCCAAAAGGACCAGTACTGATCAAAATCAAACACACATAAAAATGTCACTAAACATAGCAACATTTGACCCCTCCCCACAGGCCTGGGGGTCAGGAACCAAAGAAGGAAACCAGGATGTCTCTAGCATCAGCTGCCTCTGGCTGTTAGCAGAAGGCTAGAGTGAGTGACCGAGCTCTCTGACTTGAAGCCTCTACACCACTGAGGGTCCAACCTCCTGCAAGGAGAATTGAGGCTTTGAAAGCCCAGTTCATAGCAGACCCCAAGATGCAGTGAGACCAGTAAGAAATTTTACCATAGTATTTTATACCAAGAAATGCAGAGTTTCCTTCTGCTCTTTAAGTTTTCTTCCACAGAGTAGTGTCTAGTTCAGAAAGGGAAAAAATGCCTGGCACGCCTGAGTGCTGTCTGAGCACTCAGAATGGAAAGAGGCAGAGCTTCTCCTAGGCACTGCAGCCCTGGGATTGTTTGCCTTACTAAAAAAAAGTGATCCTAACTTGTTTTAACCCTGAGATCCCCATCATTTTCCACAGTGCACATCAGAACAATGGCAGGGAGCTGAGGCTGAGGGCTCGGCATTGTGGACAGAAGCATCCCCAACTCAAGAAAAGTCCATTTCTCTGGGCAACAAAAAACAGGCAGGACCCTTTGTCTAGGGAGAGCAGGATTATTTGGGTTGGCTTTCCAAATGGGCAAGCAAAGACCAGAGCCAGATACCAGCATCACTTCTGAAAAATCCAGTTCTTAAGAATTGAGAAAAGTTTCACTGTTATTTGCTGGTTTTGTCTTGACCCTGTTATGTGTAAGCGTGGCAGGGCCAGAGAGGAGGGTTTGCAAAGTTTTGTTAAGGACTTAAGCCTTCACACTGGATCTCAGGGAAACTTTATTTCCCTCATGTTTCTCATACTGTGAGACTTCAAAATGCACCAGAGTCTTAGCCACTAAGTCACTAAGTCACTAAGCACCAGCCTCCCAACAGTTAATGAAAAACACACTGTAGCACAGTTAAGTAATTCCTTCTCACGTGATGCAGCTGCAATTTGTCCTTCATTGTCACTAAAACCAAAAAAAGCTGGGAGTAAACTGTTCCAGGGCAGAGCTAAGTGACCAACAATCCTGCTACTATGTTGGCCCTGAATGTATTTTTTTTTTCCAAAGATTGATACAGGCTGAGGTATTTGCATTTGCTTGCTCACTCTCACATGATCAGCAGTGTTTCACTCCCCCAATTTTCATTGCAAGAGGTTTATTAGCAGATAAGTAATCTATGTAGCCATATTACCATTTTGTTCTCTGAAGAGCAGCATGTGCACTGCAACAAATCACTGGCACAGCCAAAATACAGAAATTCATTGCTCCAGGCAGCAGGAACAGCAGAGGTAACAGCCTGGCTTCGCAGTATCAGCTCTCCTTCCTGTCACATCCAGCACCTTGGGCAACCTTGCTGACATTTCAAGCAGCACACACCATTTATCTGAGCACTGTATGAGTCAAATGTAATCCCACATATATAAACTGAGCCTCAGCTGCCTGAGTGAGGGCTGTGTGTTTGCAGGTTTTCCTTTTTCTAGTAAAATATTTCCTGGCCCCTTTTCCAGTAGGGGCAAAACTGGCAGGTTGGGTAGAACTGAGGTAAGTGCAGTCAATCTGAACACAGTCAAACAAATCACTGGTCATGTGGTTTATGCTGAATTAATAACCTGGGCCTCTATTGATTTCGTGGTTGTAGCTCCACTGGTTTCAACGCCCTCTGCCTGTGAACTTTCATGTGAAATGAAAGTTCATGTGAACTTTCTTTTTGGCCCACTCAAGACCACTTTGTTGAAAGGATGCAGCAGCATACCTCTCTATCACCACTGCACCTGCCCCCTGCCCTATTCCCAACCTCATCCTGACCACAAGTCTGCTGATGCCAAGGATCTGTGCACACTGCAGAGGCCTGCTGGCATTCAAGTCATTCCCAAGATCTTTCTTTTAAATTAAGAAATCAAGAGGAAGTACAATCATCAGAGAAATTATGCTTTTCTATTATGTGCTGCCCATCTTTGGAAGGTGAAGATACAAGAAAAATGCTGTTTGTGAAAAAAACAGCCCTTAGCTGAAAGAGGTTCAGGCTCTTGTTCCTCAGTCAGAGAAATTCTAGCTTAGTTATTAAAGTCACAATCATCTTTCTTTACTTCTGATTTTTTTTTGTCCAATATATGCACAAGCTCCCAGCCCCTGCTTTTATCTGACCTTTACTGAACGACCTTTCTTAGACCTGGCTGTTCTGTACCATGCTGCCAAACATCTCCTTCCTTCACCAGCTTCATGGGAGCCGATTTAATCGCTCTTTAAAAAAATCATCTTCCCATAGACATTTCTTCTTGTAATTACCCAAACCTTTGTTTCCCTTTCACTGCCTGATAAGTGCTATTTATATCCACAGCTGCTGAAGTATCTTCTTCCCAATAGCAGGTGAAGAAGATTCCTATCATAGCACATGCTCTAAAACTCCTAATCTGTTTTCTGGAGTCATTTGATGCTACCTGTCTTTTGCCTTCTGGAAACTGCCTCTTTATATTTTGGTGGCATGTACAAAATGACAAGAATGTCTCTGGGAGGGGGGAAAAGCAATGAAAATTAAAGGAAAGCATGAGGACAATACAGCTAAGCTGGTTGCAGAGCTGAAAATGGTGGTCCTACCTCCCCTCACCTACAATGAAGCACTGGGGTTTCTCCAAGTATGTGGAGGAACCAAACAGATATCCTCCTTTTCCTTGTGGGATTAGTTTTTCAGATTGTCCATCTCCTTAAACCTCCTCACTCTACTGGCACAAGAGGAAAAGTGGAAGCAGCAAGGGGAGAAGATGGTGGAAGAAAACAGCTATCCCATGCATCCCTAGCAGTATGTTTGGGTTTGGAGATCTTTATCCTGGGGTATTTATTTTGATGAAGTCAAAAATCTGCCCCAAACTCAGAGGAGACATGTGGAATCATACAGCAGTGATTAAATTAAAGTCCATCCTAGACAAATGGAGAAAAACACTATAGAAGTGGCTGAGAAGGGAGCCATACATGGGGTCAGTTGCTCCTGGCTTTGTAGCCTGTGCTGCAAACCTTATGCAATGCTGCAAACCACACTCAAACTATGCTGCAAGCCTCACCCAGACCCATTCCACACAGCTACACCCCGGCAAACATTCCCAGGGTCAGCAACACCTGTGCTGCAAAGCCCAGAGTCAGATTTTCAGCTGTGGTATCAAGAAAATCAAACTTCATTACACCTGGAGATGTTGAGCTCTGCCATTTGTTTGTCCTACTACAGAGCAGAATTTACATCTGAACTCAAACGGGCCTGGATCCCTTTTGTGTCTGTCAGTCTTCAAAGCAACTGTGGTTAAAATTGAAGCTTGTGTTAAAACTGACCCTCAAATTAGCAATTTCACTGTAATTATGGAGAACCTTTTCCATTTAATGCCTTCAGGCTCTGCTGCATGACCAGTGATTAAAATTAAAAAGTCCATCCTAGACAAATGAAGAACAACGCTACAGAATTGGTTGAGAAAGGAGCTCAAGTACAGCACTTTGTAGCTTAAGGGTGGGTTTCTGCCACATGTGAATTTGCAGGCCAAAGCACAGAGACCCTGGTAAGAGCATGGAACCACTGCAGCTGTGTGCCAGACAGCACAACTGACACAGGCTTAGTCCCATCAGTACCTCGATATCCAAGGCAGCCATTGCAGGATTCACCCTTCATAATCTATGCAAATTGCCTGGGCATATGAAAGGGTGAACCAAACTGCAGCGATCAGAACTCAGTCTTTAAAAGTTTTGCAATTGCTCCTTGTACCAAAGCAGGAATGAGCCCACTGTGGGTTTGTTAGGAGAGAGGTCAGCAAGCTGCACCCCAGCAAATTGCTGGTGGTCTCTGCTGGCTCCAGTTTTTATCAAGTGCACTGCAGGCAACAACGTGCTACACAAATTAATTTTAATTCAAGTCCTGGCACCTTGTGCTCAAGTTTAATGTCCTGGCCTCTCATGTGAGACTGACAAGATGTATCGTGGTTCTGGGAGTTCTCTTAACTCTCCAGTGCCAAATACTTTAAAGGGGTGTTGATGCTAAAGGGATGCTCAAAGTTATTTGCACCAGAGGCAGCTGGATTGAGCCACATCCATGGGGACAACTCCCCAAATAAACATAAAAAGTGCAAAACATGGAATGATGTGTCACATGAAAACAAAAAGCACGCACTGCTGTGATCCCCAAGCTCCATGCCATAAACAGAGGCAGTAACTCCATATTAAAACAGTTACAAGGTTATCCAGGGAGGGGAAAGGGTAGGGAGTCAAAACAGAGTCATGAGAAAAAGAGAAGAATGTTCTTGTTAGAAATGAAGAAAAAGTCTTCAGAGTGAGATGAGCCATTGGGAGCAGACACACCCCTGGAAGGGATCTGAAATGGCACAGCGAGAGCGTTGCTACACTACAGTATGACCACATGTGTCTGGACTCTGAGGGCAAAAATGCCAGTTTTGTGCAAACACCTCTGCCAGGACACATTTATTGTGGTTTCTACCTACTGTGCCAGGCCAGCATGCCAGTCCCTGTGTGTCACTGAGAGCAGCCAGCCCCTGTGAAACACTGTGTCCTGGGAATGCTGTACACATGTGTGCACTGGGGATGAGGAAATGTCTAGTGATACATTATGTGTCATTGGAACCTAATAACCTCTACTCACAAAAGTCACTCTGATTTTGGACCTCTCAGCCTTGGAAAGCCAAGTCTATCATGCATGAAAATGTCCTGAGAAACTGCCAGGTAAAAAACACAGTCCTTGTCTCAGTCTTGCGCTGGGCTCCTGGGAACAGAGGGGCCTGGATCCAGCAGCCACATCCCACAGTAAGCACCATGCAGGCCAGCAGGAGGGATGGCCCTTCCTCTGCAATAGGGACACAGCAGCAAAGGCTCCTCCACGCCACGGGCTGACAAGGGCAAGGGCGAGCAAACGCCCTTTGCCTTGGTCAGGATCTGTTGCCTGCCTTGGTGCGCTCTCAGGGCCATTATCCATGAATACTTTGTAAACAGAGGTGTGTTTGCTGCAGTGTGTTCCCGACTGGGCCGGTTGGAGCTGCCTTGGCAGGGCAGAGAGTGGAGCATCCACCCTTCGTGTGCTGCAAGACAGGGGCTGGTGGCACGGTGCCAGTGACAGCCATGCCATGGGGTTGGAGACTCTTTGCTGTTCCTCAGAAAAGATCCACATTCCCCAGGGGGGTTGCAAGGGATCCCTGTCTGTTCTTGAATGCACATTCACATTTATCTGTGGGTGCAGAGGGGCTCCCACCACAAGGTGCTCTGAGCTCCCCTGGGCAAGTGCTGCCCCCCCACCCACCACATGCATTCCCTTCCTCCTCAAAGCATTCCCCCAGTTTTCACCAAAATGACCTGACCTCATTCACAGTAGCATCCCCAAAGGTGGCACACATGGTGGAGACCTCTGGCTGCGCCCAGCCTTCATGGATTGCCTCCCTCCACAACAGCCCAGTGCTGGATACAAGAAATCCCGTCTGCCCCATCCCTTCCCAGGACAGATTTGCATATTGGGTCAAGCAAGTGTTTCTAGCCACTTGATTTCCAGGGGATAATATTATTCATGAAGCTATTTGCCGTCCCCAAATCCTTGGTTGCTGTTTCTTTCTTTCTTTCTCACTCCCTCTTCCCTGCTTTTTACTCCCCCCTTGGCTGTTGGTCTGTTTAAAAAAAAGTTTCCCTTGGCTGCACTTTCAGTAGGACATTTCAAAGTCAGGCTGAGATGGGTATTAAATGAGGATAGATGCCAGGTTCCTTTTCACTACATCCCAAACTACTAGAATAGCACCAAAAGCTGTAAATTAGGTCAGCTTTGCACAACAGCTTCTCTAGCCTTTTCTGGGAGCGACACTGCACAGCCTTCGGGTGACTATTGCTTTAAGCAGATCTGGTGCAGCTTGTCTTGGGGGACTGATGTGATGCAGTGACAGCTCTCCCAGGGCTGCCCCCTCCTCTATATAGAAACAATTTGGGACCCAGATCTGCCCCTCGGAGGGTGCACGGTGCAGGGGAGGCACAGGAACCCCACAGCACCCCAAGGCTGGGACCTGATAGTGATCATGAATATGGGGCAGGGTCCCAGCCCTCAGAGGGGACAGGCTGTGTGCAGGCAAGATGGGCAGCAGCAGCAGCACCTGGATGAACAGCAACAGGCTGAGCAGCAATGCTGAGCTCTGAGATTGACTGGGGGAGCTTCCCATCAAGTCCTGTGTGGCTTCCAGCACATCACTGAAAAGGCTCAAAAACTTGGTTTTGGATACCAAAAAATTCTATTTGCATACAGCCAGTGAACCAGGAGGATTGCTGGTGCTAAAATGATGCACCCTGCGCCATCAGGGGGACAGGCAGCCATCTGCATGAGCTCTCTCTTGCCAGATAGACCATTGCCACCTTGGTACACCATTCACAAGGTGAAGCCAGTTCCCTGCTCCCTGTGCTGGACGATTAGCTCCATATTTTGAAAACTTGCAAGCAAGCAAGTGGGAATATGGCAGGGGATATTTTGAGAGAGATTCCTGTGGAAGAGAATTTATGGTCTCATATGATTTTTCTGACTTTGCAGAGCACTTGCTGGTGCAACACTTAAAAGAGCTACAAATAGAGCAAAAATATGTGTTCCTTTCCCAGAACACTCACCTGGCTCCCTGCAACCCACAGCTCAGGGGCGTTCTCATTTAGGGGTCATGTCTGTGTGTTTAGTAGCCCTGGGCATACTTACCTTCAGTGAGTTTGTCTAATTGTTTCTTGAGCCTGTGTAACCTTGGGGTGACATGTCCCACCTTCACACTTGTGTTTGGGGAATGTGCAGACTGTTTCCTCTCTGCTTGCTTGGATTACAGAGTCCTGCCCCATCCCATGTGGCACCCTCAGCACCGGCTCTTTGCCTGGAACAGGACCATCTCTGGGCCAGGGGCAGGTATGCTGGGAGGAGAGAAGGAAAAAGGAATGGGTCCAAGTCCTCAGCCATTAATGGAATAACAGGAGCACGAGGAATGTAATTAGTGTTTTGGCATAGTGCTTGGGAAAGCCAGAGCAGCACGTCAGAGAGGGGAGGAGAAAGGGATCAGGGGATAAGCCAGAGAGCAGAGATCACAAAAACAAAAAGCAAAGCACAGGACCAACATTGTGAGGCCCTTGAAAACTTGGGCAGCTCCATCGTGCCTCTTCTGGTGGCTTTGGGAACCTGTGGGGCCTCTGAAGATGTAGGAGACAAAGCCTGTGGTGTGAAAGGATTCTTCAAGGACCTGCAATCCTTTCCAAACTCCTTCTACCCTGAATGCCACTTCTGTGGTTTCCATGGAAATGTCACCAGCGGGAGAGCGAGCAGAGGTCCTGCGTCCTGGGTGGGAAGGGCAGGACCAGCAAGAGCAGTCTCACTCTCTTGCACCTATTACAAGTCTAAGCAAGTACTTAGATACAGATTAGATAGGAAAATCTTCTCACTGCCCTGACACTTGCAGGAAGTACTGTGGAGGTTCACACAAGGTATCCCCTTGAGACCTGTGAGCGCTGGAGAATGGCAAGAGGAGATGGAGAGGGGAACAGAGAGCTCCTTACTACCTCTAGCTGAGCTCCCCAGTGGCAACATGGTCCAAAACAATGAGAAAACAACCACTTTCTACCCTAAATTGCAGCAGCAAACCTTCAGCAAAGCTTTGAGTCGGTTTAATTGCAGAAGTGAGCTGCAGCTCGGCTCACCAGGGCCACCCGTCCCTGCTCCCTCCCAAACAGTGGTCTGTCATCCCACAGCACAGCCACTGCCTCCTGAGCACGGGGCAGTGCAAACAGGGAGGAGAGAAGGCTTGGACTTCACTACTGAGTGTTTATTTGCAAGATGCTGTTGTGTTTGGATAGAGTTCCAGGCAGGATGTGTCTGCAGTAAACACAGGAAAAGGGCTGACGCTGGAGTCAAGTGGAAAGGCTGGCAATAGTCTCAAGTTTAATTAAAATGGCCCCTCTTGGGGTAGCATGTGATTCCTGATGGCTGATAAAGGCAGGCCAGCTGCCGAGGGCTCCCTTTTCAGGGTGCTCTGGAGGTGCTTGGCATTTTGGGTTTTCTTTCTAGGAATGGCCCAAGGAGACACCAGATATATCTGGGGAAATACACGCCTGGGTTTAAACACTGAAACATTAGATAATTTTCTTCAATCTCAAAACCAAGTGTGTGTCTGAGACAGAACCAAAGCCTACGATGTGCAGAGAGAGTTGTGCACAAGCCTCTCTCCATTGCAATCATTCTTCCCGGACAGGGAGTAAAAGGGATGTTAAAGAAGCTCCAGGCTGCTACGTCAGGCCCTGTAATGTCAGAGTTTCCATGCTCAAAATGGCTGAAGGACGGTGGATGGATTTTCCATAGAGCACTGCCCCCTGCTGTGTGCTCATCATTCCCACACGTGTCACTCCTCACAAAACCTTCTTGTAGAAAAAACATCTGCAAAATCATGGTGGCCTCACAAAATTCTGGGCCATTCGCTTCCTATGTGTCTGCTTGATGTCCTGAAGATCTACCACAGACCAGAGGCTTCCTCAAAATGTGAGGAAGAAGTAATTCCAGCAGAATTACTCAGAATGTTCATTAACAACTTGGATGCAGGACTGGAGCAGAATTACTCAGAATGTTCATTAACAACTTGGATGCAGGACTGGAAAGAATGCTGAGTAAGTTTGCCAACACTAAACTGGGAGGAGCCATCGACTCCCTCGAGGGGAGAGAGGCCCTGCGGAGAGACCTCAACAAGTTAGAGATGGGCAATCACCAACTGCATGAAGTTTGACAAGGGCAAGTGCTGGATTCTGCACCTGAGGCAGGGCAACCCTGGCTGTGTGTATGGACTGGGGCATGAGAGGCTGGAGAGCAGCGCTGTGGAAAGGGACCTGGGGGTCCTGGTCGATGGCAAGTTGAACATGAGTCAGCAGTGCCCTGGCAGCCAGGAGGGTCAACCCTGTCCTGGGGGGCATCAGGCACAGCATCACCAGCCGGGCAAGGGAGGGGATTGTCCTGCTCTGCTCTGCTCTGGGGCAGCCTCACCTCAAATGCTGGGGGCAGTTTTGGGTGCCACATTATAAGAAAGACATAAAGCTATTACAGAGCTTCCAAAGGAGGCCATGAGGATGGTGACAGGTCTGGAGGGGAATCTGTATGAGGAGTAGCTGAGGTCAAGCTGAGGTCACTTGGTCTGTTCAGCTTGCAGAAGAGGAGAGAAGGAAACAGCATGAAGCTGAGTTGGGTGGGTTTCTGTTGGATATCAAGAAAAGGTTGTTCATGCAAAGGGTAGCTGGGCACTGGAATAAACCCCCAAGGGAAGTGGTCACAGCACCAACCCTGTCAGAGTTCAAGAAGCATTTGGACAATACTCTCAGGCACATAATGAGATTCTTGGGGTGTCCTGCTCAGGGTCAGGAGCTGGACTCATCCTGAGGAGTCCCTTCCAATTCAGCATATTCTGCAAAAACAAAAGGAGGAATGAGAGGCAAGGAATTCAGTCAATGTATCCCTTTACCTCCACAAAATCCCCAACTGATACCTGAGATCTGGGGGCATCTGGGTGTGCAGCAGCTGCAGCCCAGGCCCTTGACACCAGGACTTACCCTGCAGCGAGGCACATTGTGTGTCTAACAGCCGGTGGTGACAGATGGGACCAGTTGAGCCCAGTTGCAGAAACCCTGGGGCAAGCCCACATCTATGTGAAGGGCTTGATTTTACTGCTCAACAGGGATGGAGAAAATACACACCTCTATAACATCACTCGCCCTGGTCACAGAGAGGTGCTGGCACCAAGTTGTACCCTCAGCTTGGGGAGTTACAGCCCTGCACAGCACTGGGAGAGGCACCCCGGGAATGTTCAGGCTGCTCACAGGGATCCACTCTGTAGGAGCTGTGTCCAGCGAAATCGTGCTGTCACCAAAACTCTCCCAACCAGTCAGGACATAAGAATGCCCCCCAAAGACATTATATTTGCAGCCACCAAACCTCTTGCTGGTGCAGAGCACATCCATTTGGAACAACAACGTGATTTTCACACCGTGAAATCATTTCTTAGCATTTGCTAGGACTAATGTGTAAAGCTCAGGGTAATTGTGGTAACTCAAAACTCTGATTTCTGGTAACTCAATCTGGTGTTGAGTGAGTGGTCTGCCTGCAGCTGTGCTGCTGGACGGCCTCCTTTTTACGGTGGATAATGTGTTTCAAAGGTGCCCTCACGTCCCATGGAGGTGATGCTGGTCTTCTCATTTCTGGTAGATGAGCGTGATAGCTGAAGACCCAGCCTTTCACCTGCTGAAGTCCATCACAGCTTTGCCCTTGTCTTCAGGAGAAGCTGGTAGCAACTTTCAGTTAAAGAAGAAAGACAAAAGGTAGAGGAATGAAATAAAGTCCTGTTAGAATCCAAGCTGCAGGAGGAAAAGCTGGTATTTTTATAAAGAGGATGCAGAGAGCACAGGAAATTTTGGAAACCACATGGATTTTCGATTAAATGAGCTTAGTGTGCATTTACTCTGAATAAACCATGAAATATCTTGTCAAAAGTCTACCCTACAGTAGATTGTAAAGTATTACATGGTAGATTATAAAATGACTAGTGGGAGAACACCTTGATTGGCAGATAAGAAGAAGTGGCTGCTGTAGCGAAATTCACAGAACGAAGCCCCGGGGCACTGCTACCTACAAAGAGCAATTCCACCCACACCACAAAGACACGGCTGCAAGCAAAGGAAAGGGAGAGGAGAGTTTCTTACATGGCTGTAATTGGGACCTTGGGGAAGCAGACATGGAGATGGCTCTTAGATTTTTTTTTTAGCTAGGAAGAGGGCTTTTTTGGTTGACATTCATACTTGGGAAATGTTGGTGTTGGTGAACTGCCAAACACTCTTAGAACCATTGCATCATTCCCTCTTGGCTTGGGAGACACAAGGTTTGATTCTGCAACCTGGCTTCTTATTCCTTATGTCAGCAACTTCCAGCAAAAGGTAGAAAATTTATCTCTGTAAAATCTGTGGCTGAGCTAGGAACTGAAATAGCAGATACTGAGTAACTGCTCTGGTGGCCTGGAAAAGCCACCAAGGTGGTGCAGTGTAAGGTGTATTTCTGCATTCTTCATCCACTTTGCAGTCTGTCTGAGACAGCCAAAAGAAAAGGTTTGGGACCTTTTTTTTACCTCTTCCACTTGTTTTCTTGATGTGGCTCAATGTTGTCATTAAATTAAATGTATCCAGGTTATAGGAGAGTGAATTTATTCAGGGATTAAAATAGGCTAACATTATGCCATTGAAAAAATTCCTTAGCTTGCTACTGAATGAAAGCTCAGTGCTGACCTGCACAAGTATTTCTGCCCAGGAACAAAAACAGGTCTAAAAGACAGAACTGAGAAGACAGCTGGCAGGATGAAATGAAGAAAGAGAATGTCAGCTGCCTCTCCAGGGACCAGGCCTCTTTGAAATGAGCCCTAACAGACAAAATAGAAGTATTGTTGCTGGGCTCTAGCAAAATGCTAGCAAAGGCCAGATCCTGTAAGCCTCAAGGCTGGGATATATCAGTGTAAGATAAAAGTGGTAGGAGTGGGTGGAATGGGAATGCTCCAACTCAGTATTAATGCTCACGTCTCACTGGTCTCTGCTCCTCATCACACCCAAGTGAAAAGAACCGAGTTTGCCATGGCCCTAGGACTGGCACCCATCGATGCTGAGGGCAATCTCAGGTGTCTCCCTTGTGCCAACCCCTTGCAAGGGACCAGGGGCAAGGAACTGTGCCCAGTGCATCAGGAACATGAACCAGGAGACCCATTATGGGTCTTCTCCCCACAGTGCCATGATAATCTCTCTCAAGCTTAAACAGGGTTTCCCATTAAGAAGCCACTCTGTTAGGTGGTGTAGGTGGACTTCACATGAGCTGAGGAGCTTATTGAAATGTCACCAAAGAAGAGAAAGGTTTTTCCTTTATCATACAGGTATGACTGAAATCTCAAAGCCAGAAGGGGTTTGGACAGAAGGAAGGATTTTAACCCATCTCTGGCCATAATTATTTTAACACAGCTGTTCAGACAGGGCATGGGCACTCTTTGTCCTGCCATAATTATTTTTGCAAGGTGTTGGTTTTTTTTTTACTTGATGTATCCTGGAAACAAACTATATAGGAAGTTCACTGTTATAGGATTCATGCTGCTAGCCATATGGGTCCATACTGTGTCTGCTACATAGGACAGATTAATAATAAACCTGTACTTACTTCTGTATGGATAAGAATAAATATTCATCCCACTAGCTGGTAAATCCCATTTCAACTACTGTATATAGTTATATGACTAATTCCCTTAGTGCATAAATTGTTCTGGTATAACGAGTATATCTATTTTAGACAAGAAAAGTCATTTAATTTATCTGCATGAGTAGCTATCCCAATACAGATGTATTTATACCAGCACATCTGCAAGAGAGCAGATCTACCCCACTCAAAAGGACTTTTGCCATGTTAACTGTGTGCACAGTTCTAGTCAGCAGAAGCTGTCAGAGAAAATACAGTCTGCTATAACACGTGTTCCTCTGCAAGACACGGTGAGTCCCTTTCCTCCAAGAACACGGGGAGGTGAACAACAAGTAGAGCCGATGCTGGAAAAAAAACCAGATGACCTCTGACATCAAGAGAGCTTCAAAGAAATCATGTCTTTCCTCCAGTGGGGAAAGTAGAGTTGTTTACTCCTCTTGGTCCAACAGCAGTGGGTGTAATTAAAGGCATGCCCTGATTTGTTTGACTCATTGACAACGTGAACAGCCACCTCATGTTTTGTTTGTCCACACCAGAAGCCAGCCCATTTTGCAGGCTGGGGTTTAATGGGTGAACAGCCCCCATTCTAAGGAGCCTCTCTGTTTCCCTGAGCCACCAGGTTCTTTCAGAATTTGACACTTACGTAGAGCTTTTCCCCCTCCGTGGGCTTTCCATATTGCTATTTTTGGGAGATTTCAGACTTGCAGCATAACCTTTGCCTGTTCAGCTTCTCTCTGACTGTAATAAAGCCTCTCTGCACCCCTAATCATCTCAGTGTTTGGTATAAATTATCCATCAGAGCTCCTTTGGTAGCAAAGGGAGTTGATTGTACTGTCTTTACAGAGGATAAAAATAGCAACCATCGCAGGCAAGGGCAGTGGGGAGGGCTGAGGCAAATGGAGGCAGCACTTCTGTGACTGAAGTTGGTGCCTTCACCTGCAGACAGCAGGGATTGGTAAAAATTGATCTAGTTTCTGTAATAGACTGAAATATAAACGGTGGTGTCTAAATTAATGCTGATGGCTTTGATCTGTTAGGCAGGGAACAAGCCACAGGATACTGAAAATTTCCCTGCAGTACCCTGAAAACTCCCAGTCACCAGCTCAAAAACCCTGCCTGCTTCTTCAGTTGGCTCCAGAAGACAACCCTGCTTCCCCTTTCAGTGCCAGCGCTGCGCAAAGCTTGCACACCCCAGCCTTTCAGGGGGGACGATGAGCTCCTGGGCTCTGACGGGGGGAAAACAGCTCCTTGGAATTTCTGCAGCTGTTAAACAAGTGGAGCACCCTCCTGCACTGCACTGATGAACCCCCAGCCCCTGCCAACCCCCTTCCAGCTGCTCCACTCCTAATCCAGGCTCTGAGATCCCTTTTCCACCATGCCCATTGGTATCATCGATGCACTGTGGCAGCTCTCTCACCAGACCTCGCTGACAAACTCACTGGTGCCTGTAGCCCAGAGGCAGGGCTGACATGCAGAGGCAGGAGGCATTTGCTGATGTCGTGTCCTGAAGTGGGGAGGAGGTGGGATTTGCCTCCTGAAGTGGGGAGGAGGTGGGATTTGCCTCCTGAAGCGGGGAGGAGGTGGGATTTGCCTCCTTTGGCCCACGCACTGGAGAGCCCGCAGTCTCCAGAATGTCGTGTGCCGCTTTCCCTGCTCCCTCAATGGGCTGGCCTAGGAGAGCACGGCCATCTGGCAGCTCCAATGTGTGAATGATGCTGCTAAAAAAACGAGGATTTCACATTCAGATCCCTTTTTTTGCAGAAGTGCCAATCAAGCATGTGCTACTTGGACTGGGAAAATGGTTTAAGAAGTTTGCCAGGATTAATGGAGCTTCATATCAGTTGAGTGGAAAGAAAATCAATAGGAGCACATTTCCCTGCCAGTCCAGGTAATTTTGTGTCCATAATTCAATTATTCTGGGGCTAAAGGTGTAGAAAGACCCCAATTATCAGGAGCATTTCAGAGACAGCAGAAGAATACAGTGCACCTAAGTGCAGATCAAAGTACACCTTTGGGTAGTGAGTTTCTATCTTCCATCTAGAGAAAGGGATGTGCTCTGGTACCAGACAAGAATTAGTTCTCCTTTTCAGTAGGATGAGGTACTGGTGGCATAAATTTATACATTTATAAATTTCAGGGATCTGAACTTACATCTTATGGTAAAATAGGAGGGGGGGTGGGAAAAAAAAAGTAGTGAATCCTGTACTGTTTCCTGTCACTTTTTAGGCCACTGTCAGAACTTAGGCACCCTCTCAGATACACCCCTGTTCATCAGGACCTCACAAGGCACAGACCACTTATTGACCTGTGATCACCTTTTTGCAATATTAAGCTTTTATTAACCAATAACTGGATGACTGTGTCTCAGAAAAGTCTCTGATGCTCTGCTATTTCAGCACTGCACATAAGGCAAGGGCAGCTCTTGTCCAGAAAGCAGTGAGCCCAGTCCATCCACACCCCATGTGTTTTCTGGGAGTGCTCTACTGGCTCAAGCAATCTCTGAAAGCATGTCTCATATTTTCACGTGCAAAAAGCTGTGGATACCATTGGAAATGAGACATGGTACTAAATTCCCAAGAACTTGCTGGGGAAGCACAGTGGCAAGCCACCAGTGTCAGTGCTTCATGCCAGCTCCTGAGGCTGTGACTCATGTGAAGAGAGCGCAGTGGTCCTGCGTGGGTGCAAAGGAACACAACTCAACACGTGCAGACATCTGCAGTCTCAGATGGGACCCAAACATGGAAAATCTGCCAAATCCCCCATCCTTCCAACAACTCAGATGTTTCCAGGGTGAGTGCTGAATGCAGAAGACCCCGGGGTGGGGGGAGTGAGTGGCCACGTTTAGGCTGAATTTGGTGCACACCAACTGTGAGAATCTGCCTTTGTGTTTGTGTGGCTAACCACAAGTTATGTATTCAGCCCTAGCAAAGTTTTTTAACTGATGGAGACACTAAGACACAGAGGAGAAACAGTCCAATATGATCCTGCCTTGCTAAAACTTACATCTGCAACTTATAAAGCAAATTTCCATGGCAAATAGTGATCAGTGAGGCTGCGTCATCTCCCCATCCTCTGCACATTTTCACTTTGACATTTGTTGTCCTTCTTCTGTTTAATGAGCGAGTGAAAGATATTTGAAACTCAACTCAGGGCATCCTAGCAATTGAAAAAGTATTCTAAAGAAAAGAAATACATTTAAAAACTGGTTAAGGCTTCTCAGAGTAAAGAAAGCAAATAGAATGATTCACCTGTGCTATTATGAATTTTATTCTGATCTGCAGAAAGTAGGATATAATAAATCTGAAGATCCAAAGCAATTAACACACTGTTTTCTCTCTGCTCTTCCTTGCCATCAACTCCATTAAACTTTACTTGGGTTAATTAAGCTTTGATACTTCAGCTTTACATATTTTGCATAAGAGATATGCACTGAGATACAAATAGATATAATCTCAATATATTTTTATATATATATAAATTCTGAGATAAATAATGTATAAATAAGTGTATAAAATCATAATAATAAATAAATATTAATATATGTAAATTCTGAGATATATTCTTTAGGAGAAAACTGAAGTTTCATGGCACCTGTAAAAAAGATGAGCATTTCATACAGATGAGTTTTGTGAAGACAGCAATGTGATGAGGAATGGTCTCTGAGTTACTAACACTCCATTAGCTCTTTTTCCAGCCTATTACTCATGTCAGGAAAAATGTGTCTTTCTGAATAATCTTCTTTTGAGTGCCATGTCACCCAGATCTTCACGAGGCTATTATCAAATGCAAGGAGCAACAGCCACTGGATAATGGACTTTATATTCTCTGTGAATGTCCCAGTGGTGTGCAGACAATACATTTTCCTTTTTTAAATGGGAATAAATTGTTGCAGATTCAGGGCCAAAGTTATTGCTAACTTTGCAACTAAGCAACTAAGCAACTCTTCACTGACTTGAATAACTTGCAATAAAATATGGCAGGACCAAATCAGACCTAAATCCAGCCTGGAAAATATGGAACAGTCAACACAGTTTTTTGCAAACTTGGTGATTGGGGTGGTCAGAACAATGTCTTGTTCTGCAGAGAGGAGCTGTGACATGATGCACAGAGCTGTAGGCTCTGTTATTTATGAATCCTTGGGAGGTTGGGGGGGATCCTTGTCAAAACCCCAGAATGTGTTGAAAACATGAAAAAGGATCTCATTATACAAATAAGAAGCTCTGCTTATTACCCAGTACCAACAGGACCTCACCTGTGAAAGCCTCTAATATGCTTTCCCTGACTCCACGAGGTGATGATTGGAGCCTTGCACTGACACTGAACCAGGGGACTGGTGCCACCTATGGAATCACCTGTTCCAGCGTGCAGTGCAGATGCATGGACTGATTCCATGGCTGTGCAGCCCTGCCATGCCTGGCCTGAATGAGAGCAAGCACAGCAGGGGCAGGGGAGCCTATGGGACAGAAATGCCGTCCTTGTGACAGCTGTCTGTGGCAAGCAAGAGAGCTGCACAGCCAGATGTGTCAACTCAAAGGAAACAAAGGTGAAGCGGGAGGGGAGGAGGGATGTGCAGGGCATGGTCTGAATCAGCTATCACTGTTATTAAAGTGCAAATTTAAACAACAGGTGGATATGCATATTTATAGACAGAGTGCATAGCTGGTAAGTGCCTGGATTTGGCTGGTACATCTCTGTATGAGAAGCAGAAGATGAGTCTGGACAATTACACCTTGAAGGGAGCCCTCCAGGTAAGACTTTTAAGTTATTCACTACTTAATTCCAGTCACAACCAGCATCCAGTTGCCTGAAATTCCAGAGGGACATCAAACTCCTCCTGACACATCCTCATCTTGCCCAAAGCTTTAGTAGTTGCCATGTCTTGTACTCCCAGTGACATCTCCTTGCCCAGAAGCACCTGCTGCCTAGTGAGGGACAGGAATTGCCAACAGCAGTACTTGAAGCGACACGTTTTCCATGAGCAATTTGGTTCCTTATACTCAGAATGCCCTTTTATTTACAAGGGGAAGAAGAAAGAGCATTTGCTCCCCAGCCCAGGGAAATGCTGCAGTCAGGTCATACATCACTGTGTAAGAAAGTCAAATAATTATTCCCCTGACAGAGGTGTGACACTCCTTGCAGAGATGCTCTACACTTAGTTATTATGCCTGAGGCATCACACTTTTCCAGGGATGACATATGGCAGTGTATTTATCCCAGGGCTTGTAGGGCTCCATGTTATCCTTCATAACTCACAGGTATAAAATTTGTCCTTGTGACCTCATGACACTTCAAGCCAACACAAAATCAATAAAGCACACTGAATCATCAGCCAGCTTAAAAAACTAACCCAGCTGCAAGCATCAGTGTAACAGCGACAGATCAGCATTACTATTAAACCATCAGAAGTGTCATTTGTCCCCAACCCGCTCCATTGCTTTGGTCTTTGGGGTATTTCAGAGCAATTCCTTTCCATCGTGTCATTTAAGCAGTAAAGGGGAATCTTTTATAAGCTGAGAAAGGGCTGCGGTAGCAGCTGACATGATTTATGTTTAATAAAGGCCCTTTAGCGCCAGGAAAGAGGGGCCCTGCCAAATCTCAGGCGTCTCTCGAGCTGCTGCTATTGTCCCTGGGGCAGGAGCACTTTTTAGGTTCCCTCTTCACCCCTGTGAACAAAAGGACAGCTGTACGCTTGGCTGGCTCGGGACGGGGCTCTTTGTGCGCGATTAGTACCCCGCGCACATCATTCATGGCTCTTGAATAAAGATGACCTCTCGCAGGACGGGATGAGGGGGAAAAAGCCTCTTTATTCAGCAGGGCTTGAATTAGCATAATGACAAGGAAACCGTTCCTTGGAAGTCACAGGATGAGCTAGATCAATAAACAAGCAAACTACAGGTTCCCTGCAAATAATCGGTGTACAAGAGTTGGGCCCGGGAACTGTAAAATGCGAGGGAAGTTGTCCCCACCCGCAGTGGCTCACGCGTGTGCCACCCCTCGCTCTGAGCGCCGCACGGCCCAGCTGTTCACCTGCAGCTGGGGAAACAGCTTTGCCTCGGAGCTGGCGGCCCTAAGGGAGCACGAATGACGCGTGCAACGTGGCCAATGTGAGCTGATTTCCACCACCTTGATCCTTCCACCTCCCTCGGCCCGAGGTGGCGATGCCTCGGCCGGTGGCTCTTGGAGTGGCAATAATATTTGCCTTTATTTTCCCGTCCTGTGTGCAGACTGGCGGGTCAGGCAGCGAGCTGTGCAAGCAGACAATGACAGACCGAATTTTTTCACATGCTGGGTTTCCCGGCCGATGAAAGGCAATTCAGCAGCTTATCACCATGTACGCTGCTGCAATTAAGAGCCCTGGGAGCAGTGGCAAATGAAGTTCTCCTCCCCCGGCCCCCTCCGCCCCCATCCCTCCCCCCTGCCCATAGGAACAGGCTGTCTCTCGCCACCCACCACACCAGCACAATTGCAGCCCTTATACTCCGAGCTGAGCTCCACCGAATACTCTGTGACCCAGTAGCCAGGGGCACGGCAATAAGCACCAGGGTGTCCTCTAGACCTAACCTTCACTTCAGATTAGTTGTCAGCTGAAGTCCTGCTGTGCCAACTGTAATGGCCCTTAGAAACATGAATTTCTCTCCTGGAAGTCTTAGCAACAGCAGAGTTAGCTTGGACTGAAAATTAGGTAAAGGCAGAAGACAAGAAGTGAAACAGAGTTTAAAATTAAATTAAATTCCTACACTGTTTTTAAAGCAGTATTACCACCTTCTTTGGGTTTATCAATGCTCACAGTAGTTGCTGGTTTCCTACAAGTTTCACCTCTTGAAAATTATCCTGTCCCTCTTTTTTCCTTTTTAATTGCACCCTTTTTGCTGAAAAAAAAATGAATATGTGGCACTGGCTGTAGTTGGAGGCTCCAAGTAGCAGAGGAAAACGTGAAAAAATACATATTATTTCAGGACTTGTGATTTTCAAGTCAGTCTCCTCACTTCTAGCCCTGTGCAGCCGGCAGCACAATGAACAAACCTTTATAGTCTTCACTGTCATTCTTGTGTTCTGTAAAAGTTTCATGACTCTCCAAAGAATCTGCGGCAGAAAAATGCACAAAAACACAAAACAAGGCAAATTAATGAGATGGCATCAGCCTCCTCAGCCTCCTCCTCTGGGTTACTTTGGGGTGGAGATTAACACAGGCCAACTCCAGCCATAGGAAACAAAGTGATTTATGCAGGTGGACATTATCCCCTTAACTCTTAAAAGAACCAGAAACCAAGTGTTTTGCCCCTAGCGTGTGGTTTATCACTGGAAAACGAAGTAGTAGAACAATACCATTCCATGGAAAACATGCACATACATGGAAGGACATGACACACTGAAGACTTCTGACAGTGGGTGGTCAAGAAATATTGCTGGAATAAAGGCATTTCCTGTTGTGCATTACTCTTTGTAGCTTAAATGACAGAAAATGAGCCATTTGAAAGATATTTCCATGTAAACCACTTGTTTCCTCCCACTCTTGCCTTTTTCCAGCTTCTTGCCCTGCACCTCAAATGTGTCTCGTTTGTTTCAGTTCCTCTCATGGGGAAAACAACAGTCTGAGTGTAACTGAGGCTAAACTCAACATCTGCAGCAGGAGCCACTGCTACATGTGATGGCGACGCACCTGCACCATTAACAGCCGTGTTGGAGCTGCAGCAAACAATGAATTAGTCCACAAAGGAACTGAAATACAATAAAAATTTCTGAATGAGGCTGTGAGAAAACTCAAGTGCATCGAAGGGGATGTGCTAAAACTGAATGAAGGGACTTCTGAGCAGAGTAGCTAGTGAGAAAAAATTATCAAAATGCTTGTTATTTAAGAACATTATTAATACAAGGGAACTCCTGCCATTCTTGGAGGTACTCTGCCTCTCTGTTTCCTTATGGAAATGCTTCCCTCAGGCCCCATCTGTCTGGTTTTCTGCTGCAGATGAAGGTGACCCAGAGGGAATTCGTTACCACACTTCTCCTACGGCAAAACAAGCCTTGCTGCAAATCAGGCAGCACAGCCTGGTGAGCACTGCCTGAGGAGGCTCTGACGAGCACAAGGCTGACAGGACACCACCGTCAAAAAGATCCCCATGTGACAGTTTGTGCTTCCTCCTCATGCAGCTGGATGTCTTGGCAGCATGCAGGGAGTTTGGAAGAGTGATATGACTCATGTAGGGCTTTTTCTGGGAACATGCTCCAACAGGACACAAATTATAGTGTATGCTTGGATTGGGTACTGTCCTGGATGCAGGCAAGACATGAGAGCTATATACAAAGGAGAGGTTCCTACCAGAGAAATCAGGCAAAATGCTGCAGGTCCCAGTAAGGGAATATATATATTTATCTCTCATCTTCCATTGCTCTTCTAGAAGCATTCACAGATTAACCAACAGCTGGGAGTACTAAAGCAAGCTTCACTAGTTAGTGTTAGTAGAAAAAAATGGGGCATAAAATGTGAAGTATTTAATTAAAGGCCAACAAGAAGTCATAAACAGACCTCCTGCCTGTTTTCCAGTACTCACAACAAAAAAAAAGCAAAACAAAACCCCAAACAAACAGTGGAGTTAGTTAGGTTTTGCCAGTTTTAAAGGGGAAGATAAAATACATAGGGACAGACTTGGCAGTCATAGAAAATTCCCAGGTGAGGCAGAGGGGTGAGACCCTCAGCCTATAAGTGAAGCCAGGGCCCACACGACAATCAGATTTCAAATACATGGCACCTTTTAAAGATGTAAGTAAATTAGACAAAATTAATAATCTCATGGTTTCTGTGTGTCATAAATCAGGGAGATGAGAGGTGGGTAGCTGTATCTAAAGTGCTGACTTCAACATGGAGAACCAGGATTTTCTGGCAATCCGCATGCCAGGTACAGTTCAGCTGGGTTAAGCAAGCAGTTGAAGTGAGGTTCTTGCCAAAAGGCTCAGTCTCATAAAAACTGTTGGTAGCATTACACGCCCATATGACTCAAGCTCTCAGCTTCTTCAGCTTTATTCCACAATAAAAAGAAACACAGATAGGCCCTCAAGCTTAGACCAACAGTATTTATGAGGGCCTATCACCCTGCAGGTTGTAGTGCCAGTCCAGCAGCCGACTGACTTCTTTGCACTAGTTCTTGGAATGCCAGATGGGATGGCTGGACACACAAAAAGGAGATGCTCAATGAGTCTGGGGGACTTTGCCGTAATAAGCCCTGTGGTTCCTCTGCTGCTGCTGTGAGAGGGCGAGGGCCTGGCAGAGGAGACATGGCATGAGCCAGCAAGTTGCCAGGAGTATTCCCAGCAGAGGATGAGCTCAGCACCTTTTCCAACAGGATGCTGGCCAAACATCAGTTCAGGAGAGGTTTGGGAAGGAGATTCCTTCCTCCCTCAGGCATGCCTGCTCCAAGCTATGAAACACCACACCCTGTGGAAGGGTTACCCAAGGAAGGGCCATCATCTCCTCTTCCATGTGCAAATGGTTAGACACATGCAGTAGTTAGTTTTTTCACACATTCATGGAGCTGACTCCCTGTCTTCCTGGCAGTTTTCCATCTTTACTAAACCCCAGCAGCAGCTGATGGGTGCACCTTGTGGAGCACATATGCGAGCATGGGGAGTAGGAAGGGGAGTAGCATCATATGAAAGAGCAGGGCATGTGCTGGAGACTTCACCTCACCAGTGGGACAGACAGCCTGGAAAAATGGGATTTCAAGGGTTGTTTTCTGCAGCCTGAGTTATAAATCTCAAGGTTTATAATCTGTTGCAGGGGGAAAATTGCAGTGCTTTGTGTGTCTCCTTCTGGACAAGGACTTAGTATGGCCTTTCTCCAGCTTCTTGGATTTCTAATCTAGTTCTTGCTTAAAAGCCTTGATTTCAGTGTGGGGCCATGAACTTGGCCTGGTCTGTGGCATGAGCCACATGAAGAGCGATGGCAGAAACTTGTGTTTTCTGGTGAGATGGCATTTGTGTGTCCCTGGATGGAAAGAGATGTTCAGGAGGCTGTGCATGTCCCACACTGCCCTTAGCTGTGGCATGCTCAGAGCAAAAACACAGGCAGACTCACACACCCAAACCATACTTTTTGGAGTATGAGTGATCCTCAAATACCTCATTAAAAAGACACTTATCTTAAGCCTCAACACAGGCTTTAAAGTGCTGAATCCTAATCTTTGCTGTAGTATGGCAAATTGACGCAGTGTTTACAAGCATTTGCAGGCATAGCATGATAAAACAAATGCCACCAGTCCTCCAGCAAAATGCACGATTTATTTTCTACTTCACACACAAATATTTGTGCTGTTCTGTCTTTGAGAGCTCCTGAGTGAGAGCAGTGAAGCAGCCTCTCCAGACGGCTGAGCCAGGAGCTCTGCCTGTACACAGCACCTCCAGCCCCATATGGGCACAGAGATAATGCAAGTGGTCAAACTGGGACCCAGCCTGGCTCCCACAGTGGCAAACCATCCTGTAAAAATTCATTTTGTACAGGCTGTTATCTTTCCAAATGGGAGGAAGGTTATATTTTCCTTTTTTTTTTTTTTGCTAAGAAACAATAAGAAAGAGTTTATAGTTCATCCAGGCAGAATTAGTGGCAGATATATGAGGGAAATTTAATGAAAAGCTTGTAAGTCTCTAAGTCTATGTAAGACTATGAACATTTTCCCCAAACTGTCCAATCCATCCCATCCTTCTCCCACCTCCACTGTTGCCCTCAGTGTTGCTCAATGGGCTGCCCAGGCAGAGCGGCAATGGGGAGGATGCCCATCCCCTCTGCCCCTCAGGGGGAAACCAGCAAGGGAGCATTTCATTCCTTCTCCCACCCTCCCAGCACTGAAGCACCTCTCAGAGGATTGCTGGGAAAGAAGATCCCACAAACCATCAAACCGCCAGCTGGAAAAAGTGCAGATAAATGTAAACACGGTTTCCTTCCTGTCCACAGCACTGGTAAGGGGTTTTTCACCACAAGCGGATGGGATGGGATATAAATACATTTACAGCTCAGGGAATTTGCTGCATCACCTCCACTGCTGCAAGCCTTTCTGCAGGCTCCGGTTTTAGGGAGATTATTTCTCTCAGGTCCCAAAAAGGGAGGTTGCCCTTGCCAAAGTAGGATTTATGTGAGGATGTGGCTGCAGAGAGAGGTCAGCTTTGGGGCAGCCTGGCATCCTCACCCCAAAAAGGCATCAGGGGGGAGACAGGACAGTGGGATACCAGCACTACACAGCAGAAGCACAGCAGGGTTGAAGCAGGCCAATCCAGCATCCACAGGGAGACACTGGATTCAGGGAGGGCTTAGCTTCCTCAGTCTGGGGCAGCTCCCAAAGCTTCTTTGGTTTCGTGCAGACAAGAACTTGGCCTCTATTTCTCCCCTAAAGCATGTTTCCACTCGTCATCACTTCTGTGTCCATGCTCCATTTGCTTGGACCGATGACATGAACCGTGTCTGAGAGGTAACCACTCACATTTACTGACCAGGACAGGCTCAGATGGGGAGGGGACGAATCCCTGCAGATCTCTGCTGCTCACTGTGCACTTTGGTTCCCTTCCCCAGGCAGACTCAGGCAGCTCATCCCTCCATCTGGGCACTGCTGGGAGGATTAGTTAGCATACATGACATGGTTACCTGAGATAGCCCAGGGCTGGATTCAGTGGCTGAGGAGCTCCCTCTGTTTCTAACGTTTGCACAGACTTTTAAGCCAGAAGCACTAAGCACTGTACGTAAATGTGCAGCAAACTGTGTTTGCTGAGGGCCAGATGCTTACAGCAAACAGCAACTGGGGGATTCTGCCAATGGTTACGATGAGCCATTGAGAGGAAGGGGTTGGAGTCTGTCTGTTAGCAGGAATGGCATTACATGTACAGTTTTGATTTATTTCCCCTTGCAGAAGGTGCATGTGGTGGGGTTTGCACCCCAGGCTCCCTCTGCAGCTGTGGGTGCAGCACCCTGGGATGCTGCAGCTCAGTGCACCAGGCATTTGACCTGGTGTCTCAACTCCAGGGACCTTCCCCAGGCTACCCACACCTTGCCACCCTCTCCGTGATATTGCCGTGGGCAATGAACCATGGGGCCCCTCTGAGGGCAGGCAGGAGAAAAGGAGAGATGCCTGGGACAGTGGCAAGAGAAAGGGGGTGCCTGAGGGCTGTGGCAGCCTTGCACCCCAGCACCAGCTCTAGTCAGGGCTTTTTCCCATAAAGCTTGGGTTACATTAGTCAGACACGGGTGACATTTATTTCTTTTCCTGCCTGAGCTGTGTCTCAGTGCCTGCCCATATGTTGGCTCGCTGGCAGCTCTGGGCACCTGGGGCGCGGTGTGCCTGTGGTCAGATGGCGAGTGGCTTTACCCCTGCGGGGAGCTGGCTCTGAGCTCCATCCTCAGGTGTTGGGTCTGCTTTCCCATCTCCCATGTCACCAGCTTTCACCACAAGCCAGCCCTGACTATGGCATTATGCCCTACCAAGTGTCACTGGGGGACTCTACTACAGCTTCCAGACCTGGCAGTAATCACATATTGGCCTCTTTGGGATGCTTGAAATGAGCAGAGCAGCCTGCCCTGTTTTACAGAGAGCTGCTGCTCCGAGTCTCAGTCCTGCTCTCATGCTTAACTGGGAATTTGCCTTGCTCCTGTGGTTGCTTTGTTTCTATTTCCCTGCCGTGCTTCCAGCATCCCTGCCTGAAGATGTAAATATCTGTAAAAAGCAACCCCTGTGCAGGCATCATCTCCAGTGTGTCCCACAACTCTGAATAATCCTGAACATGGGACTGCTTTGTGGTCACTATGCAGCTGCGACTTTAAGGGGCCGAGAGGGACGCCATGCTAAAGGTCTTCCCACTCGCTTCCCAGGAAGAAAGGAAAGAGAAAAGAGAACAACTAGCCCTGATTAAAAGCTTTTTTTTTTTTTTTTCTCCAAAGCGGTCTCCGCATGCAAAGATTTGGTTCAAGGAGCATTAAAATCACTGCTGTCAGTTGAGAAAGAAGGGGCTGAAGGGAATCTGGGCCATTGGCATTGTGCGAGGGTTGCTATGGCAATCCCGCAGAAAGGCAGCTTAATAGGCTTTCTTCCCAGGAAACTCAAAACTGCAGCTCACAGGCTGCAAAGCGGCGCGTGCAAAAATATTTTCATGAATAGAATCTCTGTGGAAAATTTTGTTGGCTGTTTGCACCCTCCCTTCGGAAGCAGGGCAATGAGGAAGGTGGTGGAAGATCACCTAGCGGTGGCTGGTGACATGAGGGACACTGCAGAGGGACCCGCGGCAGTGCACAGGGACTGGCAAATCTCTCTGCACAGCACAGGCGTTGTGAGCGACTTAAAAACACAGACGATGGTGATCCGCCCTGGCACACCGAGAGATGCTTTAGTAAACAGGCAGGACCAACAAGCTGGTTGTCCTGAATGCTCTGTCTCCATTCCATGTTATCCCCAATGTAAAGTTTCGCTGCCTCTCCACTCCCCCCGTAATATTTATCATATTAAAAAAATAATGGCATCAGCTAAAATATTCATGAATGCTAGTTGAATACACTGCTTTTTTCAGAGGAAGCTTCAGAGAATTCCAGTGATTCAGGGCTTACCTGAAAAGCCCTTAAATATTGTGGATTAGGGAAACATATTTTATCTTAATGGAAAGAAAGCAAGACTGAGGATTAAAACATGAGACTGTGAGAGAGGATATCTCTGGCTCTGGCAGAACTGCATTTCATGACGTCTGGCGAGTCACATAAATCCCTCCATGCTTCTGCCCCTCCCTACCACCTGTAAGCTGGTAATATTACAAGCAGTTATTTACTTTTCTGGGTACTACAAGATTTCATTATTTTGGTGTTCTTGACTGGATGTTATATAATATATAATTTAAAATGAAGAAATTACCATCAAATATCTATGTGTCCATCTTGCTGGGGAAAATACAAATGGCTCAGCAGCCTGGCATATGGCAAGGAAGATTTTCCCTTTTCTTTGGCAGTAAATGCATTGCGCTTTGGAGCAAAGAGAGCCGAGTATCTCTTTGCTAAAGCCAGGAAATTCCACGTTATCACAATGTGTTGCACAGAGCTAACCCACAAATCTTAAAAGGTCATGAGTTAGGTTTAAGCTGCTGTACTTTTTGCTGTAGCTCTATTTCCCATTTCATCTGCAATCCCAGTGTGGATCTCTCTCAGGACACTGATAGTGCATTAGCTGAATAAAAACCTGCACTTACTATAAAAAACAGATGTGTGGTCAGGAGAAAAAAAATTAAACGGGAATTACATTATATTTGAATATCAGAAGCAACCATAGAAAAAATTACTTGGGATGAGTCAGGATAGGAAAACAATAGATAAGAGTCTGAATGCTTTGCTCCCCACTGAGTTTGCAGCCGTCTGGCAGAATTATACGATTTCCCCATGTTATGTAAAGGGATTACTGCCCTTGCAACATTAAGAGGAGAGTCTGAGCTCCTAATTTTTAGATTCAAAGTCTGGCTCATGTAATGAAACGGAAATCAGAAAAGGGTGAAGACTTTGGCATCTGTGACATTTTTTTGTAGGTTCACCTCAGTTATAGGGAAGTTTAACAACTTATTACAACGAAAAAATGGTGTGCATGCCTTTTACTTCTCTCGATGAACTGAGACAAGTCAGATGTAGGAAATCCCAAACAAGCTATAGCAGCCCTTCATCCGTCACTAGCAGACTGTGAGGCCAAGAATGTAACAACACATTAATTTGTAATGGCTGGGGAAGATTATGTCTAGAGGAGCAAAGCAATTCCTCAAGGTCCCACAACCTGTAAAGGTTTCTTGGGTTCAACAGGTTGAACATCGAACTTCTCTCTTAACTTGATTATATAAATCCATTAGATTATGTATTAGTAAAAATTCGGAACTTGGTCTATTCTTTAACCTATGAGATAATGAAAAGACGGTATGGAGGCAGAGCTGCTTCACTGTGCCCAGGTGTGCAGCGGGAAAACTCTTACAAGCTAGTTGTCTCTTCTTCGTAGTGAATGACTACAGGACAGTGCCTCTGTTTATCTTTCAAGCCCTTTCAGGTAGTTAATGCACAAAAGGTATGGGCTGATCGATTTTTCAGGAGCCAGGCAGCACATTAATAATTTTAGCCAAGTCTTCTGCCTTGAAGCCAAAGCTGGAGGAGAGATTAAAGACCTTCAGGGACCTCCATCAGGTCTCTAAATTGAAAGCTACAGTGAATCCAATTGAAAAAAAAAAAGCAATTTACATGTGATTATAACTCATCTGCATAAAATGCAGTTGTTTCAGTGCTATTTTTGGCAAGATTAAGCTTCAACAAGTCCTTAATCTTCACACTTTCAAATTACTTATTTGCATTTCTCATTTTCTCACCTTTGTTTCCCTGAAGCCCTGAATGTCAGAGGATCAAAGGATTATCTGGGTTACCGGCTGCGGGGGTGCCTGAAGCCCGCACTGGGACCTTGTTTCCCTGAGGCTCCAGGAGGTACTGTGTTTGGAGGCGAAGCCCCACTGCATTATCTGAGTAACCGGGGCTTCCCTGCATTCAGAAAACCTATTCTTACGGCAGCTACGAGCACTTAATCCACTCAGTTTTGCTCCCTGAAGATTCAACCAAAGTTTATCCAGTGCTGGCTTGTCTGAAGGCATTCAGAAATTGGCACAAAACCTCCTTTGGAGCAGCAGCTAAAGCAGCCGAGTGATTACAATGGATGAGCTCATGCTTTTCCCTGTAACAAGCATGGCTTTGTTCACGGTTCTGGGGATGGGAGCCATGAATGGCAGGGAATACACCAAATATCAGGGTCAGATGACTCAGGAGTAAGGAATTAAATTGTTTTCTGTGGTGAGTAGGTCAGAAAAGTTAAAAAATATGTTTTACAAATATGCTGGGCAGAAGGGGAGAATATTGTGCAAAAACCATTCAGCCCTGCTGTCTTCTGCGTGTGAGTAGTATTTGCCATCTGCTACAGAGCCTGATCTCTCTCCCGTGGATGCCAGTTACAAAATCCTGGCTTCAAGCAGCAGAACAGAGATTTTATAGTCTGCAGTGCTGCTCTGCAGTGCTAACCACGAGCCCTTTCATTTCACCCTTCAATTGCTGTCACTACAATTGTTCCTGTAGAAGCACTAATGTAGAACCAACGTACTAACAATAAACTACTGCTGCTATATCAAAGTTGAAAATGCTCTACTGCTAAAAAATTATCACGGAACAAACCAGGAAGGCATTTGAAATACGATGTTTTTATCTAGATGTATAATTCTAGGAAAAAAAAGCTCTCAAGTGAAATTCTTCCTAAGTGAAACCTCATGCAGAACAATAGCAGATACTGCAAATACTGTTAAATGGATGAAAAGGTTAAGAAGGGATTTATGTGAAAAAAAATGGAGATCATTAATTCAGGGTCCTATTTTGAGATCAGCTTGATGATAGGAGATTAAGACAAAGGCAGGCACAAATTCAGAACAGATGCCAAGATATGCTACTTTACTACAGGAGAACAAGTAGTGGAATTATTCTACTTTGGCAAAAATATTAAGCCACATAATAAATATTTAGATAAAGAAATATTAGGAAAATATGTAGTTTCTGTACTTCTCTTCCTAGGACTCCTGTGCATTAAAACAGTGCAGTAGCTGGATGATTAATTTTGCAGGAATAAAGAAAGGGAGTTAACCTGGAATGAATCACAGCTCATGAAGTTTATGTCATATTCTTGAATTGAAGGAATTTCCTCCATCCCAGGAACGTTGTGAGTGACATCTCTGCTGAACAGCATGCTCAGAGTGCCACCTGATGGCTAAGCCCTGCTTTTTCCTCATCCAGCTGCCTCCATCCCTCGGCTCATCACTGTTTTCCTAAGTAACAAGAGAAGTATTCTGCTTAATTTGCAAATGCTCCCTTGCTCTGGAAGGGGTATCCTTGGTGTTACATTCCCACCTGCTAGTGCCAGTCTGATAAAGTAGACCGGTCCACTCTGGATCGTCACTTCAGGGGGTGCATTTGGGGAACACACTGCAGCACTCAGTGGGGCTCAGTGGGCCAGGGATTGAACTGAGGTGGGGGACACCCTACCATCCAGGGATGATTGGCCTGGGAGATCATTCACAGCTCCAGGTCACCTCCAGATGGGACGGAGACAGCTCCAAACTTCAGAGAACCAGAGGCCTATGGATTTCAAAAGACACTTCAAAATCCACATTTGTGGATTAAATAAAGACAGCCTTAGGTAACACTCCATTCTGCCTTCTAAAATTCCCCCAGATTTGCAGTTGAGGATGACTTCTTCTGGGAGCATATGCTGGGTGAGCCAGGTCACATCTACTAAGCTGCAGCCTGGATCTGATTCCTTTCTACTGACACTGGAGAGAAGACATGGCCTAACCTCTGCCAAGTCAGCAAGAGCAGCCTCTTTGTTCCTTCAGCACTCCACATAGAAGCGAGACATGATCCTGTCCTTGAATGCCTGGTGGAAACAGGGCCATGCTCCCACCTTCCCTCGCACTCATCTGCAGGTTTTGAGAGAGGGAAGGAGAGCATTTGCTCTTCCCACTGGGGACAGCAGGCATCAACTTGCTTTCTGGGGAGGGGATGTCCAGATCCTCTTCCAGAGAGAGCCACAATTCTGACTGATTTCTACAAAAAATTATCTCATTCTGTTTGATACACAGTTTTAATGTAGAGGGACTCCACTTTGCCACCTGCATGGGCCAGTACCTGCCAAGTCATAACACAGCCCGAGGTTTGACTTTGTAGCAGAACAGCTGCAGAGGCTGCTTCCAGAATACAAAATAAAAATGACTGAAATATTGCTTTGTGTTCTTACATATCGCTGGTTCTTGGGAGAAACTGCAGGCAAAGCTTACACACAGCAAGCCATGGTTTTATCTTTCCCAGAAGGAAGCAAGAAGGAAGCTCATCATTGTTTTTTAAATAACTATATTTAGTCTTTAAAAGAGTGTCTCTCATTCCTCTCCTAGGGCACGATCTGATAAGATTTCAGAATAAGCATTCATTATGGTACTGTTTGCAGGAAACCACCATCAAGGACAATCTTACTTTATTTTAATCCTTGGGGGGTAAAACACAGATCCCTCTAAAATCTCACACTTTCTACAGAAAAACAGAAGAGGCATCATTCTTTATAATGGATGAAGATATCGATCCAAGCTGATAACAAAACAATATTTCACTATGACAATAGTGGGACACTAGAGCATAGGACTGGAAACAGGTAGACTCTTTATTCCTGGAGAAAACTCAGCTGAAAAATGCCTTGTGCACCTTCATCTGAGTTCAGTCAGTCCTGTTTTGGGCAGGAGGTTGGGGCAGATGACCTCCTGGGGTCCCTTGTAACTTAGATCATTGCCTGTTCCTATGATGCGGACAAGGAGACACCCTCTCACTCTGATCAGCAGCCCATGAATTTAGCATTGCCTCTCTGTCCATGGGAAGGTTGCAGCCACTGAGTCGCTGATTCACCCAGCAGTCATGTCAAGTCCTGCAGCATCACCCTTTGGGAAGCTCTTCTAGCTGAGGCTGACCACATGCCTGTGTGTCGTCCCACACTACAGTAAACTCACAGAGGTCATTACCATTAAGCAAACACAGTGTTTCAAATCCAGCTGACAAAACAAAGTTCAGGGACCATATAGCACACCCTTTGCTTTTGAAAATCCCCATTAAATGTAGGCACATTTCTTACTCATCGCACTAGCTTTCCCACGAAACCTTCCTCCAGTTCATACATCAGAAATTATCCCTTTTCAGCGTCCAAAAGCAAAGCTTTTTCATTAACTGTAACTGTCAGCTCATTCAGATGGGCCAAAATGCAGCTCCTGCTAGGCCTGTGTGGACCTTTCCTCTGCTCAGATGGTTTTGATTGCTGCCCTAAAGTCCCTCTGAGATGGACAAAATACGAATTTCCAAGAGACGCCTTCCCTCCATTCTCTTACAGAAAACACTCCCAAGTTTCTCTTCATGTCAATTTTACATTTATTATCTAAGTTATTTCTGCTTTGTCACTGCAGCCAGTGAACACATGACCCTATGAACACAATTACTTTTGCACAGTGGATCTTTGCTGTGTGTTTTGACTTTGGATTTGGATTGGAAAATTCCTGACCTAACACCTTTTTCTGCTCAATTTTCACTATATAGTTGCCTGATTTTACAGCTACTCAGAGTTAACTGCTGTGCACTGCCAAGCCCTTCAAGGTCTGAAAACCTCGGAGACGGCCTGAGAAGGGGCAGAGGGACATTCCTGAAAAGGCACTCAGTGTTCCTTATGGATGATGGTTGACCTCACAGATTTCAGCCTGATGATGCAAGGAGTGAGCAAGCACCCCACAGCATGAAGCACATGGCTGGGCACATGCCCAAAGCAGGGAAGGCTGGACCTCTCCCTAACTCTGCTGCCACCAGGATCCCCCAGAATCAGAGTAGATCTGGGCTAACAGCATCCACTGCCTGCCCTCATGACGCTATTTAAATTACTCTCAAGATGCCAGATATGATTCACAGACTGTGAAAACCAGAGGGAGTGTTGCAGCACTTTGGTGTGACTCCTGAGTAGCCCAAACCAAAGTCTCTGCCTCTAACCCCAGCAGCAAAGAATTATTTTTAACTTATGATGTGGACAGGTATCTGCTGGGACTCAAGCTCATGACATGCTGCTTCATGTAGAGTTACCAATAAGGAAAATAAATGGGCTGTGTGTCATGCTCAGGGTTTCATTAAATGAGTGTCAAGCAGCCCAGCTTCCTCAGCCAGCAGAAATCTTCGGGAGGTACTGGGACACATCAACCTCCAGTAACGTGTCATGGTATCATTGGTCACCATCCTCCCTCACCAAGGTCACCAGAGCATTTGGCAATGCACCAGAGCTTCCTACCCCCTCTGAGAAGAGTGTGACTAGCAGAGCCACCAGCTGACACCTTGTTCTTTTTCAAAAATCTTGAGGTTTTAATAGGGAAAGAAAGGGAGGGGATGAGCCCGTGTGCCCTGACATTTCTGTTCACTTGGACACAGACTGGCTGAGGGCTTGTGTTTGCTCCTCATCAATGCATCACTGGAAACAAACCTGCCAGCTGAACACTGTGTCCTTCATGCAAGCCAAAACCAGTACCAGCCCTGAAAGCTCTGACTTTATAACTGACTTCACTTCTTTCCATGAGCTCACGCAAACAGCTGCAAGCCATCTCTGAAAGTCACAACCCTGACTTCCATGGAGGTGAAACAGAAATGAGGGAGATGCCTTCAGGAGCTGCTGGTGGCAGAGGCAGCCTGCAAAGGCAATCCCTAGCTGCAGGAGTATTAATGCACCCACAGAACATGTTCATAAACTATTTCAGCAAGCTCCCTGCTAATCCTTAATTCTGAAAAATCTGTGGAAGAGCTGATAACCTGTACAAAGTGTACATGGACTGAGGCATGGACAGTTTGTGCTTCTTCTTCAAGCATCCCAATGGCCCCATGGACCCTACTGGCCACCACGCCACCAAGGCAGGGGCGAATTCACCTGGGACTCAGTCCCTCCATTTGGGGTTGCTAGGGCACATGTAACTCCTGGAGCAGCTCTTCTTGCCCAGCCCCATGCTGGCCAAAAGGGCTTTGGGAGGAGGTGGAAATACTGGAGGGGACAGAGACAGGTGGATGAGGGGCCAGGGTTGCAGTGGGGTGCTGGCTTGCTTGGCTGTGAGTCTAATGGGCCTAAATACCTTAATTAAACACTGCTGAAAGGCATCTGTCATGTCTGCCACTCATTTGGCTGCTTAATGCCAGACTCTTGAAGAGTTTCAGGGCATTGTCTCAAAACCAGAGGAGACCTTACATTTGTTGCTTGAAGTACTAAGGAATTGCTGTGAATCATTTCCTTTGGGGCTTTGGAGTGAGAAGGCTCTTAGGCTGGAAAATACAGTGGATAAAAAGTGAACCTCAAGGACATAAGTGTGAGCTGCCTCATGGGAAGCACAGTGCAGAAAATGCCGGTAGTGGGATTGAAGGAAACACAAATTTATTGGTGCAGCTCAGGGTGTGGGGTTAAGTTTGGTTTTATACAGAGCTGGTGTTTCTGAGTCCCTTTCTCATTGCAGAGAACAACAGAAAAGGCCATCTGCAGCAGATGGCACACCCCAGGAGAGCTGGGGCCTGGGTGTCCCAGGTCACTGGAAGCCCCTCAGACATCCCTCACCCTCTTTGGGCTGAAGGGTCATGGAGCCACACCACATCAGCTTGCACCCATCACTTCCTCTCCTTTTATTGTGGTTTCCTCCTCAGAAAAGAGAAGTGATAGCTGTGCCCTGTCTACAAAAATGCTTTGAGATCCTTGAATGCAGAAGTGCAAAGGGGAACAGGCAGCTTCTTGCTGCTGTGGCTGCCACTGCTGCTGTCCTCAGGAAGGCAAGCAGGGCCACCAGGCTGAGCCTGCTGGTTTGTTAGCAGCTGAATGTGCAAAAAGTAATTAAATACATGTAAAGTGATGTGGCTGGAGTGGGGGCTGTAGCTCAGACCCAGGAAGCTGTGACCGGTCCAGAGAGATGATCCCGTGAAGAACCGTCTTCCCGGGGCCCAGCTTCTTCCCTCAGCCGTAGCCGGAGTGCCTTTGCAGAGAGGCTCTCAGCTCTTTAGAGATTGTCAACTCGTGATTTCAGCTCTTTGCTCTGCAGGGCAATCTCCAAGCCAGACCAGGAGGAGAGAGACGAGAGACCCATATAGCAGTTCCGCATGGGGTAGCTTTGTTAGTCCGCACCCTGCAAAGGGGAGGCCAGGGACAAGCTCTCTCTGATCCCCTATCTTATAGGGATACAGGGGTGGGTGTCAGGGGGTAAAGGCCAATGGGTTACAAAGGATCTGCATAGGGTCTCCTAGAGGATTCTGGGTCTGTCTTCTTCTCACCATAACTGAAAGGTGGCTGTCTTTCCAGGGGAGTTCTGCTGGGAGGTTGTGCAGTCTCCTTATCTCAGCAGGCCTCTCTCCAGGGCAAGAGGCTGGGCATACCCCACAGTAAAGCAGAGGACAGGCACCCAATTCCTTTAGTTTATTCCTCAAAAGTACATTAAAAAATGTGAATGCTTTCAGATTTTAGTCATGGGGAAAAATCCAGGAAGAGTGTGTTTTTCCTTTCCAGCCTTACCTGGTTGCTCATCCTCACCATTCTCCCCTGACATTTGCCACATCTTCTCTTCTTCATATCCATCCCAACTACACAAACAATGCTCTGCTCTCTCTCCATTCATCCAGTCTCCCTTACCTGGCACTCAGAAGTACAAATACTCAGCTGGCTGTGTGACTACAGATGGAGCCACAGCTTGCACAGTGAACAGACCCATCACTCAGAGAATTAAAACCCAGGGCAGAAAGACCCATGACATCACAGAAGACACTCCTGGAAACAAGTGAACCAGTGGTTATCTGCCAGGCCATGCCTGCCCACTTCCAGACTGCTCTGAATATCTCACACCAGAGCTCTAAGAAG
Organism: Corvus kubaryi; assembly: GCF_017639235.1. Taxonomy (NCBI): domain Eukaryota; kingdom Metazoa; phylum Chordata; class Aves; order Passeriformes; family Corvidae; genus Corvus; species Corvus kubaryi. The sequence goes on from NW_024582054.1 coordinate 26,878,418, forward strand.
CTCTGTGGCTATGCAGGGAATGTGGATTTCCCTCTTGAGCCCAGAGCCACAACCACTTGGTGCCCACAGCAGGAGCATGAGTGCAGCCCTCTCTCCTCACAGGTGGAGCTAATGTGTTAAATGACCTTCTACCATCTCATGTTGTTTGCAGACAGGCAAACAGCCTGTCAGGCCTGGCTGTCACTTGTCCTGCCAAGTCCCCGAGGCAGATCAGTGTTAGCAGAGAGATGGAAAATCGCTGCCTTCCTTCTTAGCTTTTATTTGTTAAAAAAATTCTACTGGTTACTGGCAAAATTTGTGGAGTTAACTACAGGAGATCAATAACTGCTAGATTTTTATATTGTTTGAGACTACTCAGCACAAGGATAACAGCTGCTTTTTGCTTCTGAGAAAGGTCTAGAAGGAAACCATCACTCAGCTATTCAGCCAGGTGCTTCTCATCAAAGGAAAAGTCATTTGCTTCATAAGGAAATGCTTCTAAATTTGGATTCACCTCATCAGGAGGGTACCAGATATGTGCACTCTGTGCTGTGAACAAGGTCAGAAGAAAAATCCATACCTCATGCATTAAATTCTGGGCTAGAGAGGGTGGACACTGGTGCAGTAAAAAATTAGGGAATGCTATATCAACAAAGGTAAATGAACATTAAGCAGCGCTGTGTGCAGGTACCAGTATGACAGCAGTGCACCCTTTGTGGTAAGCCCTGTACAAGCCTATTTTTATCCCTCTTCTTTGAGTCAGAAGCAGCAAACACAACACTCCGGCGCCGTCTCCAGACAGTAAGGCTGGTTCTTGAAAAAACATTCCTGTTAAAGCATCTGCACCTCTCACACCTACCCCCTTATATTCAGCATCTCCAGAGAAAGTGGGCAGTTTTCCAGCCTCCTGTGGAGGAGCAAGAGGGTTGACTTTTCTCAGTGCCCTGGCCATTAGTAGCTGTGCGCAGCCAGGTTGGTGTCACAGAGGCAAGGCTGGGGCTCTCCCAGGGCAGTGGGATGCAGTGGAGGGCAGGGATACCTCTGTGTGTTATCTAATATACCTCGGGTGGCCACTGTGACACAGCCCGAACTCACAGACAGACCAGAGATCACAGCAGGCAAAGAAGCCAGGAATGAATTAGCCCACAGATAAAGCTCTTTCTGAGGAAACATGAGAGACTTTTGGAGAAACAGTGAGAAAGTTGTTTATTGAGGAACATATAGGCTGGTGAAATGTGCCCACATGCCTGAAGACGAAGACCCCAAGGAAACCCTACACAGACTATGCTGGGACAGGCTGCCACAAACACAAGCCAGCCCAGGGGAGGATGTGATTTTGAATCTAAAGGACAAAGCCAGCACAAGGACAAATGGTTGATTGTCAGCAATCTTAGGTGGGACACTGCCAGACTGCAGCTGGCAGGGAGGCTTGAGACCAGGGCGATGGCAGTATTTTGGGAAGAGGTTTGATGAGTTAGAGAGGGGATGTGTAGGAAGTGGTGCTTGCCACAGCCAAGGTCAGCAGGCAGCAATCCCCACAGTGCCAGCCAGCAGGTGTGGGTTGGCTCTGGTCCCTGGAAGGGCACCCAGCGGTGCCTGGCCAGGGCTGAGCTGTGTGCCCAGGCACGAGCCCATGCCCCACTCTGGCTGATTCCATGTGAAGGGGCTGTGCTCACACCAAGCAGCCCTGGAGCTGTTTGCTGGCGATAGAGCCCAGGAGCTGGAAGGGTGCCCTGGGTGTGTCCCACTGCCTATCTCACCACCAAGGGCCTTCTATTGCCTTCATTTGCTTGCCCTGCTATGCAAACAAGATGGACAGCAATTCTTGGAAGTGCTGCCCTTCTCCATATGCTAAACCAGCAGGAGTGGAAGAACAAAGCCCCTAGGTCAGCACGCTGGGATTCACAAGTACACACGAAGCAGAACTTGGGATCAGATTTTTGACCAGGACTTCCTATGGCCCATTTCTGTTCTGGCCATGCTTGTATTTATTTTGTTGTTGTTGTAAGGCAAATCTTCTATCATTATATCATCGATCTAGGGGGTTCTTGACCAGGAAGAGCCAGCTTAAGTTGGGTCTTCAGTTCATATTGACCCTGAGGTAAAAGCTCACAGTCCCAGGCAGTGTTTGCTCTGCTAAGCAGGTCATAATGCTGTTACCATCTGGCCTTTCATGCCACCTCCTGTGCATGGGTTTGCACATACAAATGACTTTGCTGGATGAAGTAATAGAGTTTGCATTTATAAGCCAGAAACAACTGAGAGACAAAAAAAAAAAAAAGCTGGCTAAGCACTGGTGTCATGGTATTTTCAGAAAGGAGCTCCATTAACCTAAACCTCCTTCTGCTCACTGAGTTGCTTAGTGCTTCTCCTACCATTTACATTTGTGAAGGGCTTTTTAAAAACTCCTTCATGACAGCATTTATGTTGAAGAGTTGTATTTAAGAAATATACTCAGTCTGAAAAATGCAGACACATTCATCTTCTTCCACTTTAGTGTTTAATTTTCCGAAAATCACAATCTTTTCTTGACTGGGCACACGATGAGAGCAGCTGCAGTGCCCTGTCTGAGCCATTTATCAGACCCCTCAGAGCCTCAAGCCTTCAGGAATTTAACACCAGTGGCTGAAGACATATCAGCACCATCTAAACATCTGCCAGTGCTTTCTTGGCACTGTGAGCAGACAGGTTCTCCTCTCCCTCTCCACAGGCCAGGCACTTGAAATGAGAAGAGGCTGAGGACTTTGCAAGACTGCATTCCAGATAACTTTGGAGAACCATGTGTTTAGGGATGAAAGTCAGAGCTGGGTTCTTTAAACAAGTGAAGGAGCTGAATCCTGTTCCCTACAAATCCACATGCAATAATCCCTCTGACTTCCTGCACGGCCAAAATGCCATGTTTGTTTTATTTGTTCTACTAGTTATTTTGCAAAAAGGTAAAGCCAACAAAGAAGTAAAAGCCCTGCTGCTTTCAGTTAGAAAAGTGACAAGTCAGGTTGGCAATAAAAGCCCTGATGAAAGCTGAGGAACTGCTTTTCCTGTTCTGCACCCTGTGACAGTACAGCAGCCAATAAGTACTGCAGCTTATTTTGAGAAGTGTGTCATGCACTCCAGTTATAGACAGAAAGCAGCAGATTAGGTTGTGCCCTGTTTCTTCCAAGACTCTCATGAGATTTAGGGGACCAGGCACGAGTCTGATGCCCAAGACAAAATGGGTAGGTAAAGAAATGGAATTTCTCACACCCTGAAAGGCAGCAGCTGTGCACAGTAGAGAGCAAGGATCTGGAGCAGTGTACAGAAAGAGAAAGCTGGTGCTGTGCCTCCCCCTTCCTTCCCAAACAAAACCTATTTGCACCAAACTGCAGTGACACCTTAGCCGAGGGACCATGTGGCTTCGTGCTTCAAAGTAGAACCATCCTGGTGAGATTAAAAGGTCACAGCAAATAACAAATCAGAAGGAAAATCAAGGAGCGGCCCAAGACACTGCAAGGTGTTGTCAAGGGTGGGTTTTCCACCCACACTGAGGAGGAGAGATGAGATATCCTACAGCAGAGAGTGATGTGCTGCCATGAAGAAAAGAACAATGGTCCAGGCAGACAGCAGACACTCCCAACACACCCAGCAGCTCATACAATGCCTGGAAGCATCCAAGTGCCTGTTGCAAAGAAAAGAAGTGTTTTAACCCTTTGATGTGAGGGAAGGGGTTGCTTTCATCCATAGTCAGAGGCTCCTGTCTGCACCGAGGCTCTGCAGATTGAGTCACAAAAAGAGTTGGGGTTGCCTTTTGCAGTCCTGTGTTTCTCCAGGTGGGCTGATGCCCTTTGCATCCACAATGGGAGGAGGGAAGGAGCTTCTTCCTACAAGGTGAATTCATGTGAGGGAGAGGCCGGGATTAAAACTGGCAATCACAAGCAGGAATAGCAGTACAGGTGTTTGTGCAGGAAGGTGAGAATTTCATGGAAAGGTCTTGGAGAGACCAAAGCTGACATCCCAATATTTACATTCAAAAATCATATTTGAAACAGGTTCAGTGATCTGTGAACTGCTTGACCCCTGGGAAGGGTTGCTCTGCTGCCAGTTGTGGTGGCTTATCTCTGCAGTGGTGGCTTATCTTTGCAGTGCCTCCATGCAGACACAGCCAGGGTTGGAGCTGTGGCGGGACACTGAAGTCAGGCTGGAAACTCCAGTTCAGCCCATGGCTTCAGACTGAGGCAGGTACTGAAGCCATGCACAGACATCTACCCTTCTCCCCAGGGTCACCTGTCTAATTCCTCACTGTGCTGGGTATTGAACAAATAGAAAGATCTAATCCGTAACTCAGGAACCATCAACTCAAGGGCCAGATATCAAAAGACCTTCCCAGGCCTGTGGTAACGATTGCCACCCACATCTATGTTCTTCCTTTTAAATATTGTTCCCTTGAAATACAGAGTACACAGAGAAAGCTTCACCTTAAAACAGCCTGGCAATCACTAATGCAAGTGATACAAGGCACTGTCTGCCTTAATCCAGACTATGTGGAAGAGAATGTGTTCATTGCCAAAGAGCTACACAAGCCTCTAAAACCCCAGAGAGAGAGTGCCCTTGATTGCATGAGCAGATGAGCATGCCAGAAAGCAGAAGGCGCTCCTATTTTCAGCAGCTGAACATGTAACACTAAGGAAGGGTGTGGGAATAAGGAGGCGGCTTAGCAAAATGACAAGTTTCTAGTGAGTATGGACATCTCTTTAAGTGCCCTTTTAGAGCTCTCTGAGCAGTTTTCTTCAGATGTTTGGGAACTATCTCTGAATGAGGCCTCTTTTGGAGGTTTCAGATCAAATAGCTGAAATATGCCTCATTTTCTGGTTAGAGACCTTCCCTTCAGTTGCCCACCTTGATAACTCAGGGAAGAGAAGTTTCCATCTGAATCCTTTCTGCCTTTTGAACTTCCAGAAGATCACAGAATCAGATGTGGAACAGGAAGGGACGTGGGGGTTGCAGGTTTTCAAGCATCCGCATGAGTTAATGGCACATAGGATGCCTGGCACAGCAGGAGCCATCTGGCACCTCATATTCACGGGATGCAACTGGAGCAGTGACCTTCTTGGGGGGCTGGCTGGCAGTGGGCACAGCCTGGGGCAGTGGATCCCAGATGGTGGGAGCCAGCCACGGCTGGCACACGGAGCTGTGGTGCAGGCAGGAGCCTCTGCCCAGCACAGCTCTCACCCTTGCTGCGGGCAGGCCAGGGGCAGGAACCAGTGCCAGGAGTCCTGCACTTGATAGGTGAGATCAGACAGGTCGGGGCTTATGCAGGATCCTATGCTGAACGTGAGTCACCTCTGTGATGCTCTTGCAAGGAAGGTGTTCCTGGCTGTATTTATAGGACTGTAATAGCTAAAATATAAAAGGCAATTATGCCGTGCTACTAATTGCCAATGACTCCCTAGCTGTAGTCCTGTGTCCGTTTTTGGGAATAGTACTTCAAGAAATAGACCCATGGTGAGCATATATGGGAGAGATACCTGAGCAAGAGAAATGTAAATAACGTGGGGTTATTCTGTGATGGAATACTGAAGCTGTTTGGGTGCTTAGTCTATAAAAGCAACTGCTAAAAGGGGAGCTGAGGAAACAGCTACTTTCTGTGAATAATAAAGGATTAGTTATTTATTACTAATCATTGCTTACCCTCCAGACTCATCAAGATAGAGTAAGAAGAAAAAAACCAGTATTATTTAAATCTTTAGATGAAAAGAAGAGTCAAGCTGTTAGGAAAAAACTTGCTAATTATAGAAGTAAAGAGCTAGAACAGGCTGCCAGCAGAGGATGTGGATTCTCTGAGAAGGTTACACAAATATTTGTCACTCATGATCTGTTGATATTAATCCCCTCTCTTAATGCAAAGGTTTTCATTAAATGCTCTCCTTACATCCCTTCCAAGTTACTAATTCTTCTGTGGTCTAAGTCACTAATTCTGTGACTTAATGTCAGCCAGACTTCTGCTTCCCAGCTTCCTATGAAAAAATGCCTTCATTTGGTGGCTGTGGGCTCCTGAAAAGTGTACTCCCACACAGACAGTGAAGGCATGTTAGAGATGATCATCTAAATTTTAACACCCTGCATACTGGGTATGCTGCAGCCTATCCCACAGACTGGTCTCCAAAGCCAATTAGGAACAAGGAACAATAACAGCCTGAGCTCCCCAGAGGTGCTCTGAAATCAAACTCATCAATGTCAGTGAAATCTGCTGAGGCTGTGACAAAACTAGTAATGGTATACTCAGAGTAGGATTTATATTATTTGCAGGAAATTATCTAAATGTGAAGCCAGATACAGAATAAGGAGTTTCAAAAGAAATACTGAATAACTTTTTAAGCATTGTTACTTAGCCACATTACCATCATAGGATGGCTTCTTGTCCATAAGAATTTAACAGAACCTTACAGCTACTCTGAAATGGACATTTCCAAACCAGGGTAAGCTAAAGAGAAATATGTGACATGTACTAGCATATCCACAGAAGACTTAAGAAGGCAGATACTCAAGGACTCAAAGGCATCTTCGAGGTAATCAAGTTAAGGCAACATCTCATAGAGCTTCCTTAAGAAATTGCATTTTTTTCTCATTTCCAGCCCGGCTCATTTCCATCTATTTGTATCTTTGCCCACACCATCCATTAACTTAAGTAATTGTTCTTTCAGCTTTGATACTTACCTTATTTAGAGAGAACAATCTAACATTTTTTTTCCTCAGTTTTCATTTTTCTGGGCTACAAAACCAGCTCTTTTACTGCCTTCCACTAAAGCAGGCCTTTCACACTCCTGGGCTTTATTGCACCTCTTGTGGTCATTAAGCTTCCCTGAGTGGGAATGACCAAAAGTGCATATGATATCTCAAAGGGGGTTCCTTACTCCCCTGTGCAATGACAGTAATGTTTCCCTTTCTGTCATGGAGATATTGTCTCTGGTGCATTCTAGGAACATCTTCATTATCTTTATGTCCATACCACACAGGGATAGCTAGAAATACTCCAGAAAGCTCTGTGTGAGGTAATGTCAAAACTGAGAAGGATACTGGAAGTGACCACTCAAACTTCCACGTGAAGCTCTATACAGCTTCAGTGAGTCAAGATCAATTGGCCTTGCATTAAATACAAATACTGCATCTGCTAGTCTTCAGTCATACAGCGTCATCCTATAAATCATCATCCCATATAGCATCATCCCATAGTAAGCAAGTCAGTATGCAATTGTATAATGAACTTTCGATGTGCAGGTGTGTGGCTGACTTTGTATCACATGATCAGAAATTGCACAGTTGGTGAAGGTCCAGATCTTTTCCACGCTCAGGTCCTTGAGATATTCAGCAGCTGACTTTGCTCTCTGGATTTATAGGAATACAGCCTTGTGACCTAAGACCAAAACCAAATTTCCTATGGTTTAACCTTATCCTGTGACCCCCTAAATGCTTAGCAGAGTCTGTCTAAAACACTGGCATCTTTGACTGTTATCCTTGATTATTTGGACCTGACCCTAACCCTCTGACTGAGTTCCTGGCCTACCCTCAGACCTGCTTTAGCACCAGCCTTGTCTGGTGATCTGGACTCCTGGCAGAGCCTGGGTTTTGTCTCAGGACTTGCCCTGCCCTGCCCTGCTGTCAGGCTGCCTCCTGGAGCCCCCTCCCATTCTCCACTTTGCCTCCCACCTTCCATCCGCTGAGTGTATCAGCAATATTTGTGGTTTTAGTCACCTTGTTTGCTGTTCTTCTACCTCCTCATGGTTTCTTATTTGTTGCTGCAACCTCCTAACACTCTCTTTTTCTGTACCAGGATTGAAGCTCATAAAAGTCCTCCCAGCTGTCTTGTATCTCAAACAGCTTCTTCACAACGACCAGGGCCTTGGTCCCAGAGATCCATAACACAGTAACTCATGTGGAGAACATGTATTTTTTCAGTGTCTCCAGGTCTGACCAAGTGAGAAAAATCTATCTTTGCCAGAGAAATACACCCTAAATGTCAGCTGCTAGGTTTGCACCAGGACAGAGAAATAAGTCAGCCATCAGTGAAGCGGTGGAAACAATGCCCACAAAAGAATTAGTAACTTGGGAAAAAACTTGTGCTTGGGAAGAACAAGATGAACCAGATATGATGAAATCTGCCACAAAACTGAATTAATGGTTATTAATGTAAAGAGAGAGACAAAATACAGCAGAAACACAATAGCTCTGTAGAAACAAAGGAGACAATAAACTGGCTTCTGCTTTGAAAACAGGGATGCTGAGAAATGTTCCAAAACACTGAGTTGAAATGAGGCTATTCTGAGGTTTTTCTAAAACAGCCACTGGGTTTACTGCATGTCAGTAATCTTTCCAGCTAATGTTCTGCAGACTTTCAGTGATCCCTGGCACTTTTAGAAGCTCCCAAAAGGCAACTGTGGTCAGCAGATTTTAATTAGCCACAGGCATTTTTGGAGTTTATAACTTGAAGAAGGTTGAAAACCACAGTGGACAACCCATATGAATGTCCACTTGTGTATATATGTGCAGCAAGATGTTTTTGAGTTTATTATATATTTTTTCTTTAGAGTTTAGTACTCTTAATAATGAAAATTTGAAAACACATCTATATATGACAGCAATGTAAATCATTCTTCTACACTATGGACACACTTGCTAAGCAGTCTCCCGTTTTAACTGATGATTTCAAAGACCTTTGCCATGAACTGGAGCGGACTCTCCCTGAAGAACCTTTTTATCTAGTTTGGCTCCTATTGCATTTGCCTAAGCAAACTCATAATTCCAGTTGAGTGAAAGCATCAGCGAGAAGTTCTGATCTGAAAACCACTCACACATAGTTCCTTCAAACAACAACACACCTACTATTGATGCAAAACCACTCCAACGTAGCAGAGGTTGAAAATGTTTCTAATCCCCCTCTGCACTCAAAATTATTGATTGCTAGAATATCCAAACGGCAAAGCAAGCTGGGCGTGAAGATGATGCCATGAAGAAAGTACTGAAAATAAGTAATTCAGTTTTACAATTACAGTTCTACAGAACTAATATTAATATTATTTTTCAATTTCCTTTGAAACAATACATCAAACAGTGTACATGTATGGACTCCAAGTTGGAAATTTTTGTCAGAACTGGAAAAACTCCTGAAAAATTGCAAAATACTGCTTATAATTTGCTTCGGATTCAGAGAATAGAGATTTTCAAAGGAGCTCAGCCTGTTTGGGTGTATTTGCTTGGTAGCCAAGCAAATCCGGAGCTGAGAGGCAATTCAGCGGTGGCCTATAAATATATTGCAGACTACATGCTAGGGGAGAAGAAAAGCTTCTCATGAATATGTTTATGCTGGAAATTAGAAGGTTACTCAGTCCTCACAGCAATGATGCTTAGGAACAACCTTTCACTGGAGAAATGAGGCAAAGCCATTTTAAGTGGCATTTTGATTAGCTGCAGGGATGATCCTGTGGTTGTCTGTGACAAGAAATGACAGTGTTTGGGTCTCTGGATGGGCTCCTTTTCAAAACATGCCCTTACTTGTCACGGTGGCAACTTTGGATGCTGAGTGTTTTGGAAAATCTGGCTTTTACTACATGTCTGAAAGTGAGCAGAGGCCATTCATAAATATCCATGATGGTGGAGCTCTTCAAACCTCCTTTTCATGTGGTATTAACATGAGGCATCTGGAAGGTAAGAGACACTTGATCACAGGCTCCAGGTTTATTTGAATAAAACGTTATGAAGAATTTTCTTTAAAAACCTAATAAATTCAGCATAAACACACAAAAGTTATCTTACTCAGACTTGCTAGCAGTTATGATACAACCCCTTCCAATTACCAGTTTATTATAGGGTATAACCTTCATGCTGCACACTGCCTTATGCAAGCTGTGCTGATATTCCAAGAGTGTGCTAGGAGTTGCCACGACCACACATTTCAGAGAGAATGAAGGTAATTATGGTATCCCAGGAGATGGGTGGCACCCTCTTGCCCAAGGGCACTCCAAGGTTAACCCCTATCAGCTACATCGTGCCCAGGAGGAGCACTTAGGGTGACATAGTGTGGAAAACAATGTGGAACTGCAGGGTGTAGACAAGGTACAACTGCAGCAAGCCAAAAGGGAGCTTTGCTTTGCTTGCTTTTCTTGTCATAAGACCAGATTAAATTGATCAAACCTGACAACTGCACTAGTTTTTCGTTTTGTTTTCCTTTCTTGTCTCTCTGCTTCTTTGGGGTTTGATTTGGCTCACGGACTCTTGGTGGCCATGATCACAGATTGGTTTGGGGTATGTGTTCTGGACCCCAGTAAGGACGTTGCACTGCATCACTGTGTTTCCTCCCTCGTGAGATGCTTTTGATTAGCTGCCTGAAATACAGGTTTCACAAGGAACTCCTGTGGCACAGAAGTTTGTCTGGCAAAACTAATTGAGGAGAAATGGCCCAATTAAGAAACTCATTGTACTTTTCCATTTCTAATGGCAAACTCTGCAACAATTTATGTCCTGTAGGAATAGTTCGCAGACTTAGAAAAGATCCTCATTATTTTTTGAGCTGACAAGCAGTGCAATGCATGCAATCGCCTGTTTGGCAGTCCCCAGAACCAAATGCTGAAGAGAGAAAGGGTAAGGGGTTGTGCAAAGCCTTCAACAAAAGCACAGCTCATTCTCAGCTTCTTCAGTTAATGACCAGCTTTCAGCTGACATGTGCATGCCTACCCATGTAACTGAAAGCATTATGGACACCATTGTTTCATGTAGCAAACCAGAATGATACCCAGGTCAGCCCCACCACAGCTCAGCAAAAGCTTTAAACGTAATTTCTCAGCTTCATCTAAAACAGAAAGCCCGAGAGTGTTTCAGGGACTATTCCCCTAAGAATCCGCTTTCTCAATGAAAGCTCATAAGCAACAGAGGAACAGACACAGAGCTCACTCAAAACATCAGCTCTGAAAAACATTTGGTCATGTCTCTTCTAGCAGTTTCCCCTAGCAGGAATGGTTTGCTGGATCCTGCCATTTAAATGTCTCCTGCTGGCAGCCAGTTTGAACCCTCCGGCCTTCAATCCATGAGCTCAGTGCTAATGTCCTTCCACTCCTTAAAGTTCTCAGCTGAGAATTCTCCAAAGGAGAGGATACACCTAAAATAAATACAAGACTATACAAATATAATAAAATATGGAGTTCTTCCAGTTAAACCATTTCAGGCACCAAAATCTGCCTGTCCCAAACACAAATTATTCTTACAAGGTAAATTCTCTCCTTTGACAAGTAAACAGGCAATCAAGACAAACAGGTCAGCAGCTGGCTGGGCAACGTCTAGAGCCATGGCCCAGAGGATTTACTTGTCTTTGAAGAATATATTTCCTTCAAATAAGCTCTATTGTTAAAAGGGAAAGAAGATACAGTGAAGTTGTTACCTACAGGAACACTCAACCTTTATAAACCTTAGCCTTATCCACTATCTTCTGGGTAAGACTTTTCCAGACCCTGTAGCACTTTGGCATGATTGTACTTGGTAGAAAGGTACAAAAAAAGACTTTGGTGGTCTTTTCCAACCTTAATGATTCTATAAGGGTTCTATGATCACTTGTGACATGATCATGGAAGTGCAGTTGAAAGCTACTGGTTTCTTTTCCATACAAGATTCATTTGTATTCCCTTCATCATATCCCATTAGTAAAGCAAAAAATTCCTACTTCTCTGTAGGAGTCGATGGTTGACACCTTTCCCTCTTCCTCCTCCAGTTATTTAACTATGCAAGTTGATCTAATGACTTGCTGCTACCAAAAATCTCACCATTCGCTCCCTAGCCCATGGCTGCACCACCCACCCCTTCATTTTGCCGTAGCTCTGGCCCACATACCTTTCTAAAAGCCAGTTTGGCTCATTAAATCCCCTCCTCCATTTTTGTTGTTTGTTTTCTCCCATTTTATTGGGTTAAATCAGCTCACTGTAGTTAGCCAAGCAGCAGAAACTGCACAAAGACAGCAGCTTTCTGGGCAGAAACAGAATTCCCAATTTCCATCAGCACTGAGCCAGTAACATGGCTCACTGCATCTCGAAAAAACACACGGAGCCAACAGAGCAGTCAGGGAACCTGCCTCATGTGCACAGCGTAAAACCAGGTTAGCTGAGCTCCTGCTAAAGGCTCTGCAATCCATGCTGACTTTGCACGAAGACTCACGCCATCAGTTTCGCCAGCTCATCTGCTCAGGCAGCATCCTTCAACAGCAAAGTGGCAAGATCTGAACGCTGCCACAAGCACTGCTGCAGTGATCATCCAAGTGGAACCCTGGAGGGTGCAAAGCTACTGCTGAGGATTGCAGAGAAAACCAATAGGCACCAGATTTAGCAAGTAGGAGTGGTATCCACACAAAGAACTTTATTTTAATCAATACAGCAGTGAAAAAGCAAACTTTTAAAGAAGGAGGGGGAAAAAAAAGAGAGCTTTATGTCTGTATGTTTAATAAAAACACTTGCTCTAAGACAAAAATAATTTACATTCTGATAACTCACATTCAAAAACAGAGAAAGGCATCAGGGCATAACATTCAAATGAATACCTAGTAAAAGCAGTAATGTATTTGTATTAATAATCAAGAATGTAACACCGCAATATTTAATCTTGGATCTGTGTATCCAAACGTCATCTCCTACACAGCAATAACTGAAGACAGATACACCATTAGGAGCACAGACACTGATTTCTGTTACATTAAAAAAGTAGGAACTGTAGTTAAAAATCATCTCCAAACTGGCACCACTCTGAGTGGCAAACAACAAAAAATAAACACTGAAATAGCTAAAGAAAAATATTTAAAAAAGAAATTCAGTTAACAAATAGGAATCACGATGCAGGATTACCTCTCCTCCAAATATCCACTTGATTATTTTGCTCCAAGGTACATAACACAGCACACAGAAGAGTTATTCTATTTTAGTATAGTACTAAAATGCAGGCTTTTGCCATTTGGTCCATTTACATTTTGTTGATTATTTTAGCCTGCTGTATTGGAAAGAAAAGTTGTGTGTCTCTGAATCTTTGGATACAAAAAACAGAGAAATTACATTCTTCAGCATAAAAGCAAATTTTTGAGAAACTTGTGCATTTCTTCTTTTTTGGGGGGTTTTTCTGGTTTTTTGGTTTGTTTTTTTGTTTGGTTTTTTTTTTTTTTTTTTGGTTAAGCACATTTATTTTATTACTTTCAGTCATGCAAAAACTGTGAATTAATCCCATTCCAGATGAGAATTTTACCATAAAATTTAAATAGTCAATTTATCAGACTACAGAACAAAGGAAAAAAGCTTAATCCACGTAATATCTTGCTACTGAACTCTATTCAGTTAGTCAAATTACACTAACCTTATACATTTGCATTCTTAGAGATGCAGGCATAACAATTCATTCGGAAAAACTAAAAGACGTGTTTAAAATAGAACAGATATGATAACTATACTTACTCATTTTTACATTAGAGGCTCAAACATTTATAAAACTACATGTATCCTCGACAGAACACAGACACTACATTGTTTAAACAAACTAAAAGTAACCACTGCAGACCCGACAGTAATACTAAAGAAAAATTAATAATATTATTACAATATCAAATCCTTATCTTTCCTAAAAATTCAAGTGCAAATCACAAGTTGCAATTCAAATGTGTAGAGAGCTTGAAATGAGTAAAATAATTTAGGTGTATAACACTACTAATATTCTGTGTTAGCCACATAATATTCAAATAGAGATTGGAATTTCAGTTAGGGGAAATATTTTTTAGTGAAGGAGAGATAAAGCCAATGGTGTTGTCTCTGAAGGAACACGAAGAATCCTCCAACAAACATTCTGTCATTGCCAAATTGTGCCTTAGGCACTGTACTCAATTAGGTCAGTTTAGGCAAGTAGATTTGCAAAGCAATCACCTGTACAATCACAAACAAAATCTATTCACACTCTGAAGGTATGCAGCCTTCAATCAACATCTCATACTGTGTTATGGAACACATATATTATTCCTGTAGCAATAGGCACAGAAGACCTGTCCAAAGTCCCCCATCTCCACACCAATGCTTTAGTTTTTAAAGCAGAATCCGTATTTCCCAAATTTGATACTCATTCTCAGGACTCCATAGGGCAACTATCACCTATTGTATTATGTTAACTTGACATATACTACAGCAGAATTAGATATATACGTGAAAAATCCAGTTTGCAAAGATTAAAAATGTATCAAGCTGCCAGTAAACAGTTCCTATATCTACATATGACGGTGCAAGTTAGCAGTGTCATAAAGGCACTTGTCTCTCACAGACAGTACTGTCTTCTCCATCAGTCAAAAATAGATCTTAAAAATATTTATTGTAACATCCGAAATGGTTTTTACTCCTTAAAGAGGTGCAAATCATCATCTACAGAACAATAATTCATTAGTTCCTCCTGAAAGAGCTGAGTGCAAATTATCCGTGATTAATATATCTTTACACTTAATTCATTTTAATGCCATGCTCTCAAAAAAAGTCAAAAAACATGCTATAGTAGAAATGTGATTGGCACTAGCAGCCACAAATAAAAAGGTAGGTGCATACAACAGTATACAAGCAAGCTTATTTATGATGCTACTAAAACAATTAAGTGAATGAGTTGCAAAGAGAGACATTTCCCACAAGTCTTTCCAAGACATGCTTGAAGCCACACCTGACCATGTAGCACACACTTACATCGTTAGGGACATCTTTACAGCTGGCTACCTAATTTTACAAAAATAATTCCGAAATGCACATTTCACTTCAAAGTGAACTCTGTTTCTGTTTTCGTCAAATGTGAAAACCAGATGCAACAGCAGAGCTTAAAAAGACACCTAAGCAGCCACTACATAAAGTTCAGTGCAGTTTTCAAGGGTTTATGGATGGCAGCTTGGAATCCTCGAAATCCCCTTTATCTGTTCGGTATAAACGTACAGATTTTCCTCTCCAAGTCTCAGTACCTTAAAGCAGTAACTTGAAAGAATTTCCACCAACAAAAGACCTGGTTTTGCAAATCAAAGGGCTCAGGTATTACAAAAATTGACATAATTGGTTTTGCCTATGTAAATGCTAATTTGCAGCTGGCATTATAGGTCTGTTAACAGAGAAATCTAGATGGTATGACGGATGGAATAAATCAAGTAAATCCAAAAGCCAGCAGGCTTTTTGCCCTTAGTACTTTATGTCATAACAGCACATTAAGAGTACATCCAGACTGCTGTGAAGTTGCTGGATGGAGCTTAATGCCTGAATACTAATTTTCATGTCCAGTCTCCTTAAATAGTTTTGCCAGTACTATACCACAAGGAAGTTTCTGTGTCTTTGAAAAACCTGCATTCACTGAACATTGCACAAGGCTACTGAAAGAAAAACAAGGAAGAAGAAAAAAAAAAAAACCAAGCTATTTGATCAAGTATTAAGCTATTCCTTCAGAGAATTGCACTTCTTTGCTTATAGCAGTGACCAGAATTGCTGATGGTGTACTGACAGTTGCCATGGCAAGTGGGTGACTGCGTGGGATAGCAGACATATAGCCAAGTCAACTGCTTATGCAATCTCCATTATTTCTGCAAGCACAGAACACTTTATTATGTGCTGCCAATGATCTTCATAAAGTGCCAAAGGGAAAAATGTTCTGTGTCAGGCCATGGCTGTTTCAGTATTCCCATTCATCTGTTTTCATGTCCAGATAGTAAAGAATATTCTGTGCAAGCTTTACTGCCTGCTTCCTGGCAGCCTTACACCGCTCGTCACCTTGCGGATCAACAGCGTCCAGGGCTAGAAGTTGTTTTGTAAGAAGTTCTTCCAGTCTCATGTAATTTTTATCCGTTCTGTTTCCATCAAATGAAATCACCTCTTGCTGAATTTGAGACAAGTTTCCAAGAACAGTCCAAACTGCTTTATGAGACTGATGTTCAGCAGCAGTTTGCTCTGGATACATTTCCCTTTTTTCCAGCGCTTCCTTCAAATCAATATATGTTATAAGAGTCTGAACTTCAATTACTGCTCTTCTCCTGGCCTCTCTAATACATGGATTTTTTCCTGGACTCACTTCATCTAGCTGGGCAATTAATCCCTGCAATTCTGCTTTGGATCCCAGATACAAATCAGAAGCATTCTCTGTTTTTAAAAGTAAAGAATTAACTTCCTTCATCTTCTTGCGGATCTCTTCTATTTTTAGAATGGACTGATTTTGTGCCAAATCGTAAGCGTGAGTAGAATTTGCTTCTTCATCCAAGTCCAGGTATTTCTGCAATTTATTGATCTCTTCTATTACTTCCTTTCTGTAATTTCTTATTTCCGTGTGACCGCAGACATCTAAAGCATCCAAATCAGCAATGAGGCCTGTGAGCACACAGGACAGATGCCTGCAGGTATCATTACTACTCACTCCCATTAGAAGCGCAATAAGGGTTCCTCTGGCTTTGTTCACATCACACATTACAGAGTTAATTTTGGAGACAGAAGGATGTGCATCATTAGAGAGTGGCAGGGACAGCTGTTGCTTTACACCACTCTCTATAATCTCCTGAACAGCACATACCTTTGTCAGAGTGCGGTATCTTGCTTTGCGTAGAGAAACTTTCCCTCCAGTTTTCACCTGGGTAAGCCTCAATACGATGTCCTGAATTCCTTCTTCAAATTCATCACTTTTACAGTTTCCTCCTTTGTAAAAAGGTGTAATCTCGCGTTGCACAAGTGACTGTGCCTCCTTGAATAAAGCCTCTATTTCCAGTCTGCGGGGATGGTTTGCATTTTGTTCCAGTTCCTTCAGCAGCCTCTCGGTTTCCTGGGCAGCTCGCTTTCTGGCTTGCTGAATATCCCCCTTCCCTTCGGTGTCTACAGAATCTATTTCAAAAAGCTGTTTAGTAAGGCTCCTTTCCAATTTCTTGTAATCTCGGTCGGTAGACAGACCACTGAAGACAGCCACTTGCTGTTCGATCTCTTTGACTTCTTTCTGTATTTCATGTAACCGTTTTATGGATGGGTGTTGGTTACCCATATCCATTCCTCTTCTCTCGTCCAGCTCCAGATGAACTACAAGGAAAATGAGAACAAGACTTGCTTAAGTGCTACATGAGCACGCGTCGCAACTTTTACATTCTGAAACATTTCAGCATTACAGCTATTTTAAGTACCTTCACCAATACGAATAAACCACTTGGCTGATATTTCACAGGCCTTTAATTTTTTACACCTTTCTCCCGGTCGGGCCGCAGGGGTGATGCTTTAGTTGCCACACGCCCAGCTCTCTCGGCTGTTCACCCAAAGCCTTCCCCACCTGCTCTGCGGCTGAAGCCGCCGCAGAACAAACAGGGCACCCGCAGCCCAGGGGAGAACCCGGAGCGGGGCGAGAACAGCGGCCGAACCCGACCGCCCCCGGGTGCGTCAACCCCAGGGCAGCGCTGCCTTCCCCGCACATACCTCGCTCCCCGTCATCACTCGCCGCCCCAGGCCCCTCCATGGCCACAACCTCCCGCCTCCCCCGCGGTGGGGCCCGGCGCAGCACGAAGAGGAAATGACACCGGGCCACCGCCGAGGCACCTGCGAGAGGTTCGTCCCCACCGGCCCCGCAGCGAACCCGCGCGGCGCCCCCGCCCCGCCTCACTTGGTCAGTCACTCACCGGCCGCCCGGCCCAGGACCCGCTGCCCGGCCCGGCGCTGCGCCACGGGCCGAGCGCCGCGAACCGCCCGAGGCCCGCCCGGCCCAGCCGCGCGGAGGGAGGCGGAGGCGGAGGCGGGCCCGGCCC
>NW_024582054.1:26896554-27375556 GCF_017639235.1 Corvus kubaryi
GCAGCGCCCGCGCGGCAGCGTCGTAAAGCGCCGGGACATGGCGGCCGCCCGGGCGCTGCGGGTCGGTGGCGGCTGCCGCGGCCGCCTCCTCGCCTCCTCCGCCTCCTCCTCCGCCGGCGGCCGCGCGGCTGAACGCGGGGAGCGGCCGGACAGCGCGGTAAACCCGGGCGGGGGGTGGCAGCTTCTGCGGGGGCCGTGGGGAAAGCCTCGGGGGCCGCCGCCCTCGCTGAGCCCGGAGCGGCGAACGTCCCCGCTGCCCCCCGGTAACGCCGGCGGGGCGGGGGCGGCCGGTAGCAAACCGCGTTCCCTGCGGCCTCTGGTTTTTGATGCGTTTGTTGAGGGCCCCGGTGTTCGGTGTTGGAGGGGTGCTGAGTTTCGAGCTGTCGGGTAACGCCGGGTGTTCCCGAACCCGGCTGGGGCAGGCACACGCCTGTGTGTGGGCACATGGATGCAGGAAGAACGACGGTCTTAGGAAAACTCAGAATCGTAGAATCATAAAATATGCCGAGTTTCAAGGGACTCACAGTCCAGTTCCTGGCCCTGCAGAGAACAGCCCCAAGAATCGCACTGTGTGCCTGAGAGGGTTGTCCAAAAGCTCCTTGAGCTTGTCAGGCTTGGGGCCGTGACCCTTTCCCTGGGGAGCCTGTTTCAGTGACCATCAGCCCTCTGGGTGGAGAGCCTTTAATATCCAACCTCAACCTCCCCTGACACAGCTTCATGCTGTTCCCTCGGGTCCTGTCACTGGTCACCAGAGGGCAGAGATCAGCGCCATAAAAAACTTGCATACTTGCTAGTTCTCTCCATGAAATATTTTAACAGAGTATCAGTAATAGGAAAAAAAAAAAAAAAAAAAGTTGATTTAAAAAAATACCCCTGTGATTCACGCCTGTGGTAAAAGAATTAAAGGTATCTTCTCTGTAGTGCATTTGTAATTAAAAGTACTTGTTAATGTACAGTGTTGGTTTTGGTCACAGTAAATAAATGCGCTTTATTTCTGAACTTGCTATGCTTGTATGCTTTAAGGTTCCATGGCGTTTGGGAATTTATTCCAAATGGAGACGTTCTTCAGAAATTTTCCTGCAGTGCTGATAACGTGTGGTGTCTGTGTTTCCTAGGGCCTGGGTTTCCGCCCCCCCGCGCACTCGCACAGCGACTGGATCGGGCCCCCGGACAAGCACTCCAACCTGCGCCCCATCATCTTCTACGTGCCCCCGGAGGAGTCGGCGCTGGAGCGGCGGCTGCGGGAGGCGCGGCAGGAAGCCCAGGCCAGCAACCAGCGCTTCTGGGCGCGGCACAACCGCGCCTTCCACCAGGTGAGCCCGGCCTCGCACCCGCTGCTGCTCAGCGCCCTCCTGCCTGCCTGAAGCTGGGGGGCTTGGCCTCTCTGAGGTGGGGCTCAGTTCTGCCTGCTGTTAATGCGCTCGGGGTCACGGAGGAAATGATGTTTTTGTCGTTATTTCTTTAAATGATCACTCAACTAAAAATCCCACACATTTTATTGCTGTTTAGTGGCATGGAATATTTGCCTTTTTCCTGTCTTGCACTGATAGTATAAAGTTGTAGCTGCCCTACATGCAAGACCTATCTGTGACTAGAGCAGCTGTTGAAAATGATTCCATGGCTGGTTTTTCTCTTGTCATAAGTGAGAGAAATTTGGTGTAATTACCAAGACGGAATGAGATTAAATGATATGTCCCATTTCACTCGCAGTGTATCCCAGAAGGGCTAAAGTGAGTCTGTCTTCTTTCCTGATTTTGGCATCTTCAACCAGTGTGGCGTTTTTTGGAAGAACAGTAATAGTTCAGTAATTCACCATCATTTATGATGTTGAACATCATATCCTCTCAAAACTTGCAAAGATCCCAGAAAAAATGAAGCTTGTTTTTTTAATTCCACAGAACTGCTTTTTACATCTGTAAAACTTACACACAAATGATTATTGTGCTTCCATCTAAATAATTGTAACTTTTTTAGGCTGCATGTTTTTCTCTATGCTCAAAATCTCAGTTATACAGTATAGCACATTCCTATAGTTTGTCTTAAAAGCTGAAAAGTTTGAATCCTGTCAAACAACACTGAAGTTTGGCTGTAGCTTTTACTCCACAAATCAGTTTTTTAAGTGTCAGTAGGACACTTGCATGAATTAATTGATGTGTGCAGGTAGCAGGATCTAAGTGACAATGTTACCAGTTTAACTAAGTCACTGGATTAAGAAAAGTGTTTAGTTGACACTTCCAGCTATAAGGAGTATCGCTGGTTATTTCGGAGGGTGTTAAACACCACATTGCTATGTAATTAAAAACAATGGTGAACTTCAAGGACTGACTACTTCCAATTCTAATGTGGAAAAATGTTTTAGGAAAAAGAAGAATTTATTTATTCAAGACTGAAAGCCAAGGGTCTGGAAATGAGAGATGAATCAGGTTAGTGAGATCTTTGTTAATAGTTTAGGATGCATTCTGAATTCTGTTTAACTTTGAATTTTGTTAGTTTATGCTCTTTGCATTCTGTTACAAGTAAATCATAGAGGTAGGATTTAGAAGTGTTTTCCGGAGTATGATAACGAGAGGAGGAGCTTTTCAGAGATGTGCCTGTGGGGGTCAGATCATCTGTTGCACTGTTCCCCCTCTAATTCCTTCCCTGCAGCCAGAGGGAATGTGCTGAAATCCTAGCCCAGTAATATAATAATTGTGTAGCCTAAGGAGGAAGGGGCTTTTTACTTTCACACCTCCTAACCCAGTGAGCTAGCCGAGATAAACATACAGAGCATTTGCCTCAAGTGCCTGTTATGGTTGGGTGGATAAATTCAGAGTCTTTGGCTTCAGGTCCATGGTGTATGCAATGAGTACAATATTTTTCCTTGAGAGAGAGTAAGAAAGCTTCCAGAGAGATGGCAACTGCTATCTGCCTGTCTCTGCCTGAGCACAGTTGCTGTTAAATAGTTGTCTCTCTAATTCATTATGTGAAAATGAAAACAAAATGCCTTCATAATAATAGTGAATTGGGCATTGTAGTATGAGGTTGAACACTTTGTTCGCAGAATAATGATCTGCTTGAGTTTAGTGAAGCATCTGCTCTGAGGGTCTGTATGTCACAGACCATTATTTTTCTTTTCTGTTTGTATCCTGGTGATCAGTGTGTGGTTGAGAAATAATTTAAATTAAGTTCTATGTTGTTTCAAAACCACTTCTTTTATATTGCTATTTTGATTTTTTTGTTTTGTTTTTATATCCTAGAAGTAAAAGAGAATGACCATATACTTCCATTAAAAATAAAATTATATCAACTGCATGCTTTGGTTAACTGTTCTGTAACAGAGCTGTGAGTGTATATAAAAATAAAAATACACATGAACAGTTGGAACAAAACTAACTTCTACAGAATGTATCTGTTTTGCTAATACCAGTATGAAGAAACAAATTAACTATAGGTGTTAAGCTAGCAACCTTCAAATGGTTTTAGAGTTAATTTATCCCATATTATGTTAATCCATTGTAGTATGTTAGTTTTGTAAATAATGACAAATAGAACCAATCAATAATTTACATTCCTGTGATCAGTCTCAAGAGCCTTAAAATGCATTTTGGAACAGTAACAAGTTGAATATTGCAATTCCATCTTCTTCATTATGGGGCATTCAAATTTGACTGTCATTTTAAGGACACTTTGTGCCAGAAGGTTTGTGTAGGAATTGTTTGGTAGAGTTGAGAATATTTGCTGGTTCTCAGGGTTAGACATCTGTGCTGTAGCCACAGGTCTTATTCTTCCTTTACATTCTAGTTATGAGTGACATATTCAAAATCATCTTTTGTATTTGCTTCTCAAAATAATTGCCTACTAGATTGTTCAGAAATCTGACTGAACATAAACTTTTTGCCTGAAGTTACTTGAAATTTATCAATAGTAACAGAAAAAAAAGTACATCTGAAAATACCATTTCAGTTTTGGATAGTGTTCTTTTGATATTTATGGACTTGCTTTAGGGGAGGAAATTAAGTTACTAAATGCTTTTATTGGTACTGCTAAGGTTTCAGCCCTGTGAGAAACTATTTTATTCAAAGGATAGATACTCCTAGATCTATGCACTTTTTCATAGAGGTTCACTAGTTTCCTAAATTGTCTAAGAGCTCATAAACTTTATCACTTCTACAAGTAATAGGGGTTTAAGGACTATACCAGCTTCAAGATGATCAGTCTTTTTAATCTGCTGTGCTCCCTCGATAAGTTTTAAAAAGTTGAAAGATAAAGGCATAATAACTTGTTCAGGGCTACACAGAAAGCTTGTAGGAGCAAGGAGTCAGACCTAGCATCTGAACCCAGTGTTTTAATCCAGAGAATTGCCTTGACTTTGTTACACCAAAACCTATTTTCAGGTCAAAAAGCAACACTGAATGCAGAGGAAATGGCTGACTTTTACAAGGACTTTCTAAGTAAAAATTTTAAAAAGCATTTGCAGTATAACAGGTATGTAGAAGGTATTTATGTTGACTATTATACATTACAGTCTAAGTGAAAGGTATAAGATCAAGTTTAAAATTTGAACATTTTTTTCTGTAATTGGTAAAACAGCACAAACCCCTGTAATTCTTGAATTTTTTTTTCATGCTGTTACTAGCATTTGACAGAAATTTGCATTATCATTTAAGTTCTGCTGCTGCTTATTGTTGTTTTAGTGGAAAGATAAGCTCAAGTCTGAGATTTAAAGAGACAAGATCAGGCACATTTTATTATCCTAGGGCATGGGTCCTTTCATGCTGCTAATTGAAACTGATAAATATGCAAATAAGTTGAAAGTTCTGTATAAGAGATTCTAGCTGACTGTTAAAGAAGAACTAGTAAATGTGATTTATCTCAAAGGAAAATTGTTTAATGGGAGTAATATTTAATAATCTCGGGTCTGTTATTTTGCATGTGTATAGTAAAAGTGATCAGCTTTGAGTTTGGCGAGGCATTAGTAAATTGATCACCTGAGCTTGTCCTGGTAGAAACTCAGCTACAGCTTGGTAAACCCACATCCAACCCTTCAGAACATCTGCATGGTTTCAGTGTTACTGTTTGTACAACAACTCTATAAACTGGATTGGGGATCTGAAAGGGCTGAAAAATGAAAAATGCAAACACACATACCCCTGCAAGTAGCTGTGCACACTTGAAAAAGGGCTAGAAATGAGGGAGGAATGGGAAGGTGGAGGAAGACAGCAGTTAATCCAGGCATACTGACCACTGAATATGAAAGCACAACTCCAGTTTCCTCTCTGTATTGGTTTGAGGGGTTATTGGGCAAAAAAGTGTCAAGTGTGACTGGGTTCCTAATGGTGTAATGCTAGTGAGAATTCTGCCATCACTGCAACTGATCTATAACAAATGATGGCTTAAATTTCTTCATATGTATTGTGTATAAACTATAAAATACTATCCTGTAAGAACAATTTAACTGTAATAAATATTTAAATATGCACATCTTGTCTTGACCACAAAGGGGTAGGGGGGAACCTCATCATAATCCAAAGCAACAGCATGAAAAGATGGAAAGTAAGAAACTGGTTTTAGTGAAAGGATTGTCATTAAATTGCCTATAACTGATAAGTGGGAATGCAAAGGGTTTATCTTAGAACTGGTCACCAGTTGCCTTTGTTGTAGCGACCTTAGGAAAGTGTCGCATCTTCACAGTAAGATAATTCAGGCTTTGTGCTTAAACATGACCTTCCTTGCTGCTGACTTGTAAAATCAGGTTGTGTCAGCTGCAATGTTGTAGTTTCAAAGTGGAACTGCACAGCCCTGAAAACAGTAGAGCTTTTTACAGGCATTCTGAGGGGTCATATTTATAAAAATCTGTTTATGCATTTAGCTGTGTGTTCTTTTGCAGTATTGCCAGCTGGCCTGAAAACTGGCAGCTAAAGCGTTGCAATGTCTAAAATTCAGTTAAAATTGAAGCAATGACTGTGCATAGATGCCTTGAATATTTAGTTCCGGGTACTTAGACTGGAAATACAATTTAGTTTAGGAAAAAAATTCAGGAAGGATATAGGAAATTAAACATGAAAGGAGAAAAGAAACAGTTGCAATGTTAGCATGATATTTTTATTTAACATGACATTTGAAGGGGTAGCTCAGTGCTGCCTGTCAGTGTGAATTTGGCTACTATCCTTACTGAGAGGTTGGTATCTCAGGCTTATGTTAGATCTGTGCATGCAAGGTTTGCCCCAGACATCTCAAGAGAAGACCTAAATCCCAGTTTTCTAGTTCTAGAATTCTACGTATCCTATTGCTTCTTGTGAGCATTTTACAACATGGGAATGAGATCCTTGTTAGAAACTAGAAAAAAAATTTGATATTGTTTTAATATGTAACAGGGGCAAGAACTTGAAGCAAGTTCTCAGAGGCTAAAAAGGGCTGATGCAGTCTATACTGTGTATAATTTGAATTGGTTCCAGAAGCTGTGCATGATTCATAAAAATTAAATTATTTAAAGATATAAAGACTAACTTTGGCAATATTAAAGGCATTATCCTTAAAAGATACTGCAGTAGAAAGATAATGTTTCCCGTATTGGGTTACACAATTAGTCTTTGAAGTGTGATTTGATTTTACTTTTTCCTACCCTTCTATGAGACCAACTCTGCCCTTTTCAACACATGCATCTTCATCCACACACAAATATCGTACCTGAAGCACAACACTGGCAGGAAGTCAGTCCAGATAGCTTGGTGATCAGCTTTCCTTCTGAAACAAGAGACATGGTTTTAACTATTTTATCTCACCTGATCTCAAATACAGTTACAACCCTGTAATCCACATATATAATCTGTTCATGGATGTGGATATACACATAGACTTTTTCATAGGTTATTTAACTCTTATTAGACAGGAAAAGTGTTACCAGAAAGAACAGAAAATGCAAGTCATCACTGAAATGTCATTTGTCAACGCCAAAGGGTATTTTAATATAATTGTGTATCTTTTTTTCTGTTCTTGTTCTGTGTGCTGATGATCTTCTTGGCTTTGGAATCCTAGAGATTGGTATAAACGTAACTTTAGGATCACATTCCTCATGGGACAAGTAGCACTGGTGAGAGCTCTGAGGTGGCTTCGTCGGAGAAAGAAAAATGTAGAACAGTAATCACAGCTCCATGAAGAATGCAACACTATATGCTATAAACTTGTGGTTTATAGTAATGTTCAAAGTCTGAATGGTTGATGCAATAATTACTTGAATTTGTTTGTTAAACTATGTAAATAAAAGTGAACACTGGTCTTAATTTATAATCAGTGTGTAGATTTCCTTTATCCTTTATTCCAAGAATATCTAAAATATTTCTCCACCAAAACACAACCAAGAAAACTTTTAAAACTGTTCCTTGTTCATGTCAGATGGAATGGGTAATGACTGTCCTGTTTCTGCTATAGAGTTATGGCTGCTAAATAACATGGGATTCAGTGTGCTGTACCTGAACTCTGGTCTCAGAATGATGTCTCCACCAACTGTATTAGTATATAAAGACAAAAATGCCTCATTTTGCAGCAGCTGCCTGTCTGGGGCAGTAGCTATCCGTAAGTAATACAAAATGGGTGAAGGAACAAGTTTGATTTGTGAGTGTATATACCAGTTGTGAGTATATATACCATCAATTTAGAATAATCCTCTCTGCAGTGTGATTAGATGCTCTTTTGAATAAATATTTAAGAGATGATTTCATCAAAGTGCTAATGCAATAGGATCTTCCTAGGTTGGTTTTTTTTTTTTTAATTAAGAGAAATATGCCTCCCTTGGACAAAAGCTCCTCTGACCCATGATTGATAAAGATTTTAGTTGCTGAGCAATAAAATGAATGTGCTGCCAGTCATTTAATCTTGGTAGAAGACAAAGCTGGTAACTGCTGTATGGAGAAAAACACTACTACCAGTATGCACTGCTTTCTCTGGTTCATTTCTTTCAAAAAAATATGCTGTTCTCACCAGTTTCTCCAAGGCACTGAAAACTACTTGCCTGAGGGTGATTTTTGTGGCCTCCAGGTAGGTAACATCAATTGGAACGAGGTTGGTTCAAGTGAAGTCCTAAAATATTATGCCATGTATTTGTAATTTAAAAGAGGTCTCATTCCTCAGAATGTTCTCTCTGTCCATTTATACAGCTAAGTGATTTTTTTTATCCAGTACCTACTAAGAGGATTCTGTTAAAAAGAATCTATGCTGTCAGATGAAGTGTTTTCCTAAAGCTGTGCTGTAGGGATGGTTCTGCTTTTGGAAACATCATCTCAGTAGCCATTGACCTATTTTTGATATCTAAACATGACATGATTTATTCGCAGACTTTTTCAACTGGAGCAAAAAGAGCTTTGTCCGCATCAGCTATAATAATTCCTCTGCAAAATGAAATAGATGTTACTGATACAGTAGCAGATCATAGTGTTTCATACAACTATGATATTATTGGGGCTAAAGTGGCCACTGAATTGTGATTTTAAGTGTTCTTAGTAAATGAAAACAGTCATTATTAGTGTTTGCTGAGATAATAACCAACACTTTGAAAATATTTGTGAATGTTACACTGCATCAGTACTGTAAAGGGTATATATTTATTAAAAATTTTTTAAATGACATGTTTAGGAAAATTAATTTTTGAAATAGACTACTGTGGGTATATAATGTAATTCTTCAAGGATTTACAGTAAATCATATAATACAGTTTGTAAGCTTTGACCACAATGTGAATGCACACATTAATAGATAGTTCTTATGTAAAACAATAATTAGATAATACCAGAAAATATCCCAGAAAGGGAGAGACCAGAGCACCAGTGGACTGGTGGTTAATGGCCATATGTTCTGACAGCCTGTGTATAACATCCCTAAGGTAGTTTCACATGTACTTTAAATGGGTAGAGGTCAATCAAAAGCATTTTCATTTTCTGAGCTGCTCACTTCCATTAACACAGACATTTTTGTGTCTGCCTGCTGAACCAGATCAGGAAATTGATTCACTACTAGAACTAACCCAAGGAAAAAACTGTTCGATGTCAGATGCGTTTATGTGCCTCATGATGCAGATACGTGTTGTTTGGCATGGGGGAGCTGTGGGAATTCAAATAGAAGGTTTGGATTGTGCTTCAGTAAATTCACAGTTAAAACTGTTTTCTGAACATGTAATTTTAGTGTTGGTCACACAAAAACAGTATCAGCATACAATGGATCATGCTAGGATTAAGCTGCAAGCTGCTTTGTCTTTTAAATATCTCCAGGGACGGTGACTCAACCACTTCCCTGAGCAGCCTGTTCTGCTGCCTGACAACCCTTCTGGTGAAGAAATTTTTCCTAGTATCTCATCTAAACTTCCCCTGGCGCAACTTGCAGCCGGTTCCTCTCATCCTGGTGTTGTTATTTGGGAGAAGAGACTGACTCTCACCTCTCCACAACCTCCTTTTGGGTAGCTGTAGAGAGCAGTAACACTCCAGCACCTCCCTGTCCTTTCTGAATTGAGAGGCCCATAACTGGACACAGCACCTGAGGTGTGGCCTCACCAGTGCTGAGTACAGGGGAGTGGTCACTGCCCTGATCCTGCTGGCCACACTATTGCTGATACAGGCTGGGATGCCACTGGCTTTGGCCACCTGGGCACGCTGTTGCCTCGTGTTCAGATACTGTTGACAGGACCTCTCCTTGTCCTTGTTGACCCTCACCCCATTGGCCTTGGCCCATGAATCCAGCCTGTCCAGAGCCCTCCTGCCCTCCAGCAGATCACACTCCTGCCCAGCTTGGTGTCAGGTGCAGAGTGAGAGTGCCCTCAATCCCCTCATCCTGATCATTGATAAAAATATTAAATAGAACTGGCCCCAGCACTGATCCCTGGGGAACACCATTAGTGACTGGATGCCAGCTGGAAACAGCACCATTGACCAGCACTCTGGGCTCAGCAATCCAGACAGTTTTTAACAGTGAAGAGTGCACCCATCCAAGCCATGAGCAGCCAGTTTCTCCAGGAGGTTACTGTGGGAAACAGTGTCAAAGGCTTTCCCTCATCCTCTTCGCAGGTCCTCTTGTCACAGAAGGAGATTGGATCAGCCAAGCAGGACCTCCCATGTGATCATTCTCCGGCACTTCCATGGTTTCTAACACATCAATATCCTTTGTGTCACTGCTGCCACATGGATCTCCATCCCCCACCTTCATCGAGACAGCAGATGAAAGGACCTCCCCAGCACACCATCCCTCAAACACTGGTGTGTTGCCCCCAGGCTATCTCCAGGCCTGGTTTTATCCTTTTTCCCCCTTCAGATTCATTAGGATTCTGTGTGGAGTGCTGAGTCCCTTCATCTAAAACCTATTGAGGGAGTGAGGTATTTATCTGTTAGGTAAGTGTTGAGGTCTGATTTAAAATACCTAATAGAACCACTGTGAAAAGATGTTATTAAAATAATCCATCCAAAATTTTGAATCTCATTGCTAAAAACCACATGCATTTACTGAGATAATTACATTTTCTGAACAGCCAAAAGCCGTATCATTTTCACCAGTGTTGCATTACTTTTGTTGGGTTTTTTTCTTGACTGAGAGCAATTGCAATAACACCAGCTGCTTTCAGATAATATTGATCATAAAACCTTTATGTATCAAAGGAAAGCCAAGGAGATGCTAAAGACTACTAAAAATAAAATTTTTATGAATACAAAAGCCTGCTACAGTAACTGAAGCTAGTGAAATAGATCAAAGAGTGACTTTTCTGTGCACATTTTCTGAGTATAGGAAAAATACAGGGGAGTCTTCTTATCATTTAAGTATTTAGCTAATCCTGTCAAAAGGAACAGCAGTATTTCATATTTAGTAGTGTCAGCATGTGCCTTTTTAGTCTCTCATGCACTCAGTAAGTCCATAATAAAGCAACAGTATTGTGGTAATATTTAAGTTGTTTTAGTTTGTATTGACTTGGGGTGGTTTTGTTCAGATAATATGTGTGGAGTTTTGCTATTCACTGAATTTCTCTATTGGAGCATTAATTTTGATAGAATATGAGAGGAGTAAGAGGAAGTGTCAAATGGGGATTGAGCCACAGACTGACTAAAGGCTGGGTTAAAGTGATTGCAGCATCTTTATATATGATTAATAAAGACCAGTACTTCTTAAAGAAAGAAGAGCTTTTCTCAATTTCATGAGATGAGATTTAAAAGCAATGATAGCAGCTATGGAGGAGACAACTTCTGTGTTTAACTGAACATTCTTGGGGATAATATTAAAATCTAGTTCAAACCTCAGATTTGCTATTTAGAAGCTTACCCTTCCTGGCCCCATTTCAAGTGGACTGTCCTGCTTGCAATTTTTAGGTTCCACTGTCACTAAGCAAGATTGGTACCCTACAGGGGTAATCAGATTTAGCCAAACAAGAACTTAATTTACATCCTGTGCAGAGCCCACAGGCCAATCTTTTGCATAAAGACTGGAAGATTGAAATGTTTTCATGAAAGGATAATATATGCCTGGAACTGTAATATGCATGAGTAACATTTTCATACTAAAAATTATATCCACTGATCACTGTAAACTGATTCACAGAATAATAAACCCATAATTGAATATTCAAGTTCATTTCTCAAAAAAAAATAGTAAGGGAAGCACAGCTCACTTTATTTCTTAACAGTTTATGTCTTCAGAAGAGTTTATAAGTGCATGGAATGTAATCATCTTGAAGTACATACTCATTAGTATTCATAATTATATAAATCACTTCTTTGTGCCTTAGCTTTGCATTCATTAATGGATTAAGAGTTACCCAAGTATTGTGAGATTTACTTGACTGATATATTCAAACAGCAGATGCTGTGGAAGTGCAAAAGCAGTACATTTGGCTAGAAACAGTAAAGGCAAAAAAATACACAATCCCTTTTCAAGTATGATCTTACTCAGAAGAAGTATTATTGTGTAGTGACTTACCTACCTTAGGGTGGTCCCAGGTGTGTTGTGACCAGGGCCTGAGACACCAGGAGGCAGCAAAAATGACTGTATGCATCTCCTGAGGCTGCCCAGAGGCAATTAGCACCAGCCTAAGCCAGAGCAGCCCTGAAGCTACTGTGATGGACCATGTCTGGCATGAGTTTCCAGCAGCCCCCCTGCCAGTCAAGGCTTTCTGGCATTCAGCAGTGCTCTGTTCACACCGCTGCCTCCAAAGAACCCACTGATATGATTCAGCTGCAGACTTGGCTGTGATAATTTCATCAGCTGAGCCAAAACGCATTAACAGGCAAAACACAAGTTTCAGAATCATAAGAAATTCAGGTCACTATTCATATCTCATTGTAAAAGAACTTCCTGTTGACAAATTGTAAGAAATCCTTGCCATGGAAAAATTCTCATATGATGATTGGGGTGTAGCATACATTGGCTCTTTTTAAAGGGTTTCAGAAAAGCTACAGACTTTAATTTCTGGAATAACTCGAATAATTAGAAGTCTAAATTCTTGGGAGAGAGCAGAGGGGGTATGTGTTGTTTTGCAAAACAGACTTTGTAGTTAAGGCTATTTAAGAAGACAAAATCCATGAATTTCAAATTTCAGAAGAGACTGACTGCCTTGACTGCTTTCCAAGTGATTGTATTATCCTGTCGTGTCATATAGAGAATAGCTGGTATGACACAGCATAAATATTCTGCAACAAACCAAGTCAAGTCAGTTCTGACCTTAGTAGCTCTACAATAAATACTTAGATAGAAAACACTTACTTGTTCAAAATTGTATAATAATGGAAAACAAAATGAAAACTCAGTTCCAATGAATATGTAAGAAAATGTCTTCTGAATTTATCAATCTTCTTTTCACATTTACCAAAATAGCATTTCACTTTTACTGTCATGTCTGGAAAACCTCCAGTTTCTTAAGGCCTCATGAAAAATTCCACCCTGGAAAACAGAACAAAATACTAAGCTGACATATGAGTAAATAGCCACAGGTGCCAATTTGTGCCAAGGAAGAATTCCAGCTCACTTCAAAGAAAAAATCAGTTCTGCCATAGGAAATTACAGAGCAACTTGAATTGACAAGAGATGCTCAAAATTAATTCGTTTGCTGTCTCTCTCCCCTGGTGCTGCTTCTGCTGCTGGGAAAAAGGGAGTCTATTCAGTGTGACACTGGAGGGCTTGCTGGGCATGTCTAAGTTACCACAGTATCTCAGCCATAAATCTGAGTACCACAGGACTGAGTCAAACAGGCTGGTGCTGGGACAATGTGGCTGAAGAGCTGCCACTGGGCAGAGCACGTTTCCATCACATGAAGATTTTTCTCAGGCTTTTAAATCATGAGGTTCACAGTTTCTCTAAAAGCAGCAAAGCAGCTTATTACTTACTATCTTGAGTCTATAATTTATAGGTATTATCAAACAGTCACTTAGCACTCAATGTTCAATTTCATATGTAATTAACAATGTCATTTCAGCTTTTAGTGCTACTATATGTTTACATGTAAATTAGAAAAGCAATCTCACTTGTTTACAATATGAACTTTGGTTTTGGGCACTACCCAACGGAGTTGATAACCAAAAATTCAAAGAGATAGAAAAGAAATGAAATTAATGAGAAAGATGGTTAAAACAGCATTCCAGCCTCCTTTGACTGCAAAATGAGTGGGATGGGAAATGACAAATGTGTAAATCACCCTTTAAAGGAATTTAGAGTGTTTTCTGCATTGGTGCACAATAAACCTGGCAGCAGCATTTTACAGTTATGTAGTTAATTACAAGGATGTGGGGCACGTTAAACTGCTGCCCACAATGGAACCATTTACAGGGTAGATTTCTGGTCAGTGTTATACACTGAGGAAGGAAGATACTGTTATTCATCAGCCTATTCTCTCTGAGTCATGGCAGCTTTCAAACATATGGTGATGGTGTACTTTGTGGCCCTTCATCATGTAATATGAAGTGTAACACTGTGTAGGCAGTACATTTCACTTTCATGGCTAATTTATATTTATCAGTTGTTCCCAGCTTTCCCTTAGTGTTTACTGAGGCATGTGTCAGTTCCTGTTTACAGCTACATTATCTTCAATAGGTAGAGTTTGATACAAAACTGCACTATATATGTCTTTGAAACAATTTCAATAGATTCAACAATTTCAGTATATTTGAATTTCAGCTTTCATTAAAAATAATTATTCTTTCAGATATTAAGGAATAACCTTATGTTAAAACACACGGATTCAAAATCTAAAGTATTGCATATGGCATGTTTCAGCAATTTCTCTGAACTTTCCCAGGAGACTGTAGTTAACTGGTGTGGCAGAGTGAGCTGCTCTGTGTAATCAAAACACCTCAAACAGTCCAGCTGTTTTAGGTGAGAATGGTGTCGTAGAGAACCATGGCAGCATGGATTTCTTCCTTCAAAAAAATTACTACAATCTCTACTCTGAATTTTCCTATGCCAAGCTGGCTGCTAAAGTCAAAGGCCAAGGAGTCCTGCTTTAAATTCCTATTTATAATTGCCCTCTAAAGCAAAATTGTACCCTCAGAATGTCTGTAATGACCTACATACCAATGAGGTAACTGCCTTCTTAGCCAGTTGCTGCATAAATTACCTAAATTACCTAAATTGAATCTAGTCTTTTTGGCATGAGGAAAACCTTCAGAACATGATATGATGCAGCAGTGTCTGCCAAACTTGTCAAACTAATAGCATCCCCTCACTTTTTTTTATACCTATACTGGTCAATAAAACACCTATTAGGAATATAGGTGGAATTAGGAGGAATTGCTTTCCTCAGAAATAGACACCTACAAGACTGCTTTCTAAAGCCTCCTTTCACATCCCCTGAATATAAGGGGTACACTGAGTGTGGGTAGGCTAGGTTAGAGATGGGCCCCATGGAGGTCTTGGGCAGAACTATCACATGAAAGACAGGTACTTGAGGTTGTCCAAATCACACACAGAGCAGGGAGTAGTATAGGATTGAGAAGGCACAAAGTTGATTTTAAACCATTCTCTCAAACTCTTCTCATCTGGGCTATCAGTCTCAGTTCTAGAGCTTTTGGAGGCTGTCCACAGGTCGAGTTCATAAGAATATTTGCTCTCAGGTAAGTGACAGAAAAGCCTGCAGAGCTAAGACACACCGTCCATCCGGTAGGAGTGAATTACGCAATCATCTCACTGGTGTTTTAAGTGTAAGCCTTGATACCAGTGATGTACATATCTTGCTTTCTTCTCTATCATTGTGAAGATACAGAAGAAATGAAGAGTATGTCCATAGAATGTCTTTAAGCCTAATACTTTTCAGTGGACTTACCTGTGAACAAGTAAGAAAATGTCTTGTTAAAACAGATTTAAAAACATAGAATTCCAATACAAAATATAGTAATTACAGCATCTGAAAATTAAGCAAAAGCTCCACAGTACATACTTGCTGTAGGAAGAAGGAGGCAGAGAGGAGAGAGGACTCATATCCAAACCCTTGGGAATAAGATCATCTGTCCTTATCCTGCATCTGCTCTGTTTCCCAGGAGACAGGATGAGGAACAAAATATCTAGCACAGGCAGTTCTGTTTGCTATTGATTTTTAGAGTGACTCTGCCCTTCTAAGCCCCACGTCCTGTCTACCATCCATCTAGCCACAGGCATATTCAGAGAAGCCATTTTCTGTACAGACATAATTGGTCATTGGCACAGAAACGACAGAAACTATTGTCACACAGCAGAAATATTTCCATTTTACTTTCCCTTGGGGCAAACTGTATTACTGTGAAGTCCCCAGTCCAGTGCAGTTGGGTACTGCCCCTGAAATACCCTCTTAACCAAGGCAAGCTCCAACAATGAAAAGTGGATTAAAATGGCCTCCCATAAAAAATGAGAAATTCCAATCAACCTTGGATGCCAA
The DNA here is from genome assembly GCF_017639235.1 of Corvus kubaryi. Taxonomy (NCBI): domain Eukaryota; kingdom Metazoa; phylum Chordata; class Aves; order Passeriformes; family Corvidae; genus Corvus; species Corvus kubaryi. The sequence goes on from NW_024582054.1 coordinate 26,912,399, forward strand.
GTGAATTTGGTATAATTCCATATAGAGTATTAGCTAAGGAGGAGGGAGAAGCATTTAACGGAAGAAAGAAGTATAAAATTTTGGCAGTTACTGTGCCACGTGCAGAAAAGGAATACATCAAGTGAAAGGGAGGTTACTGATAAATCTGTCTTGGGAGCAAGCATTTTGGGTAGTGACCATGGCACAAACAATTGCAGCTCTTTAGGCTCAAGAAAGATGAAGCAAATAGGAGCAGAGAAGGGCAAATTGAATAATCAGGGAGATGTAGAATCTCTTTTAAAGAGATTAAGAGTTCAGTTTGTTTAGCCAAGTAAATTGATGGTCATGAGGGGAGAATGGTGTGCAGAATCTGCTACACAGGAGAGTGGAGGAAGAACAAGCCAAGAGAGTTGCCCAGGGAAGAATCTTCTTTTTCTACAATAATTTAATTAAACATATAAAAGAGAAGTGTTACCTGTGAGGACTTCCTTAGAAAAGCCAACACATGGAGAAATGGGGCCAATCACTAGCCAGGGGAAAGAGCCAGGAAAAAAATAACCTAATTTGGCACAATATCTTTATGTATATATTACCCTTGAGACTGCACTCTGGAGGAGTGATGTTCTTGGGCAGGAAGGGCAAGATACCTGCTTGGTTTCCAATAGACTTTGATAATTACATTTAGAAAAAGACCAGATTAGGTGGTTATCTTTAATGGCTTTTAGACTTCGGAGACTTGGTTGTCTTTCATCAGTAGGTGCAAATTTCTGCTTAGAAAAGGTCACACACGCATACACTGGCATTAGCATTTCTTGTGATTAGCTTATGCATGAACTTTAATAAAAGGCAGCATCTGAAAAACCACAGCTTTATGTAGGAACCTCAGTGAGAATAAAGATAATAGATCTCCTATATCTGTGTGAGGAAGCACCAGTTTTCCTGGTGCTGAGGCAAGTTTATGTTCTAGTCTGTGCTTCTGCCTCATGTTGATTGGAAAAAAAATTAGTGCTTTTCCTACATTTTCAAAGATTCACTTCTCAAAATAAGAAAAATCTCATACTGGTTAATGAAATTATCCCAGATTTACACTGGTGTGTGACTGAAATTACAGTCACAGCCCTCACAGGTTGTTTGTTTTGTTTTGGGGCTTTTTTTTAGGAAAAAACATTTTTCATAATGAAACTTGGGAGGATTTAATGAGAAAAGGTTATCTAAATGTCTCCCTTGCCAGGAGGAGGAATTGTAGGATCCTCAAGGATCCTACAATGACTACCGAGATTACCAAGGAAAGAGTCTCACCTAATCTAATTGCAAGTAATCTGACAGCCAAGCCTGATGAATTAGCAGATCTCTAAAGGAATGCTGACAAACCATGTAAGTAATAAAGAGCTGGTGTTCTCAGAAAGGGAAGGGGATAATGGAAGCAGTAGGAAAGCAGGCACTTAGAAATCAGAAAAGGCGACCCTTTTTTCCCTCTGCTTTTACCTATGTGTTCCTGGGTTTGAACAAAGACACATGATTTTGTGTTTGGAAGAGTTTGTTTGTTGTGTTTGTGGAACAAACTTTTTTCCTATCAATACTAGGCATTATTCCAATATAAAGGTAAAAAACAGAGCTGAGTCATAGTTGGGAAGTAAGGATGTGGGAGGGTGAACAGAGTACTGTACCACAGACTGAATGTTATTATTCCAGTAGTGGCTAAGGCTGATATTCCACCAACAGCATGGTTTTTATTTCCTCTGGAGGATCTAATACACTTCTGCAATGGTTCAGTGGCTGAGGTAGGTGAATACAGAAATAAATGTAACTTCCTGTGACTCATATGCAGCATAATAATCCTCATAACCTTGAATGACCAACTGAAACCCCAAGAGAAAATAAACTCACTGAGAAGTGAGAGTATGGAGGAAGGAAAGGAGGAGCATAAATGGAATGTTATCTTTCTTCATGCATAAGCACTAAAAGTCATGCAGAGTGAATATGGAGAAGAGAGTATTCCTAAGCTAGAAAGGTGCTGGTAGTCAACCATCAGCTGACTACGGAACACGGAAACAAGTGAGGAAGAAAGTTGCTTCATCTTTCAATGAAATGAGAGGTATGACAGAAGTAAAGACAGAACAGAAATTGCTGGTGGAGCATAGCGAGTATGTAGTGGTGTAAACATTCCCTCGTAGAGGTGGGAACCTACTCCTTGAATGCAAGGAGTAAAAATACAAGTCTAATTATCATCACAAGCTCTCCTCTGTGAACCCTTCAGCTGTTCAGAATTTTGATGTTTAGAAATAGGATTTTGGAAAATATTGACAGTGTCTGTAAACTCATATAGCATAGAGTATCAGAACTTGTCAAAGGGTGCAATCCTTAGCTCCTTGATCACTTACTACTTTGAAGATAACAGTGGAAATTGGGATATATAAATATAGCTGTGTTGCTGAAATTGTCTAGTATTTTTCTCTATGTTCACATTAATATTGACATGCAAATTCTCTAACTTTCCAGTGGTTATTTTAACTGTATTACCTGAGGCTTAGAAGTCTGTTTTTCCTTACAGAACTGTTTTAAAGCTAATTGAATGTGCTGCTTAAACCTTTCAGTCAGTACGTTTTGTTCTTTAGCAGCAGCATAGCTCTGTAATAACAGAGATGAAAAAAATCTTGTTAACAAAATGTTAATGTCCAGTGCAAGCATCCTGCTCTGTTTTGAAAAATATAACAGAAATTAACTGTTAAGAGTTGAATTAACTCTGCATGCTTTATTTCCTTGTTATTTCTCTGTGGATAGAAAACAGCAGGGAAAAGCAAACTGGCTCTCATTTGTTACAGCATCCTAGAAATCCTTGTGACTCTGAAAAAGGAGAATTCACTTGCATGTAAATAAAACTTATTGACTTGGGAAGCAGGCTCAAGATCAGTGTTTATTTTACTCGGAATTAATGCCTTGCCTGACAGTGAGTTCCCAATGGTAAGTTCAGGCATTTGACAATGAGTCAAGCAAAGCAAAACAGAGTCCTTTTACCTCGAAGTGCCTGAACTCCCTGATAAAAAGGTAGCTCTGCATGCAGTAATTGCACAAATGAACAAAAGAGTTGAGCTAAAATTGTGCCTAGGAGTGTGTACTAGACACTTCTGAGTCCTGAGCACTGGTTTTTATGTTTCCTCTTTTCCATAAAGGACATTCTTGTAGGAATTACAAACTAAAAACATATGCAGCTGTCAAGTGGTTGTGATGAAAAGCCAGACAGGTTGCTGAATCTGGCCTTTCAATATTTATTATTGCCAGGATGCTTTTAAACAGCACTTTAGCAGCAGCTGAAATTATTCCAATGTAGTACTTTATTGTGGCCCATATTTCTAAAATGAAGTCATAGATTTTATAGACTATAATATTAGATTGAAGAAAATAAAATTCTCTTTTGGTGGGAAGATCCTCTAAGACAGAAGGATATATATATTTTTAGTACAATGGTAAAATAAAATGACCCACATTTCTTAAATGAAGTGAACCTGAATTTCTTTAGAGGCTTGCCCCGTTTATGGATGTTAGTTTAGCTGACCTCAGTTTGCTGTATGTATTTCTCACACTGTTGCACTTCAAAAATCTAAGAGCTTTGTGCTGCATTAGTTGAATTGTTTGCTTTTTGCTCTCCCACTGTGAATTACAAACCTCCCTCTCTCTTCCAGGAGAAGAGGGAAATCGTTATATTGAGACTGAAGAATCCAGCATTGTACATAAGGTGTTTTGGGGTTTTGTTTTGGTATGCATTCAGATGTCTGCAGAAAACCATGGTGACCTTGCTGGTGATAGACAAAGGATTGCAGGAGTCGCCATCCATAAAGGTGGGGAGACTGGAAGGTACCAAGACTGGACGTGGCACTTAGTGCCATGGTCTAGTTGACATGGTGCTGTTCAGTCATAGGTTGGACTTGATGATCTCAGAGGTCTTTTCCAACCTAATTGATTCTTTGATTCTGTAATATACTAGAGACAGCATGTCTCGATAATTTAATCCAAAAATCAGGGCATGCAGCATAACTAGTTCCTTAAGAGAAAATGGAAATGTGGGTAGTGAATAGTTTTTACTGCTAGATAAACCTGGATAATTCTCATGTAGATGAGACAGGAAAAACAAGATCCAAATGAAGAAGAACTCTTCGGATATTTCAGGTCAGGCAGTAGCTTCAGGAAAAATCACGTTCACCAAGTCTCTCCTGTGTCTATCTTCTGCTGTGTGCCATAAACAGAGAGGAGTAACACTGCACTTTAGCTCCACTGAGCTAATCAACTTTGCTGCAGGAGGGAGCTTATAGTGTGTGCTGTTTATGTGGGAAATTGCCAGGATGCATATACTTGATTAGCCAGCATATTATGAATCAGGGTCATAGCTGGAGTAGTTGCTTTGTTCAGAGATGCTCACATCCCTGAGGTAAGAAGCTAATTGCAGGAAATCTTTTAAAGCAAATCTGTGATAGGAAGTAAGCAATGAATATTGTTTATTCAAAAGGCAGGAGTGGTTCCTTTGAATCAATTCTCTTGCATAACTATGTAATTAGGGCATGTTCTATTTTTAATTAAATCTCTTGCATATTCATGAGAATACTCTGAACCTGTGGACCAATTGGCATAACTCTTTAAGTAGTTTGTATAAAGGAATGCCCTTCAATCTTTTTTCTCCCTTTCATATTACTGTGCAAACACATATTTCACATTGTTATAGTTAGGCTGTATTGCCTGTCAAAAGTAAAATGCGGTTAATTAAACCATTAATATAAAATTGCTAGGGAAAAGTTTTAAATGGAGATGAAGAATGCAAGAAACTGCTGCTCTGAAATACTAGTATCAAAACTGGGTTTTGCTGGACAGCTTGGTCTGTGTAAGATATCAATCAGAGTGGAATTCAGTAAGTATACTTTAATTCCCTCAGCTTTTCACATCCAACAGTTGATTCTCTGTATTTGCAGTCTGCAGACTATCCATGTTCCCCTAACTCTGTTTTGTTTCTTGTGGGCTTCTGTGACTCTTCCTGTTCCTCTGCTTCTTTGACAGCAGCATTAGCTTCGATTCCTCTTCCAACTTCCTGCTTATTCTTAGGAGTCTTGCTTTCTCACCCAACTCTTGTTCTCACATCTGTCAGTCTGTAGACTTGCTCAGTGTTGTACGTGAGGGCAAACATACATAAGCTCTACTTTCCTTGAATATTTTAAATGTTACCACTTAGGTAAGGCTGCATATTTGGATTTGCCACTATACCTCTGTGTGTTTCTATTAGGTTATGATTCCTACCCTGTACATACTGCAGGGACTAGATGGTCATTGCAGGTTCCCTCCAACTGAATGATGCTCTTCTATCCTATGTGGAGTTCAGGTGATAATGCACAATATAACTCTTTCATAAAGTTAGGTTGTCACTAATCCCTGATGATTTACAATGTACATTTTATTGCTTTGCTATATTTAATGTTTGGGGGGTTTATTTTTCTTTTTTTCCTTTCTTTTTTTTCTTTAATTCTTCTTTTTAATTTGTTTTTCTATCTTAGACCTCAATTCCTTCCATCTTTCCTTTCTGGGCTTAACTTCTACCTAGTGGAAAATAACATGAAGAAAATACTGTGGCTGTTCCTTCCTCTCTAGTGAGAGTGGGAATGAAATTGGAATCTGCAAAGAAATAGTTCTTGCGACAAGTGTCACTGAGATCTCATGGAAGTCTTACTTTTCATGTGTAAACCTGTGTAAGAGCAGGGACCTTTCATTTACTTCCATGGGGAACAAAGACAAGGGCATTAAAATATATTAGCAACACACACTGAGCCCTAAGGGGGGCTCGACCTTCACCACGAAACTCACCCTTCAGCCCATTTCTCTGTGTGACTTGTTCCATGAGCCGCTGCACACTGTGGAGATTTTCATGCACATTTCACAGAACCGTGGAATCATCATGGTTGGAAGAGACCTTCAAGATCATCCAGTACAACCATCTACCCAGCACTGCCCCTGTAATCCCATAACCACTAAACCACATTGCCCAGCGCCACATCAAGATGCCTCTCGAACACCTCCAGGGGTGGTGGCTCCACCACCTCCCTGGGCAACCTATTCCAATGCCTGGCCACCTTACAGGGAAATTTTTTGGGGTCTAATATGCAATCTGAATCGCCCCTGTCCTACTTGAGGGCATTTTCTCTTGTCCTTCTCACTGCAGGCACGGTAGAAAAGACCAGCCCCCACCTCACTACACCCTCCTGTCACGTAGTTGTAGAGAGCAATGAGGTTCCTCCTGAGCCTCCTCTTCTTGAAACGAAACCAACCCAGGTCCTTCAGGCATTCCTTACAAGACACATTTTCTACACCTTTCACGAACCTTGTTGCCCTTCGCTGGACACACTCCAGCACTTCAATGTCCTTTTTAAAGCGAGGGGAAGATTTTCCCAGAGGCATTCAAGTGAGACGGAGACATGAGTTTCACGAGTCGTACAGTCACCATAACGCTGAACTTTTTTCCACTACAGTAGGTCAAACCAGCGCCAAGAGCATCAGCAGTGGTGCCCCCCCTGGAGCAAAGCCACCCCAGTGTCACCGAGAGGCCCTGAGGAAACGCCGGGTTCTGCTCTCCACTGACACCCACTTGAGGGAGACGAGGCAAATCTTAGCAAGGTTCAGCGCGGCCCGCACTGGCAGCCTCGGGGATGCAGCTGAACGCCCGCCCTCGCCCAGAGCATCCAGCCCGGCGCTGCCCCGCTCCCAGGGGCGGATGACGCCATGGGGGGGGCAGGCGGTGGGAGAGAAGGGCGCGCGGGCGTTTGTGGGAGAAGGGGGGGCGCCGCCATGTCAGGCGGGGCGGGAGGGAAGGAGGGAGGGGAGCGCGGGGCGGGACAGGGGCGGCGGCCGCAGCCGCAGCAGCAGCAGCCGGGGCGGTGGTGGCGGCTGCCGGCAGCTGTCAGCGCCCGCTCTGCCGGCGCCGACCACCGCGGCCCTGCCAGCGCCTTGCGGGAGGCACTGAGTGCGCCGTGGTGCTGATTCGCTTCTTTCTCACCTTCCCTCCCTCTCTCCGGTCCTCTCTCCCCCCTAAAAAACCCTTTTCCTTCCTCCCTTCCGCCCGCCCATCGCTGACATCCTCCTCCGGCCGCCTCCCCGCCCCGGGCTGCGCGGCCCCTGCCGCCCCAGCGAGCGCTGCGCACATCACCCGAGCTGCAGCACCGAGCGGTGAGCGGGGGAAGCCGCCCGGGCCGGGGGCCGGCGGGCCGGGACCCGGGGCGTGTGTATTTGGGTGTGGATGCATGGGGTGTTTAATTCCTCTCCCTTTTTATCCGCCGCTGCGCGAACAACAAAAGGCTGCGCGGGCCGCCCGGTCCCCCCGCAGCGCCGCCGCTGACAGCCGGCCCCGTCCTTTCCCGCGTCCAGGGCGGGGTGGGTTTTTGGGGAGGCTGTTTTTGGGCGTTTTGTCAGTTGTGCTCAGCGCTCGGGTGCGGGCAGGGGTACGTCCCTCGGGATGGGGATCGGCTCGGCTTTGTCCCCGTTTCCTCTCCCGGCTCCCCTCGGTGCTGCGGCGGGCGCCGCCCTGGGAGGGTGCGGGCAGAGCGGGCTGAGGAGGCGCCGGCCTGCGGCTCCGGGCGTGCGGCGCTTTGTCTGCGCTCCCCTCGGCTTTGGGGCTGTGCTGCTGCCAGTTCGGAATTGGTGGAAGGCGAGGCGAGGAGAGGTCTTCTTTGGGCTTTGTACATAGTGACCGGATTTGTACACTGTAGGTCACCTGCCGTGCTGTAGTCGGAGACTACAAATCCGGCAAGACTTAGGACTTGCCCGGATTTCTACACCTTCAAAATAAGGAAAGCATTGGTTAGAAACACGTTATTCTAGCAAAAATACGGAATTGATTTAATTGATAACTTATCTTTAGAGAAGAGATTTATTAGAAAGACATTTTAAAACCTTACTCATTTTGCTGTCGTCTGTCTGATATTTTAAGTAACGAGATGCCAGATTTGTAGATCTGCATAGCACTTGTGTGTAATCAGAAGGAAACTTCTTGACACCTTATTGAATTCTGTGTTCTAAGCATATTGAAACCGGTTTTAATGACCAAGGTGGCATCACGTAGTGTAATGCTCTTGCCTCGCTTTTCGAAGGCTGCTAAATCAATGATGGTGCGCTTACTCCTTTTTTTCTTTTTTTTTTTTTTCCCCATGTTAGTGATTTCCATTAGTGGATATGATGTAAATGTACTATCAGTACTCAAAATACTGGTCCTGAACTCAGAATACAGATTAAGAAAACAAAACCAGCTGGGAAAAAGCAAAAGTCATTTTTTATAGTTTGCTTTAACAGCAAAATTGTGAGCCACTGTCAATCATATAGCATGCTTTCATGTTTACACATAAAAATGCAAAAAACAAAACCAGTTAAAATTAATTTTTAGCAGTTTTGTGATTGGCAGAAGATTTAGCAACAGTTACTCTGCAGAATAATTGTCTTTCACTTCCACTTTTGCATTTGCTCATCACTTAAATAGGAAACTTATGCGCAAAGGGTGTCCATTGGAAGCAAAAGAGGAACCTTCGAGATTTTAGACAGCTTAGCATTTTAATAAAAAAAAAAGACCAACAAAACTGAAAGCAACACCTTTTTGAAGGCACAATTGATTTAAAACTCTTTTGGAAAATATCTTTATTTTAATTGAGTATGAATTCCAAAGCTTCAGCGAAACATGATAGAGGATGTTATAACCCTAGGATTACAGATACAATTGAGAGTTACACATTCAGCATTTACTGTCAGCAGAGAGAAAGCTGATCCATCTGGTGAGGCTGAGCAGAAGACCTTGTAAGTTACTTGCACGATTATTTTTGTGACCACATGGTTTAGGAGGACCTTTTCAATGAAATTACAGCAGCTATGGAAAACTCTAGCAGTTCCATTTAGGTAGGCATTTCACATAATGCAGAAGCATGTGGATAAATGCAGGGAATTTAAATTGTCCATTCCTGACTCACTCATTAATGCAGTATCACTTCTGCATCATGTTGCAGTTAAAGTTTGGCAACCTTCATGTTTCTGAAGGCTGATGATGGAGCTGGACATTTCCAGTAATCAGAAATTCTAGCAGCAATTCGAGCATAGATTCCCTTTACTTGCTACCATATATATTTAAAAAGAGTAAATAAAGTTATCCCCCAAAGGCCCTGTGAAATAGCCTCATGAATTGTTTGTCAAATTCCTATGATACAGTTAATAGTGCTTTATGAATGGAAATGGATTCTTTTAAAATGTCTGTGTATGACAAAAGAGGAATCACATAATATGCAATTAAATATGCAGGAGTCCTGAGCACAATCTGAATGTTTTTGACAAAACAAAATATACTGTACAAACATTTAAGGCATATAAGAACAATTGCTTCCTGTGTTTATGGAGAGCTTGCTGTGCTAATGTCCGAAACCCCTCACTCATGTGCTACTCATACAGTACACATCTCTTTCTCTCTGTATCTTTTTGTTTACACACACATACCTACATTTGTGTCTTATTTAATTGGGAATTTGGGGAAATATTGTAGCCTCATATTCAGTTCTGAGTCCATTTAATGCAGCTTCTGTTTCTCTTGAAATGTGGACTTGTGCAGTTACTCTTTCATCTCTTCTTCTGTTTGACTTCTGTGGCAGACGTGCAGTTGGATTTACTCTGGGATTAATAGCATCTCTCCAGATGCATAGCTCATGATTATTTTAAAACTCAATTCAGTGTACAAATACTTGTAAAATAAAGTTTTTATAAGAGGAGTGAAAAATACAGAAATTTGGGTAAACTTATAAATCAGCAAAGTGTACTTCTCTATTTAATGTTATAGAGCAGAGTAGCAGATAGTGATGGGGACAGGCATGTTAGGTCTAGTCAAATAAACATCCTTTGTAGTCAGTGTCCCTCCAGGGTGTTCAGCATGACACAAATGTTGTAAAAATGGACCAGTTCCATTATCACTGCAATAAAGTGGGTAGCCACAGGCTTTTCTCTTAATTCAGCCTTCATAATACTTCATGTTTCCAGAGTATTTCTAATTGTTTTACAAGAACACAGTATTTACCTTGACCAAAATTTAGAAAAACATTTCTTTTCCATGTTAACCCTCATTTTCCTTCAAGCAGAAGCATGACAAACATAATGTCTAATACATATTTGTTGTAACCAAGTAGCAGTCAGAGACACCTTGCTCACTCTAAAAAGAATCCTATTTGACTACAAAATAGAACTGATTGTAGTAGTTATCCTGAGTCACAGTCAGCTTCAGGTGTTTCTGAGGTATTAAAGTCTTCCCAGTATTTTATTTAATTAAACGTTTTCCTTTCTGAAAGTAGGATGTAGAAGAAAGCGTCATTCCTTTGAAAAATTACTAAATAAATGCCTGACCAGAAAAAAGTGCACTTTTTCTGACTTAGATTTGCTGAGATACTTGTTGCTGTCATCTTCAGGGATTTAAATTGGGCACTTTGTTACGAGGATTAGAGCCAGAATTGCAGCTGCTTTCAGTGATACAGGAATTACTTCCAGAGGGTTTTATGTGAGGTGTATAAAGTACAAAACTTATGTTTTGTAGTCATCAGGCACAAGATGACACTGTACTCGGGGTTTTTTTGTGCTAGACAATTAACATACTTAAGAGGTCATACTGAAAGGGCAAGCATGAGGACTGAGGGTGTATGTATGCTTCTGGTAACCATAATATATTTGGGAATGTGAACAAAGGATGAACACTAAAGCAAAGTTAACATTAGAGATGCTAATTTCTTAAAATGTATAAAGACACTCTCTGATAGTTAACAGTTTCTTCAGATTCCATCGGCTAAGAAAACAGATGCAAGTAATAGTATCTGTGTGTTGATTTAATAACTGTTTGTTTCTTTGAATCCAGTTTATCTCCCAGGGATGCTGCTATTTAACTGCAGTCAGAAACAATCTTTACTTTGGAAGCTATGTTTAGGCCTTTGGCATGTATGTAGAATTAAAATTAATTTAGTTTGTCAAATAATTATTGTTGGGCATGATTCTGGCTCAAAATGAGGAAGCATGGGATCATGCCACCTTATATTTCCAATATGCTTTCCTTCTGTTGTCTGCTGAAACGGGCATATTTTGTACATGGTTTCTCAATATCAAGTCTTCCTTACAAGTAAAAGCGGTAAGATATCTTTTGTTGGTAGACTTAAAAGTGAGCAGTTTCATATTTTGATTCTTTTGTAAATCCCTGCCATAAACCCCGTTCATCATGTTTAGATTCTGTTTTGGGGATTATGTCAGAAACATAGCTGATTTTATTTAATTTTAAAGTGACTAAACAAAGGATGTAACCAATCTAGTGGGTAGTACTGGCTTCCTTACGTATCTGTAGGGTTGGGATGGTGGCTAATTATGTTACATTTACTATGTGATTTACCCCAGCAAACCATTTGAAAAGTTAACATTACACTTATTAATGTTCAGAGGTTCAAGAAAAGGCTGACATAAACCAACTTTTTGATACTTCTTAAAAAGTTATATCTACAAGTTAGTCTTTTTAAAGGACAATACATATATTTTTCAGAATTACCAGATAAATTATTACCTTCATTCTTATCTGTGTTTGTATGTAGTAGTTAAGTAGTTAATGTTAACAAAAAATTAAGATTACTGGCAGTGTGCTATGATTCAAGTGTGTGTGCCATTCCACAGTGCAGAGGGTGGTGGTTTTGAGCTTTGTAAGGGATTGCAGTAACTATTCCTGCACTATATCTTGCGTTTGCTCCTTCCAGCTGACAGCAGCTGAATGATTTGCAAGCCATGTCATACAGATTAGGGACTGGCAGGGAGGAGCAGGGTGTGTGTTGGTGTGGTTCTGCTGCCTTTTTTTGTTCTTCTGAATAGAATATTGTTTTAAGTGCTTTTATGGATGTTCCTTTATGAAACAATGTCAGCCTGAATAGTGTGGGGAAGTCACAGTTCTGTCCTTCTCTTCTGGTTTGAGCAGCTTCCATTTCAGAGAGGCTGCTGTTACTCTGTCATCCCTCCTTTCTTTGCCATGAGTGGATTTTAGTATGTCCCCATCTTTAATGTTTCATTTGTTCATGTGCTTAAACTGCATGTTCCACCCTGTTCACCCCCAGTTCCCAATCACATTTTGTGTGTGTTTAGAGGGAGAAGGGTTGATTAAAGAAGTGGGATTCATCTCTCCCCAATAGTGTAGAGGGTGGCAGTGTGTAATTAATTAATGGAACTAGTGGGATGGTAGTCTGTGAGGACACAGGGGAGGTTATAGTTTTGAGCTAGGAGGGGGACTACAACCTCCTACAATGCTTCTGTTGATAGAATAGGAATATATAATTGATCTCTATGGATGTAGATAAAATGTTCTTCCATCTCCGTGCTGGTTTATGTAGTTCCAGAGTCCTGCTGCTTGTTGCCTGTCCTCGTTCTATCAACACAGCTTGCTGCATGGCAGCCTGGGGAAATACGTGAATTTTGGTTGTGTTTATGGCCTGAACCTTTTTTCTTTTCTGTCCCCTCACCTCCAGTGGAAAAATAATCCAGTAAAAGGCACATATCTTTATTTTGATTTATTATGGACAGGAATGGGAATGAAATGTATGGCTGGGTGTGAAGCATTGCCAGGTTGCTATGTCTAGCCGTAGTCTTGGTGAGTGAATGAATGCTCATGGTCTGGTGTTTGCAGGAAGCCGGGCCAGATGATTCAGTGGCTGTTTCTGTCTCTAAATTCCTCTGAACGTAGAAGGCAATACTGTGTGGAAAATAAAAGAATGTGCTATTGTTTATATTTACCATTTCCCTGGATGTAAGTAGCCCAATTCAGTGTCGTAGCATTCAGTATGATGAATATTACTGTACTGAAACATGGAGGGATGTAGAAGTCATGATGATGTTTGGCAGTGTGTTAGCTTGCATGATAGTGACCTAGAGGTCTTACTAGAGGTATGAGGGAATGAATCCTCAGAAAGACATGTTAATTTTGGGGAATGATGTATTTTGGGAAGATTTGGTGTGTGAACCTGAGGACTATGTCTGTGGTAAGGCAGAATTATGCTTAACAGGGAGGATGTAATAAAACTACTTCGTAAGATTCTGGTCTGGTAGCATTCTGGAACACATGATACTGGTCCTTGGTTGGCACTCCCAAGGGCTTAAGAAATCATGCAGAGATGATATGTAATGTTTTCTTATGGTACTTACGGGTGTTGTAGCCAGACGTCCTAGTTTTTAAAGAATTTGTTATCCATTCTATACCTTTTGAAAAGACAAGAGGCACCACAGGGTGTCTTTGTCTTAGTCACAGTAATTTGCTGTTACTTAAGTTTATCTTCTTTCCATTGTTTAGAAAACAGATAAAGGCAGATTAATGAATCGATTACTTTGCTTTTAAGCACTTTTTATTCAGTTAGTATCGATTTCTCTCCCAGGAGTTTAAGTAAAAATCATATCCTGCATGTTGATTGTAGCACACACTTAAAATACTGCTGTTGGAATACATTGTTTACCTGAAGAAAAAAGTTCTTGGGTTTGGAATTTGTGCTGAATGCAGGTGGAGAGCAAAGATGCACAGCTTATTTTTGAAAGCAGCAGTCAATGGGGTTTGAATTACAGTGACTGCTTGTACTTTGTGTGGCCATTGAATCTTGATCCACACCCGTTTGTTAGGATAACAAATAGCCTGAAAATATGCTTGCTGACTTCTTTTTTTTCTTTTCCTTTTTTGTCTTGCAGCCTGTAGTCTGGCTGCACATGGAACAATGCTTGCAAGCACACGATACGGTGCTTTTAATGTGGCATGGTTGTTTTAGGAGGCCACTGTTCTGCCATCCTCGGGAGGGGGGTGCTTTCAAAACAGATTATCCAAGCAAGATGGTTTAAAAAATAATATTCAGACGAAACTTTTAGCTTCTGTGTTTATTTTCCGGTGCTCTTGTTCTGTGTTAGTCCACCAGACGAGTGGTGTCCTGCAGCAGGGTGGTGGGAACTGTCATGCGAGAGGTGTTACCACAGCGAGGATTTCAGGAGTCCCAAAGGGATACCCCATGCCCAGCACTAGCTAAGATAAATCAGAAATGTGAAAGATCACTGGAGCAGGGGCTGGAACTATGGTTTGGTCCTCAGGTGTGAGTGCACAGAATGTACTGCTCAGCACCTCCTGACCCAGAAGAATTCAGAACATCAGAGTAAGGGCTCTAGATTATGGAGTACTTAACAAGGAAATTATTTCCAACCTTACAGCTAAATCAGCTTTCTGCAGTCATAGATAAGAAACGGTGAGTGATATGCAGCTGTTTCTAGATGGCTGCATCATTTGCTGTGCTTTGTATAAACTTAAATATGTAAGGTATAAAAAAAGAATTATTCTCATAATGGTATTCTCATAATGGTAGTTGCCATTGAAAGTACCGATTTTGATGTAATGGGTTAGCATTAATTCTTTCTCAATATTAAGGATTATGGCTGAACAGTTTACTTGTGAAATGTTTTGCAAGAATTGGGTAATTGGGTTAGTGGGTTTGCTTTTTTTTTTTTTTTTTTTTTTTTTTAAATTACTGGATAAGCAGGAGGAAGATATTTTTCCTAAAGCTTGAAGGGAGACTCTGCACAGTTTGTGCATCTTAATGTAAACTATTAAATAGCTTCAAAACCAGATGCAAGGATTTGTTAAACCTAAAGGCTGCTGTGTGCTGAAACAATGTTAGTGGATGTTCCTTTTATGTCTGCAGAAGAAATAGTGTTTTTTTCTTGTTGCAGTCCGAATAGCCCTTCTCTTCAATGTCATCAAGCATGTAAGAGTGTTGTAGTCAGTACTCACAGTAAATTGTCAGCAGAGCTTCCCACATAGGTCCAATGGTATGAGGCAAGCTGTGGCCTTCTCTGCCCTTCCTGAATGCATTTTCTAGATGTTTATGGGTATGCTATAAAAAGTAGATTTGGTTAAGTTAATAGATCTGATGTTAGTAAGTGGAAGCTGATGGAGTTTTTAATGTATTTTGGAAGACTGATTTGATGGGAACATTCCTGTGCTTCTACCTAAGTGCTATTTAGAGATTAGATAAATAGATAACATAAATGGATGCTTACTTTGATTAGTCAATAAAGCAGTTCTTGTCCAAAAATAACAATTCAAAATGAAAGATCTAGAGTTAAGCTGAAAAATGTTTTGTCTACACTATTGACAACTTCAAATTGCAAGACTTGGTAGCTTTTGATATTTCTGTATTTCGTCTATCACTCTGTGTACCCTAACCCAATTCCAGTCTCAAAGGCTCTCACACCAGCAAGAACCAGCCTTATCAAGACATTTATCAAAGTTCATTGAAGACATGGTTGTATAAGGTGGCCAGTCCATGAAGAGCCAAGTGCCATTTTCACACAGAAATAAATGTAGATGCTTGGAATAGTGAGGGTAAAAACTGTGGAATTTGATAGTGATGATGGATCTGTTACTCAAACTTTCTTGACAGTATTTATTTAAAAATACAGTCAAAATTTCCTTTCAATCCACTTAAAGTAGATAATTTATGAAGCATGTCTTTGTAACTACAAAATACTAAACCACAATACCGTTTTGAACAGTTAGCCTAGATTTTTCTTGATGTATCTTTGATTCTTGTGACAAGACTTTTTAATAACTAAGGGTAATTATAACTACTTTTTAAGTCATTACACCTCTGCCTTCTGACGCATTTAAGTAAGTTTATTCTGTCTTTGTGTAACTGCTCTTAATAGAGTCATGATCATTTTGTTAAATTGATCCAGTGAGGTGGGCCTTTGTTGTCACATGCAAAAGGCAGATCCCTGTGGCCTGAGCTGGCATGTTGTGTCAGTGTTTTAGGGAAGGCAAAAAGCTCTCCTTTCTCAAAATCCACTAGTGGCTGCTTGGAAGTGTTTATTAGTGCTCACAGAAACTAAGGAAGCGTCTGCTTTGAAGGAGACCAACAGACGCTGTTTCTGTTGACACAACAGAGGTACAGAAGGGAGACAACTCCCTTGCTCCAAGGGGTGGGAGACTTGGAGATTTGCGGTCTGTCTGCCTTCAGAGATTCCATGGACGTAACTAACATTAAAAAAATCAGCATTAGATTTGGCCCAACACTACTAAACAAGAGAAGGGGGTTGTGTTCAGTTTTATTATTCTGGAAAAGAGTGGGATTTGGATCTTGCCACAGGGCTGTTTCAGATGTTGAGGAAGGAAGTTATGTACCACCAGCTTGTAACAGATGATAGCAGCCTCGATTAACAAAGCATTTATAAGCTGTACCTTCTTGAAAGTCTGGCGTTTAGTGTAGCTCCTCTGGACTCCTGACTGAGTCTATGGAACTGCCTTAGACACACACGGCGGTCAGATTTCTTCTGCACATGCTTCAGCTTTGACAATGAGTAGTCATTGATGTGGTAACAAATGCATAGAAGGATCTTAATATCCATCCAGTTTCATTTGAAATCTGAGATATTAGAGGGGCTTGAGAATGTATACAGAGAAAGAATTTTTCTCTTATATGCTTACAATACATCCAGACTGTAGGATCTAACACTTCTCAGAAAATCTGCAATGATTTTAGGACATGTTGCTATTCTGTGTTTTAATTACTATATTTTTAGACCTTGGGAAAGGTAAAATGCAGTTGGTGAGATATACAAGAAAGGAACTTAGCCTTGATTCCTTTCACACAAATAATTGGGATAGGCATAATAATGTGGATGGAGCAGTCACATCATCTGAGGGTTTCTGTCTTCTGCAGTATGTGAACAGGAAGAGCAAGATGGGATTTGGCCTGCAGCAATATGGAATTCCAGATATGTTTGAGTCTAAAAGAGATTTTGGAATTAGAGGGGCAGGTCATCTGGAATGTCTGCAGTTAAAAGGATACAGATTTGCTGTATCGTGATAATTGAAATGCTAGCTAGTAGCTAGTGTTTGTTCAATGCAGTACGGTCAAGGGATTGACACCATAATCTTTTCTTTAAGAGGAAGAGTAATCTGTGTAGTTAAAGAACGCTTTTATGTCATGGAATATTTTTATACTGTATACAGATTTTTAACTCAATTAACTATTTCAGCAGGAAGTAATAATTTTAATGAAAATAGTTTGCTTGCTACAGCAGAAGGAAGGCTGAGGGTTGAAATAAATTTCAAGGCATTTTTGCCAGTTGTCTTTGAAATGTGCAGAAGTATTTATTTCCAAATTGTACTAAGTTTGTTACCTTTAAGTATCCAGGTATGATTGCTAAGAATCAGTGTTCATTAGTGTTGAAGTAGCATGCTACAGAAAACTAAATCAAAGGACTCTGCAGCTGAGCAAATCTTCATAGCTTGTACTTTCTCAGCAGTGCAAATCATCTTAGCTTGTGCTTTCTCAAAGAGAATTGTCAGCATCACCCCTGCTAAGGGTTTTATAGGAGCTATTTTTGCTATCATCTCTTTTTTTAGCAAATATGGTTTGTTAGCCTGCATTTCTCCATAATAATTTTTTCATCTTTCAAAGAATCTGAAGATTTCTCCTGAAAGGTATGATTTTTATTTTTTTTAATAGCAGGCCCAAACATTAAAAGATTCCAAGATTTATCAAGATAGATGTACAGCAGCTGTGTTCTTCAGCTAAACAAGTACATAATCCTCTTCACTTAAACATAGTGATGCATGATCAATGCAGTGCATGGGCTTATTGGTAGCCATTGGGGTTTCCTAGAGCCTGACGTGCTGTTTTTCAGAGATGGATGCTGCTGTGGTGCAGGGGTAGAACGTGAGGCCATACGGCCTCTTCCCACTGCTGCCATGTGGAGAGTAGGCTGCTTCTGGCAGTCATAGGAGAAAAGCAACAGCCTTGTTGGAAACGCAGAAATTTCTGCCAGTATTCAAGGGGTGTTTGTGTTTTACTCCTTTTAGTCAATCTGTCCTTTGCTTATTGTGCATTTCTTCAGAAACCTCTGGGCTTGCCTTTAGAAATGCTAAAACTTGGCAAAGGTTGAGTGTTTGTCCAGTTTACTTACCAACACAGACATTTTGTGATGTTAAGGCTGTAGGTCAAATTATGAATGTGATTCTGAGCTTTTCTTGGAATATGTGCCCTTGACATTAGAGGACTACAGATGTCCTTTTTACAGTATTTACCTAGCATACCTTCACTTTAAACCATGTGGTAGGGCAGACTTCTACATTTAGGGCTAGCTCCTAGTTGAAGGCTGGCAGGAGAAGCACAGTAAGATTTTTCTTAAATTCAGATGTTTACTACCTGGAAGTTGGTAGAAAAGTGACTCCCCTTGGAGAGGGGGAGTTTCTCTGTAGCTTAATATTGGTCGTTAGGTCATGTGCAACTCCATCCTCTTACCTGCTTCTGGTCAGTGATTTACAGCCTCCAGTATGTGCTGCTAATTGTCCTCACCGAGTTATTTTTAAGGTAGCTCTGTACCTGTGTGCTGCATGATGAAGATGCTTTGTGAGCTCACGCATTTGGAAACCCGAGGCAGTGCAGAAGTGCAGCAGTGTTCTGTTTATAGAACTGGGTCAGCGAGTGTGCTTTAAGTCTGACCTCCACCAGGACGCTGTTTGCAGGTGCAGTTCCAGATTTTCTATTCTGTGCGGATTCAAATATAGATGATGAGAAGAGTGATGACTGGCACTGACGGGAAAGCTGCAGTCCTGAATAT
The DNA here is from genome assembly GCF_017639235.1 of Corvus kubaryi. Taxonomy (NCBI): domain Eukaryota; kingdom Metazoa; phylum Chordata; class Aves; order Passeriformes; family Corvidae; genus Corvus; species Corvus kubaryi. Next base: position 26,931,032 of record NW_024582054.1, read on the forward strand.
GTCAAGAGGGAAAAGCTACTTTCCTTTGGGAGTTCAGAGATCATGTAATGGAATAAAATTCCTGAGTATAAGGAATCATTTTAACTAAAAGGAAGGCAAATCAAACAAAAAGGTAAAGATTATAAATATTCCTTTTCGGAGTATGACTTGTGACAGCAGAAATAGTCTCACAGCTAAAGAGAAATTTAACATATTAAATTAAAAAAACAGGTAATCATTGTTCTTTCAGACTTTGAAATTTCTGACTGTAAACCATAACAGTAATACAGTTAAACTAGAGTGTTTGTTATCTGAGTGCTTTTACAAATACCTTTCTCAGCGTATGAAAGGCATCCGTGAGTGATTCATCCTTGTAATTTCTGCTGTCGCTGAGCTGTCTGCGGGAGGGGTGCGGCTAATGCAGTGTTTGACACACTACTCAGTCCTTCCCAAACTGTTTTTCATCTCCTGCCTTTGTTGCTGAGTTTCTTTTCGTGCTTGGACAGCCTGTGATGTTTTGAGGATTGTTTGAGAAGGCAGTTTTCCACATTATGAAGATTAGCAGTTAAAGCAGCTCGTAGTATTTGAAGATGGTGCTGCCTTACATGATGTAATGAGACCTGTTCTTGCTCTGAGCAGGGAATTAATGACTTGTAATTTGCAGCTCACACAAAACTGAAACAAGTACATGGCAGATGTAGGATGCTGAGCCTTGCCATTTAATTAAGGAGGAACTAAGAGTGAAATTAGGGTTAAAAGCCCTGAATAGACTGATTATTGTTAGGAAACAGTGAACTGATAGGTCCCTATTAGAGATACAAAAAGCTCAAATTAGTATAACTTTCCACCATAACTCTGGAATTTGCCATGCATTTAGGTGACAGATGTATGGCTTGGTATGGCTTGAGCCAGCCTTGTAGCAACTTTTACTGTTGGGAAGATGATTTACTCTTTTTTATATGCAAACATATTTTTCCTTAATTTTCAGCTCTGCTGCCTGTTAGCTGTATATTCAGAGAGAAAAGTTTAGGGAGAATTTGGCTTGACAAAGCAGTTTAGACTTCGTGGTTTTTAAAATTTATTTATTTAAAATTGTATTTTGAAACAGTAATGATCAGACCCTAGATACATTAAACATTTATCTTCCAAGCTTTTAGTACTTGAAACCCATTAAATAATAAAAATACCAGTACAGAGAGGGGGAGTCCTTAGGGATTCCTAACAAGGAAGAAAAGTTAGAATGATTTTATTTATTTGTTTTTAGGGTCCATGCTAATCTTTAGTCAAGGAAAAAAAAATCTCTTGGGTTTTTTTAGAATAAAACTCTTCCTCGGTAAGTTTTCCTATGCAAAGAGGGATTCATCTGTGTTTTGGCTCAAGAATATTTTGAGGTGATCTGCAGGAAAATGACTCTTCTTTAACAGCAGCTGAGTAGGAAAAGCTCTTGAAGAGATCTTTAAATATGAGCTGGAGAGCTTAGGTAGCTGGCAGTGATGCATGTATGTCTGTGGGAGAATTTAGGCACAAATTTGTGATGTCAGCATTACTAGTGTAGCTGGTTTGAAAGTTTTATGTATAACAAAATACTTAAAGTGATTAAAGATAACAGCCACTTAAGTTGTTTGTATATGATCAGATTATCCCAGTGGTTACACGACTGAAAGACTCGGCTTTGCTTTCTTTGTGCTTTCTTTGGTTCAGACTCTTGCTATTCTCAGTCCATTTCTCTGTTTTGAGTTTATGTCATAAAATGTTTTGGAAACCTCTTGAGTAGAAAATACTGCTGGGCTTTTTATGTTGAGCTGTCAAAGTTAACTAGTTTTTGTGTGTTTTAAGACAGTGACCTGATTTTTCTAAAAGTTTGAAAGCATTAAGTGACTTTTGTACGTTAGCATAGTCTATATTGTTGAAAACAAACAAGGAAGGTAATACTCAAGATCTACACAGACAAATGCTTAATAAAACAGGTAATTTTTTTAAGCCAGCTGGTGAGTCTGTAACTCTGTCTGCATTGCATTTTTTTTTCCTCATCCAAAATTCGGTTTAACATACAAACCTTTGTGCATCTTAATTCTTTCTTTTGTTTTCAGTTGTACACCCAAGTTAAAAACTAGTATTTGAATCTAGAATTCCTGCTCTACAACAGGTAAAATTTGCAATGCAGTGGGAAGTGCGGGACAAAACTTAAGAAGTTTAAGACACCCTTGCCTACACCCTTTTTTTCTGTAGGGAAGATGTATAGGAAGAAAGAGTTAACATTTTTTGAAAAGTGACAGTAGAAAGGTTGGGTAGGTTTTGTCTCCTTTCCCCTGTATACATCCTGCATACAAACTTTATTTTTGCATCCTGTGTGGGGTTTGCTGCCTCAGGGCATTCAAATCTAATTTACAGAATCACAGAATATGCTGAGTTGGAAGGGACCCACAAGGATGATTGAATCAGAGTCCTTTCCCTTTTCAAAACCATCCCCAATTAAATGATTATGTATTCTAATATGGGCTTGTGTGATGAACAGGTAATGATCTTTTGTAAAATACATCTTTAAAAAATCATGGAAATAGCACTGCACCTCCACACTACTCTTAAAGGCTAATAGATATTTATTCATTAATTTTGCTCCTACAAAGAGTCAGATCTGATAGCAGGACAATTTGTTTGTTATCCTCCTGTTTTCTAAATTATTCTCCCAAGCACAATCTATAAAACGTTGAACACCAACAGACACCCCACAAAACTTATCCCAAAAGATTTATTCCTTTCCTGTCAGTGGGAGAAATTGGGATTCTAAAAGTGTTCACTAGAGGAGACTTGAGAATCCCTCTCCCAGGCTGCAAGGACCTTCAGGTCAGTCTGTGTCTTGATGCAGCTTTTGGCTTGGCTCCAGCTCCGGTAGGTTCCTTACACTGGTAGTGTAGAGGCAGTGGAAGCTTTTAGCTACATTTGGGTTGGAATGAGGCAGCTAAAAAATCTGGCACACTGGATTGAGACAGGAGGCATGTATTCATAAAACAGGTTTGCTGCTGGGATGGTTTTAAATATGTTTTTGCCCCATCATGTTTAAACCTGCTTTTCCTCTCTTCAAAAGCTGCTGTGCTATCTTAAGCCATCATTAGTTGGAGCTTCATTGTATTCAGCCAGAGCTATGGGCCTGTTTATCTAATTTAGCTGTTAATTTATGGGTGTTAATTTATCTGTATTCATCACTTAGAATAACTTTATTTCTACTGAGGTGTTTCAGATGTGTAATTTTTTTAAAACTATCATCTATACGTGCATTACATACATGTTTGCAAACACCTGCTTTTCATCTTTGCTCTAGAATGGCAGAATACTGAGGCATGCAGGAGGAATTTCCATAAGATACACGAGTGGTCACTTCATTAGATATCTCTGCTGGTTTTATTTCCTTATAATCAAAGGTTCAGTTCTTTGCATTCAGGATGGAAATTGTTAATTGAGGCTGTGAAAGTGTGCCGTGGGTAATTAGGGTTGAGTTGTGTGCTGAAGTTAGCATAATCCATAACAATTTCTTTTATGACTGTGTGTTAGAAGCATTCATTTACAAATTTGGCCCACATTAAATTGCAGATCATTTTTCCACACAACTTCAGAGAGTCTGTACTTCAAAACTGTTTTTTCAAGCATTCTGGGTAGTAGTTCTCAGGTTATAAAGGGGAAATGTGTAAATATCATTCTCGTCATCAGGTTTTCATGGGTTGATTTCTTATGCCATGCTAGATGAATGGCTTTATACAGATTTATATGTTCCATATTAATTTTTTTGTGACTATGAAGTTATTATATTAAATCTGGGTAAAACCAAGTTCACACTTCCCCAAATTATCTGTTTTCAGACAATTATTACAAAATAAACCAGTGTCATACAGCTTTTTTGTGGTAACGTGGATATGCCTTTTGGGTATAGCACTGCAGGAGATCATAACAGAGAGAGTAATTTGAGTACATATAGGAAGAAAGAGCAACCTTTTATTTTTAATGTAATACAAAAGCATAAGAGCACATCCTTTGGCTGTTGTCATGATGTGCATATATGCACGTTCTTATAGCAGTTCTGATTCAAGATTTAAGTGGTTCTAATTTTTTTTGCTTTCTTCTAAAATTAGACTTGCTTCTGTAGTACAAAGTTTTAATACTATTTTAATTAATTTAAAGTGTTAGTTTATCAGTGCTTACCCAGGTGTCTTCACATAGATGTCATAATTTATTACTTCTGAAAAATCTTTCCTATTTTATTCTAACTTATACTTCCTTGTTCACTCAAAGATTTAAATACCTGAGGTATAGAGGAGTAATTCCTCAAGTCTTTATTTTCATTATAGAACATTTTTCTGGTGACATATAAAAGATTTGTGTGTCTTCTCTTTCCATGTTTACATTGTTAAACTTGTTTGAGACTTCAGTAACAGCATGTGTGATAATTGGAGTATGTGAGTTTCTAAACTTTTTTGGGTCTTCATTTGCATTTGGTAGAGGTGGTGAAAGGCATCCAGAAATTTACTATCCTTAATGTAATGCTTTAGGTACTGACAAAATAGCACAGTGAAATGTTTCTTGCTGCAAGGGTTGTGCTATACAAACTTTTTTTTCCAGCATGAGACAGGTGTTGTATCTTCATCAAAACAGCTGCATCTAGACCTGCAGGCAATTGAATGTCTATGTTTTAACTGTAGAGTTAAAATAATGAATTAAAGTTGTCCGAGGGGGTAGTTGTGATGTTCAAAATACATCGTGAGAAGAGCTTTTGTAGCCCTTGGGAAAGAATGAGGATGGTGTTTCCTTTTTACAGGAAACAGGTAACTTTTCTCATGACTGACTGACAACTCTTTTAGAAGGCTGGATGGTATTTCTTCAAATTCTTCAAGCTCTATTTTGTGGGGTTTTTTTAACAGTTACAGATCAGTGGCATCTGCAAATAGCTGTATTTATTATAGTATGTATTTTATACACCAGCTACTTTGCTTTTGCACAAACCAGAATCGTGGAGATGCAGCCCTGTTGTTCAGCACTTGCTACAAATTCTAATGCCACATTGTAGTCTGTTTTTCATTATGTGATGTTTTTTGGTTTATCAGTCAGTGTTAATATTAAATCTGGAAATAGAAACTGGAAAACTTGAAACCGTTCAAACTCAGATCATTAAACATTGTAAAAGTTGTGCACAAATATAATTGCATTCTGAATATACATTTCAAACTTTCAAACAAAGTTCAGGTATAGAGTTATATGCTTATTTAAGTTTTCCTTTTGTATTAACTAGCATATTCTTCCATTTCAGAATGTATGAAAACATGTCCACAATGGTGTATTTAAAAGAAGAGAAGTTGGAGAAGCTTACTCAAGATGAAATCATTGCCAAAACTAAGCAAGTGATTAATGGACTAGAGGCACTGAAGAATGAACACAATTCAATTTTACAGAGCTTGCTTGAAACGCTGAAATGTTTGAAGAAAGATGATGAAACTAATCTGGTTGAAGAAAAATCAAACATGATTCGAAAGTCACTGGAAATGCTGGAGCTTGGCCTTAGTGAAGCACAGGTAAAGTTGTGGTAAAAATTAAGCATTTTGGACATTTCCCTCCAGATATTAGTAATATGCTGGGACATTTGCATTTTTCTTGTGTAGTAAGGACAAAAGGAACTGTAATTAATAGAGGTAGTTACTGTCCATCTTGCTGTGTTACAGAACTAATTATGCATTCAGTGTTAAAGTACTGAAGCTCTTAACTGGACTCCACTTAACATCAGTGAGACAGTAACATTTTCTGTTTAGACTTTTCCACAGCATTAGGCAGGTAACGTTCGAGCAGCTCAAGAGCTGAGCAGTGGTATTTTAGCTCTAAATGATTGCATAGGAAGGTCTCACACAAACACACATATAAATGAATTTGCTCCAGCCTTTGAGCTCTGGTGTAGCCTTAAATTCATGTTTATATTCCCTTGACTCAGATTTTTTATAGTAGCTCATGATGCTCTTAGAGCTTAAGAGTCTCTAATGTTTATTGAACATTTTACTAAACCAAAACTGAAGCTAAAGGCATTTTAAAGGTTAAGAACTGAGTACAGAATCTGAACAACTTTCACTGGTGCATTAAAGAGAGGACTCTGAGCTAATTTCTGTGGACTCTTAGTCAATGAAGATCCCATCTGCAGAAGATGAGTGAAAAGTTGCATGTTTATTAGGTCGTCAGGACTATATTTATAGTACAACTTTATGGTATTTTGTACTAAGTCAAAAACCTGGAACAATGTGATGTGACAGTCATCACGGTAAAATGGCCGAGTATTTGCAAATGAGTTGAAAACACCAGTGAGTTAGTTCTACATTAATAGGCTTTCTGTTGGTCTGTAACTGTGCTCAGACTTCTCCTCTGGATCAAGCTATTATTGTGTGGTGATCTGGAAGTTGTGTGCATTGGATCATGGTGAATTGAGACTGAGAGAATGAAATGTGGGTTATCAGACAGGGGAATGTAGAAGCCCTGGACTGACTGTCAAGCCTTAGTGTGTATGTTGTACAAACTTTGATGCCTTGTACAGGGGGAAAAGGCTAGAAGATACATGGAATGAAATTGCAATAGTTGAGTGATTAAACAACCTTTAATTGTTGTTCGTAGAGGATGTGCAAGTGAACAAGTAACTTCTATGTAGTATTAGGACTCTGAAAAGCTAGTTCTGATTCTTGGCTCTATCAGGAGCCTCAGCTGCAGATGTTCCTGCCTTGTTTGCCTCACATGGTACTTTTTGAACTGGGGTGGTGAGGAGCCAAGAAGTCTGCATTTGCTGCCTTTGTTAGGAAGCCAATTACACTTCAGACTGCTGCTCTCAGACCTGATAAGGTTAATCTTCCTCCATGCTTTGAGTTGTAACAATGTAGTAATTTAAAAAAATTTTTTAAATTTAAGATACGGAAATAGATGGTTTTTGTGGCATGCATGTAGGGCTGGAGATGTGTTATTTCCATGAAAATGAAACTAGCTTTGCTGAAGAAGTAATCAGACTTTTCTTTCAGTTAATTCTAGCAAGTAAGATGACAAAAAATTTTAGTTTGCCATTGTAGCTTGTTCAGTGTTTGAATACGTTGACCCTATTATCACAATTTTCTTAAATATGCTTTCTCATTATATAAACGCCACTGTTTGAATCAACCAAGTAATTAAAAATATTAAAACAATTTTTAATATGTAAATAGGTAGGTGCTGAAATGTGTAGCTTTGGACTGGTATTAGGAAATTACGCCTGGAGTTTTCCTTACCTTTATAGGAAAAATTCTAAAGGCTTAATGAATATTTTGACACCTGAAATTTCAGCTAAGGACACCATCTGTTTCACATGAAATACTTAATTTAAAACCACTTAAAGATAACTTTGATTTAAAAAAAAGTATGAAATTGAGGAGATGAAATACGAGTGACTTGGGGATGTCTAACTGATCTAAAAGCTATGTATTTTCACCAGTGGTCCATTATTGCAAGGTGTGCTTCCTGGAACTGCTGCCTGGTTCTACATATGTCAGTGGGAGATTGCATAAACAGTGAAGGGAGAATATCTTCTGCTGGTAGTGTTTGGCTTTCACTTAATAAGCTCCTTTTTCATTTGACTCTGCTCAGCAAAAATAGCCCTAGTCCAAGCAAGCTGCTTTTATGGGTGTTCTATTTTTTGTCCTTAATGTGACTGTGTTTGAATGTCTGCACACCCAGGCTTATGATTAATAATATGAAGTGCATCTATAAATTGTTTGTTCAGTTGCACATTCAGATCTCAGTCATATAAGTGTCCCTTTGAAGTATTATCATTATGCTGAGGTGTTCATCTTTGGGAACTATAAGCATGTATACAAATCCTTTTTTTGTCTTGAAGGTGCTAAATTAGAACTCCTTGTTAGTTCTTAGGTTATTTTTGTGATCCTGCAAGTTAAAAGTATTACTGCTCCATTTCATGTTAGTGGTACAAAGATTTCCAGTTCAGTAATCTAGTTCAAATTTTTAATGTATTTTAAGATTATATTTAATCTTCAGGGAATTCTGAAACAATTTTAACTTCTGATAGCATCATGGAAAACAATCATTCGTAAGGAGTTCCTCTAGGCTGGGACCCCAGCAAAGGAAGGACCTGTTGGAGCACGTCTCAAGGAGGCACATGAAGATGATCGGGGGCTGAAGCACCTCTGCTCTGGAGAGAGAGGCTGAGAGAGGTGGAGAAGAGGAGAAGGCTCCGGGGAGAGCTTAGAGCCCCTTCCAGGGCTAAAAGGGGTTACAAGAGAGCTGGAGAGGGACTTTTCAAAGATCATGTAGTGATAAAACAAGGCAGAATGGCTTCAAACTGAAAGACAGTAGTTTTAGATTGGATTTGGGAAGAAATTCTTCCCTATGAGGGTGGTGAAGTAGTGGAACAGGTACCCCGTCCCTGGAAGTGTTCAAGGCCAGGTTGGATGGGGCTTTGTGCAACCTGATCTAGTGGAAGGTGTCCCTGCCCATGGCAGTGTGCTGGAAAGAGATGATCTTAGAGGCCCCTTCCAACCCAAACCATTCTGTGATTCTAAATGGTAAAAAGGTTTAGAGGAAAAGTGAGAACCAGATCTAAAAGGAAGAGAAATGTGAATGTTTACCAGATTTCACAGCTGACATAGGTTTAAAAAATGAAAACCTTGTATGTTATGTACAGCCTGCATTCTCAGGGAAGTATGTCATGTGACACATTTTGCTTTTCAGGTAATGATGGCCTTGTCAAATCACTTAAATGCAGTGGAATCAGAGAAGCAGAAATTGCGGGCTCAGGTTCGCCGGCTATGCCAGGAAAATCAGTGGCTACGGGATGAACTGGCCAATACACAGCAGAAACTACAGAAAAGTGAGCAGTCTGTAGCTCAGCTGGAGGAAGAAAAGAAACATCTAGAATTCATGAATCAATTAAAAAAATATGATGATGATATTTCACCATCAGTAAGTACCTGTATTGTAAAACAGTAAAAGCACCCTACATTTACATGTGTTGTAATCTGCCTATTTAACAAGAAATAAAAGATACATTTTATTTGTCCCTAACATATATTTGTCCTTAAAATACTGCCTTGTACTAGTGTCACATAGTTTGCAGAATGATTCTGGGAGTTCATTCTTATTTTAAGAGAGTATATATTTTACTGTCTGCAGATAATAAGATACATGAGGAACAAAACTGATAAATACTCATTTAGTATCCTGTAAACTTAAAAGTGTGAAGAACTGGACCAAAGCAAAAATCTCAGTTCTATAAACTCAGCTGTTAAGTGAGAAATCTAAGCTGTGAGAGATTTTAAGTACCCAGAGGACTTGGCTTATTTTGACTGCAGGAAAAATACTTAATTTTTCTCTAGTGAAATCAGTGTATAGCTTTTGAATCTGTTGAGAGTTTACACAAGGATGTTATTGATTCCTCTTTCAGGACTATCTGCCAGACATCGTGATGATCTGCATGTTTACAAGCCCATTGTGTTATGTATTCTTGGATTCAGAGAGAAAATGGGCACAACTTTACAGAAGGAGGTTATTACTTTAAAAGCCTTCTGATTTATTTGCCCTTCTTTTTATAATTGCTTCCTCAGGTTAGGTGGCACTATAGAGAAGCATCTCATTTTGTGTGTTCAGACCTTCTCAGTGGTGTCTTGGAAAGAGAAGTTTTTCATAACTACTTATTTCAGCAATTCTAATGGTTGAAAATGACTGTGATTTAGTCATGCTTAACTGACTGCTTGACTAATCCTTTTTAGCATATTGTACATAGTGAGAGTTATTTTGGTCAATTACACCCGGAATTTTTCAATGCTGTTCCATGATTTGGTATTTGTAGATGAATTTGCCAGTGAAGCCTGTTCAGAAAAGGGGCAGAAGGAGGGAATATTGGGGTTTTGTCAATATTGTCAATCTGTAATCTGCAGATGGATTAAATATCTCCATTATTTGAAGTTTAATTAACAAATAGAGTCCAAGTAAGCTAAGCATGTCTATAATTTTACTAACCATATGGACAGTCTCTGTTTCTAGCCTTTGAAATAGTCAGTTGTATAGACTCAGTATGAGGTTGGAATCAACACTTAAAATTATGAGCTTCCCATCTGAGATCTAGTCCCATCAGTTTGTTGGTTTTGCAGTGCCCCTGCTCTGCCATCATTAAATTTGAATGCCAGCAGCAGCAGTTGGTTTTTTCTCATCTGGAAAAAGGTGTTGGATGAAGAGCCAGAAAAATGTGCTCTGCCTCTGGGTTTTCTCCTTACTGAGCTCATAATTTCTGAGAACTTCAACTATTTATATTGTTTAGGCTCAACATTTAGGAAACAGGACTGAGGGATGATCTGTCTCTTTGTTTTACATTTGAAATGATCTTTGGATGCTTAAAATCAATGTACACTGATGGATTGTGCAGTAATTAATACGGTTCCAGATGGGACTATTGGAAATGAACTTCCTTTCAAGTGTTCTTTTTTTGTTTTATTTTTTAATTTTTGAACCTTACAGATTATAATTGCAAAATCTTACTATTTGTACAGAAGCTGAGTACTCAGAAATTTAGGTCTCCTCAGTTATTCTTCTCCCTTGCCCAACTGTAACTGCATTTATGACTAAAAGAAAGTACCATGGACAATTCTGTACTGAGTAGTGCTTACTCTTCACTAGGTACTTTCATCAGATCTGATGCCTCTGCGAGAATAGCAGATGTGTTCTTGAGTGCTTAAATTGAGACTGAAATCTAGGGGACCTCATTTCTATTCCTGGCCCTTCTGAAGGTGTCCTGTATTGTTTTGGGGCAGAGTGTGTAAATACGTTTAAATATAAGACCTTTATAAAACTTCAGTGAGAAATGTTATTCTTCTCAATTCTGAATTTTGAATGTGTAGTTTTTCTTTAACATTGCTGATTAACTGGACTGTCCTCTATGCTTTAGATTTAATTTGTTGGGTTTGGGGTTGTTCTGTAGGAGGATAAAGATACGGATTCCACCAAAGAGCCCTTGGATGATCTGTTTCCCAATGATGAAGATGACCAAGGACAAGGAAGTAAGTGTACTTCAGATTACACGGTTGGGGTGTTTCTGCAGTGCAGAATATAAAGATATTCTTTACAAAAATGCTTGGGGTCCTCTGGGACACGGCTGGAGTGATGAATGCCTCTGCTAGATTAAGGAATCCAGTCATTGATATACATTCTATACATTGGTATGTACAGAACTGGGGCCTAGGTTTTTAAAGAGAGTGTACTAGCTGCTGGAAAGTTCTTCAGACTGACTTAAATTCAGAATTTGCCATTATCCTTCTTTTGAGCCTCAGAATGGTTAGTTGCAAGTAACTGAGGCAGATTCTGACCAGATGGTGAATTCTGTTAATGACCTTTTTAATCATCTAGGATTTTTGTGGTAGGTTTCAATATGAAATCTTTTTCATATGGTCTTTTGTCCTTTGCTAAGGTTGTCTACATTAGTTTTAATAATAGTTGTGGAAGTATTATTTCTCTTCAGGTGAGAAGGACTGAGGAATATGCAGTGAAGCTTGAGGTAGAGGTTTCGTAGTGTGATTGAAAAAAGCTATTAATAGATAAGCCTTGCTAAGTGAAATGTGCTTTTTTTACGTGTGTAAACATAGAACATACTGATGTTGTAGAGTCAGTGCAGTGTGCTGGGAGCAGAATGGTTCTTACCAGGCAAATGACTTCAGGGCAAATGTCTGAAGGGACCCACCTTTGCAACTAGCAGTTTCAAATATCCTTTATGGGCTTGCACATAAGGTACACTACAGTCTTGGCAGCATAGTAAAGCTATCCATAGCCAGCACTGTAAGGAAGACTTGAAGAGTTTACAGTAGGTCAGTGTTGATTATGAATTCCTTCCTAGCTCATCCTTGCTTCCCTGGAATTTTGTAGTAGGAAGGTTGAGAGGCCAAGCTCCCTTACTTTGCTTTGCAAAAGACAAAGTTGACATGTCAGTGATTTCTCTGACCTTCTAAAATAATGCTGAAATGCTTCAGTGCTTTGGCAGACAGTGACACTGGGTATAGGCTTGGACTTGTGTGATTCCAGTGACATAAAAATGCTCCACCTTCTGTGGTTTTTGCTTAATAGGAAGGAGAGAATAAAGTCGGGCTCTTGGCTGGAGCCCTTACCTTGTGTGTTCTCCAGAGTTTAATGAAAATGAGTTAGAGGGAATTTTCTAAATCTCAGAAATTGACCAGGTGGAGAGAAAAGGGGTAGTAAATTGTTTTGGGGAGTGAGAGAGTGAGGGTTGCAATAGCCAAAAGTTTAAGAGCTACTGTAAAGTAAGTGGCTAAGCCTAAGGGTTAGTTAGTAAAACTCAAAGGGTGGCTTTGACTCAGCCTTTTGTCTTGCAGCTGTTATTTCTGGCATCCAAGGTGTTTCAATCCTTTATGTGCTAACCTTAAGTGCTCCTGGGTATAGGAAACAAAACAAAAAAAAAGTATGTTTAGAGAAGGGGAATAAAGGAAAAAGTTTTCCTGCAAGTGTTCAGCTTGTCTATGTTGGTGTTCCTTTCCGTATGGAAACAGGGATATTTGTAAGTGCAAAACTATGATACAATCTTGAGAATGTTAATGATTTGCTGAGCTGAAATATTTTCCTACTTTCTTCATTAGTTTATTACATTTGGCCCTTTGAGCTACTAGAATTGTAAAAATAATAGTAATACAATACTGGACAGGATATGAGGAATAAAACAGTCATATTTCCACTGTCTCTGTTCAAGACAGCCTGACTGCTGTGAAGTTCTAATGCTAATTCTGTGTATAGAAGAAATAAAATTCAGTGAGTCTCATTCTGTGCCACTGAGCACTCACATGAGATGTTTTATGTACAGTCATCTTTCATACAAGTTGAAATTTTGCGCATTTCTTTCAGTTCAACAGCAGCATAGCAGTGCAGCAGCTGCTGCCCAACAAGGTGGCTATGAAATTCCAGCAAGATTACGGACCCTACATAATCTTGTTATCCAGTATGCTTCCCAAGGTAGATATGAGGTTGCTGTACCTCTCTGTAAACAAGCTCTTGAAGATCTGGAGAAGACTTCAGGTCATGACCATCCTGATGTTGCCACTATGTTGAACATACTTGCTTTGGTGTACAGGTTTGTATGCTGGCATAGATAAATACCCGTGAAATAAATACTTAGTATTTGGCTACAACCTTATAATGTTCAAGATTAGAATTTTTTTCCCTGTTCTATTTTCCATTAAATTTATTTTCCTTCTTAAATTATTATTAAAACTCTCAAGAGGGTCCTAAAATACTTGTGTGTCTGCCTGTACGTAGAAGTCAAACAAGTTGCTGTCCCAAAAGCCTATGCCTTTGCTTTGGGAATGGAGCTGATTTTGATAGGGTTTTTTTTGTGTACTGAAGGGCCATGTCTTGATTACCCACTTCAAGATAATCCAGAGGTAGAAATTGGACATTAATGTAGAAATAGAACATGCTCAGTACAGTCCTCAACTAGCAAACTATTTACAGTTAGAGGCTTCAGGGTTTTACTTCCTAATTTATGAATATATTCTCAATTATTATTCTTTTGTAGTAGCATCTTCATGTCAGTAGTGAAGTCAGCCTAATTTTTATGATTTTTTGTTCCTGAATCCCCAGTATTAATTATATCTCTTTACAATTCAGAGACCAGAACAAATACAAAGATGCAGCAAATCTCCTGAATGATGCCTTGGCCATCCGTGAAAAGACTTTGGGCAAAGATCATCCAGCGGTTTGTATACATGCAGTATCATAATTTTAGTTTGTTTTTCACTGAGCTTTTTTTCAACTAATTCTAATATCAAACTCAACAGGAAAGGTTTTAAGACCTGGCTTGTCTTTAAACAGTACAGGTAGGAGGCCACATTATATTCAGTGCTGTTTCACCATAAATAATTTGCCTTTACTTGATTTTGGATTGCCTGGATTTTCTACGGGAAATCAGTTTGTGAAGAAAGATTTTGTTTTGCTTACTCAAATCACTTTATTATACTCAGATTGAAGGGGCACTTCTGATTTGATTTACTGCTGCTTGTAAATGAAACGTAAATCAAGCTTTTGTAAAATTCATGTGATACTTTTGTAGCCTTGTGGGACGCAGGACAGCTCAAAGTATAGATGTGAGAGGTACCTTTGTAAGAGAAGAACATGTGAAGATGTGTGCACTAAATGACATTTCCACGAATGAAGCAAAATTATTTCATGATTTAGGTTTTTCTTTCCTCTGTTGTGTATGTATGCATTTAATAATAATAGTAATTTCTTCACTTGCAAATTTCAAGAGGTCTGCCCTGCATGGAAAATTTGAAAACATCAATGCCTTGCAGATGTGTTCATTGGTCAAGTCTTTGTATCAGCAGTTTTCAGTGTAATTAATGTTTCTCTGCTGTTGACAGGTGGCAGCAACTCTTAACAATCTTGCAGTACTCTATGGTAAACGGGGGAAGTACAAAGAAGCGGAACCGTTGTGTAAGCGAGCTCTGGAAATCAGAGAAAAGGTATGAGTGACAAATACAGTGGCTCTGAAGGGACTTTTTCAAGGAGAAGGCAAAGTTAAACACTTCCTTTTTTTATGTTGTGGTTGGGTAGATCTGCCAGATAAACCTCAGAGTTAACTGTGCCTAGTAGTTAGGAGTGTCTGAAATTCAAAACAGTGGGAAATTCCAGTAGTGCTACAGAATTGCTGGAGCACTCTGGATATATGCTAAATTCTGTATTTTGTGAGTAGCCTCCTTTACCTTTTGCCTTCCCCTGAGATAGCTAAATAGTCTTTGGTTTGACAAGAGCATTGGAATTAAAAAATGAAACTTAGTTAAAAAATTTAAGTTGATTATTCTCTATGTGAATATTTTAGTCCATGAGACTGCATCTTCAGGTTTATATAATACTCTCCATATAATGTTGTTTTACTACTTTGTTTCTCTTATGGATTGTTCTTAATCATTCTCAGTTTGCAATAGAATTGAATCATTTCCATATCTTTCAAATGCATCTTTTGCTTTTGTCATCCCCATGTTGAATTGAGGAGGAATAAAACTAACAGGATGTTTCTAAAATATTTATTTCTAAACCCTGACTTGATGATTACAGAATGTTTTAATACAGTGTATTTCATTTTCAGGTCCTGGGGAAAGATCACCCTGATGTTGCCAAGCAATTAAATAACTTGGCTTTGCTATGCCAGAACCAGGGTAAATATGAGGAGGTTGAATATTACTATCAGAGGGCACTTGAAATCTACCAAACTAAGCTGGGACCAGATGATCCAAATGTTGCAAAAACAAAGAACAATCTGGTAAGCCTTTCCCAAAGTAGATCTGAGACAAGATTTCTCATTAATTGAAATGCACTTTTATCCGCCATGTATTGTATTTCTTATTTATAAAGATAAATAAATCGCTATGCTGATAACTTTTGGGGGGTATTTTGTTTTTAGGCATCCTGCTATCTAAAACAGGGCAAGTTTAAGCAAGCAGAAACCTTATACAAAGAGATTCTTACTCGCGCTCATGAACGGGAGTTTGGCTCTGTAGATGGTAAGAAACTGAGTCCCTAGATTTGAATTTATGTTTTATTTTTGTAGCTATGAAATAAAATTTGCAGGAAGTCAATAGTGTCCTGATTAAAATTGTTTTCTGCTTTAGGTGGACTTAAAAGGTGAGCTGATAGATGTGTTGGAAGTACGTTCATCATAAGAAAGCTTTTAGATACAGCAGTAAACATTTGATTCAAAAACATGAGGTAGACTTAGTGGGTTTATGTTTTATAGATTTTATTTCTGGTATAATTTATCTTAAGCCCAACTAAATCAAATTTTGGTATTTTAATAGAGGCAGAAAAATGTACGTCACTGTCCAGTCACAGAAAAAAGTCAATGCAGGATTTTTAGTGACATGAATAGAGACATTGTTTATGCAAGCCCTCCATTAACACATTTAAAGAATGGGGAAAATACCTTTAAATTGGGAATTACACTGTACATTGAAGTCATGTGCATTTTATAAACTAAAAATCCCAGTAAAGAGTTTTCATTCTTTTTTTCATTCCATGACAGTAGCATATGCACCACTTAGTAGATGTCAAAGTAGTTGTTACGATAAAAGAAATAAATTCATGTTTTCTAGCGCAGGACTAGACACATGACAAATGGGTGGCAGTATATACTGACTTCAAAGCTTCTCAGAAGTAACTGTTTCTAAGTTCAGATAAGAAAAGGAGGCAGAATTGTAAAACTGTAAAAGAGGTGCATGTTTTATTTATCTGCTGCTTGTAGTACGGACAGTAAGGTTTTTTTGTGGTGGTAATAGTATAATTCCCTGGTTCACAACTTCATTTCAGAGTGGTGAAAATCAAACAATAAATACCTTGTAGTTTTGTTCTTCTATAAAATACTTTCTTGTTTCACCAGATGAAAATAAGCCTATCTGGATGCATGCAGAAGAGAGGGAAGAATGCAAAGTAAGACCATTGTTGTAAATATTTTTTGATGCTTTTACTTGTTTAAGTTGCAAATCAGGTACTTTTTTTCAACAATACCTTTGTTCTAGGGAAAGCAAAAAGATGGCACATCTTTTGGAGAGTATGGTGGCTGGTACAAAGCTTGCAAAGTTGACAGGTGAGTAATTTCTTTACAGGACAAACAACTCAGCAATGCTCAGCATCTCAGATTAAAGCATTTTTAAGAACGAAACCAAAGCAACCTTGGTTAGAGCTGTAAAAACGATAATAATAAAAATTCCAGACCCAGGACTGGTTTTCAGGAATACAACAGCCGTTTTCAAGTCCTGAGGCTGCTTTTAATCTGGTCTGGTTAGATCCAGTAAATGACATAAAATTGCACCAGTTGTGTTCTTGGCAGTCCTTCAGGTGGCAGTGTAGGTCACCCTTCCTTCTGTACCACTACTTGGCACATGTGCCCTCCCTGCCCCTGCAGGGCCTCTGGAGAGGGCCAAAAATGACGCTGCAAGCAACTACACCTTTAGTTACCTAGCTGGCACAAGAAAACAAAGTTAAACTGTCATAACAAAGCATTATTTGAATTTCTGAAGTCTGAAGAATATACTTGTGTAAATGACAATGTATACTTTAAAGTGAAATAAGAGAAACAAGGATTTCAGCTTGGATTATAGTTGGTGAAATATTTTTGTTTGTTCTAATTTTGTTATTAATGCAACTTCTTTAACATGTTGGTGGTACAATGTATTAATAAACCTGCAACTAGTACTGATAGTCAGTGAGGTTTTTTCATTCACTGAGTATTTGAATTCTCGTGTTAAACAAGCATCAGAGCCTTTGTACTGTTGAAATCTCTTTTCTTCTCCGTCCTGAGTTTTGTGTGCAATACTTTTTGTTGGTTTGTTTTTCATGTACTTGTTCATTCCAATGCATGAGAAAATCTTTTCTCTGTTGTTACTGGAGCAAAACTTCACTCAACAATACTGTGACTGAGCTGATTTTGTGCCATTGAAACAAAAATGTCTTGTTGGAGTGTGAGACTTGTTAATGAAATGGGCAATTTTTTTTCTTTTGTTCAACCATGGTTTGAATGCATAGAAACTGCAAATAGGTGTTAAGTAAAAGCTGATGAAAGAAACTGTTAATTACTTTTGTGACTAACGCATATTACAGTAATGGTCTCTCTATGCACGAATAAGCATATTTTTTGGAAGCTTCACAATTATTCAGTTGGTTAGACTCATCTAGAGCTAAATTTTCACCTTTAGATGCAGCTGAGTACAAGGTTATAGCATTCCAGTTTCAGGGATGTTGGCTGGTCACAGGATGAGACGTTGATATACTTTGAAAGGGGTCAGCAGGTGTACATGAAGTACAGTATAGTGTATTTCAAGAGAGAATAAATTACTACAAAAAGATTTTAAGTACTATATTCATTTAAGCTTTTTTTAGTGAATTGAGAAGAGTTCACTGTGTGAGTATATGCATTACATAGAGTTATTTTTCTTTTCTTTCAATAGTCCAACAGTAACAACTACTTTAAAGAACCTTGGGGCACTTTACAGACGACAGGGCAAATTTGAAGCTGCTGAAACATTAGAAGAGGCAGCAATGAGATCTCGTAAACAGGCAAGTATGAAAATTCACCTTAATGATATTTCTGCATTGTGGTCGTGCAGATTTTCAACTTTGTGCATGCAGAATATAGAAACTTTCAGTGCCTGGTCACCTTCTAATTTCAGACTGAACTGGTGATAAAAACTGATACCATCTTAACACTTGCAGTCTGGTTAATTGTTAGGGCAGTGGCACCATATACTGGGGACATGATTCAAACTGGGGGTGAAATTATATGGAAAATTAAAGAGCAGAAAACATTGTGGTGGCCAGTAGTCCTCAACTGGCTGCTTGTCCTGGGAGAGAGACTGTAGCTGGGGGAAAATGGAGAGGTTCTGCTGGAAATCTTTGCCAGTCATGCCATTCTATTTTCAATAAGGAGCTGTCAAAAATGTTCAGTTTCTGCATGCAACTGACTGACTAACAGAAACCTTTTGGTTCCTGTTACTTTTGTAAACTAATGGGATGGATATTACAGTGTCAGTGGGGGCTTTCTTTTCATGTGGTCTCTTTGTGCTCTCAGATCTACTGTTCAAGTAACCCTTTCTCCCTTCTCTTAGAAGGTAGAAGAGAGTTTGGGTTTGTTGGGGTTTATTGACTTTTGTTTTTTCTTTCCCTTTTGGATGGTTTGATACAATGTCTTTTATAAAAAAGCTTGTAAGACTGGACAAGAAAACGTGGGTTGTCAGTGTTAAAATGGAAAGCAAAGTAAGAAAATACAAGTAAACAACATGAAAGTTCAATTTTAATTTCATTTTTTATATGAGTGAATAAAGCTTGTATTTTTTCTAGACGCTTGCTGCCGACTATTTTTAAGGATGCTTCAGATTTTCACTGTGCATCGTATACCACCTGTATACCATTAATCTGTAATATGTAGCAGTATACACACCCCTAGATTTAGATGTGTAGGAGACAATGCTGTGTTACAGCAGCATTTAACACTACCTTTTCATTCTGGGTCGTTCAAGTCATGCTCTTCACTTAGGGAGAACATCTATGTGGGAACCAGGAACCTGGTATCTCCATGCCACTAAGACAACTTTCTTATTCATGCACTTTTAAGAACTTTGGCATCCTTTTCACTTTCTGTATTGTGGTTAAATTTATGGATTTGCCACACACATCCCTGCTGTATTTGTTGCTAGTGCTGTACTGTAGAAGCTGCAGAATATTTTATGAAGTATAAAGCATTCATCTGGGATCTCTTCCTGTCAGCAAGTACTGGTTATGATGTGGAGTAGGTTTATTATAAAGAAGACAAAACTGAAAATAATTATGATTTGAGTTTTGATATTTTCTAGTTTATAAATTAAAGATTTTGCCTTTAGTGCAGGGTTTTCATAGAAGGTACTTTAGCACTTTCAAGATATTTAAACGATTATTTGATAGTTGATAGGCATTCTTTAACAAAGTGAACATATTCACCATATATTTAGTATGCTTATTATAAGCTTATATTCTATTTCATTTCTTTCTGAGGGAAAATTGCATTAATGCCAAGTGTTGTAAGTCAGTATTTTTAAATAACACGTATATATAATATATATATAATATAAATAAATAATAAATAAGTCAGTATATTTAAATAACATTTTAAATAACACAACCTGCTTCTGAGGTATCAGATATTCAGACACCTTTCCAAAGGCAGGTGAAGACTGCACCATTTGGTGGGTGGAAAACTTGAGAATTACATTGATGGTTCATGATCTGTAAATTGCTTAAATATTTAGCTGGTTGCCAGATCGCTTCGGGTAAGTGACACAGACACCACAAGGCTTAGATAAGCGATAAGAAAAGAGGAAAAGAATGGCAAGTCAGTGAATTCTCAAACTGCCGAACTGTCCACTTCATGCTGTGTTGATTCTTGCAATTTATAAAGAGCAACTCAGCTACTCTCTGAAAGCAGAATTGGGCTGATGGAATTGTGGGTTGGTTTTACTTCTTGCTTGGTGCAGTTATTGTGTGTAAGTTGTAGATTAACAGAGCTTGTAACAAGGTAAAGCCTCTTCCCATTTTATCAAATTCTCAGGGTCTTGACAATGTTCACAAACAGAGAGTGGCTGAGGTGCTGAATGACCCTGAGAGCATAGAGAAGCGGCGGAGCAGAGAAAGCCTCAACGTGGATGTGGTAAAGTACGAGAGTGGCCCTGATGGCGGCGAGGAAGTGAGTATGAGCGTTGAGTGGAACGGGGTAAGTACAGTACACAGTTGGAGAAGGTAGCCTAGGAAATCATCACCTAACAACTAGGGCTGTCCACCCACCAGCCTGCTGTGCTTTCAGGAGTTTCCTGGTTGATCTACATTGTATTTTATAATTTTGCAGAACCAATTAAGAAATTAGGAATAACATTTTGTCTATCATCATGCTAAAAACCTAGTAATATTTTAAAATTTTAAGGCATCCTTTCTGTTGTTGTCTTGAATGGTGACATTTCTGCAAGAATCCCAAGGAGCGGTATTTAAGGCTAAGTTGTGTAATGCTGATTGAGTGTCCTGGTTGTGGTCTGGTGTACAATTGCTTGTCAGTGGTTTGTTTTTACTGGTAGAAATATTCTGGCAATTAACTCACTTTTGCTTTTTTCCTTTTGGTGCCATATTTGCTTGATTTAAATGTTTCTTTAAAAATACTCCTTCGGTTGGAATCACAAAGAACATTTGCTATGGAGGTATACTGAGTGTTAGCAGTTTTGGAGTAAATTAAAATGACCAGTCTAACACTAAAATAATTCTAATCTCCTCCTTACCCAGCTTGCTAGAGGAAGGAACAGAGCTTTTCAAACTGCTGTACAGTCCATTTCAAGAGGCAGTACCATCACATAACAATGTGATGGTGACTTCATGTTTCCTAATTGAAATTAATATGACTTTCCCATATTAAAATTTGTCTGGAGACAGGGCTTGTTCCTATTAGTTTCCCATATATTGGCTTCACTATATTACACTGATTGTCATAAAGTAAAAACATATATATACATATATATATATATATATATATAAATAATGTGATGACATATGCATTTTTCTAACCGTTGTTTTCCTTTAATTTGAAGGACAGTGCAAGCTTTCAGTTATTATCTGGATTATGTAGTTTGCTTCTGTCACCAGCTTTCCCATTCCTTATCCCATTGCTGGCAATGGGATACATATTGCACTGTTAACTAACTCCCAGCTGCAGTTCTGCTGAAAATACTCTCTTAGATTATAAAAGTGGTGTTGCTTTTGCTGTATGGGAGGGGAAGTAGCCTACTTTGCAATACTGGGTGTTCTGAAGCTTCATTTCTCTTACAATAGCAATCTTTTTTTCCCCCCATCTTTTTGTAAGCCACATGAGACAAAGCTTAGCATTCCAAAGAAACCTTGAGAAAACACGTAGTGCTTTAGTCTTAAAGGAGAATGTTCTTTCCATCTTTGCTTTTGTCTTTTTATTACTGTTTTCTTGGCATTGGTGTTCTCAGTGCCAAGACAGTCAATCAGCATCTATTGTGAATTAATACTGCATCATTAATAAAGCCAAAGTCAGATTGGATAACTCTCTTTTTAATTCTCATTTTGCCCATTCAGCATTAGAACTGTGTACTGTACTCCTCCCTTAATTTTCACTATACTTTGCATGACTGTATGTTCTAAATGGATTACATTTTTTCTGGTATTGACATTAATGCATGCAGGTTTTGGATGGAAAGGGCCTTCTGGGGAAAAGCAATAGACAGTATTTCTAGGTCAATATTTGAATCAAACTCAGTGATAAATTTTCTGGTCTGAAAAATTAAATTTTGACCTCTAAGGATAAGCAAACTTCATTTTTAGTGTGCTAAAGTGGCATTGCTTCATTCTCATCTTCCTTATTTCTTTTTTTCCCCCTCTTAAGAGAAGGTATTTTACATTACATGTTCTACGTGAAGTGGGCAACTCTCCCTCCCCTCTGCAAGTGTTTCTATCTCAGTGATGTTCTTCCCTCTACTTTATATGGTGTAGTTTTTTTTACCCTTGTGTGTTCCCTCCAGACAAAATACTCAGATTCATAAAGCGTAGTAGAATCTTTCATTTGTGTCTGCAGAGCCTGCAGAGAGGCCTGCCTTTTTCCATTTAAATTCTTCGGAAGTGGTCAAGCTGACTGTCTGTCAGAGAGAAAGGTGGAGTATGCAAAGGGACAATGGTACTCAACAAAAAAATTTTGTTGGAAGATGTAATTAAGGGCCTTCCACATGTAATCCATATTAAGCATTGTAGGCTTTGATGTAATGTCTTACACTCTTGCAAAAGAACTGAAATATCTATTGAAGTAAATCTGCCAGTAACTATTAGACATGTTAAGTGAGGTGTTACAGTGCATGTTTACATGTCACTTGTAAAGTTTGTGCCTTAAAGTGAACAGAAGATAATTGAAAATGCAAGGAAATACTTGGTCTTTGAAATATAAGGTGGAAAGGTCAAGATTTGGATCCCTTATTATACTTTTCCTATAAAAAAAAGCAGTGAGTACCTGTCCCTGGCATTTTTGTGAATGCTGCAGGACAGATGAAAATCTTTGTGCTACTTATTATAATGTTTGTAGTGTGAGGAAGTATCTTTTCATACTCTAAGTCATATGCTTCAAACAGACAGGCTTTTGGGCATGTAAGTCCACTTTCAGGTGGGAAAGGAAAACTATGGATTTCACTACCACAGACGAGAGTTACTCTTGTTTAGTAGGTGCCAGACAGGGGGACATTGTAGCAGACAAAGGACAGGAGGTGGTGATGGTGGGAAGGTGTAAGCAGCAGCAATAAGGTGATTCTCATTCTGAATGACATAAAAATTGGCAATTAAACTTTGCCATAAAAACATCTTGTGATTTTGGTTTTTGATTACTCTGAACTCAGGAACTTTTTTTTTTTATCCTCAGCTCATGTTTTAGAAGTGTTTTGTTAATGAAGCAGTCAGCGTTTAACTTAGGAGTTTGATATTTTTATTTTAGATTTGAAGTACCCAAAGCTTGTCTGCTTATTCCTACAGTTCTGGTTAGGTTTACTGAACAGTTATACTCTATACCTACCAAATTTGTCTTGCCTTTGGATCATTTTCATTACTCTAGTATTGCTGATTTCAGACCACAGGAATAATTAGCCTTTTCACTGATCTAATACTTCTAGCTGGAATTTAGACTTCAGTTTATTTAATCCTGCAAAGCTGAAGTCTGTCTTTAAGTGTGAACAACATATGTAATTTAGTTTGAAACATAAATACTCAGTTAGAATTAGATCTTCTAATCACTTGTAGCAAGGCATTGTGCCATTTCCAGGTATCATGAACCTATCAATAGTGGTCTCTGTACTTGCACAAAGAATGGAAAGTGTGCAAATTGAACCACAGTTTATTTTAAAGGTGGATTGTTTCAGCTGCCTCACTGCATTAGGGACAGTAGAGAAAATTCCACTTGGATTGTATATATGGACACAAACAGAGATATGTTCTATACTTGTGAAAGTGAATTGACCCAGGCCAGTTGGATTCTAGTTCCTTAAGGGAATAAAGAGAATTTTGTCTGGAGGTTAGGTGAAGACCTCTTTCTTCTTGCACTTTTGTTTCAAGGAAAATTCCTGACAGAAGTTAAAGCTGAAATGAATGCACTTTGCTCTATTCCTCCTTATTTATTTATTTATTTATTTATTTATTTATTATTATTTTGAGCTAACATCATCTGAAAAAAAATCCCTTTTTTTTGTTTATGAAATGTAACAGCAAAGCTATTTCTTGTTAAAGGTGTTTCGTATTTTATACAAATTCTAACTTGAATGCACAGCATCAGTCATGCTCAGTTGTCAGTCCCATCTCAGTGATGTAGGTGAAACTGCATGAAGATGTAGGTTCTGGTAATTGCAAAGGCCTGCACTTTGTACTTAAGGGCTGTCCAAATAGTTACTCTGGAAAAAAAAAGTTTTGAACATGACCTAGAAATACTGTAAACTAACTGTTCAAAATTGAAAACTGTTGAATTTTTCCCAACAGTTTCATTCAGTTTTTCTCTCTCCATTTCTGACAGGCCTAGATGCCTTTTGTGATTCTTATACTGTCTCCTGCATGACGGGCGTGCACCATCTTCAAGCTTTAACTTCTCTCTTCAGTACTGACTGCTGTGTTTTAGCAAACCCCTTAAGATTCCTGTCAGAGCTACACTTCCCTGTAAACTGGCCATTCCTTCAGTGCTGGTGTCGTTTTTGGTTTTCTATTTCTGTACCTCTGTAGCTTTGCCAGATATGTACCTAGTCATACCAAATGTTATTACAACCATTTGCTGTGTAATACATTAGTAAAAAAACCAAACAAGTAACAATGACCTTTATAAGTAGCTGTTCACTATGGAATAAAGGTAGTTAAAAGTATCACACAAGGTATTATTGAAATGGCATGATGGTGATCTTTACAGGAGAAAAACCAAACCCGTAAAGTAAAGCATGTTCTCCAAGTGCTTTAAAATGTATTTAGAGACCTATTATATGGTTAACATCAATATGGAACTCTGGATGTCTTCACTTACAATTATTCTAAAGTAGCATTGCTGTTTAGTCTTTGTGTGAGATTTTGGCAATTATGCTTTTCTCTACTAATCTTGGTGTTCAGTGATTTGTGTATTTGTCTTTCTAACTTCTAATAAACTCACTCCAACTCAGGTGTCTGTCTTTGCTTAGTAGTGCTTTTTTCTTTTTCAACTCTTCTTTCATAATCACGTAGGTTTTCTATGGACTGGGAAGTGGTCACTTCTAATCTTACTAAACTGTGGTTTTTGTAAGAGTAAAACATTTAAAAATAGAATTGTGGTCCCTTGCAAGTTTCTCTGGGTCAGCACAGCAGTGTAAAACATGAATGCAATATATGAAAAATTAATTTCATTGTGGTTTGCATTTTCTTTGGTAAAAGTTAAAAACTAAGCACAGGAATTTGACCATAAGTATTCCTGAACAGAACTATTTTTGTTTAGGGATTTTAGGGTTAATTAAACATGTTTGCAAGTAATGTAGATATTTAGAAAAAACAAAACATGTTTTTTTCTTAGACTGATGGAATGCTTTTGCTTGGGGCTTGTACTCTGTTAACCACGGTATGCTCATATGAAATGGTGGTGGTGAATTGTTGGACTCCTGTGGTGGGTTTTTATTAATGATGAATTGTGGCTTGGGCATGTCTTCACATTTAGAAATCTTTGTTACACGTTGGAAGGAACCTTTTTGCTTTGGTAAGGTTGTAGCTATATGGTATTACATGTTTAGGTAAATGTATATAGTATAAGTATATATTAATAGCAATTAAAAACTAATAATTCATCACTGAAGTGTTTTCAAGCCAGGCTTGGGGGTGGGCAGCAAGCTGTTGCAGTATCACATGTATTCAATTTTTTTCAGGATGGCACTGGATCTCTAAAGCGCAGTGGTTCCTTTAGCAAGCTCCGAGCCTCCCTTAGACGCAGCAGTGAGAAGCTGGTTAGGAAGCTGAAGGGAGGAAATTCCCGGGACAGTGAACCAAAGAACCCAGGGTAATTATCTGTTCTTAGCTGTGCTGGTGTCCCTTGGTCTGTGCCCCAGTGTGGCCCAGGGTAGTTCCTAGGGCAGTGTTCCCTTCCCTGCTTAGCTAACTGCATATCATACACAGCTATATCTTAAAGAAGAGTAAAATAGGAAATAACTTCTTAAACTTCCATTGTAAGTTCTGTAAGAGCTGAGGATTTATATATGCTTGTAAGAATTAACTCTACTTAAACAATATTTTTTTTCCTTTTGGTGCTTTACCTACTTGAAGATTAGAAAAGCTTCATACAACTATTGATAAATGTTAGTCATCTGCAAAACTGTCCTTTTCACACAGCAGTGGAGAATAATAAATGTTACTGATTTTTATAGTAAAAGCCTGAGTACAGTAAACCCACAACTAACATTCTTGATATAGCTTAGTATCTTGATATATTCTTGATATAGCTTTATATATTGTTGTGAGCATAAAGAGAATTACCAAATGAAGCCCCTCTTGGTTTCTGTTTTTGGAAAGCTCAGATGTCAGAGAGCAGAGGAGAATGTTGAAAAACTTAGACCTAGTTGTGCATCTTACTAACATTTTGGCTTCAGTGAAAAAATTTGGCTTCAGTGGTAAAAATTCACATTTAATGAGTCTGACTGCTCACTCTTCCCAATCTACCACGGTATTATGGATTTGAATGTATGTAATATTTCTCATAAATCCCTAAAATCATTGACCATTTATTGGGTGCTGCAGAGAAATGGAAGTGTTAAAGTGCACCTACTGTTTTTCATAGTGGCACTTCTGAGTGTTCCCTCTCATGATTGCAGTAATTTTTTCAGGGGGTTTTTCCCTTGCTGTGGAAAACTGGAACTCATTTAGTTGACAGGAAACCGTGTGACAGTGTGAATTTGTGCTCTGAAACAGTCATTTTGGAGAACTTGGGGTGACTTCTGATGGAGAAACTGAATCTGAGTAATGTAGTTGGTGATGATGATGATGGTATTACTTGAGAGAGTGACCTGGAGGCAGGGTCTCACTCTGTTTCTGGAAATGCTCTAGTGAAGTTTTTCTCACTGTTTTTATGGCTGTAAAACATTAAGTACAGCTGCAGTACATGTAGAATTAGCTTCCTCGCATATCTGTTTCAAATTCAGCCTGATCTGAATTTTAGAGTTGTTACTGAAAATTTCACTGCCAGACACTTGATGTTGAAGGCACTGAATAGAATTCAAGGTCAAAATTCCTTTGCATTTATTGGTCCATCATTAAGAACTACCTCTGAGGTAAGAGGTTGGGAAAAAAACATGGAAAGCATGGGATCAGAAGAAGGAAATGTGTAAATGTAAAATGCTTTAGGGAAAACAAAGGCTAGCCAAAGTAGAATAAAAGGGAGATTTCCTTCTTTTTCTTCAGTATTAGCATTTTTATACATTGGTTTTCTGTGTCTATTCAATTCTGTCCAGAGTTCATACATCATAGTTCAGGTATATTGTTGTATGAATAGATACATATATCCATAGCTAATTTTGAATTTTCTCCTCATTTTTGCAAGATGTGGAAAGGTTTTCAGTTTCACAAAGGAGGTTTATTTCTTATTTTCTGCAGTATTTATAGCTAACTCTTTCTGCAGGTAAAGTAACCCCGTGTTTATAAGTGTAGAAAATTATGCTTACATATAACTGAAGATATTTGGCTTTGCAATGCCTGTGAGAACTCACCTGCCTTGTTACTGTCTGCACCTGAGTTGTGTTACCTGACCGAAGTCATCTACCCACATTAACATGAGTAACACTGTGGGGTCTGTAGCACCAGATGAGGTTTCCTCAGATGAAGGCATAAATGTGAAACAAAACTGAAAGCAAAGCAATATCTTCCTTGCTCTCCCTTTCTGACAAAATGGTCTTGTTTTTAGATGTCACCATAGCTCTCAAGGAATAATTTATTCTTAAAGCTTGCAATAAGTGTATTGCATTGACAGGCTTTTATGTAGATAGGCACTTTCAGTGTATAGGACAATAAATACTATAATTTCTGTTCTTGTAATAGAGTTTTTAAATCCTAATTTATATTAGCTTGTTTTAATAACAAATACAGAGATTTCTGGTATTAAACACCAGCTTTGTAGGTCATAAAGCATAGCCGTACATATTGATATTTCAAGAAATCATTTTGATTTCATTTTCCAAAGAAACTCCAGTAAATGGAATTAATTTTTTTTTTCCGCTTCTGAGTGCGACAAAAGGGATATTCAGTGGTTACCATGCAGACCTTTCTTTGATAGCTGAATATTACAATACAGCACACATATAAATCTTCCTTGCTGTGAAGGCAGCCTCTTTAGGTAGAACATTTCTGAGCCTCCGTCCTTACTAGTGCATTCCCTGCCTGTGTCTCTAGGAAGACCTTACTTTGAACTTGATTTACACCTCTTGTTTATACTCTGCTTCTGTAAATAGGAATTGATGGTGCTGGTGTGAGCACTGAGTGAGAAATACTCGAATAGCAATACAGTCACATCACAGGATGAAGGAAGGACTTAGTGTTCATGTTGTTGCTTGATACAGAAGGTTGAAGAGATTAAAACGGAAAACTCATCAGGGAAATTGTTTCTTTACAATCTTGCAAAAGCCTTTTAGACAAACAAGTATCTTAAAACTCATCTTTGAAACATGCTATACCTGAAGCAAGTTATCAGTTCTTTATCATTTTTCAGAATTCAGTTCTGTAATAATTTAACTTTGATTAATTAGTGTTCTTTATTTTTTCACTTAAAAAATTTTGACCATACAGCAGAACAGTTAAGATTTCTAATCTAAAAGGGAAAAAACAATCTTTAATTATTGCTGTTACTTACACATCAGAAAAAAACCTGTATGTTCTTTGTCCAGTTGTGTTTGTAACACAGAGGGAACTAAAAGTGCATTTGCCAGACTAAAATTATTAAAAATGTTGATTTAAACAAACCCAAACAAATAATAGACCAACCCACAAACAAAGTAGTATCTCAGGTATGAATAATTTTTTTTTAATTGGCACTTTAGCAAGAACCTAAAATGTGCGTGTGAATTTTTACTGGTGGAATTTCTGTTTCCCTGGAATGTTTTCCATAAACCTTTATGCTTTTTTGGAGAGTTTTCTGTGACATTTTGTTTGTTTTACAGATTAACTTCCTTTGACTTCCATATATAACCCTTGTTGTACCTGTTTCCTTGAATAAATGAGAGGTGTACACCATGCATGAGTCCTTGCTTTGTTGTTGCTAACACTCATGTCAAATATTTTCAATTGTGTGCTTCTGGCTTTCGAAACACCCAGATTTAGTGCTGGGGAGAACCAGCCAGCCTGTGTTGTGTGGCAGCTGTTGCCCTGTGTTTTGGTTCATTGTCCTGCTAAGCTTTTGCTTTACCAAAGCATTTAAAACTTGTGCTTTGACTGTTAGTGTTGCTTCAGTAGAAAGAAAAGCTGGTTAATATCTAACGTGATCTGTATGGATAAACCTTTCCATGTTACTGGAAGGCATTGGGAAGTTTGCATCAGCCAGTTGTCTCAAGCTGCAGGTAGCACTGCAGGGTTAGGGCTCATTCTCTTGTGACCAGTTCAACAAATATGTATTCAAAGCCCTCATTTAGTTCTGAAATAGTTAAAGAGCTCATGAAAAATCAGAGCAAATGCAGAATATTCTGAGGAATGGACAAACACTGGTGTAAAGGACATCAGACATTCCATGATAGAAGTGTTAGGGCTGATCCTGAATTTCATTACACACACTTGAAAATATTTTTTGTTAACTTTTGTATATATTTGAGAAATGGAGGTAAATTATTAATCCTCATTTCAAACAGCAGCAGATATTGCAGTTAATGCAGTGATATTTTGACTGTCAGTATCTCCTGGATAGGTGATTAATTTTTTCCCCTCTTCATTGCTTTCCATACCATATTCCAGGGTGCTTGTTACTACTGCCTGGGGTGTTGTAAAGCCAAAAGCACAACCAAAGTTAACAGCAGCAACCATCTTGTTTCTTTTCACTTTGAAATATTTAAAATAAAACATTCTAAAATGCTTTTAAGAATTGATTGATAAGACTTATCTCAATGAGGCAGAAAGTACCAAACTAACTTTTTGTTGTAGCTTTTTCAAGGTAAATGCTGCCTGCACAACAAACTTGTGTTTCAGATGTTTTTTTCCTAAACTGTCTGCATGTTTTGATGCTTTTGTAAGAAGCCACACAAAATTGAAACTGATAATTGATTAATTAAAACTCAGTGTAAGTCACTGTATTAATTTGATGTGCTTTAAAAATTGAGATTTTGAGTTAAATCAGTTGCCTGAAATGTTTAAGCTCTAAGGAGCTTGTAATTTTGGGGGGTTTAAATGTAATTAGAACTGAGTACAAACATATTTGAACTTCTGTACTTGTTACATTAAAGGCTGTCCCTCAGATCAGTTTTGGGACATTGCTCCCCCTCCCTTCACTGTGCATTGCTCGTTGTTGTACTTGTGTTTTTAGAGCTGTAGTTTTCAGCCATTCTGATTGGTTTATCCTTGCATGTTCACTGTCCTGGTTGCAGCATGAAGCGTGCCAGTTCTCTGAATGTTCTTAACATGGGTGGCAAGGCTACTGAAGATCATTTTCAAGTAAGAAGCCCTACAATACTCTTACAAAAATAAATACTGTTTAGTAGGGTTTGGGATAAAAAGAGTGTGATAAATAATAAACCAACTCAGTGATTGTAAGATCCTTCTTCACTAAGGTGTTTGAAGCATGTGCTTAAGGCATCATTCTGTGACACACTTGTGAATTATTATTAATTTTAAAAAGGGTTCAAGTTCAGCCAGTAAAGAGCATTGGCTTTTTTGATACCAAGCAGTCTCTGGCTTTGGACTTCTGTTGGATATAAAACTTACGGAATTGCATTCTTGTAAAAACAACTTAAAAATGCAAGAACTGTTAAAGCCCAGTTCATTGTTTTTTTATTTCAGCCCCTTTATTGCAAAGAGCCCTATCATTGTAATTGCTGTACGTTCCAGGTTCCCTTAAACCCTTAAGTTGTTTCTGAGGTGGCACAGGAGCAGTCTCAAAAGTTTGTCTGATCTGTGTTGTGCTTCTGCTAATATAAAACCTTATTTTGCTTAGCTGTTCATGGTGTGCCCAAGTGCTACTCCTCATTGCCTGTTTTTACCTAACAAATCACTGTTTAAATTGTCAAATGAGCGAGCAATGTTCTTCTAAACACTGCTGTGTGTTTTACTAACACAGTAACTGCTACTAATTTTAGGAAGATAAAATTGCTTCTCTACTAACAAAACTGTAGGTGAGGATCTTCACCACCATGTGTCCTAAAGTAGCAGGAAAGCCCCAACTGTGGCTCTCCTGTCCTCCCAGTAGTGTACAGGGATTGTAACTGTATGATCCCTAATGAATGTGCTGCAGAGTTCTCTGTGGTCGGAAGTGTAAGCACAACTTTGCCCAGGGTGAGCTTCAGCCAAAACGAATGCAGGGTAAAGCACAATTCTCTGCAGCAACAGTGCCAGGGTTTCAAAGAGCCATGTCCAAGGTGCCCCTGACTGGATGGATCCTCCATGTGCTTTTAATTGGTGTGACTTCCAGAAGAGGGGTTTTTTGTTGGTGTGTACAACGCAGTAGCAAAATTGGTTCTCACTTCTTGCGAACTTTTGTAGTTCCTCCATTATAGACACCCATGGCAATGCCCATAAATGGGCTCTTGCATTTCTGGGAAGGCTTGGGCTGGATTGTAAGAGTGTATGTTCTTTACAGTATTGCTAGTTAAAAATTGGGGGGAAAGATGTTTCTTGGACTCCAGAAAGCATCCCCAGTCCGGCACGAACGGTTCTGAGTAGTTCATGTTTGTTCCCATTTGTTAAAACTAGTACTTCTGTTTGTTTGCTTGAACTATCTGGACATCTACTTAATTTCTTTGTTTGTTTTTTTTTCCCCTTCACGCAGGAACGAAATAATTGTCTGACAGATTCGCGAGCTCTGAGTGTCAGTCATTCTGATCTGGCGCACTGAGATTTGGGACAGAAGCTAGCTAATACTCCTGTGTGAATAAAGAAGCACTGAGACCTTCAAAGCTTTGGTTCTTCATCCTTGTGTATAGGGACACCTAGTTTATAGATGATGTTGGTTTTTTCCCAATGGACTGCTGTTTTTACTTTTTAAATAGGGACAGTTTTAAACACAGCATTAGTGGGTGTTTTCTTCTAAGGGAAAACTATAAAAACATATTGCTCATTGCACTGCTCCTGTTCATGCTACTTACATAAATTTCTTTAATAGATCTGACTATTACAGCAGCCAAAAAAAAAAAAAAAAAGTAAAAATGCAGACACATTCAAAGCATACCAAAATGCAACAGTGTTGGCAAATGCAAGCAAAATTAAATGTGTGGCAGTAAATACATAGAGTGCTGGAATGAGAAATGGATAAATTTATGTGCATTACTGTAGAAATTCCAGTTGAGCATTCAGTAGTGGTGGGGTTTGCCCTTGCACCACTGATCCTTGTAATGGTAGAAGCCTTGGCTGGCAAAACAGCACTTAGACACGACTGACTTAACCACTAGACTGAGCTATTAAATCTTACAGAAGTGATGGTTGGGGGTAAGTTACATTTAGATAGAATGAATAGCAACACCTGTGACCATAGCTTTTGATAATGTAAGTCTTAGGGCACAATAATCAATGGATATAGGATGGTTTGTGTACATCAGGAGAAATGGAAAAACCCTTTACTTTGTGTGATTGAAGAATACTCAAGTTTCGGACTGCAACTGTCCCAGAGCAGCTGCTGCTGCTCTCAGGGAAACATCGAGCCTCAGGTTGACTTTCTCGCTTGTCCACTGGAATTCACAATCCCATTCTCTCTTTGCTGAAAGTGCCCAATGTTTCCTTGTGCTGATCCCAAATCCTGCCTTTCTCCATACCAGCTGGTGACAGCAGAAGCAGGCACCTGCACGTCAGGATGTCACACTGCGGAGTGGCTGCTCTGCAAGGACCACTCCGTGCTAAGGGCCCTCGTGGAAGCGCTCAGTGGCCGTAAGTGGCAAGTGACCTGTGTGACCACATATCCATGTTAAATCCACTTAGTTAATATATATATATGCTGTCTGTATACAGGACTGCTGCTGGAACTATGTATGTTTTAAGGATTTTATAGACATTAGGATTTCCTTTTGCTTTTCTGTAAAGCTTGTAATTTTGTTCATCTTTTGTAAAAATTCTTATTTGTGTGAAGTTGGATGAGAAAGTAAAACCAAGCAGTGTGTGTACAAATGTATTTGTGGTCATAGTTGCGAGTTGGAAAATGTCGAACAAAATTAACTTTGGGAAAAGCTGGAAAATTCATTCAAGGTCAGCACCAGCTGAAGGAGGTAAAATATAGGAACATATGCAAGTTTTAGTATTTGAACAGGCTGTGAAAAGTCATTAGAATTAGTACTTAATAGGAGTATTTGACTGGGTTTGCACCTGGTTTTAAGTTGGTTACAGTAACTGATGCAAAAAGTTGTCTGTGTAATGCACTTAACAATGTTTACCAGGAGGTACCGTCTGAGCATCTCTGCAGAGGAAGCTGCGCATGGTGCACCTGCTTTAGAGACAGTGTAGGAATGGTGAGAGACAATGCTGCTAATAATTATGTAGAAGTTTTAGCACATAGTGCAATTCATTAATGAACTTGAGCAGGAACAGGTTGTTGCTCGGTTATCCTAACAATAGATACTCATATAATGTTGACTCTTGAGTTTTAATCTTTTTATTAAGAGCTTTTTATATTAAAAAAATATGTAATATATATACTTCTTTTTTTCCCCCTAAAGTAAAATGTGTTGTATGCCCCCACTGGTGAATTGGGCTCTCTGCACAAAGGCAGACTGAGCTGGCTTTGCTAAAGAACCGTGTCAGGCTGCCAGGCCGGGGGTGCCCATGTCCAGCCCCTGCTCCGGCCAGGAGCTGCTCCCTGCAGATGCCCTGAGCAGTCCCTGTTCCGCACCAGTTGCTCCCGGTGCTGGAGACACCCACAAAAGTCTGGCTTCCAAAAAACCCCACAGAACTATTCAGACACAGAACTGGTTTGGTAATAAGGAATTACTTAAACTGAAAGATGTGATTCCCACATTCGTCTTTCAACTTTGAAGGAAAATTATTTTTTGCAACCTTTCAGAAAAGACCCCAACCCTGTGTAAATAGCAATAAATTATGTAACCATGCCAAATGACAGTGTACAGTAAGTTTCAAAGTGCAAGACTGTGGTATGTTGATGGTGATAGTGAGGGAACTTTATTGGTCAGGATCTTGCTGTGGGTGGCATTACTAATACTGTGCTTTTAAATGTTTTAATCCTTTATATAGTATTTTAAAGTGTGATGGAAGCTTAAGTTGTTGAACTAATGCTTATTAAACAATTCTTATATTTAAGAGGTTAATTTTTTTTTCCTGAGAAGAAACAAAATTCAAGACTTCTTTAATCCATAAAACCCTGAGAATAGTAGCCAGGTCCTTACTGTTAGGAGCCAGTGAGCTGTTTGCAGTTTGAGAACTTGTAAAAAAAAGAAAAACCAAATTAAAGTCAACATTCCCTGTGTTTGAATCATGAATGAGTTACTGTCAGGACATGGTTTGTATACATTTATATTTCAGACAGGCTTCTCAATTCACTTTATGCAAGATTTGCTTTCTGGGTTTCCCCTTGTAAGGTTCCAGTTGTAGCTAAGAGTCTGCATAAAGAATATATCCAAAATATCCAATTTTATCTTTCTGGGATGTTTTCAGCACCAAACTAAACAGCTCTGATGAAACAGAAAACTGGAAAAGACCTTCAGAATTGACAGATATCTTGTTAGGAAAACTGCAGCCTTGGTAGTGCAGGTTGTTTTTAATCTGGCTTTTTTGTCCTTGACTAAAATTTGAAGGGTGAACTTGAATAAAAACATAATGAGGACTCCATGTTAGGCCTCAGATTCTCCTGCAAACAGTGGTGAGTGGGTGTACAGCAGGATGTGGGATGAATTGTACATGGAAATGTTACTGATAGAAGGTGCCTGTTGCCCTTCTGTCTCTGGTTGTGTGCTCTATTGGCAATATTTGGTCTTGAGTTTAGATCTTACTAAATAGTCTTGTAAAATGTAGTTGTTTCATGATTTGCTCCTCTCCTAGAGGAGTAACTGACCTATTGCTGTGGTGTGTCTGCACTTACACAATGCAGAAAGTGTCAGTTACCTACAATTTGTACTTTTTCTTACAGTAAATGACACCCTCGTCCCCCAAGCATTCCTGAATCGTAGTAAATTAAAATGGTTTTGAGCTTGAGAAGTAATTGTACTTAAATTGTATCATTTGAATCCAGAGATCTTGGAAATGGTGTGGTTCTGTTGTAAATATCTATTAAAAGGGGTGTGCAGTGCTGCATTGACAGTGTGTTTACAGGAGTTGCTGAGTTGTTCCTTTGGTTCTCGTTACGCAGGTCACGTGTTGTGTGTGAGGGCTGCTAAGAGAATGGCATTTTTGGTCATGTAAGTGTGTACTGAGAATAAATGTTAACAGATGTGATGCTGAGAAGTTTAGTTTCATTGTCATCGATTTACAGAAATACATGGGGGGGGGGGTGTAAATGTTTAGAATTGAGGAAAATCTCAAACATCTACACTGGATTATTTTTTTCCCCTAAAACCATTCGCAGTTGTGCCAGTACATTGAATAGTTAAGGTCAGTAGTTAAAAAAAAAAAAAAAAGCCTGAATCAACAAAGCAAGAAGCCAAAGAGAGTGTGGGGGTCTGGTAGAGGTCAGAAGGCCCAAGCTGGGAGGGTGCTTATGCTCAGAGAAATTGCAAACCTTCCTTAGTTACAGCTGCTTGAAAATGAGAAATATTTAGGGAACCACAGCTGGAAGTTCATCTAATGTTCCAGCTCCATCCAACAGGTTGAAGCTGCTCTTACATTGTGCTGGCACACACAATGGAGAGAAGAGACGAAAATGTGGGTATGGCATGGAACAAGCACAGTGAAGTGTTTTTAACACCAGGTCTATCCTTGGGCTCCCTGTATTTACACTGTTGTCCCAGTTCAAGCATGGAAAGCTACTGAGTCTTTAGTTGTAATCTGAGTAGTAGGAGTATCTTACTCTAGTGGCAGTGGGTTACAGGATCATTCAGTCAGGTCAGTTCCATGCAACTGGAAATGGTATTTTCTGTTTTCTAGGACTTGGTTTAAAAAACAAACCCAAAACTGAACAGCAAAACCAGAAAATCATTTGTAATGTCAGTGTTTATTTGAGGAGAACACACAGCACACATCCCCCCCCCCCAACCCCTGAATCATGACTTCAATGTTTGATTAAAAGAAAAAAAAAACCCTTCCAAGATTGGCTTTCAGATGCTGCATTTGGTTTCCATGAGTTGTAGCTGCTCCTCACAGCTATGTCTGAAACCCCGTTGAGTTCACCCATCTTACCCATAAAACTGCAGAAAATAAACGTCCAGAAATGTTACCTGTAACAGTAGCAAAGCACTGTGATTTGAAAAAGAAATTAATGAAGTTGTTCAGCGTGTGTTACTACATGTTTTGTTAATAGGTCAGTTGTATAAATGCTTTACTCAGTAGAAATTAATTTGGTTCTTTTCAAAGCAATGATCCCAGAATCCTATTTTGAGCTTTCTGCTGAAAAAGGCCTCTTCAAATCACAGATTTGTAGTTTAATTTGAAAATGTTTGAAGTTTCTCAAGTGTCATTTAACATTTCAAAGTGTAGAAAAATATTTAAGTAGTCTTGCAGGTTAAAGACTTAATACATTCTAGACTGTAAATCTTCTTTGTAAAAACTGATTTAATTTTTTTCTTGTATAGAAAAAAAATCTCAGTTGTGAAACCCAAAGATCAATAAAACTGTATAAAGGGAAGGTTCTAAAATTGCATTTTTTAAAACTTAACCATGGTTCAACACTTTTGACACAAGGCTTCAAAAGACAGGTGCCATGTTGGGTTCCTGTGAGGGTTTGCAGCCCCCAAAGCTGCACTTGGGTCAGGTGGACATCCTGGGCTGCTGTCTGAGGGTGGGACTGAGGGACAGGGCAGCAACTGGAGTGAGTGTTGGCTGTGAGCCTAGTGGGGCTCAGCTGGATTTGAGATTTTAAGGTTTGTGTGTGCTGATGAGCCAGGAGACAAACTAATGTACTCTGACACAGCTGGAGAGAGAAATAACCAACAAACCAGCAGGGGCAAAGACAGAACACTTGAGCAGGTAAAATGTTACTTCTATGTGTTGGTAAAAGCGTTTTTCAACAGGTAAACTGGAACTTTGATTACAGACGCATCTGTGACTTTTAACACCTATTTAGGGCTGTTCCTGCAAGCAGTCAAGTTGCAAAAAAGTGATCAAAATATTACAGACTGAGCCTGGAGATGTTTCACACTGTTCTGAACATGGGGCACAGTGAGGCAAACTCCTGGGATTGGAGTCCAGGATTGGATGAGGCTCTTCTGTAAATGAATATCCAGGTAGGGGTTGATGACTCCCATTCATCAGCTACATCTCTCCATGGCTGCTTTTTTCCCAATTAGCACAATAGGATGAACATTATCTTGGCTGCTTTTCCAGCTCAGATACACAGGCCAGGAATAGAAGAGAAGAACTGGAGTGTTACCATTCGGCATTAGGGAGGAGGGATGGAAGGTCAGGGTTTGAAGAAGGAGGTGGCCCTGCCTCTGAGCTGGGGCACTTACTTAAGAGTACACAAAGGCTTCTAAGCTTCTTGTTTGGATTTTATTAAAAAACACTGTGCAGTCATTTCCAAATACAGGGAATTAAGACATTTTAGGGAAATTTATTTTTGTTTAAACACAACTTGTGCTATTTGCACAAGGTCCCTTACAACATCTGAAGGGGTTGCAGAAGGCATGGAGAGCAACTCATCCTTTCTGCTTGTTTAGTCTCCTTCCTTCAGCTTCAAGCTGTGCCTCTTCTCCTCTGGAACCTCCCAGGGCAGTCACACAGGGTCTCTTTTCCTTGAGTCATACTCTGTTGTCCCTTGAGAAATCTTCTGCCAAGTTCTGATACAATTGTGGAGCAAGATGCTTTATTAATGCAAGAGAGTTATTTTATTCCTTTTACACCTTCCAGCTGTACTGTATAGTAGCAAAAGGATGGAGGGAGATGAGGAGCAAAAACTACACTTAAAGTCCTCATGCTTCCAGTGCAGTGTGATGCTACTCCAGATGAGTGTCCAGGCAGGGAGACCCGGCTGACCATCAGTCTCATCAGCAGCTGATTGGACCAGGTTATTCCAAGTGCTGGAGTGACTCTGTTACCCACTGCCCTATAAAGAAAGTATTACACATTTCTGCATGCCTGGATTTCATATGAAATACCTTCTGTTGTAACAAAATGGCACTAGAAGACATAATTTACCATTTCTCTAACATGTATTGAAAACTACAGGTCTTTGAAGACAGAGGTGACAGGATTTACTCACAAAACTTGGGTTCTCCCTGTGGCGAGGAAACAGCTGGAGGAGAAGTGCTTCTATACAGAGTAAGTGTCATTCTTTCAACTACAGCCATGGGGAATACCTACTTCCATCTGGACAGGCCCCTCTTGCAACAGGAAAACCACAAGAGAAAAATGGTTGAACTTCTAATATTTGAAGTGTGTAACTGCTGGCCTTGGATTCCATTTGCAGGTATATTTAGAAGTGTTGGGTAAAAAGAACACTGTATGTGTGACTTTCAACCCAATGTTTAAACAATTTTTTTTCCTGGAAAAAGTGCAATTTCTCCAGTAAAAGAACTACAAGATAACCAGGCAAAAAATAATAATTGAACCTTATCCTTGTTCTGTGTCAGTTTCAGAATCTGAAGGACACAGTGAACTTCTCACAAACTCCCATTTACGTAGCACCCAGCTTATGTAGTAAATCAAGGTTATAGTTAGGATTCAAACAACAAATACATATATTTGAATCCTGATAATATATTGGTGTCAAAACATACTTTTTTGGGTTTTTTCTTAGCTCATTAACAAAGCCACCTGCTAAGGTTTGGTTGCTGTATTTTTTAAGCAGACAGAAGGTGCACTCAGTTATATCAGAGAAAAGACTAGATGGAAAAATACTCTTGTGTAAGCAGGTACTCAAGCCATTAACTCCAGGGAAATTTCCCTGCTAATTTGTGATTAGGAATTACGACATAAGTGTATATGACAGTTTCTTCCCCTTCACAGCACGAGTTAGTGCTGATCTCCAGCAAATCCAGCACTGCTGGGTAAATGCTCCACTGCTTCTCACATGATCTCGTAGCTTACACTGGAGTGAGAAAGGACAGAGTGGTTCAGTGCTGCTGTGTTTGACACTGTCACACTCTGTGTGGATGACTCACCTGCAACTGCACTGAGCAGCTTCCAACTCACTCACTGCATCCGTCACCTGAAGCACAAAAACAAGGTTTCCAGCTGACCTGGGGTTCTGTGTTTGTATTTAGCAAACAGGGGGGGCAGGGAAAGCAACCAAGGCAAGAAAATCCAAGTTATCAGATCATATATTAAGCCAAGTTAGAAAACACTTATTCTTTCAAGGCAAACTAAAATGGAGTTGCAAATTACAAGCTGATGTTTACAGTGTTAGAACTATTCAGCAAGCTACAGCTTACATTAATTAAACTACTTCTAGATGCTTAATTTGTTAAGAAAAAAAAGAAAACAAATAAAACCCCCACAACCACAAAACTGTTTCAGTGCTGTATCTGGAGATAAAAAGTACAAAAGCCCAGATCTCCCAAAGGTGCCCTGTTCTCAACGACTTCATTACCTTTGAAGTTTCCCAGTGGCCTGCCTGCACATTGACTTAGCCCTTCCCAAGGCCACATTTGGGAGTGTGAATGCCTCAACTCTGGCACTTATATGCTCCTTCAATTTGTGAGTGGACTAAGAGCAGTGTCTTGCCTTGTTTCCTCAAAAGAACACTCTTTTTGACCAGTATCACTGTGGCTCTGTTTTGGTCCAGCTCAAGTCAGTACATGTGCTTTAGTGCCTCAGCAATCTCAGCAGTTACACAAAAATGCTGAGCTCCACAGAAATGCAGCAAAGTCCCTGGTGCTTCACTGTCTCCTGGAACTGTGCCTGCAGAGTTCCCAGAGCATTCCTGCTGGCAATGGCATTTGAAGCCAGTGATAAGAAAGAACTCTTATTTTGGTTTGATGCTTTGGGCAGTTGCTATACATACCTATTTTTGTTAGCTTTAGTGGACAATTTTGAGAACATTAACAAACTATAAAATTTTAAATAATAAACTTTGAGTAGTTAACATTTACTAAAGTACATCAGTTTAAGGAAGCTTCAATTTCCATCAGTCATTAATAGTCAGCTGACAGTGGTAAACAGACCACCATGAAATCTGCATTTACACAGATTGCACCATCACCCTCCAGCCATTCATTAAACAGTCCCTAGAGAATAAGGAGCAATTTGATACCATACCTGATTAATGCACATGATGGGAGTCCTGAACCTAGTGCTCAAGCTGTGAAGCTGTGCCCCAAAGGTCTGCAAATACCGAGCCTTCAGTGCAGACTCGGAAGGGCCGAACTCGCAGCGGAACAGGGCGGCCAGGGAGTCGATGACCACGAGCCGCACCATGCCCCGAGCCAGCAGCAGGGACAGCCTCCTCGTGATGCACTGCTGGAAGGTGTCCTGCCACACACACACACAGTGACACAGGGCAAAGAGCCCTGCTGGGACATCAGCAGAGCGAACTACAGCAATCACCACTGCAACACGAGCTCAAGGAGTTTCCAGTCGTGAAGGCAGCTCGTGGATCTCGTAAGTCTCGCCAGTAACCACGTCTGGTGGTTTTATTGAGGAGAAAACTGAAGAGACCAAACTGCAACCTGCATTTACCTGCAGCTCTGACCTTACTGATACTTCAAAATCTCAAGGGTGTAGTACTTCTAAACTGTT
Organism: Corvus kubaryi; assembly: GCF_017639235.1. NCBI lineage: Eukaryota > Metazoa > Chordata > Aves > Passeriformes > Corvidae > Corvus > Corvus kubaryi. The sequence continues at coordinate 26,971,559 of NW_024582054.1, forward strand.
CCTGTTTTTGTAGAGTGATAGAATGTTAAGGGGTTGGAATGGACCTCAAAAATCATCCAGTCCCAACGCCCCTGCCATGGGCAGGGACACCTCCCACCAGACCACGTGGCTCAGAGCCACATCCAGCCTGGCCTTCAACAACGCCAGGGATGGGGCAGCCACAGCTTCTCTGAGCAACCTGTTCCAGTATCTCAGCACAGTCCCAGTAAAGAATTTCTAATATCTAATCTAAATTTCCCTCTTTCAGTTTGTACCCTTGCCCTGTCTACAGTTCCGGACAGAGAGTCCCTTTCCAGCTTCCCTGTAGCCTCTTCAGACACTGGAAGGCTCCTATGAGGTCCCCACACAACCTTTTCTTCTCCAGGCTGAGCAGCCCCAACTTTCTCAGCCTGCCTGGGGAAGGAGTGGTTCTCACTGAAATGCTCAGGACACAAGACTATCATTAAATATTCCAAACAAGTTACAGACTGTGTTGCTCTTCCACTAATGACCCCTTAACAGTAAAATACTGCCTCAAATCCATATTGATCAAGAGTCTTAGAAACATTCTTACTTTGTGCTGCTACTTACCAGGTCTGCTGCCCGCTCAACAAAAATACTGTTTCCAAATCTGATCTTCTGTATGACTTCAGCTGGAACATCTGCACGCAGCTTATGCTGTTGATCTATGAGCTGCTGCAAGCGTTTGCTTGGGAACACATCTTCTGTACAAATGTAGACAGCTCCTGCAGCCAAGGAAACCACTGTGGTTACAACAGCGTTCTTACACACACAGTTTTCTTAACAGCACACAAACTGCATCAAAAGCTACACATATGGACCTGGAAATTCATGTTGGTTTGGTTTTTTTTTTTTTTTGCAACCACATTGAATCAATGATAAACAAAAACTCCACTCCTGTGACTTTCCTGCAGTTGCCTGGTCCCTTTTTCAGCACCAGCTGGGAAAACTGGATTTTGTACTCTCCACTGGGTGACACTCACTGTGCACAGCTGTGGAACACCCAACAACCTGCCCTTGGGGATCAGAAGTATCCCAGTTTATCCAACCCACGAATACAGTGACCCTGCACTGAAATCCAAAACACAGCACTATGAAATATATTAGTTATGCCAGCCAAAACCAGTGCTAGTATTTGATTCATGTCACTCAGTGTTTTCAAGCTTCTTGGTTTTAAATTTACATATGGAAGGATACTGATCACCACAATTTCTACACCAGTTTTAAGAGGATCACTCATCCAACCTCATTCCAACTAACTCTTCCTGAAAATGGTAATTAGATAAAAAACATTATATTTCAATCATATTACTGTGAGTGATGTCTGTAGATTTTCACTGTGGTTCCTGGTTAACAAGTTCCTACAGAGAAAATTACCCATAAGCATCAAAGATGTTGGGAAAAAAAAGCACAAATACAAGCAATATTTTCTTTATTAAAAAAGTGTTACTGTTATTGCACAACTGACCAGAATGAACAGCTAAGACATACAGGGCTGCATCTAAGGATTGAGCCCACTCACAAAGTGGCTGAGGCTGCTAACACAGCTTGGCAGATGTTGTGTTTGGCAATACGAGACTCCCTGAACATTTCCACCCCATTGATCCATCCCAGAATTAGCTCTCCAGGGAATCCCATTTCTAGCTACAACTTCCAAATCCTCTACACACTCCACTGAAAAAAATATGAAACTATATCCAAGTGGAAATGGAAATATCGCAGAACTAGATCAAGTAAAAATTAATGGTTATTATATTAATAAAAATATTTTGCTTGATGGACACCTGTATAAGACAGGGTATTGAATCCTGAAAATCTTCCATATGAGACAAAGAGGGGTCTAAGCCCAATGTATTTTAGGACTGAAATTGCATCTTTATTTTAGCTCTCCCCAACACACTGTAAATTCACCTGTGAACACCCTTCATACCTATCAGGTAATGCAAAAAAACGTACCTGTGCCCACTAATTAAAACAATGGTCTTTGACAGGTGAAAATTAAAGACTTTCCCCAATTATTAACAGATTGGAAAAATACATCATCATTCATAGGAGGTACTGAAATGTTTCTAGAATTTCTATTTCCATTTTACCTAATAACAGGTACAAATTATACTCTGGCTCCTTTTCACTTTCCTTGGCCTTGGCAGCCAATAGCATTTAACACTAGAATTTGGTGTCCATTCTTAATTCCCCAACTGCATTATGTATATACTGCTGTAAGAGGGATCTGAGTGAGGGCTGTTTGCAGTTTTCATTTGACACAGAAAAAGGACTACAATAAAGCGTTAGTGATCAGAGCAGTCATGATCTGACCATGAATACTGAACTACAACATACAAGAAACCACAAATTTGAACCACAAATGTTTTCTATTCTTATCCCACATTCTTCCTAGAATGAGTGGATAGAATTGTGAATTTTAAACTATGGGCATAAATGCTGTCTCTGGTAATTGCAATTACTTAAGTCATACACAATACTTGTGGACATAAATGAGCACATAAAGAAATTTCCATCAGCAAAGGAAGAAAATAAAAAAAAAAAAAAAGGAAAGAGAAAATGACTCCACAGGTTTCCAAATCCATTAAGTTTACAATGACATCAGCAACTTGTGGAATACTATCCGAACCTGTATGAAGCTCAGGCAAGGAAAACACAGTAAACTATTAATTAAATTGCTTAATTGTTTAAGGTTTTAAAAATAGCTAATTACCAAACAGGTAATTAAGTGAACCTTAATTTTCTTGACTATTTCCCTAGGTTCATTTCTCCTAATTGGACTAATTTTCATATCACTTTCCAACTCAACAGTGACAGCTGAGTATCAGACAGGCAGGTGAGTATCTTTACTAAGGGCAGTCCTATCAAACATTCAGTTTCATGATTTCTCAAATGCCAGTAAGTCAAGAAAAACTTCTAAGCACAAATTTGACATGAGGTATACCCAGCACAAACACTCACTGAAACAAGGCAGTCACACAGTACAACAGTTACACCACAAAACCGAAAATCATAATGGTGCAAATTCAAACCCAAGTAAACAAACAGAAAATAAAGTCAACCCACTAAGATACGCTGCTTCCTTAAGCCCACGTGGTTTCTGAATTTCTTGCTAAAAAAAGCTGTGCTAACTTGTGTTGAGACAACAGTTCCTAAAGTAAAACACTCTGGCCTTCTCAGCTACCATTCTTATTCAAGCTGACTGCCTTTTGCACATGTTGCTTTAATGCTAATAGCGAGGGATTTCTTGACCATGAATTTTGGGCTCCCAGAGAAATCATCTGCTTTCTAAAAACCAGACCTGCGTTAAGCAGGACATCCCTTGTCTTCTCCTTGGCTTACTTAAAAAGGATGGAATGTCTGCTACTTCATATTTCATAGTCACTGGGGTTCTTTCAGAAGCAGATTTGCATTTCTAGATAGATCAATGCTCCATGGATTAAATAATTGTATTTTGATCCAGAGTTATTGCAACATTCAAGATGCTGAAAACAGTCACAGGTCCAAAAAAAAAAATAAAAATCAGCATTTCCTCAAATCTGTCTTTCAGGCCAATAAATGTGTTATGCTCGTTGTTGACAAAAAAATACCACCAAAAAATCAACCAAACAAGAATAAAACCCACTAAAACCCCTCAACCTCAAAAAGGACAAATTTTGATTCCTATGATCATAATCTGTCATGCACCAAACCAGTTTGTTACCAAGAATCAGTAGCAAACATTGTTTCCTAACTTAGAATTCTAATATGGATATTAATTTGTCACATTATATTCATGTATTGCTTATGAATATGGGCATATAAAATAAATTCAGCCAACACACAACTGAACACAACTGACATCCCTAGAACAGCAGAAAGATATCCTGGAGGCAAAGGAGGTCTTTGATTAATTTCAGGATTGCTTTGCTGCCAACCTCCTTGCACTGACAGTTACAAACAAGACTAGCACTAAATTTAATGAAGTAAATGTTTAAAGAAATGTATTTCAACATCACCACTTATGAGAAGGGAAGTTTCTAAGCAGTAAAAAAATACAATGCACCATAATTTTATATCAGTAGCAAAGTCTTAGCAGTGAGATTAATCTTCCACTGGTAGTCCCAGAGTTCTGTGAGAGTTTCTGAGCATTGCTGTTCTCCTCAAGTTTCCTAAAGGATAAAACTCCTCACAGTTAACCTAAGCTTTAATTGCTGTATTTCTTATCAGAGGCTCAACATGAGAGTGCCATTAGGGTGCTGGGCACCTTCTTCTGTACCTTGTTCTGGTTTGTTCCTTGATTTCAACATTAACAGGGAGAAGTGCTGGAGGATGGATAAAAATGTATTTGCATTCAAACTACGTGCAGCAGTTAGCAGCAACACACAATGGAATAGAAAATAATGTAATTGCTTCTGCTCTGATTAATGACATAATGCAAGCCACAGGCTACTCACAGCCCTTTAAGCAAGATCTTAATTTGTGCAGTCCACGATTTTTCCACATGGGTGGATATAGGTCAAGAAATTAGTACATTTCCCCACAACGAACCACTGAGCTTCCAGATAAAGCCAGTGCTGTGTGGAAGGAACAGCAAGCTCACAGGCAAAACACACCTAAGGCAGACTACCAGAATTCAGAAGTGACACAGGTTTCCTCCCTTTCTATAGCAGCATAGAATAGTCAAAAAAAAAAAAAAATATTAGGAGTTAGATTAATGTGATAGAAGGGTAAAAAAAGAATACTCAAAGCAAAGAATAAACCTGTATACTTTGGCAAACCCTGGAAAATCACAGGATAAAAAAAACCCAATGTCACCTTTCTTCAATTACATTTCCATCAATTTTACTCTGTAAATCAATACAATTGTTGTTATCAAAACAAATAATCTTTGAAATTTGAAATCCCCAGGTAGGGAATATATACCATATACCCAAGATGTTTGTGGAAAGTTATCTGGGGAGCTGTTTTGCTGAGGTGGTTACCTGAGGAGTCAATGAGCTCTTATGACAGCAACACTTTTCTTACATTGTTTGAGTGTGCTTAACCCAGAGTGGCAAGCAGGCAAACAACAGCCAACAGGAATTCTGAATTAAGTTATGCTGTGCTGCAGGACGTGCACAGCAAGCTTTTGTCTCTGTAAAGACACATTTCTCAGTAACTGGCTTTCCAACTGAAGTTAGACAGGCACTGAACACGTGCACCTGCTTTAAGGATGTTCCTAAAGACAGTACACTCCCCCAAATGGGAAATGAATCCACAGTTACAGTTCAGCACTTACCGGACTCTAATCCACCGTACTTGTAAGGATACTGCACACACAGGCACAGCTGTAAACTGATCTGAGTCTTCCCAGCAGAACTTTCCCCAGAAAGCTCTGTGATTCCCACCAAAGGAATGCCACCTCTTAATAAGTTGTCTAGCACTGAACATCCCAGGCTCAGCTTCTGGTGTTGGGAGGTGAGATGATCTTTATCTTGGTAGAGCTGAAGTGCTGCAGGGTTTGGGAGTGTTTTTTAATGATTAAAAAGGAAAAGAAAAAAGAAAAAAGAAAAAAATAGTTTCATTTATTATTTTTCTAACACACAATGATACAAAATAGATGCTGTATACAAGGTTTATACAAGGATGCTTGCTTTGTTGATGGAAAAATTCCCTGATTCAGCCTGATCTTCCCCACCTCCCTCTCCCCACAAGACCTACTGCTGAATGTCTGTTCAAAGATTGACAATTTACACTGATTTCTTTCCTCCTCTCAAACTTTTTTCGTTTCTCTGCCTCTAAGGTGTCCCTGTGGAAAGTTAACTCTGAGAAAACTTTGACAGCAAGGTTCAAGCACAGCAATTATGGAAATGGAAAGCTATAGCTGAGTATAAAACAGCATAGCAGGCATCTGGTCAAAGCCTGAAGACACATGCAATCACAAGAAAATAGATTTTAAGTACAGAGTTGTCATTAAGAATTTGTACAGGAGGAGCTGTTAGGTGCTGCTTGGTTTGGAATGAGGCGTTTATGACAAATCCATTTATAAGGCTTTTAATATATGACACAAAATTTTCAACTAGTCTTAGTACAAAAGGAAAATAGAGAGAGAGGAAGAAAGTGTGAAAGAAAAAGGAAATATTTTGTTCCTGAAATTAAGTTCTTCAGACTGGAGAATCATTTTGTCCCGTTTCAAGTAGGCTTGATCCTGAAAAATGACACCCATCCCCTTCCATTTACCCCCAGGTGTCAGGGAAGCTGTCCTCAGTATAGTTAAATAATACACTGCAGTGTAATAAAAACACTTGCATTTTCATTTTAAACCCATGTTACCGTGTCATTGAGGAGCCAGAACTGTATTTTCTCCCAGTGACAGTAATTTTGAGTTTTAGATAGAAGACTTTTTATGCCCTCACTGCATTACCTGTGAGCATGCTGTTCTCCCTCAGCGTGCGAGAGACTGTTTTCAGCAGGCACTGGATGTCTGCACTGGAGAGCTTCATCAGTCTCTGCAAGTCTGCTCCAGAGAGGTTTAAAATCTCTTTTACTGATTTTATATCAGCTGGAATAAGAAGAATTTTTAAAAATACTTTTAACTGGATTACAGTCTTACACAGAAAAGTTTTCCCAATTTCTAACTCTCATTTACTTGAGGTTTATCTATGCTGCATTCTTGTAAGGTGGGAAGGCAACATTCACCTTGAATGTACCAACACAAGCTATAAAATTGGAAAATGGTTATTGAAGCATGGGCAAAACCCAACACTTCTAATTACTCAAAAATCTTCTTTATGAAATATTTTATTGCAGTTCTAAAATGTTAGTGTCCATCTGCATGCTTATACCCACAAACACACAATTTCACTGTGGTGACAGATCTGTTAGTGAGACACTGGCAAATTAAGTTACCTTTTTTCAGGGCAGCAATTGTTTTAGGGTTCAAATCAAACTGGTCCCAATCCATCTCCTAACACAGCACAGCAACAAGCAGCACATCCTGTAATTATCTGTGATTAAAGTGGCTTTTATGACAGACACAGGCAAGAAGAAAATAGGCATAAATCAGTGTCAAAAGTTTCCAGGACTTTTTTTTTTTTCTATTTTTAACAATATATTTATCAGTTATCTTAGAGAAGTAATAATTATTCTGGGATTATATTATTATTACTATTATCGTTGTTGTTGTTTTCACTACTAGTAGTAATATTTTATATATTGATATTATTTTATTATGGGAAGAGTGTGGCCAGCAGGATGAGGGAGGGGACCCTCCCCCTCTAGTAGGGAAGAACTACAGGTAATTTTAATGGGCTGTGACTCTGCATAGTGCTTTTGCTCTGGACTGCAGCTCACAAGCTGGACAGTCATTTCTAACCTGTCAGTCTTCACACGAGGCTTTCATTTTCAAACAGAAAAAAATCTCACACACGAGCAATTTGGGATGACCCAGAATTACTCACGCATTGGACAGTCAAATATACAATTACTAGCTAAAAGCAAATTTAGTATTAAATCGTTACGAGCTGTTTGATTATTGTAGCAACATTAAACAGCTCTTTTAACGCTTTGGTCCAAAACACAATAGTTCAGTACTATGGCTGCCTAGAAGAGTATTGTGAGGTTCTTAGCATTAGTCTGACAAACTTCATGAAGGATTGCTGCAGAGACCCAGGAGTTATACGAGATTACATGACTTTAGGAACAATCCTTTTTCCAACATGGGGACGAGAGGCTGTCATGGGTGCTAAAGAAAGGGTACATCTAAGAGAGGCAACAGTTACTTTTGAGCAACACCCACTTAAAGCAACATTCTGAAAAAGGTTAGAAGCCGAAACTTACTGAAATCAATCATGATTACGACGACCCTTGACTGAAGGGCTCCAAACCATTGCGCACCCTCCGCTCACAGGAAGCCGCTCCACTGATGAGGCACAGGGGAGAGCGAAACACCGGGAGAGGGTCACGGGGCAGCCAGGGGTGTCCCACGGACTCGGCACCGGCCGGGGGGAGCGAGGCGCGGACGGACACACGGACGGGCAGAGCGCAGGGCCGCCACAGTGCCCTCACACCGTCACGAATCCCCCGCCGCCACCGCAGCCAATCAGCGGGCAGCTAGCCCGCCGCAAGCCAATCAAAACTCCCCTGAGCGACTACCCCGGCGGTACAGCCAATGGCAGGGCGGCGTTCGCCGCGCGGGCGGGGCGCCGCTCACTCCCCTCCCCGGGGCTGCCCGCGGGCGGCGGGGCCGAGTTGGGTTCGAGTGCCGGGTGGGCGCCGCGGCAGCCGCCGTGGGCCCTCTGCGGAGCCGCCCCTCGGGACAGCGGGGGCTGAGCCCGCCCGCGGCTCGGTTGTGGCGCTTCCCGGAGCTCGGGGACGCGGCTGTGGCGCCTGCGCCCTTCGTTTCCGGGTTGCGGGGCACGAAGGAGGGCGGGAATAACACGCCAAGGGGCACGGGATTGGCTGGAACGCCCCGAGCGGGTGGGCGGGGCTGGCGAGTTGCTGCTTCCCATTGGTTGCGTGCCGTGTCCGTCCCGCAGGGCCGCGCGGCCATTGGGCGGCGGCGGCGCTCATCCCGCGGCGGCGGCGGCGCGCGGGGGAAGATGTCGGGCGGCGACGCGAAGAAGCTGGTGCGCTCCCCCAGCGGGCTGCGCATGGTGCCCGAACACCGCGGCGCTCGCAGTCCTTTCGGCCTCGACGAGCCGCCCTGGGTGCCCGACAAGGAGGTACCGCCGGGGGCAGGGGCGCCGCACTTCCCTTTCCCCCTTCCCTTTCTCTCTTCCCTTTCCCTTCGCTTTTTTATTTCCCATACCCTAATGGATTAAAGGGCGCAAGGATAGGTCTATCACTCGTTTTTTACGGGTGTACGGCCCCGTCGCGAAAGTTGGGGAGCGATTTGCTGATTTAGAAGTGTAGCGAGCTGTGCAGCGTTGCTTTAAGTGCTTATTAAGGTGGTTCTGAAAGCCGTGCAAGTTTAAAACTAATTGCACACATTATTGAGGCAATAAGGCTGAGTTAGAGCAGCCCTCCTGGCTCCTGGTGTGAGTGTTCGTAGTGTTTAACAATCGTTGAACAACTCCGTCTATTTCAGTCAACTTTGCTTTCAGTACTTATCAAGTAAACAACGTAAGGGTGATATTTTTAATTTCATGTAATGAGAGCTATTTGTTGCCAGTCCCTGCAGCCAGATGCTCATACAACATAGAATCCATTGTTTATTTATTTATTGCCAGCGTTCTGTGGTGTGGACACACGCCAGTGCATTTAAATGTGACCGGAATGAGGATTTCTTTTAGATGAGCCAATGTGAATTTAAGCCGGGACTCATCCAACAAAGCCGTTCTTTGGCAGATACGGACGTGGTTGCTTGTTTGTGTGGGAACACTGAGTCCTCCCTTGGTTAGGAAGGAGGAAGAAAATTTTTTCCTCTACCTGGTATCTCTTGATGCTGAAAGTTCTGTGTAAAAGTAATAATAATTCTGGAGGCTCGCTCTGCCAGCACAGCTCCTGCAGCTCCGGCCAGCCTGTCCTGCTATAAAGGGTGGGAGTCGTAAGTCACTTGCTGGCTTTGTTCAGAACAATTCTTTTTTGGAAAGTGAGTTTTTAACTCATTCTGAACAAGCCGTCTGCTGCTGTATCTTGTGAGAGTTTTCTCAAGTTGTTCTTTTCCATACACAGAAAAACCTCCCAGCCATCATCAGCAGCTGTTTCTTGCATGTCTTACGTGAAGTGTGGGTAAGGTAAATTTTCGGTGGAGTGTCCTTTGAAGGACTGAGCCCCTGTCCCCCCCAGCTGGCACCGCGTGTGCTCTGCCGTCTGGGTGTGGCGCTTGTGGGGTGTGTGTTTATCTGTGAGCCAAGTCTGAGCAGTTCTTGTGCAAGTGGTTTCCCTTTGTGCTGCTTCTGCTGCCCAGCGGAGTTGCAGCATCCCGTGCACTCACCTGGAAACCTGATTCCTGACATCATCTCATCGGGGGATATTGTTTGTGTAACAGTTCAATTGAAATTCGTTTTCTCCCTGACCTTCTGAAGTGCAGTTTAGCGTGTCAGTAGTCCTTGATTATAGAAGACTGGTTTCATTAAGGAAAACAAAGTACTTTTAACTCAGTTCTAATATATACAACCATCTTAATTCAACTAAAGATTGTTTGGGGGTTGTGGTAGGATTTATTTAAACTAGTTAGATATATTTAGATAATTATGTCTGTATATTTTAGATACATCGGGCTGATGTGTGTTGTTAGTTTGAATTTTATATTACAGTTGTATTGCAGGTATTTATTCTTCTTAAAGTTCAACTTTTCACCTGTAGTCTTCTGGTCAGTAGGCTGAGGGTGTTGAGTTGTGACTGCCTGTGCTCAGCGACATTTGCTGTTGAGAGAAAGTGTGATAGAGGCAAATATTTTGAATGCATTTGTTAATGCAAAATTAAGAATATGAATTCTTATTTTGTGGCTAGTTATTTTACTAAATTTCTGGAAGTATTTTAGAGTTCTGCCATCCCTTTGGTTAACAACTGCCAAATATGTTACAAACTTTTTCTTTAAATAAAGCAGGCATGTGATACACAGGGAAGCTTATAAACTCCATGTTTTGTTAAGAAATTAACTTTAAAGAGACAGTGTTACCTGAGAGTGAATTAGTTGAGAATGTGTGCTCTTGTTACCATGTCAGACATAATTAAAAATGAAGTGTCTGTGTCCAAGACGAGACCTTGAATGGTATTAGCAAATGCTGATCTGGCTTTTCAATTCCATTGGCTTTTGCTGTGCAGCCAGAAACACTCACAAATCCAATGGCTTTATTTTTCTTATGCAAGAAGAGTCTACTGGCTTATTTTTTAAAATTAAGGCCACCTAAGAATTACAGCAGTTAGTAGTTTTGTGATGCTTATGCAGCATTGAAATATAATTTGGTTTTTAATTTTTAGTTCACAGGATTATACAGTCTTAAAATATCAGTTACTATGAGGAATTTGAAGTGCAAGGCTGAAGCAGGACTACTGAAAACTTTACTTTTGGTAGTCTTATTTGTAATACAGATAATGAGTTGAGGTGTATTTGTGAAAGTCTGTGCTGAGCATCATTAAACTCAAGACAGACCTTAAAATGTTGGTCTCTGCATGTGCCTTGTCTGACTCAGAATTTCTTTGTTAATCACCAGCAGAGCTTAATTGATGAGATTTCTGTTAAGGAAATATTGGAGTAGAAATTGAGTAAAATGTGTCAGTTTTCCTGCAGAGGTGGCCAAACCTCGTGATACCCAGCTGTGTACCAGATGTTTCCGTGGCTGAGGAACACTGTGTGCTGCAGAGGAGCTGACAGATGTGGTGGAAGGGGTTCCCTGGGGCTCTTCCGTGGCTGCAGGAGGGAACTGAGCTTTCCTTAGCTGGCTCCTCTTCTGGCTCAGGCTCTTGGAGGGGCATTGATTGTGTGGCAGAGCTGCCCTTGGACTCCTGACAAAATCCAGGCTCAGGCAGTGAACTGGCCTGGGCAGCTGCAGTGTCAGCACCGTGAGCTGTCTGCCCTTTTGCATCCTGCCCTTTCCCCCTCTGGCCTCAGCTGCTTTGGCCAGGTATGTTCCAGGGTGGGATTTCCTGAACTTTCTTGTTAGCGAAGGTTCACTGTGTTAAGGAGCTTAGCCAGGTGTTCCCATTCATCACTTCTTGAATCACTCTGTTATTATTTATGCAAATAAAGCATGTGGAGTGTAACTATAGATTCCTGTCCATCAATGGAGTTCTCACCTCTGGCTGGATCCATGGGATTATGGGAATAAATTATCATACTTGAGCAAATCCATGAGAAGTTTGCAATGAGCCAGCTGTTGGTATTTTAAAATTAATGCAAGATCCATCAGCTGATGGATGTTTTTCCATTTTCCTCTTGCTAGATGAAGAAAAATCCCATCTTGCAGTGCCAGCTACCATGTGCAGCTTGACTTGTGATTTATTTAGGACTGCTCTTTTTATCAGGCAGGGCTATCATCTCGGGTCTGGAATTCAGAAATATTTTTCTATAGTTTGTGTTAAATAAGAGGATGGATAATTTTGTTCCTTCCTAAAAACCACTTTTATGTTTAGCATAGCATTCTGTATGAAGTCTATGTAGGAGGGTATTTAGAAGAGTTTGGGGTTTGATTTTTTTTTTCCCTCTAGCTTGTGACTTATGCTTTCTGCTTTTTGGCAAAAACCAAAGAAACAAATAAACAAAAAAACCCAAACCCCAGTCTTCCTAAAAACCCAGCCCAGGCCAGCTAAAATAAAACCCCACCACCAAAACTCAACAAAAAAATTCCCATGTGTTTTCATTAGGAAAATGAATTAGAACCCAAGTAAATCCTGGGCATACCAAAATTACTGCCAGGTGCAGCTCTCAGGCAAGCTATTTAACTACATGTCCAAAAAATAAAACATTAGAGTAGGCCATGATATTAGCTGTAGAGTACTACTTGTTACAGAGGTGAAACCTGGTGAATGCTGAAATTGCTTCATGCTGAAGGTTATTTGTCAGTGAGCGTTGAAATAAGCTTTTCTGCAGCCATTGTGAAAAGATGTGTTTGGATACCTTAGTTCAGTGTTATTTAAAACAATTCAGGAGCACTTCTAGTGCTCTTTTGTGTGGGATTTAGAAACAGTTTGTAACAAATTCTGCAAGTAGGTGTTTACGTTTCACTACAATGACTGCCATTGCCCTCTAATGTGTTAAACGTCTGTTTAGACAGCAGAACCTTTCATATAAACTATTGCCAGTTATTAACAAGCTTACACTTCAAAAGGACATGAAAAGTTTCTGGGGAATTTTTCATTTAGGTGCTGTAATATTTTCTTGGCTGCAGTTGTTGAACTTGTGACAGTGATTGAGTATCTGCTGGAGCAAAAGTCCCTGAACAGAAGCTGTTGTAACCTGAGGAGATCTATAGAAGAAAAAGGGTTAAGTATTGAACTATGTTAATTAAAGGCAAAGGATGATTACTGTGTGCTTAGCAAATAACACCTGCTCATCTTAGGGTATGTGTTCAAGAGGACATTCTGCTGTAGTCTGAGTTAGTCTGGTTTGAGGAGTTTCGGTTTCTAGAGTTACAAAGCTTACTACAGGATCTGACCATGTTCTCCTGAGTAAGATGTCAGGCATAATTTTGCATTAATATTTGCAAGTAAATATAGAAAAAATTGCATTATAAGCCTCAGACACTGGGGTTTGATATGGTGGATAAAGATAGGTAAAGCTTTGTTGAAAACCCAGTGATCTAAGTGCTAAGTATCAGCCCTTTGGTAGGTGACTTTTTATACAGAACATTTTCGTTGTCCAACACCACTTCTGGTTGTTAACACAATCCAAACTGTCACCCCTTAAACTCTACTTAGTTGCAAGGGAGAAACTCCTTCAATTTTTTTCTGGCATTTTTTGAAAGGAGTGTGGGTGTAAGTTTGTTTTAGGAAAGAGATATTTCAGGAAGTGACTTTTTGTAGCTGGAATAAACATTAGGTCTTGGTGCCTTGGAAGAAAACCAAGTATTTCATAGCATGTTTCAAAAATGTGTGAGTATTGAGAGCATTAAATTGTGTAAACAATGTTTTAGACAGTCAGCAGAGCATCGTGGCAGAATACAGCGAGGACAACTTACAGAAAAACAGTTGACTGGCATATAGGACTGTCTGCATAGCCAAACATTATCAAGAACGGTGGATACTTCCGAGATGTAGTTTTGCCTGCTGGCAAGATGCATTATTCATTAGGGGGAAGTTTGGCAGCTTTTTTCAGCTTTTTTTTGCCTTGCAAATGGAGTTGACATTATTTTGCTACATCAGTATTAAATGAAAGCCATCCAGGTGAAAAGATAATGGATGGAAATTTGTTGGAGGTGTTACTTTATACGGCGTAATATAAAGCTTGTTCTTTGTATATGGTGGTAGAATTAAAGGTGTAAAAAATTCATAGACTAATCTTAATTTCTGCTGTTTTCTAGTGCCCAAGATGTATGCAGTGTGATACAAAATTTGACTTCATAACTAGAAAGGTAAGAGAAATCAATGAGATATAAACTAGTAACTGTCGCAAAATACTAAAATGGACATCTTTTGAAAAGTAAATAAGAATTTGTCTTGAGTTTGGAAGAGAGAAATTCTGGTTTGAAGTAGAAAGTGTACAACTACATAATTAGGCTCACTGGATGAAGAGAAAACACTAACATTAAATTATGTTTATTAATGGTAAGAGGTCACTGTGGAATGCATGGTGGTGTGCAGAATATGACATGGAGAATTCTGCAAAGCACCCTCCCAAAGAAGGCCAACAATGATTTTTAGGAGGGAATATCATTCCTTCATATAATTCCACTGACGATTTGTTAGCACAGGCTTGTGAAAGTGAAGAAAGATGTGGAAGTGTGTCTTGTAGTGCAGTGACATAGTTCATGTTTTTTAATTTAACTGTTTGGAGGGAGAAGGAAGGAGAAATTTAAACCAGACACACTCATGTCTTATACCAGAAAAGAGGTTTCTTTGTTTCCCTTGTGTTAGCTTTGGAAAGCAATTGGAGGTAGCCCTGGGAAATAGGTACTCCAGAGAATTTTGCAGAACATTTGGGAGGAAAGCCGAACACTGACCAAAGCTGCAGTGTTGTCAGTTACTTGTATCAAATTTGCAGGCTTGCTTTGAGCCACAAATTAGTTCCTGCTTGCTTGTGAGTACTTGTTCTGTCATGAGAACTTGCATCAGGAAGATCTGGCACTGTCACACCCCAGCAGTGATCTGGAGCACAGGCCACTGGTTGCAGATTTAGGGGCTGTGAAACACACTGCAATACTTGTTCTGGTTTCGCAACTTCATTGGATTTGTGCTGTGCTGCCTGATATTTCTGGTAAGAGCAATATCTCTGTTATAAGGATGAAAATTTTTATATGTGTTCCTTGGGAGAAACTTGAGAATATGTTTTAAAAGAGAAGTATTTTCAGCTGACGATTAGAAACTTCAGTTGAAGTTCCCCAAGATCTTTTTTCAGAAATGGGAAGGGACCTGGAAACCACTCTTCTCTTGCGTTTTTATTGACAATGAGGTGAAGGATTTACTGGACACCAGATAAGGCCTTTCCTGTCTCTTCTGCTTCAGAAGCATCTTTACAGAGTGCCAGCAAAGGCTTAGATTGCTGCTGTTCATACTGTACTCAGTCCTTTGTATCCAACCTTCAGAGATTCCTGTCTGCCGCTGTAGCAGTTAATTTCCTTTACCTGTCCCTCAACTTGCACATTTCACACCTGAGAAACTGTTGTAGCAACCTTATCAAATCTTTCTCTACCAGTTTCCTTTGTAAATAAATAAAGGAAATGTTCTCTTGTGCTTAGCATCACTGCCGAAGGTGTGGGAAGTGTTTCTGTGACAAGTGCTGCAGTAAAAAAGTGCCTCTGCCTCGCATGTGCTTCGTGGACCCTGTGCGCCAGTGTGCGGAGTGTGCCCTGGTCTCGCAGAAAGAGACAGAGTTCTACGACAAACAGCTCAAAGTGCTCATGAATGGTAAGCACTGAATGCACAGATGGGCTGTTTCTCTCTCATTTGTACTTATTCAAATTCTGAAGAACAGCAAGAGTGATGCCTCGTGTCCAACAAGCTGCAGTTGTCTCCTCTTTGTCATGCCTCTTGTTTTTCAGTTAATAATTCTGTGTTACTGGTTTATTTAGAGAGAGGTTCACCCTTCTTAGTTAATGTTTACACCTCTCAGTTTGTATTCCTTGGTCTTTACAAAGAGTGATTTAATTAAAGACAAATTTTTAATGCCTGTGAGAACAGATGTGCATGCAGTTGGCATTTTCCTTGAAATAATGCATCTTTTAGCCATATTCCTGTTACATTAAATAAAGATGAAAAATAGAGACTATTTTAGTATTTTCATACAAGATACAGTGCTTGTTTCAAGCTTCATCTGAGAGCTTTGATCTTGTCTGTGGCCTACAGCTGTGGTTTATGGTAGATCATCATGAGTACTCAGTTTTCCATAGGATTAAACCTACATGCAATACAGTAATTCATGTTCCAATTACATTAAGAAAGCTGAAACTTCAGTTTTTAAAATATTCTGTGATCCTTCAGTGCCTTTTGATGGTCTCTCAGCATGATGCTGGTGTGCATATGGGTCCGCTAAGCCCCACATGTCATGGGCATGGATGTTCCTGGGGAGGTCCTGGGTTCAGAAGGGAGTGTGTTAATTCCTGGAGCATATAAATCATTCATCACTCTGCTTTGCCGTGAGGCTGTAGAGGAGTTTTTAAATCGCATCTTCTAAACTGAAGACTTTTTTTAAAGCTTGTACTGTTTGCATTCATGTTCTGAAGTTGTTCCTGACTTGCTCTGTAGAGCCACAGACTGTGGCCAGAGAGACGGGATGGTGGCTGTGATGTCCTTGTCCAGCCTTGGTGCTGCTGTCTCTGTCTGCGTCTCAGTTCAGCAGCAGCACAGGGTCTGTGCTGGGGGTCAGTGCACCCAGCTAAACTGGGAAGTAACGAGGTGAAATTCTGGGGCTGCTGTGAGGTTCAGCTCATGGAGATGGATTGCAGACCGTTTGGCAGGGCTGGATGTTACTTTCTTCCTTTCCCAGGCCAGCAGTATTGGGATTAGGTAATACAGGGAGCATGAGGCATGGAGGAAGTAAAGGGGTAGGGTGTGTAGCGCTGCTTGGAGTTCTGAGTCACTTGTCTAATGTAGCAACAGTGACTTTTCCCCATGCCAAAGCAGTTTTGAGGAGGAAGAAATACAACATGAAGGCTGAAGTTCATTGGCCTCACAATAAGACTGAGCCAGTCTTCAGTAATGAAAAAGAGATGTCTTTACTGTTTATTAAGCATAGAACTGAAGGTCACGTCCTGCTATTAAAATTGTTCTCTTTTTTTAATGCTGAAACAGTTGTTTGTGTTACAGTGACCACAGAGGTCTTTAATTGCCTGTCTTTGCCACCTCCAAATCTCTTCTCATTTTTATAAGATTCCTCTTGGATATCATCTGCATTTTTACATGTGGGAGAAATCACATAGCACATGTGATAAGGTCCTGTGATTCAGAACATGATAATTAAAGATCAGCATTTTATACTTGTTTTGCTGATGTTAATCAGTTTAGCATTTCAGTTATTCTCTTACTGCACTCAATTCAGTAATAGTATTAGTAAGTAAAGGTTAATTATGCTTCCTGATACTTGAAAATTGCTTACTGAATTTTGTATTAGTATGCTAAAACATTTCTTTCCAGGTGCTGCATTCTTTGTAACTCTGGGAACATCTGATAAATCTGAGCTCATGGTCTGTCGACTTTCCACCAACCAGAGGTGAGAAAGATTGATAGAAATTGCACTTGTAAACTATAGAATTGTTGCCCTTACAGCTCTATTATTACATAATAACCTAAAAAAAAGTGACAAACATGCCCTAAGGATACTGGAGAGAGTAATCAGACTGATAGATCCAACAATACTGGAATGTTTGTTTGAATTTACTAGCAATGTGGATCAGAATGTCTTGGAAGGGTGAAATTTCAATGAAAAGTAGTATTTTCTGATTGATTTCTATCCCTCCTCACCCCAAAGAACACATAAACAGTGTCACTGAGAGATTGTTTTATTTTTTTTCCTTTGATTTGGACTTGATATTTAGATAAAAAAACTGAAAAAAAGTTTTCCTTCTATTATGTAGATACCTGGTTTTGGATGGAGACAGCCATTATGAAATTGAAATTACACAGATTTCAACTGTTCAGATACTTACAGAGGGATTTACTCCTGGAGGTAAATTTTTCTTTTACTATAAATGAAGTATTAAGAAAAAAAATGTGAAGCTGCAGTTATTGAGGTAGACAGTGCATTCAGTGTAACTGTGCTAGTTACAACTGCTCTCAGAATAGAGCACAGTCTGTGAGACCCTGTCCATGTGGCTGCTGGGATTTGGGGAAACACCTGAAGATTGAGAAGTTCCCCTACAGCCTTAATGTTGGAGAGCCTCTAGATAAACCTGAGTATGGGTGGTTGTCATCTGTTCTCTTGGGTAAACACAGATGTTTACTGATTTAAGAGCTTATAGGAGGGAACTGTTAGTCTTTGGTAGCTTCCATTTCAGAATCCAGCTGGGATTTTGCCATCAGTGGTGCAAACATTAACAGAATGAAATGGGGGAGGGGGAAATAAATAATTAAACTGTGCTTTCTTAATTTCATTCAAGATTTAAGGGGTGGCCAAATGAAACTGGTAACACCTAAACTGGCGTGCAGCTACTTACTGCCCCATCTCTTACCAGATTTTAGAGTATTTCAGGATGAACCTGAATATGAGTTGACTGAAATGAGAACAAACAAGGTCAGGAATTTCAATAATTGTTCTTTATCAACACTTCTGTCACTGCTGGGTTTTTCTAATTGCACAGCCTATCTGTGCAATATTCAGTCAGTATAGCATGTTAACTTGAATAAACTTACCTTGGTATTCAAATCAACCAGGTGTATTGCTGGGTCACTTAATGCTCCTGTAATTTCTTGTTCACCACTCTTCTGACTGCTTTATCTCTTTTCTGCCTGCGTTCCTTCTTGATGGTAGGAAAAGATATTCACACTTACACCAGCCTTCTGGAGAGCCAGCCTGTTACTGAAGGTATCACCAGTGCCTTTCAGCATGACTCACCCAAGCATGTCATGACCCCCTCACATCTTTCTTCTCTGCAGTGTTGATTATTTGCTTGATCCATAATTGCTGCTCAACTTGAGTTATGTTCAAGTCTGACATGTATCTGTTCCTTCCCATATGTCTGTTTAATAAACCAAGAGTGAATGTTTTATAACACTCTGGAGGAGAACTGAGACACTCAAGGCCTTTTTTAGACCAATGTGCTGTTGTCCATGCTGGGAGAAGGGGAGATGAGAAATGGTATCTGCAGTGCTACACAGGGTTACAGATCACCTGCTTCAGCAGGTTGCTGAATTGGGCATACTAGAAATGAATATACTCCCTGTGTGCTGTGTGGAAAGGCTTTGCACTGAAACTGTTAATTAATGGCTTGCTTTTACACAACTTTAAATGAAAGGCCTCTTTGTTATGCAAGGTGTGTTCTGCCTTAGTAATGCCAGACATGGGCAACGTTTGGTCAAGGCTGTAGGTGTTTGATTTCCACTGGTTTATCTTTCAGTAGACTCTTAATCCATTACTCTGACCAGTAGGTGCAGGGAAGCAATCGATGAATTTCCATTTATCCTAGGAGAGTAGAAAATAGCTCTTTTATAAACCCTACTGTGGGCTTCTGACTGGGTTAGGTGCACTACCAGCACTAACTAGATTGAGTTTGGCTTAGATTGTGGTTTGTTTTGGCTCCTCAGATATTGCAGTAACAGCCTCCAGGAGCCCTCTCATGCAGACACTTTTTAAAAAGAGCTTTGCAAAAAGTGTCCTGTGTATGCTGGTGCTGTTCCTAGGGCTAGTGCTGTTCCTTAGTTCATGCTCCACTGCTGCAGGAAGTAATGACAATAACGTGTCATTCTACAAGTTCTTGTTTAAGGTCTGTATTTTTGCTTTGGTTTATCTTTGTCTGCAGCCTCAGTAAGAGAGATACAAACACCTTGCTATTGCACTGTCAGAGCAGCATCTTTTGTAGCAATTTCCTTCAGTAAGTAAATGATGTTGTCAGCTGTTCTCTAGTCTTATTTAAGCATCATTCCCAACCTTTGCCAGGTTTGGAGGGACTGCTGCCTGCTGTGCCAGACTCCGTATCCAGCAGGATCTTGCTTTGCCATCAGTCTAATTGGACACTAAGCCTACAGACCGAGGCTACAGTATGAAAGTGTGGTATCAATGTCTTAACATGGTGATAGTAAATAACGAGGGTGTTCTAGATGCGTGTGGCTTTACCTGAGGGCTGATGCAGGTTCTGCCTTGGTGCTTGGCAGAGAGGATGAAACAATACTGAGGCTGCAGGTTCCACTGCCCTGGCACTATGAGCCATGGTCATGAGCTCACTGGATCCAGAAGCTCTCGTGCTCTGCACTGGGCAATGAGCACACTTCTTCAAACATGCTCATGAGCTGGAAAAGGTTGGTAAAACCTGCTGCTGGTCCACATGTTATTTCTCTTTTCAGGAGGCAACACTCGTGCCATAGGTATGATCCTGCAGTACAAGGTACCAGGGTCGGAGGAGGTGATGCAGATGAAGTTTACTGCTGGTGAAGACTTCAGTTGTAACAAGAAGCTGTCAGCAAGCTGGCTGGCAGCTATGCATAAGGTAAGCAAAGCAGCCAAAACTTAGACAAGGCTGAAGAAAATCTTTACATGGCGTGTTTAGTAGCACCAAAGAGAGCATTCAGCCTTAGTATTTATATTATTTTTTTATTAAGGTCTTTAGGGCCTTGTTGCTTAGCAAACAGAAGCTGTGCCTGGCTGTAGTGAACATGACTTTAGCTTTATGCTCAGAGAGCTGAAGAATTTATGCACTCTGAAGGGTGTCCCAAGATCTTATCTATGGTAGTAGATGACTTTAACGTTCCTTGGGTTTTTGTTACTGACTGAAAAAATGTGCATTATGAAATATGCTTTTGAACCTAAATTCAGCTAGTTGCTTTTACTGCTTCACAAAGGTTCAAAGTTGTTGAGTTTTGGGAACAGAAAGACTTTAATCTTTTGGTGCTAGGCCCTGTATGGGTAATGAAACTGAAGGTTCGTATTTCCCAAGTCAAAGTTAAGGTGGAAAAAGCCAAAAGCCACACTCAAATCATTCACCTGATCAACTGCTGATCAGAACTGTAATTTATAATGTGCCTGCATGGGCAGGTTTGTGGCTCTTTGCTGTTTTATTGCCATTCTGGAGCTCCCCAGGGGCCCCTACCCCAGCTTTTAACTCTGTTCAGCACAGTGTGCTCAAAGTTTCTATCACCATGCAAGTGCATTCAGCACTTCCTGAATGCTAGTACCTGCCTCAGATGGAGGAAAATAGAGGAAGAATTTAAAGCCCTGGCTTTAAAGGAGGTTTTTGGAGGGGTAGGAAGCAGATAAGGTGGCTGCAAGTGAAAATTCAGTTAATGCTGCCCTTTTGCCTTTCTGTTAGGCAACAAAACTTCTCTATGAGTCTCGGGACCAGTGAGAACTGCAGATGTGGCCTCCTGAGGGCACACACAGGACACCAGCCTCCACAGACCTGCCTCTCACTTTGTGCTGATTTGACACCTGGAAATATTTGCTGTTCTTGACTCTCCCATTCCAGTGTGGTTCATTATGTAAGAACTGGCAAATGCAATGTGAGTATTTCTTTGAACCATGAGTATTCACAGTAGTGTGCAATATGTATACAGTTAATGCTTTAAACAGCCTCACCTTTTAAGACTTTGTATATTTTGTTAAGCCTTTATTGGCACTTAATATGAAAGTGACCTGCACTACAGCTAATGTACAGCACAACTTTTATAGTAACCATTATATATATATACTGTTTGCTACAGGAAGCAAACAAAGGTGTATGTCTCTTCTGCAGAGAATAGCTTTTGGGTATAGATCTCAGGTTTTTCCCTCTATCCAAATGTTTAAAATCAATGTACAAAAAAAAATCTGCCTTAGATATGATTTTATAGAAATCATGTGGGGGTTTTTAAACATTTCATTTTAAACATCTAAATATTTCACCAAATACCACCAAATTTGACTTACATGAACTTGACCTTGAAACTTCACTTCTGTAATAAGCTTCCAGAATAATTTTTAGTTTTGTATTTTCTTTTTTGGTAACTAGCTTTTGTTACTCTTAACTGTAATGCTATCTGAAATTGTATACAATTTAATGTACAAATACAAATAAATTAATTCACTTATTTAAAAAAATTAGGTGCTGTTTAATTTTTTAATATACAACTTCTTAAGTGATGGACACCATGGTCTCTGAACTCTGAAAATTTTAATTTTTTCTAAAGAGCACCTGAATTTTAGTTCTAAGTTACTTTGTCCCAGTTGGAATACTCGGATACTAGTGTAAGGAGGTTCCAAAAGCAGCACATTTTCAGTGAAGCTGATAAGGAAGAAAGGTGGGTTGACAGCTGGAACTTTGGCAAGCTACAATTAGTGTTTTCCTGCAGACTGACCAAAGCCACATCTGCTATTGAGACCTCTATAAAGAGAGTGGAAAATGCAGCCATGCCTTAGCAGTACTTTATTGTGCACATTTACATGTTCTCTGAATTAGTGTATCATAGGCTCTTGAAATCATCACATTCATGTAGCAAATTCTTCAACAATAATACCCTTTCACTTTTCACCACAATATATACAGTTAATGCTGACCTGTGGTAAAAGCAAGTTACAGCACTGCAGAAATGGATATATAAATTATACACAGAACTTGTACATGAAGAGTTAATCAAATTGCATACTGTTAAATGGGAGAAAATTACAAGAAATATGGCTAAAACTTATAATGGGAAATTCAAAATATACTTCTGGTATATAAAATCATGTACAATTAAAATTCCAGTGAAGTGCCTGGTTGTGGGGTTTTTTTTTTGCTTGAAACTACAACGTAGTGGAACAGGTTATTGCATAACTTGCCTTGGCAGCAGGTATAGGCTGCCAAGAACCACAGAAACTGTCCTCAAATAAGCTATTGCCTTTCTTAAATCCTTCTCTAAACCTTGTTTCTTTCTTCTCCTCGACTTGGCATCTACATGACCCTCTTTCTACTTCTATCCAGTCCTTCATCTTTTCTTCTAGACTGACTGAGGCAGACTTCAGGTGACACAGTATAACCTTTACCAGACTCTTACCCTTTTCAACTATTGCACTTTCATCCCTGCAGACATACAAATCCCTTAGGCTGCTGCAACTTCAGTACTAACTGTTGTGTCCAGGCTGGACGAGCTCAGGGGGTTAGTAGGGGAACCTTTACATTCGCAGAGGTAACACCAGTGCTGTAGGCTGAATAATAAGAAAATAAAACACCAAGTGAAATACTGTGTAGGGACTTTGAGAAGTGTACAAATACTGTTGGTTTTGTTAGTTCTCTAGCTTGATTCTAAATGCAAATAATGCAAGATGCTAGACTAGGTAAAGCTTTTGTTGGGGTTGTCCAGACTAGGATTTAAGTGTTTAGCATGTGGTCACCTAAAATCCTAGCCTTCACCAAGCTTTGGTAACTACTTAATTACGCATGTAACAGGTGAAGATCTCCTGTCCTAGAACCCAAAGAGTTGATGTTGATCGGTAATGAGAACTCAACATTCACTGGTATCAAACAAAAATACCCAAAATCCCGACATGGGACAGTTGCTGTGGGGGGGTGGAGCAAACTGGACAGCGCATCTGCAATCTGCAAATGACACCTCTGAACATGGAACACAAGAAAGCTCCTACCATGGAACTTGACTCAAAACATTGCGTTAGATGAGAGTTGGCGCAACACTGTCGGTACTGGAGGTATCGCTCTCCTCATCAGTGCTGGGTCACACACAAACGATCCTCATTTACAAACTGCAGATCTTGGGACTCGTGGATGCTGTCCATTTAACAAGAGAAAGCACCATTAAAACTAAATATCATAGTTTTATTTCTCTGTGTGAAATGATCAAAAATGATGGCTCCAGTGTATGTTCTAAGTTTCCAGTTACCAGCATGGTACTGCACTGTTGTTCAACTGAATTCAAGCGAGGGTTCGCTGTCGAGGTTTTATTCGTGGATATAACTAAAAAAACAGAATAACAGTATTAGGTTTTGCATGGTTAATACCAACTTAAATAATTTATAACTAAGGCATACTTATTAGGCAGAACTGGGTGATGAAGTGTTTTGGGGGGAGAGGTTTTTTTAAGCCACAGCATGTTCTTAGGCAACTTCTGAACAACAAGAGCAGGAGGAAGAGGGCTGATTTACTCCTGCCAATAGCAGCAACATGGCTGCTCAGAAAATGACATGGTGCTTTTAGCTCAAGATCCAGAACAGACAAAGGATGCTTTTACATAAGTACAAAAATTCCCTGTTGAGTACTCAAGAGCACTTCTTTCCTGCTCTGCAAGGTTCTCTTACGCATTTTGTCCTCAGTAGCTCTACTTAGTCATCTTACATCTCTGGCCTCTCCTGACAACAGTGTTCATCTGTCAGAGCAGCATAAATGATGTGCCACAGTTGTCATGTTCAAGGCTCTTTCCTGTTTTAAACTCACACACACCTGTGTTCTTATCTTGTACCAGGTATTAAAAACATTCCCAAAGAACTTTCTGGGCCAAGGCTTCAAGCTGCCTAATAGAGCCACCATGCTTTCTGTAAGGGCTCTATATTTTAGACAAGGGGGAGGAAAAAGTCTTAATAAAGCATAAACAATATTAAATATATTGCTATACTAAATATACTAACTTGCCCAATGAGAACCAGCACTAATCTCCTAATAGTAGCCTCTCCTTTTTGTTTACAATGGCACAGAGGCCAGAGAGAGCATAAGGATAGCCTCCTTTACACCACTTCATAGTGCTGTGTCTGGATGGTGTACAGAGGGATTCTGACCAAAGATCCATCTTGTGTTCCTACTTCAGGTGCATGTGAAAAATAGAAGGGAGAGGGTGAAAGAACTTACCCCGAGGAGGTTTTTAGGCACATAGCCTTCCTTGTCATTGAGGCGGGCCCACCACCACTCCGTTTCGTTGTCATCCTTGCGCCTCAGAATAGTGATGGCATCGCCCTCGTGGAATGACAGCTCATCATTGTT
This sequence comes from Corvus kubaryi, assembly GCF_017639235.1. Taxonomy (NCBI): domain Eukaryota; kingdom Metazoa; phylum Chordata; class Aves; order Passeriformes; family Corvidae; genus Corvus; species Corvus kubaryi. Next base: position 26,996,212 of record NW_024582054.1, read on the forward strand.
CTGGGCTTCATAATCCCACAGAGCATACACCACCCCTTTATTCATCACTCCCAGCTTCTCCTGCACGCCTGTTAACAACACCAGATGGTAAAATAGCCTCTTTTTCCCCTCTGAGATTTTTACTATTGACACAGTGGCCCAAGTATTAGTCTCCTGTTAATAACATTTCATGAACAGTTTTCCATTATGAAATCCTGTCAGAAATTTAACTGCATGATAAAACCAAGTCTTAAGAATAATTCAGAGAATGAGGTTTTTCTCTTTTATTATACATGCAATGGAAACTGCTTCGTACAGCAGGTCTTGTAGGGACACCCGAGGCTTTCGGAATTCACACAATGTCAGATATAACAGAGCCTTAATGAAGCTTAAATTCTCTGATGAAAACTAAAAAGTTGTCTGCTCCATCCAAGTGCTTTTCTTGCAAAATACATTTTAGTAACTAAGCACCTTCTGTAAGTTAAGTATTCATAAAGTGTACTTCTTTCTTTGTGTGATCTGCTAGAAATTTGTGCATCTGGAAGTTGGGAGTCTCTCTGTCAAAATACTTGACAACTCACTGTCAAAACCTCCCTGTAGAAGCATTTCTTTGAAATACAGCCAAATTAAAACTTTAAAAATCTTAACATTTGAAGGAGCCTGTGAAGTAATTCAGAACCCAGGAGGACTAAGACCAACATCACGGTGAAAAGATGATTCTGGTTTTAGCACTTTGAAAGCACAGGGACATGATGGGCCATATCATGAAGTCTGGGGCCTAAGCAGATGTTACACACAGATCAGAGGGACAAATCAGGATGAATCTTAGAAAAGAGTTGGTAGGTGTCACAGCTTACCATACAAAAACTGGGAACACTGAATATAACCTTCTTCCATCTCCTCACACTTGTCTGCAGCAGTTTCTATATCACTTATAGTTGAAGCAAAAATAGCTGCCCCAGATTCAACCAGTAGTTTACAGAGATGAACACTATTGCAAGAAGCTGCACAATGCAAGGGTGTCCTGAAATAAAGCAAAAAAAAGTGCATGTGAAAAGATAAGCTTCCATGAATCCTAACTTTCATCTTGCTATGTAGAGCCTGTCTATATTAAAAGAAGATTTTTCTTTGTGTTTATAGTATGTGTACGCATTGTCCAAAACCTGTCAAGCAGCTGGGGTGGATTTCAGGATTTACCTGAAAAATACCAGTAAAGCCAAGCATTATAAAACAGATGACAGGAAAACCAGTAATTTTCACAGCTTACAAAGCTGCTGGGTGTAAAAGGGTATTTTCCAGTAGAAGGAAACCTGGAAGGTAAAACAAAGGTGAGGATTCACATCCCCACCAAAGACTTCAGGAATGCTATGGCTACCTGTAAGGTGAGATTCTTCAAGAACACCAACATCTGTGGTGGGTTCTACCATGATGAAACTTAAACAAATTAACTTTTGTCATTTGTTATTTATGCTTTTAATTATTTCAGCATCTGAACAAGAAATGCAACTGTACCACTAATTAAAGCCAAACTGTAATCTAGTTTATGGTTTAAGCGTGCTTGCTTGGGAGCTGAACACACTGTAACCTTGCATTTGAGTTCATCTCCACCTAGAGCTTAGAGAATGCTCATTTACTGGGGATAAAGGGGAAGGAAATTGTTTCCAAAACAGGTCTCAACTCGATTTTGAATGTGCATCTAAATGGTGTTTCTCCCAGACACTAGGTTAAAAATCTTGACACTTACCACCCATCACTATCTGCTGCATTTACATTTACACCAAAATCGAGTAGGAACTTCACAATGTGGTGATGACCAGCACACACTGCATTATGCAAAGGTGTAATGCCTTCATCATTTGGTTTACTCGGATCATCAACCTGTTGAAAACAAAAAAAATAGTTCAGCACTTTCTTTTTCCTGAATACTGAATGAGGTTGCCATTGTTTAAAAGCTTACCTCATATATGATTCGTTGTACCAGATCAAATTCCCCCTCCAAAGAAGCATCTAGGAGGAGAGCCAAGGGATTGAACTTCACTCTCAAACCATGGCCTGTTCTTTCTGAGTTGGGTTTCTTCAAGTTGGTACGTTTTGTCTGAGTAGAGATGAAGGTTGGAAGGCATCATTTCAGGTTGTACAAGTATAAAAATTGTTCATTTAAGAATCTCATCTTCCTTAGATGATATTCAGAACTATGTAATCACTTCTATTTAAAAGTCTCTAAGTAGAAGGCTTGACACATTACTATATTTTATGTAGTTAAAATATGAAAAAGCAAGCCAATATAATTTCAAAGCTTCTAATTAAAGATAGTGAGTATAAGGAATGAAGTATCTAAGTGAATGTTTTAAGCATCATCATCTTAATTGTATCTAATAGAAGCTGTGTGTATTACTGGTGGATTATCTGAGACACTGTGAAAACTTTTGCTTAGCCTGGAAAGCACGACACAATTAAGCCAGAGTCTGTACTTAGAGGAATCAACGCCTTGAATTAGCAGGAGTCTCTGTTGTAGATCAGGCCTGGCAAGTTGGGAGTTTTGTTGCAGAAACAAAAAGAACAGAACATGAAGCTATTTTATGTGACATTCTAGCAGGTGTTATCAGAAACAGCATTTTTTTTTTAAGATCTGAAGCACATTTAAATGTGTTTCAAGAGTATTCTGAATCCCTTATATGTGTCCTTGTCACTTTCTGGGGGAAAAAATATCTATTATTAACTACAGCTTTTATAGAATGCTTTTAGTCTCTAGCTCTGTAAGATCTGTTTTCACTTATGGTCCTATATAGGATGGCTATTTCAGTTTGGAAAATAAACCCTTTATGTTATGAATAATATTAGTTGCTAGCATATCCCATTCTCCCAGAAGTACCCTGGCCCTTATGCTCATGGAAAACCATATAAAAACCCTTGTGCACACTGCAGTCAAATTCTCAGAGGAATGCAAGGCTCCTACCTGAATCAAAAAGTGGAGATGAACCTTGGTTTCAAAGAGTGATATCACAACAACAAAGAATAAAATTCAGTTTTTTTCTGTATTTTTCAATTCTCCAAATGTGGTAGATTTTGGTAATGGCAAGTATTTAAAAGATTTTAGTGCAGCTGGAGGAGGGACTTTGGAAGCAATTCAGAGCATGTGACAAGCCCATCAGAAGAACATTTCTGCTATCACAAGCCAGCTGTGCTGCTGCTGGAGTTAGCCCTGGTCCATCTCTCCTCTAAGCTGAGAGGGCAAAAGGAGTGCATTTTCCCCAGAACAGCTATTTCAGCTTGCCTGCAAATTAAAAAGCTTCCCACTGACACAGCTTACCCTTAGTCTTATACAAATAGTTATCTTTGGAGGCCTGGACAAATTAAAAAAAAAAAAAATATTAATGGAATCTCAAATTCCAGAATAAGTTCTACAAGAATCTCCAAAAAGTTGAAAAATACATACACCTCCCATTACCTGTTTGCATATTTTCCTTATTAAGCAGCTAGAGTAGTAAAGAAACTAATCCATCAGAATTCTCCCTGGAACTCCCCTGGTTTTCTTTCCTTTTAATATCAGGAGATTTCAAGTGCAAAGATACTGCTGAGCACAAACTTACCATATTCCAGTTATGCTTAAACACAAAGTTAATTGTGTAGTTCACAAAGTTGTTCTTTTGCTTTGTTACTTACTGGAGGAAGTGGAGGAGGAAGAGCAGGTGGCAAAGGAGCTTCATCTTCTACTGGAGAACTGACCTCTGGCGTGGGACTGGGTGACTGCTCAGTAGAAGGAACTATAGCAAGATTGTTGTTGTTGTCTTCAGTTGTCTCAGGTGTTTGATTTGTGGTTTCAGTGCTTATCAGCTCCTCGGTAGCGGGAGAAGGTAATTCATTATCATTGGCATCTGACGAAGGGGGTGGTTCATCAGGGACAGGAACTGTAGGTTGCACGGGGATTGGTTCTTCAATATTGCCATTGGTGCTGGCGTTCCCATTATCAACGTCAGCTAGGTTGCCTATGAAGTCCTGTGGATTGCTTGGCTGATAAAAAGGAGCACTTTCTATCCCTCCAGCCAGGGTATTAAAGCGCTGGTACAATAATTTTTGTATATTTGGTCCACTTGGGCCCTCTGGCTCAGTGATGGAGCTGCGTTTCTTTAACGGCCTCGGAGCATTGGCCAGTTTTCTCCTCAGAGCCTCGAGGTCAGCATCGCTCTGATACCGTAGGGGCGAGTGCACAATAGGGGTGAGCTTAGTAGGACTAAGAGGACGGGGAATGTTTTCCACATTGCTGTTTTCAGTGGGTGGTGGAGCATTTTCCAGCTCTTGATCTTTTTCAGTGACCTCAGTCTGAGGCTGAGATTGTGGCTGTGAGGGAGACTGGGCAGGCAAAGAACCATGAAGGAATGGCAAGGGTGAGGGAGAGGTTGAACCAGACTGTAATACAGGCTTTCCATAAACTGAAGAAAAGAAAGATGGAAAACAGTGAAGAGCTGTTCTCAAATTACATAATAAAATATTTATAAATAAACTCTTGCTACTTGTTTGACACTACTACAGAAAAAAAAATGTTCTGGGGACTATCAAAACAGAAATAAATACTTACCTTGGTGATGCTGATGCTTCTTACAATTATAAGCTACAAGTAGCATCTGGACTGTTTTTCCTCTTTCAAGAGGAAACAGCAAGAGGAGAAAAACTCTCCTATCGAGACTCTGTTTTTTCAACTTATTTATCAAAGTACTGGTAAAGTATCCAGGCTATATTGTTCCAATTGCATCTTGTTTTAAAAAGGTAAATCAATGCATAACCTCAAAAATATATTGAATGATTTTGCTCCTATTCTGCATACACAAAAAAAACTTTCCTCACAGATTTAGACAAGTTTTCCAAACCAATATGGGAAGCAAACTAAGCCAAACAAGTAGATCTTAATGGATTCCAAAGAAAAAAAAAAGCAAAATATATTCTACCTGCTTTTACCGACTTATTTAAGGTATTGTACACAGCTTGTTGGTAATTCTTTGGTGGTGTTGCTTGCTGAAGATACACTGAGTAGATGGAACTGGAGTTCACTGTCTGTGGCCCTTTTCTGGGAGACTGAGGTCTGGATCCTTTATCAGCGAGAAAAGGTCTGATTGCCACAGTCAAAGGCAGTTCTGGCCTGCCCTCTCCTCCTGGGAACAAGGGGGGACCGGAGGGTTGATACGTGGGGCTGGGAGGGACAGAAATTCTCTGCTGGATCTGCTGTGAAGAGCTGGGCTGGTGCATGTTGCTGGGAGGTGGGAGCGGAACCGGCCTTTGCCGATTTGCTATACTGGTGCCAGGTCTGGGAAGGCTGCCATCTTTCCTTCTTTCTAGAGAGTTTGTAGAACCTGTTCCTAAAGGAACTGGGCTTGGATAGGTCCCGTAGTTCTGAGGCAACTGCTTGCTTACACCAGGAACTGTTGGTGGCACCTTCCCCAGGTCAAGACCCTGTGTAAGAACAATAAATAGTATATACCATTTAATTAAATAAAGGACTTCTGAGCAAGAACATTCCTCTTTCAACATACCATACTAGCTATCTTGTGAGACAGCAAAGGATTCAACGTAAACAATGTGTGTTCCTTTATCACTAGATATGATTCTACCTGAGTTTATCACAGGATCCCATCATACCTCAGACAAAAGCCACTGTTTAAAGGCGCCTTCAGCTGTAACACATTCATATCAATTCAAAACTATTTGCACACATGCAAAGCCTGAATAACTTGTTCTGGATTCTGGATCTCAGTATCTAGTTGATAACATACTTGACAACATATACTGTCAGAGTTTACCAAAACAATTTAAAGACTAAATCCTTATTCTCTAAAGATTATAATCTTACAGAATTCATACAGTACTAGCATAACAGTCCAGACAGACACCACTAGTGGACTCACTTAAGGACAGATTTAATAACTTCTTTTGAGAGATTTTTATGAGAAAGTACATTGAAAAAGTAATAATCTATACCAAGGAAAAAGACTAACAAAGATATGAATTAGAGAAACATGAAGGAGGGGGGAGAGGATTATGAGAAGCAAAGAGAGAAAAGGGGAGACTAGATATGTAAAAAACCAGGAAGGAATACAAACTACTAAAGGTAAAAAAACCCCACACATTTTAATGTGATAAGAACAGAAAGGAACAGATGAAATACAAAGGTAATTTTCTTTATGACTTTTTAAATAAACAGCAGCAGGGAAATGGAATGTATATCTAACTGAAGTGAGTTCAGCTATGAAAACTAAAGGTTCATAATTTCAGCAAAGCAGATCTATAAATATATCGCAGATGAAACCCACCATTTTATCAGTACTTCCTAATACTGAAGTTGGCAAAGGCTGGCTGGATATAGTTCCTTGTTTTAAAGCAGTATCCATGCTTGATTCTTTCCAGTCTGTGTTGGAGATCTGAGGGGGTTTTACCACAGGGGCTGAGCTCTGTTTAAGTATCGGCCAATTTCCATCATTAGCTTGAAAACAGACAAAAATACTAGATTTAAGATAATCCATACTAGCATTGCAAACAAGCAAAACTACACATGAAATAAAACAACTTCGATTACAGTGGGATTAGTTTTATTCTAGAAGTGAGATAAATTAACGTTTGATTCAGAAATCAATACTGAAAGCCAAATCACTGCATACAATGTGCTGTTCACTACCCTTTAACACTCAAATTCCACTGAAAATTTCTGTGGAAAAAATGTAATTAAAATTTTGGCTTGAGTGTTGCATATTCTGCTATTAGAAGGCAAACAAACTCAGAGTAAAAATCCTTACAGAAACACTTCATCAACAGAATTCTTTGGGTACTATCCAGAGACACTGTCAAATTACACTAAATGTTAAGTCTGTGTAAGCCCCGAGTGGACTTGCTCCAAATTTAAACTATGGTTACCAGATTCATTCACCCATAACAGGATGTAAAAACTCCCTTGAACAGCAGGGTGGAACAAAAGCACACATTCCTTTGCTGGAAGGGGTAGTTAACTCACCTTTTGTTTTTCCTCAACACACTCACCCGATTAGAATTGCCTCAGAGATTTAATATTAAATACATTTATAAAGTCAGCTGACAACTTTAACTCAGCGTGAAGACACAAGTCATGGGCTTTTATCTTCATCATATGCAAAAAATCATACATAGCTGCACATAAACTGAGGCAAAAAATCCTTAAAGAAGTCCTAGATGCATTGATATGTTACTTTATAAAGTGTGTGAGACTAGTTTCAGTTCTCTACATAAGCAAAAGAGTTTCAGTAGCCTAATAATTAGATATGGTTTATAATAACTAAATACATCCAATGTTAGAGCCTAAGGATTTGATCTGCCTTTAAAAGATTAAAATTCAGGCATCTCTTCCTATAATGAGACTGGAGATCATTTCTCCATCCCCATGGCTTGTAATTGTTGTAGTGCAGCACTTAAATCAGCAAAGATGATGTGTAACAATTAACTTTACTACAGGATAGCAGCTAAAATGGAGGGGGATTGTGCACGTGTGGAGATTCAATGATATTTCTGGATCCCACAGTAATACAATATCAAATGCAAACCAGGTATTTAGAGGCCAAGTTTCCCATTTCAGTTCTAAGCCTCTAGAAAACAGAATCAGCAGAGCTATTTCTAGAATTCTCTGTCTAGTATAGTAGATAGTCTCAAAATAAGCTGCATAGGAACATTCTAACGAGAGTGATTTTTCCATCACCATTCTACTTTCTATCCATGAGCCTTACCCTCTTTGTTGAGTATCTCTCAAAACAGGATTAACACTTGCATATTTTTACACTGAGAATACAGTATATAGTCCAGAAATCACTTTTCGCACTTGCAAACTGTCGGGAAGCAAAGTAATGAGGCCCAGCTTTTAATACTGGCAACATCCAAGAACTGAAAATGCTGTGGGTTTTGTTTGTTATTGTTTTCATCATCTTGTTACCAGGAGCAAGACCAAAAAAGTGTCTAAGCACTTAGACCCTAAACAATGGCAAATTTTCCAACTATGCCACTGAATTAAATGTTTACTGTACAAAATACACACGACATTCTGTACCTCCAGTAAGGTTACAGTTCAGTAAAACCTTTGTTTTGAAGATCAAAATGTGTTATAATTGATTCATGCTGAACATGAAAGCATCTGGATCTGTAAGTTTAGTTATGAGGAAAGCACTTACAGAAACAACACCAAAAGACTTGACAAATTTAAACATCTTACCTGCAAATTCAACCCACACTCTTCTATTAAAAAGACAGATACACAAAAACTTATTGCAATCAGCATGTTTATGCCCAAATTTTGAGGTAACAGACTGGAAGTAAATTCAGATTCTCCCTCCTCTCTCTAACTTACACTGTGAGGGTGAGGAGTCAGTGGCACAGGTTGTCCAGGGAAGTCGTGGATGCCCCATCCCCGAGGTGATGTTCAAGGCCAGGCTAGATGAGGCTTTGAGCAACCTGGTCTAGGGGGATCTGATGCCAACACCCTCCTGACAAGGCCACGCCAGCTCCTGCTCTCAGCCACCTCACAGCCAACTGGCTCCATCCTCCCCTCCAAATGCACCCTCTTGCCTGTACCTGTAAACTAACACCCAGTGTACTTCAGCTCTCACCAGGCCATTGTGCATTTACATAAATAAGACAGGGACACACAGACACAAATGGTTTTGTGCATTTTCTCTGACTTCACCTAAAATTTCTGTAGGTCTGGATCCAGGATACTTACTATAGCAACTGAAGTACACTCCCAGTCCAATGGAAGGCAGCAAGATTCTGGGTATTGACTTGGACAGTGTGAGCTTTTATCCCAACTCTGGGGTCAGTGCAACGTGGAAACTTGGAGTTTTCCACAAAGTAACTCAAACTAAGCCTGTATTTTATACATCTATCCAATCCAAGATATACTAAAACACACTTTAGTGATTGCCAGAAATTTCTAACATTTTGAAAATTTTGAGGTTTTGCAGTGAAGAAAACTCATCCCAGGTACACTACTCTAGTATTCCTGGGATGAATTTGCTGCAAATCTGTTTCCTTCAAAGATGAAAAGCAACTTCTCAACCATTTTACATTTCAACAGCATCTTCTACATGCCAGACCACAACACAAATCCTAAAGATGCTGTTTAATATGCATCTGTGTGGAAGAGCTCAGATGACCATATTAAAAACTGAGTTCTTAGCTAGGCAGAGATCTTCTACGGACTCACAGTGCTGGGTGTCAAACAGAGTAGGTGCCAGGCGGATGACATTGTGAACAGCAGACTGAAGAGAAGTGGGAGGTGACAGAATAGGATCCACTATTATGTCTAAATCAGAAACCTTCCAGGTGTCTGGAGATTTTTTCACACACCCACAGTCTGTCTCTACCGGACACACCAAGGCAGATCCAGTTACACAGAAAAAGAAAGAAAAAAAGTGGTGGAAAAATTATAACAATGACAATGGAGAAAATTAGAACAGGAACACTCAGATAATGAGAAATAAAAGCATGACAGTTGAAAAAAATTCTCAATTTCTTTTCTTCCTTCCTGGGAGCATATAAGCTTCTCCTTACATAAATCTATTTTACAGAACAAGTACCTTCAAAATAATAAATACAAAGTCAGTCCTAAGGCAGTATAATTATTTCTGTAATATTAAAAGTCCTGAGGTAGGTCTAGAAGTGGGTATATATATTTTGGGAGGTTGATATTACAAAATTTTGATTTTTGGTTGGTAAACTTAAAAGTTAGGAACTGTCATTTTCCGTATGTGAAAGAAGGATCCACAAATCTGAAAACTAAACTGTTGCAAATCTGTACCTTCACCCTACAATTAAGTCATTCCATACTCTTGGGACTTTTCCATAAATCCACAGCGATGGGGTTTGTAGAGATTTTAAATACTTTTAGCTGACAAAGGTATTGCTAAATCACTAATACCAATGGGAAAGATTGGGGTCTTTTTTTTTTAAGTTCTGTTTGGCTAGTTTTACTTTCTGACATTCTTTTCTTCAGAGAGGTTCAGACTGTCTTCCCTCCATCTCTTCCTCCCCATCTGGAAAGCCTGCTGCAAATTTTGCTGGAATATTCAGTTTTAAGTACTTGAATGTATGTGAATATTGCAACAGCTTTCGTCTCCTACTCATTTTCCTTATCCCATTTTTAATCTCTCCTAGGATACCAGGTAAAGTTAAGTCCTGTGGTTAGACGAATGGGATCATGCAATTTTATTTGTATTATGCATATTTTCCTAGCTTATAATTTCTTAAGAATTCTGAATCTTCTAAGATATGAGCAGAGAGGTGGGATTTGCTAGAATTGAGAATTTCAGGCACAAATATGACCTGCTTCATTTAGTCTCCAATGCAAATTAAATAATAATTCTATTTTATAATGTAGATGGTATTATTACTGATGGGAGACTTGGGAGCCAATTTCAGAGACAAAGTTCTGGAGACTACTCTGGAAGGGCAGCTTCTTCACTAAACAGGGCAGAAACAAGTAAACAGCATCAATGTTAAGGTTATTCCATTTCAGAAATGCTTCAAGGGCCACAAACTCCCATATCTTAGACGGAGCAAAAACCTCCCATAGTTTTATTCTATTTTCCTATTTAGTCTCCTTCTAAGAAGTAATATTGTTATTATTTACTCACTAGCTTTACTTGACAAAAAGCAACATACTGTAAGTAGTTATTTATAATACAGTTTTCCACAAAGTTGATTTCATTATTGTATTCAAACACACGAACTAATTGAGAAAGCTATTAAAGACACAACATACGATCTGTGAAGAAAATGTGCTCCTTTTAGGGATGTACCAGCCAGTAAAATTTCAAAGAAAACACTCAATAGCCTAAGTAAAATTCATGGAAAGAGGCAAAAATGCCACATATCAAATGACTTATGTCCAATTCACACAACAGTATTAACACATCTGAAACTTGCCTCTTCCACTACAGAAATTATGCCAACACTAAGATTGCTCCATTTCTTTATTGCCCCTTTTCAAACCGTATGTATTAATAAACATCACACAAGTACTTACCAGATTTTGATCTTCCATGTGTTGAGTTAGGAGCAATGGTGAGAGACTGTGGCTTAACTGGATCTACTGGAACAGCGTAAGTGCCAGCACTTGGAACTTGGATGTAAGGTCCTACTGCTGCTACCCTTCCTGAAGCACTCAAGGATGACTGGGGTGATGAAGTTCCATTAATACGATTCAACTGAAAACGATCAGACAAATTGAAACGTGAGTGTCCATTTAATCTAGACCTTGCTGCATGAACAGGGAGTTCTAAACTTAATTATCTAGAACCATGCACTGTAGCTAAGGCACCTTAATAATTAAGTTACCATGCTCTATGTTTCTACAAAAAGAGAAAAAAAAGTAGTAGAAAGCACAAATATTATTCCTTAAACTTAACACCTCAAAAATTCTTAGTCACAGCATCTAAATCTCTTATAGACACCTTTATCTCTGTAAGGCCTCTTTCATTGTGCCTTTCTCAAGCAAATGGTCTAAAATGAGTTCTTAAATGATCAAATATGTATGGGTTGGGTTTTTTTAAAGCAATACCTCCAGCTACTAATACATATGGAAATCCAAAATTCATCTCTAAAATCTTTTTGAAGGTCCAGACAACTATTAAGCCTAACTTTATCAAACCATTTATATTTTTATCCATTTTCCATACTGGAAGATCAGTATTTTATAAAATCCAATTTTTAATGCATCCATGCTTTTAAACACGTAGCACACAGTCATACTTTCCTTCCTAGAAATATAAACTTTTCAGATTTTTAATATAGTCTTGTCTGTGCCATGAAGAAAAATGAAAGGAAACATATTCTGTCTTACAGAAGTTTTTGGATAACTATGAGAAACCTTAAAATAGCTTTAAAGAACCTGCTACTCTTATTATACGTTCTTTATCTGTAAATGTATTACTTGAGTGGGAAAAAGTGAGATTCTATGTAGTTTTTATAGGCCCTTGATAAACTGAAGTGTGGCCCTTTTAACAGTTTATCTTACAGGAATGTTTTCTTTTTGACGTGCCTCAACTTTTTTCTTGTACAGTCGTTCGCGCAGCTCGTTGATTCGCTTGTCCATCATAGCCACCTCCATATTGCGTTTGTTTAGGAGCTCTTTCTGCTGCTGGAGCTTGGAGTTCTGCTCCTGGTTAAGCCTGTTACGGATCTTCAAAAACAAAAAAATGAAAAATAAAACCCCACTTGTTAGGGAACAGTTCTTGTTCTGTCTCTTGGCAAGTTGGTTTTTAATACAGTATTAAAAACCCCAAAGCAACTTGGATCAACAACTTGTTCTGGTGTCTCTAATTTACGCTTACACACATCCTGTCAAGTTAGCATTTGCAATCATGAACAACTCTTGGAGGAAAACAGTGAAAAAATATCCTAAAAAACCTAGTGGATGCCCATTAAATACATACAGACTGCCTCCCATTTATAGAAAATGGATTGAGGAATTAGGCATAAAGACATTTCAGAACTGAATTCTACTGTGAAAAACTAAATCACAGAAAATGTTTGTTAGAAGTTATGCTCACCCAAGACAGCTTGTCTGTCACAAAAACTGAGTGACACCAAACTTGTAACAGAAACTCTGATTCTGTTTGCAGTTCCTCATGAGACTTCATGATGTCAAGCAGGGGTAACTGAACTGCTACTGCAGGGACTGGGCACAGATTTTCCTCTCTGCATGGGGACTAAACTGAAACTTTCACAGCGGTTTTCCAGTAGATGATGAGGTGGATTACCTTTATGGTTTAAATCAACCATGACACTCTTTATAATTATTTCTCTTGCTTTGCCATTGGCATTTTTTCATACCTTCAATAACTCAAACATTGTCTCAGTGTTCCAATTTTCATGGTAATGTTACAAGCAAAAAACACCTGAGGCAAATTTAAGTCTTGATAAACACATACGGGATCATTGTGAAGCACAAGAGAAAAATCTTCATCTATTGAGCATCTTAGTACTTAGAAATACTTAGAGAAATACTCAAAGGCAGATAGACATGCCTTGTATAAATGGGGAAGGGGGAAAGGGACCCTTATTCCTAATGCATGAAAACACGATTGATTGATTGATTTGTATGTTGTATTTGCTCATCTATATAAATGAGACTAATTTTGAAATTTAAATTAATTTTAAAATATTAAATATATTAGAGCTGTTACCTTGATCACAATCAAGTACATGAGTAAATAAAAAAAGCCCTCAAAATCCTGATACATTAGCACATAACTGGACAAAATTCCAATGTAAACTGAATATTTAATTACTCATGTGAGAGCTACACTCTAGACATAACAATCTTCTTGGAGGAGGTATTCATGCAGGGAATACTCTGTGAATACACTGCAGCTATATTGCACTATATAATGCAGGGAATATAGTGCAGCTTGTATTTTTGATTACTGTATTAAAATATGTTATTTTATGTATTTTATTTACACCAGACAATATAGCTACATTTTCACAACACACTTTTAAAATTACAGTAATGTCTCCAAGTTAAGAGGGCATCTAAGTGAGCTTGCTATACCCAGTTCAGTGCAAACTAGAAAAGTACCAAAATGAGTTTTAGAAAAAAATTTTTGAGAGAGATTAAAACAAATAATAGGTTATGTGGACATTCAGTATTTGAGGGGCTGAGAAGCGTCCTTCAAAACACTTGCACACTTTGTATCATTACGTGTATAAGAAACAAAATCGTTTTTAAAGCTAATGAAGTTCTTTCTGAAAAAAGGCTGTATGCCAACTACAACCTCACATGTTAACAGCATTCTAAGACACTGCTTTTGAGGTGTAACACAACAAATTGCCACTCATAAGAGCAGTAATACAACTTTTAAAATCCACAGTTGTAATTCAAATAGCATCTTTTTGTTACTTACCTGTAGCTCTTGATACAGCTTTTTTAATTCTACTGCTGCAGGCCCTGTCACTTGTCCATTGTAAGACTGAAACCCATTCAGTTTCCCTTTCCTTAAATCCTCCAGCTGCTGAGTGAGCTGATCCACTTTTAACACTGCAGCCTGCAGCTCCTGCTGCTTTTCCTGGAACATGGCACTTATATGCTCAATTTCAGTTGCTAAAATTAACAAGATAAAAATAACAAAAAAATAATAAATAAAGCAGAAGTTAATTTTTTTAATTCTACAAGTATTAACAAACACACCACACTAGCTTTACATTTAATATATGTATGCACCTATAAAATACTTGCATTGCAAATTTGCTAACAGCCATAGTATTTCCTAATAGTTAGAGAATAGACTTATTCTGACTTTGTTTGACTATGTAAAACTAACAAGTTCTGTCCCATACAAATTTCAAGGAAACACAGAATGTTTTTTTCTTAAGGGGGTTCTATCTGAAAACCTGCTTCAATGCTATACTGACTTATTATTTACTAGTCAGGCAGTGAACAGTAAATTCAAGAAATTAAGAATTCCACATACACAGATTGCCATTCATCATCTTGCTGTAGTCCACTTGTCCTCTCATGGCACGGATTTTTTTCAGCTTTGTCTCTTGGGTTTCAACACGTTCTTTAAGTTTTTGAAGCTTTTCACTCTCAGAAACAGACTGCTGCTGGCGACGCTCTTGCTGCTTCAGGTAACGCAAACGTTGTTCCTGACAAAAGGAGGTTTTAAACACGAGGCACCTGTTACCCATTTATTTAAAAAAGCCCCCACCATATTAACTTAGAAAAACATATCACTTTGGTCAGGTTTTTTATTTCCACAAATCAGAAAAGGTTATATATTTCGTTGAAATATGCATGAGTCCTAGAAAAAACTCTTAAACATCAAGTTAACAAATCTGTTTTAGAGCACAGAATCAAAATTTTTTTAAACAAAAAAAATCATATTTACACAGATACGCAAATACAGCCCTAGTTAGAACACTCATTCAAATACATCTGTGATGCTTCTTCTAGCACTTGTTTTCTGACACTATTAACAGTTTTCTTGCTGTTGGCAAAATAGATTTCCAGCACTGTTACCCAGCTTCCCAAAGATGACAAAATATGTCCAACAGAACATTTTGAACAAGATGACCTGCTGTAAAATAATGGTCCCGTTCTAAATAACAGTTCTTCTGCTGGGCACACAAGGAAAATTTTTTAAAAAAAACTTATTTCCATGAAGAAAGAGCAACAGAATCAGTACCTAGGTTGACTCCTAGGTACTCCAAGCATTGAAGGCACACTGTATACTATAATACTTTGAACAACATCAACAACATCAAAACCATTAAACCCCCTCCCCACTCTGCAAACATACTTAGATTCTTCCATATGCAAGACTTGGAAATATAATACTTGAATATTTATGAATTGGGCATATCCTCATCTCACACCACTATTACTGTAGTGGAGTGAATGAGCTACTAAAGATGAGCATGGAGTTGAGCTTGTTCTGCCACAGATCATGAAGGGGGCCACACAAGAGAGACAAGTAAGCCCTAGCAATATTTTTATAGTGACACATAGGTTGTTCGAGTAGTATTTATGCTGAAAGACTGTGCATTGCCTAAGGTAAGATTATTCTGGTAAAATTATGGATTTCTCAAGCTATTTCTTGAGCTTAACTGAAGTAACTTAATGTGTTTTTCTCTATCCATGAAACTTATGCTTGCATATGTTCAAAAAAATTGGTCTGTATATAATTATTACCTTAGCAACCAACATTTGCTGTTGATTTTCAATCTGTTGCTGTTGTCGGGCAGCCATATCTTGCAGTTCAGAAAGAGTGAGCTCAACACGTGGATTCCCAACCTGCAGAACAGAAAATGTTACATGAATGTGTTGATGTGTATCAGGCATTCTGACCAGACAAGCTAAACCCCCACTCCTCAGAGGAAGATTAAAGGCTCCTCCCAAGTCCTCAGAGGAATGATGGGCACCTGTGAAACAGTGAGGAACATCAGAGCAGAAAGGAGGGGCACAGACCATGCAGAGGGACAGAAAAAGCAAAAAGTGGAAAAGTGGATGGAGAGGAAAACACTAAGAGACAAAACAAACAAGAAGAGAGAAAAGAGCCCTTATCTGACATTTAACATCTCTCTGTTCAGATGTCTGGTAGCACTGGCATACAGTCCTGGTAAAGCACATGAGAACACACATGCAAGCAGGTATTTTAGGCAGTACGAGAATCTGAAGCTGCTTTCCTTTCCTAATATTTTCAGCATAACTGTCTTGGCAGCTTAAACTGCTCATTCATATTTGCCTGGCACAGGACAAGACCACATGAGAACTCTTAGATAAAGGGTCACTAAGCTCACATCCAAAGATGGTGAAAATTCTGATAAACTGGGTACGAATCTGTAAAAACAGATGTCTGTAGAAGTGAAGCAAAGTAAAGCTGATCCCCTTTAGATAAGCAAGTGGCTATTACTTTGAATGAAATGCAAAGTATTAGCAAGGCTTTCTCACTCTTTTGCATTTCAAAACTAACACAAGCTACAAAATGAGGATAGAGACACAATTGATGGAAAGTCTTTAAAATTCATACCATGTGTGTGACCAAATCTCATGTGTTTTAAAACATGAAGGCATTGTTTCAGTATATCCATAGTTCTATCAACAAATACAATTTATATTTATACACTAAATTACTTCAAGCACACTTTTTTGTATGCAATCTCAAGAGAGTGCAATGTACCAATAAAAATTCCAGAAGCTGACACTTGCTACTCAGAAAACCAAAACCCATAACCTGAGAATTGCAGGGTTTAACCACAACTTCAGAATTTCCACTGAAAGAAAATACCAGTCTTTGAAAAATTATGCTGCGAAGTTCAGAATAGCCCAACATCTGTTTCAAAGTATTTACACATAATTCAGTCAATTTATTGGATCAATGTAAATGCTGGACTACTGCACTCTAATAATTCAGTAAACAATGTAGATTTTTCACCAAATTACATGACTACACTATTAGTAAACCAAATAAAAGTTACATCACTTGCTACCCCCAATATAGTCAATACCACTGAAAAAGAAAACATAATTAAATATTTTGGATATATTGATGAATAAAACTGTTTCAAATGCTTATAAAATGGAATGAGGTTTGAACATTTTACAGACATACAGAAAAAAAACCCCAAACAACCAAAACAACCCCCCAGTGCCCAAAATCAATCCCACATCAGATTACAGATCTGATCACACATCTGATCCCACAGGAAAACTGAATTAGCTGCTCTGCTTTTCTGGGCCCACCCTACTAATGTCCAGTGATGTATCTCCTGAAGTACTTGTACTTCACTCCCAGAAACATCTTGTTGACACCACAGTATCTCAAGCACTTTGAATGGCTTTTTTCATATTTCTACATCAAACTCCTACATAAGTATCAGTTCTCCAACCAGTGCACAATACAGAACTGTTTCTTTAAGCATCATTTAGGAAAGGAAAATACAATTTGTTTTAAAGTAACTGATTTTTTTTTTCTACCTGAATTAAAATTTTATGCTGCTGCATATAATTCTTTAAGACAAAGACCTCAAGGTCAATCACTAAAGTGAGCCAGACTTGGATCACTAACTTTTAAAGCTGCTGCACCTTGGACACATGATATAGACATGTCAGCTAAAATGTTTAGATTAAGTTATTGCCTCTGTTTGAACATTTCCCACTGAATAAATTATGAAGTGAAATTATAATTCTTACTGGAAACAACAACTGAAATTCCTCTTACTAGTCAACAATAATGAAAAAATTTTATAGCAGAGAAGTAATTAAAAGAGGTGAAGTCCACTCAAGATACTAATTTTCTATTTCAACACAGGGAAAAAAATAGACCTTACTAGTGTGCACTTTTTTTATTAGCATGACTTATGCAGAGAAGAGTCCTTCCCAATCTTCTTTCAGGGCAAGTAACTTGTACCCACTTGTGGCCATCAAAAGAGACATTTATTATTAATTACAGACTGAAAGGCACTAATTGGCTAAGAAAGTAAGGAAGCTGCTCCAAGTGCCATCCACAAACCAAAATGTGCTCACTTGAGACAAGAAAACAACACAGAAACCAGATGCTGCTCCCAGAACATGTTCAGGCTCTGCTGACTTCAGTTGGCATGCCCAATTGCCATAAGAAAATAAACCTCTACATCTGCTTCTGCTGGGCTCTGCAGGCAATTCTTACAAGGGGCTCAGAACAGCATGAAGGCTTCCCTCTGGATCGCTGATTTTAGAATTTAAAGGGGGAATGTGTGTGACTTGAAAGTATTTTCACAATACACACGTGCTTTCTCAGAAATATGTAACTTGCATTAAACTACGTGAAGTTTTCCCAGTGCTTCCTTTCTCTCTGCTTTGATTGCCAGTTGAAGTTAAAAACATTCATAGCTCCAGTATTTCCAGTAAAAATTTTGAGTATAACACTGTCCAAGAAATAGAGAGATCTTTTATTCCATTAAGTAATCTTGTTAAAAATACATCCAGACTCAGAGGTGGTATCTGTATAGTGGTTGCAAGAACTTCAAGGTAAAAAAGCCATTTCACCACGTGAAAATTAAAGATTTTCTAAATGGCTAATGTAACCTGGAATGCACAATGGCAATAAGAAACTGGTTTGTAAAAGCACCAGAAACTAACAAAAAACCCCCAACCCAGTTTAACCCAAGAGCTCAGAATTTTTACTGCTTTAAACAAGCATATTTGAAAGTCTCTCTCATAATGCCTGGCAAAAGTACGGTACTATTTTGCATCATGTGAAATATAGAAGATTAATTACAAGATTAATGCAAATATTAGCATCTCCTTGAAGAAGCTATTAACTACTGCAAAATGTTCCATTTAGAAAGTGTAATATCTAAAAACCTTTTATAAATGGCAAAGCACAATAACATGGGAAACAGTGATAACTAACAATTTAAATATAAACACCCTATGAGAAATCTTTTAACGTTCACCTCACTGAATACCAATAAGTATCCCTTTCACTTCCAAGAGCTACACTACACTTAGGAAAAAAAAAAGACAGCTGAGGAAACATAGCATTGAACCTGTAACTTCACTCTCCGTTTTCTCCTTTTCATCCACATGGCAAAAGCAGTAAACAGAGCAAGCAGAATTCCTCTTCAACAGCAAATAAATTCTTTTCAGATAGACCGTTGCTGGTTTCAGGTCTCCAAATCAGCACAGCTTCATTTTTGAAACAGCATGAAAAACACTGAATCCTTCTCTTGTCTAGATCTAGTTAAATCAATTAAGTTTAGAGCACTTCATATTAGTTAAGTCTGCTTGCAATAATCTATATGCAAACACCGCCCCAAAAAAAGTCCATCTCAGCCCTTCTCCAAAACCTCAGGCTATGCCAGGCAAAGACAGCGCTGCATTTTCATTTCTTTAATTCCATCCACGAAGTCAAGACACTCACCTCTCATAACAAACACGAGCCTATCACATTTAAGGTCCAGACCTCCTCCTTTCTCCTGCAGCAAGGGAAACAGACCTCCCCTACAGAACTGACTTCTGAAGGAGGTACTAAAAAGCCACTACAAATACCTACTCCTCCAGATTCCACAGATTCATTTGCTACATGGTGATACATCAAAGCAGACAGTTTTGCTGAATTGTAAATTTTTTTTCATTGATTCACAGCAGCATTTACACAGGGATGAACTCCTAAATGAAATGCCATAGAGCAAACACTGCATTATTAGGCACTGAAGAAGTATTATGTATGTCTCATATAGATAAGAATAATTTACACCTATATTCACCAATTTCTTAATATTGACAGGGATCTTAAAAAAATTGTATTTATGTTATTTAACATGCACTTTAAAAGGGCATGATGAAAGATAGAATTTGTAATGAACTTGAGTTTCAGCTTCTGACATCACCCTCCTATTACAAGCTAATATTTTACCATTTGATGATTAATATTTTTGAGATAGGTGAGATGAATAGTACAGTAGTAATTAAATCGTTTGGGAACCAGTTTACAAGCAGTCTCAAAACAAATCATACCTTAGGCATTTAATTAAGGAAATGAATTTCCTTTAATATTTATTTCTACATATTAGTCTTGTCACTCTGAAAATTTATTTTCTCATTCCTCCTTCCTTTCTATGCTGTTGAAGATCACGAGCTCCTCAGACTACATACTTCTGGGCTATTATGAATGGCTTACTCATTGACAACTCGCAACGGTAAATGAAAAATTGCACCTGAATTCAAAATATTTCTTTGACGAGCACGATGTACTGTAGTCAAGGGATAGAAGCAATAAGGGCAGATTCCAGTGGTTTTTTGCCTTTACTCCCAATAGAAAACTCTCTTTTAAGAGGAATCTAATTATGTCAATATTAAAATAAAAACCCCATGAGACCAACCTTTTGAATAGATCATTTTTTAAAAGATGGTAATTGGGATGTGGTCTGATTTTATGAATTTTTTTGCCTCCATGCTTAACCCATGAAGATATTTATTTTTGATAATTTTCTAAGTTTGCACTAGTAAGAACAGTTATTTTAAAAATGATAATGAAACATACACTAAATACACACCTGAGACTGTTATGATTTCAAAAAAGCTTTAAAGGAAAAACCAAATATTCAAAAGCTTTATGGGCCACCATAAGGATTGGCAGTCTCCTGCTTTGGTTCAGCAACACCCAGCCACTCAGCCAGCCAGTGTAAAGCATAACGTAACCAATTAATTGAAAAAGAAAAGCAGAGTAGTACAAGAACTTACTAATAATTTCCTGCATACTATCTCTTCGGATCTTTTTCTAGGTTTGCAAGAAGCACCATGTCATTAACTTCCCTTATCTATTTCTTCCTTCTTTTCAGTTCACACCCATCTCCCACACAAATCTTCTGAAGTTCCCTTCCCAAAACCCTGCACGAGGAACCACAGGTTCAAGTCACTCAAGCATCCTGAAACTGGCCAAGCTCCACCTTCTCCTGTGCATATTCCGGTCCACTCAATCATGTACTAAGAACTCTCACGTATTTTCTACTCTTCTTCCTGTCATTCACCCCTATCACCTCTATCCTTACTCCCTCATTTTACTTCTCTTCTTGTACTTTGTTCCACCACTTTGTTCCTCTCTTGTCACAGTCAGAAATGAATCTGAGGTTAAAGCACCAATTGCCAAGGTCAATGTAACTTAAAATGTGAACAACCAGGATGCAGAGAGTCAAGAAAGTCTGTGCCTTAGCTTCTACTGTGGAGCCCAGAAGGGCTGGTTCTGACTTTGGCCATCAAAAGGGCAACCCATAGTGTTTTTTCTTGTATCCCACTACTTTCAACCATCTATTTATTAAAAAGTCAATACAGAGCAGCTACTGAAGATAATGCAGCAGATACCCCACCTTGCAGCCCAGCTACACTGTTTATTCTTTATATAAGCTGCCACTCTAAAACTGTTGTACAGATAAGGAACATTTTGGCCACATGACCTTTATAGCCAAACTAAATAAAAACCAAAACAAAACTTTCTCTGAAGTCCTCCACCCTCCCTTCTTATGATGGTAAAAGTAACCATATCCTCAAGGAGAAAAAATGTGAAAGAAACTCTCTTTATCCAAACAGGGACAACACCAGTATATCAAAGGCTGGGGGGGTACACACACCCATCACCAAACCAAAACCCCAACCTCCCCCCAACACCACAGTACTATTAGAGGCAGAAACTGCAACAGAGAGAAAAAAATCCAAGACAACTTTGAGCTCATGAAAGAACTTATGCCCCCCCACGTGGGATTCATTACAGAGAGACACAGTTTTGCCATGGCAAAAAGAAAACATCTTCACTACCCTAATAGGAGAGGACTGCAGAGGCTAGAAAGATGCTGCAAGTTGCTCCTGAGAAGGCTTAAAATGGCTACATGGAAATGCAAAGTAAATACTTTGGTTTTACTACACATAGTGAAAGACTCAGCTTTCCATGATCCATAGCAGTTTTAAGTTGCTAGTACTTCCTAGGGCACAGAAGGGAATACAAAACTCATCTCCAGACTAGAGGTTTACCTTTGCAGAGCTGTCAAACCCCAGAAATCTACAGAGCTACATGACAAACAGAACTGACAGGTCTGGAACTAGGTATACGAGCATGTGGGCAAAAAGGGAGTGAAGTGTGTTATATAAACAAGCATTTTCCCAGAACAAAGCAGAATGACAACCATAAAATGAAAAGGGGTCAGTTAGAGTGCTCTCCAGCCAGTGAATTCAGACTGGGATCAGGGCTCTGACAATTCTCAGCCTCCCCAAACCACGGAGCTGTCACCACTGTGGGCCATCCGCACATTTCCTCCCCTGTGCAGCATTTACAGCAAAGGAACAGCAACTCTGGCTGAAGAACTCCAAACTGCCAGGGCAGGAAAGAAAGGAACAGCTTGCTTTTCCTGCTGAACCTACCAAAAGACTTCCTAATTCTCCAATGCTAATGTGGACATGAGCAGCAGAAACCCAGACGTGCACCATCTTTGCCTTATGCTGCATTCAAAATAACGTAAGTTTGGGGGATGCTCTGAAAAGCCCATGTGGCAACAAAGCTTTAAGGGTTGCTAGTGAGAATATCCTACACACACTTTTGGTGCCTGTCCTTGGCATCTCAGTAGTGATGAGGAAAACAGATGATCTGAGTTTATTATGCCAGTCCTGCATCAGATAGGTGAAAAGTACGTGACCTCCTTATGCTCTCTGAGGTCTATAAAGGAGATGGAGCATCTGCTGAAGATTAGTGATTCTGACCTCTGTACATTTCTGAAATATACTGACCCTATGTATCATCAAATTCAAGAATTTTAATAGATTTTTGACCACATTTTCCATAAAACCTGATCTTAGTGACATGCTCAACAAAGATAACTTGAAAATCCTTCATCTAAACTCATGTGTAATGCTATAAAAAAGACAAAAGAAAGCATCTGTTTTTATTTAAACTGAAATAGAGTTTTTGCTGATCTTGACATGGATGACATTATTTCCAGTTTAGTGGCTTTATCCACAGCTCAGCCTTGCATTTTTTTAATTGGGTCAGAAACATGCCGATAGCAGAAATCCATTTTAAAGAATCCAATGACAATAGCACGTGCCTTTTTTTAGCTTAATGGAAATGAACAAGCTAATTATACCCAGAAAAGATACCCAGAATAGTGGGAATAAAGAAAACTCTACCTAGTGTGTGCTATCTCATGATAATAAAATAATCCTGAAATTACCATCACAAACAGAATCAGGTAATTTTACTTCCAAATGCTATTATAAAATATTATTGTATCATGCAAATAAATACACTAACAGTTTCTTACAATAAAGTTGCTTCAACTGCATCACAGCTTGCTGAAAAATGTCACATTATCTACAGTTGATAAAAATCTTAACCTCTCTCAATCTATACTATCTTGTTAGTAATTCCTCCAACTTGCTGATGGTTGAGTCACTCACTTTAAACAAAATGTTTAAAGTCTACTCAGTATAAGCTACAGACTCCAGATTTCTTGTTTTCCCGTATTACTTTCTTAGTAAGGCTGCTATTTTAAGCAGAACAGCTAAGAAAAGGCAGAACTTAACAAAAATTAAAACAATGCTAAAATAGGTTTTCAAAATTAGAAATGGATTTAAGCATATATTGAACATCTGCTACATCTGAAATAGACTGCTTCTAAATTACTTCTAGGAAAGTAGCATCTGAAACTTGCTTATTTAAAGCAGTACTTTCTTCCTTGTCCTTGCAGCCACTTTTAAACAGCCACAAAAATCTTAAGCATGTTTATATTAATTTTAGTGTTGGCTAAAATACCCAGTAGCTGATTTTAATTAAAACATCAACCTCATACTCCTAAAAAAAGGATCTTAAAAGAGATAACGCATTCTTGTTGAAATATCAGTTATGCACAAAATCTCAGACCTTTTCACAACCGCAATCCTTTCACTCATAGTGATTTTGAGTAATAGACAAGTTACAATACACGTTGAAAATACACTGTCTAGATCCTTTAGAAATAGCCTTAGAACTATATTTTTCTGGGTCTTTTCTAAAAGCAACAGCTTATTCTGATAGGATTGCTAAAGGTGATTAAGATGCACTTATCATTAGTCTGAATGACATGTTTAGCACCAATTTTGTGCTTATTCTTCCCTTAAGTAATTGTTTCAATATGAAGTTTTTCTGTACTGATGTAATATTGTTCATATGAGAACAGTATAATAAAACATTTCTAAAACACAAAAGCACTGAAAATAAGTATCCTGTAACTGAAAGATACGTTGTGACCTTAGTGTAAGACTTCCCACAAAACCAAACTGTCAAAAGCAAAAGTGGACCATGACATTAGGAAGTAACAAGCTTTTGATAAGGTCTTAAAATCTAAGAAGGATAGCAAATGCATGTAAGAAAATCTGATTAACTAAGAATTTCAATTCAGAGATAAGGAATTACAAAACCTGAGCTGGTATGCATTCCGGTCATGTGACAACTAAACCCACAATCACTTAAATTAAGAGTTCAAAAGCTACACAGTACTTAAATAACATGTCCACCAAAGTGTAAAACTAACAAATTTTGAAAAGTAATTAATTACCTGTTCACTATTTTCCCATGTAATTGCAAGAGAGCACATCTTTATTTCGCAGCACTGCCCGTCAGCTGTAAACCTTTGCGATGCTTCAACACGCTTCAGCTCCATCTTTCCGCTATTTTCTGTCTACACTACTGGTTTAACAGCTTGTTGTGAACAAGCCAAATCAACAACCCTGCACATCTTACAAGTTCCTGCATGGTTTTTTGGCTCAGTGCAATCAATAGTAGGTAGGATGCCTTTTAATCCTACTCTATATGGGATAAAGGTTTCCCTGAACTCTTTATCGATATGAAAAGCTGTCTCTCTGCATTCATCAGCAATCAGCTAACGGAAAAGGCGAGTGGATTTTGCCAGCAGTAAAAGACCTAATCATGGCAAGATCAAGCCAGCTGTCAACTATAATCAGCTTGATTCATTGCACTTTTCATATTCAATGGAAAATGTCGAGCAATACACAGTTCTTTTGCAGTTATCAGGTTAAACTGAAAATGTAAGAATATAGACAATTTAGCTTTAAAAACACAAGGATTATTTGTTCCTTTGTATTTCTGTAGCATTAACAATGCTGGGCCAAAACTGAATACCAAAGAGATCAGGAAAATCATTGGGTTTTGTATGTAATTTTACTGGTTAAAGTGACAGCAAACCATACCACCTGAAACTTAACAGAGTTTCTTTATTAACAGAGACTGCCTAAAATAAAAGGTAAACAGTACTGTCAGAATAGATACCACAATCTTATGCAAATAACCTTTCCAGTGCTATTTGCTTTTCCTACATAATTCAGCTTTTTCTTAAATCTTGCATGCAACAAGATGAATACATGAGCCACCAATAAAGCTAAAGCATGTGTGCAATAGTATAAATCAAGAATCTGCAAGCCAGAGAAGACTGGAACAAGCCAAAACCTAGACCTAAGGGTTTTTAAATATTAAACATTACAGAAAATACTAAACCCCATTAACAATTTCTTATGTATCTACAAATCAGGATATTGTAGAAGATAAAACCCCAAAACACAGAAAGCTGTAATTTACCTTGTCAAACTCAGGAATGACATGCAAGTTCACCCTCTCTTCCTTCTTTCAAGAAAATAATTTGAGCATGATTCAGTGCACTTACACAAGAGATCCAGCCAAATGGGTCTCCATAAGGACACTGAAGAACTCTATGTCCAAGCACAATACAGTGACTAATCCAGCTGAATAAAGAACAGGCTTATTTTTAGCAAGCGAGTAAAGGTATGAGCTGTAGAGTAAGATCCTCCACTAGGAATACGAGAAGAAGAACAAGCTCAACTCCCTTGCTCCTAAATTAGCTAGAGGGACTTTCATTTCTCTCAGCTTTGATCTGAGGAAGACTGCAGGGGGAACAAACTTAACAACAATTAGATCTGGAGGCAGCTGCAGAAACAACAGAGAAATGGAAAGGTTCACTCGCCTGGGAAAAACATGCAGGTGGGAAATAGGTATGCCTGGTGTCCAGAGGCGAGATGGACAGGAAAGTGAATGAACAAGTCAGTGAACATGGAAAGGTGCATCAGAGAAAGGAGGCCACAGCAGCACTGCATAAGAAACACCACAGAGACCATGGAAAAGATGAGAGAAAATACTGATCTGCAAACAACACAGCTACATAAAAGACAGAGCTCGAAAGGTGGACTGAAAATGAATAGCTGGCATTGCATGGAGCAGTAGTGTGTCCTGCTCTGAACTGAAAGCCACTCAGAGACAGAGCAACAGTCCAAACTCTCAAACTTCCACATTTAACCTCTCGGAGCCATGCAGTGAATTTCATAACCTGTCTCCTGTAAAGATCTACAGAAATAAAGGAAAGGACAAGTCCCATCTTCCTTAAAATAACTGGATATTAAAATATTTGGCTTAACTAAAAATGATACTAATGTGACTGCAAAAGGATACAGCTGTGACAAAGGGCATTGAAGTTTACAGTCCAGGTGTAAGGGCTGCACAGCAACACTTCAGAAAAACAACAAGTCTTTCAGTAACGTTTACTTTATGAGTTAATGTGTGTAATGTTATACGTCAGCTGAAACACTCATTCTAAATTGTTCTAACTTTATATAAGGGCCAAGCAGCTCAGGATTTCTATGTGCAGTGACAACTGGAAGCAATTCTTCAAATGCTTCATTTAGTTAGAAATCTAGGTTAAAGAGTGAATTGTATTGCTCCATGTCCACAACACAAACATAGGAAAATAAATACCATAGTTAGGGGTTGAACAAACATACAGACTTCTCCTCCCTGTCCCATGGATATCTGCAACCAAGTATTGCTGTAAAACTGCAAAGCCATGAGTGAGGAAAAGCAAAGCTAGACCTGTAAAAACAGGAACTAGAGGTAGAGATACAGTAAGTGGTGCAGTTTAGGTATTTTCTCCTTTGCAAAATGGGAACCCATCTGGTGGTTGTCATGGACTAGGAAACCACATATTCAGTGCCTATAACTTGTTGGACAGAACTCTCTCTGATGCCCAGAAGAACAGCAGAACTACAAAATCTGTACACTGCCGAGTGAGTATGTGTAAATGTCTGTATAACACAAGTCTGTATACTGTGACTCTCATATCCATGGCCATCTAGATAGATATCTGGCATCTAGACTGACAGAGATTAAAATTTATGTAAATATATGGAGAAGACAGAGGAAAACAGTTCTTTGACAATGTTCCAAGTAGGTTCCAAGAATGTTTCCTGGTCCCAACTAGTCAAACAATCCTTAGATTCCTCAAACCAAATTAAGTCAGATGTTAAAAGTGAGTATTAGTCATAAACTAATGCTATCATAATTAAAATTGTAACAGGAAAATAATCACTAAGTAAGTGCAATGAAACTGATGAAATTATTCTCATAAAAAGAGGCCTCAGAGGGAGATAAGAGGTCAAGAGCATTTGAATTCCCTACAGTTTCACAGAAATTCTTTCTGTGGGATCACAGAAAGTCTTGTAGAGACACTACAAACTATTATCCCCTACATAACTATCCTTTACTGAGGTGAAAAGACTTGGATTTCTAGTCCAGCAAGAATTCAAAAGCTATTTGTATGTATTAAAATTAGCTTTATACTGTAATATTTTTTTCTGCTTCCTAATTTAATTTTTTTCCCTTAAATCCTTTAGTTGGATTAGTTTTTCTATTTTTTTCAAGAGCAACATACTGCCAGCTGTCTGGAAAATGCTTCAGACAGACTTTAAGAACTGTTACCAGTCTGTGGAGAATCCAAACTCCATTAACTCTGACCTAGGAACTGAACTAGGAGATGGTGCAGAAGGCTGCTGTAGGGACAGCAAGGCTCCCCTCTCTGACAGGTAAACAATTTCCAGAATCTATGTCTTACATGAGGGAACACCTCTGACAGCAGGAGTGGCAGATAAAATAACTTTTTGTCTCTAACAAAAACAACAGAGAAAGTTTCAGCAGAAAACTGGGAAAATTTGAATCTGATTTAATTACTCTTTTACTAGAAGGTCAAAATGTTCCAAGAAGCTTGTATAAATATTGCTTCAGAAAAAAATACTTTCCTGCAAACTGTTAGAATTCTTTATGCCTAAATTGTTTAAAATCATCTTTTAATGGAATTACTTTGCTTTGACTTTGCTATGAGACCCCTGAATCGAGATTTCAAGAGTGACGTAGTTTTTTGTTCATTTCAAACAAATTTGACTAAAACCTGTCTTATATGAATGGCAGCCCTTTCCAAGCACATCGTTCAATGTTATAAACAGAGTGCTTAATACTTACAGGGTTATATTAAATTGAATTTGCAGCTGAGCTTTGAAGAACAACTTCTATCCAGACTAAGCTCTTTATCCTTCAATAGTTTAAATGAGAAACTTCAAGCAAGTACATATAATGTATTTTTCATCTGAGTTTATTACTTCTGTTAAGCATCTGACTTGTTTGCCTTTTTTCCTCACAATTAGATTTTGTTGTATCTTTGCCTGACAGGTTAAGGAAACCTTTTAATTATTTTGTCTGTTGCAAGAATACTTGTAAATGTCCCCCCACGACAAAATGTACATTAGATGTTTAATGCCTTTTTATCTGGTCACACTAACATGAATCAAATGGTTAAAACTAATGAACAACATATAATTCTATTCAAGGATTTTGGCACCACTTGTAAATCCATCTAATCTCTAACCACAGAATGGGACAAGTCACACCACAGGCACTCAAAAGCAGCGTAGCTTTACTGCTGTCATGATGGAGTGGAATACAGAGACTGCATCAGAGGGTATCTACCCTCTATCAGCAAGCATACACTCTCTGAAATTAAATCAGTACTATGAAAATCTGCCTTGTGTATACACGTATGCAGAAGCGACTGTTAATGGAACTTCCGTAAGAATTCCCTCAGTGTAAGGGATACTAAAACAGCTGGACTACCTGTTGTAATTTTTGCTAAAAGCCTGATTTGAGACACTTTTACAGAAATAGTGAAGATGAGTTCTGTTATTGAATCAGCACAAAACTTTAACACTCAACGTCATCTACTGGTCACAGCTTCAAGACTAAGAAAATTTGCAGGAGTGCATGTCTCCAGTTTGGGATGATGGTGAAGATCTTTTCCTCTACACAAATTTCTTTTACACTAATGTTAACACAAATTCTGTAGTGAGATAAAATGAGGTTCCACTTTGTACTTCTTGGCAAAGACTTCAGTCAACATCCATTAGGAAAAAAGCTTATTGATATTACTCTCTCTAAATCGAAGGAGCAATTTTTGAAACAGCAAAAGTAAGTTAAAAAGAAAATGGCACAGGAGACCACAAACTGACATTTTACGCTCCTCAAGTAAATGATAGTGAATAAAATAATTTTTATTTAAATAATATTATTTTATATATAAGCAACTACAGCAAATGAGTATTTCTTCATATACACACTGTTTTCATTACACTAATCTACTTTTATTCAGTCCAATACATTTGACTTCTGGCATGTTCCTGTACCACATTGTTTTTTCCCCCTGAGCTACATCTGTTTTCCTGTTTCTTGATCTTCAAGAAATTTCATCTGGACAACTGTCATCATCTAGTCAGTGCTCTTTCTGGGAGAGCAACATCTGATCCACGTCTCCTATCGAGGGCTGGCAGCTGCACCGGGATGGGGCTCCCCAGTCCCTCCCCTGTCTGCCACTGACCCCCAGTGGTTTCACCTATATTTGCTCTGCCTCACTGTTCACAGACTGCTGCTGCTGCTATGGAATGATGCTTGGATCATGCTAGGACATCTGGAAGCAAACAAGACCCAGCACTTGGATGACCACTGTTTCACAGTCACCAATCACAGAATCAAAGAATGATTCAGGCAGAAAGGAGTCTCTAGGAGTCATCTGGTTCAGTATGCCCTGATTGGAGCAGTTCAGACTGCTCAGAACTTTATTCAGCTAGATCAAAATTCCACAGACTCTGAACAGTCTGTTCCAATGTCTGTTACTCTCAATGATAAAACATTGTTTTCCCCATATTTATTTAGAATTCCCCTTGTTACAACTTGCATTCAGATCCACTGGCTCAGTCACACAAGCAAAAAAAAGGAAGAGGAAGAAGAGGCAGCTGTTCTCAGAGAAGAGAATCCCTCCTGAGACACTGTCCAATCTCCCTGGCGAAAGGAAATGTTTAGTTACGTAAGTCTGATCTTCACGCATCTATACCTTTGTGTACTGAAAGGGATCAGGTCCCGATTACGGCATAATTCCACTTCCAAGAAAAAAAGTTGTAAACAAAAGCAAACCCCAAAAGGTCACCTCCAGAATAAGAGCACTTGTCAATTCACAAAACCTCACAGAGTTTTCCTTTAGACTTTGTTATGCAGAATGCAAAGCTCTCAGATGAATAGTTACAGGTAAGTATTCTTTTTACAACAATGCATGTTTCACTGCTCAAAGTGACTTAGCCTATTCTATTTTTAACTTGAAAGATAGTCTAATTAAATTTAATCATTTACATAATGTGATTTTAAGCTAACCATTATTTAAATAATTGCTGATCAAGCACATATAGTTTCAAAGAACAACAACCAAAAAAAAATCTTACTGCATATGACAAAATGCCAGTTAATAGAATTATCTAAATTTAATTGGACAGATTGTCCAGAATTTTTCCGAGACTATTCGTTCAATCAGTAAAACTAACATTCATCTTAAAGTTTTCTATGCATGTCGAACTTACAGCTCTACCCGACATTAAGCAAAAAATCAACTATTTCATCATTAAAGCAGCACACATAATAAAAATATACCTGAATGCAGAGTATTTGGTAAGATTTGAGCTGTCTTCAATGTTCCATTGGTTTGTGTTGATTTTAGGGCCAGTCTAACATTCAGCATGCCAGCAACAATGAATAAGCCTAATGCATTACGTAAGTGTAAGCTGATTAAATCCTTGATCCTGAAGCCACCTCTTTTTCCCCCCCTCCCCCTCTAATTTAAAACTTAGCACAATTGAAAATCTTAGTTTTAAACACTTCCAAAACCTAATTTGTACCATTTTTAGCATAAAACCCACTACAGTTTCACATTACTGTAACACCTTCAGGTTTTAGTCTATTTTAATAAACCTGTTATTTAATACACTTTCCTAAACCTGGTAAAAGTCCTTTTTAAAGTGATCAGTTCCCTAACAAATTTTAATTTTGTGGCCAACTTTCGGGATTTAAAAAAAGAAAAAAAATATGTACTGAATGGCATGAAGATAACAATGGTACTCAAGTTACCAAGTCTAAGCTTTACCTATAAAAAAATCACAGCAAATTCAAATCAGTACAGAGCCATGCTATCATAAAGCTTAGCCCTGCCAAGAAGTGAGATTTTAAGGCATGCCAGTCCTAATTTCCAAATATAGTATATCTCAAATGTAGTATATGAGCTACAACCCACATGGAGGAGCAGATCAGGGGAGGTCATGAAAGAGTTATGTTCCCCCAGCACTTTTAAGCACCATGATCTCACTACATTGTCAATATGACAATGGCAGCTGGATAAACGGATCCATGCAGCACAGTATATCAGCCAGTGCTCTCTACAGAAAAGGAACGTAGAAAGCAATACATGATTAACTGGTTTGAATAGGGGAAAAAATTCCTTCCCCTAGGTCCACATGCCATACACAAAACAAGCTGCAAAGGGAGCTGAAAACTGACTGAACAACTCTGTTGCTACATGGGAGTGTGTGTGAATTTTAGATAATTATCAGGCAGTACACAAGCACAAAATTGTTGAATCTGCACAATTACTTTTAACATTTTAGGGGGTTTTTCTCATTTAAGACTTCTCGGCTTGAAAAAACTGATTTGTTT
The DNA here is from genome assembly GCF_017639235.1 of Corvus kubaryi. Taxonomy (NCBI): domain Eukaryota; kingdom Metazoa; phylum Chordata; class Aves; order Passeriformes; family Corvidae; genus Corvus; species Corvus kubaryi. The sequence goes on from NW_024582054.1 coordinate 27,028,080, forward strand.
GCTTCTAAACTTCAAGTATTATTTTACTCTGAGAAAGAGCCATATGCACATTTGTAAAGTGACAGTGCTTCATAGAGACAATATAACTATGAATTGGTGAGGTCAAATGTTTTTATTGAAATTTGAAAATGTTTAAAAATAGCCAACTATAGCTAGAGTATCCTGGTAAAGGCACCAGAATGGTCCTGAGCAAATGAGAACAGACTATGCTTTGCAGAATCTTCATTAGTGTTGAGGATGAGACGAGAAAACAGCAAGGAGAGTTTCAGCTCAGGAGTAGGAGGTTTTAAAGGCATGGCAGTTTTGAAAGAGATATACTATGTTTTATGTGTAAAAGAGAAAATGTTCAAGCCAGGAGTCACAGGTGGCCTATGGTATGTAATTTGTATTTTAAATTAGAAACCTAGTAATATACTAGTTTAAAAAACTCCACAGGTAGAAATTAATCAAGTGCATAAAAACAGTATAAAAAGATGGCTCTGAGGGGTATGTAAGCTCTTCTACCAGCATCTGAAAACATCCCGATCCACAGATATATCCTCATGTTTCAACATATAAGGGAATGTCATGAATCAGTCCCAGTGAGATAAATCAAAGAAAAGACATGTGGACAGGCAATACAAATGTGAAAGAATAATGTGGCTTGGTTTTACTTCACACAGAATGAATAAAACAGATTAGAACATGAATTAATAAGACTCTGGGGCTTCTTGTATGACATAATTTCTTTCTAGACAGAAAATTCAGAGTAGTTGATGAAAAAGACACGTTGTACCATTCACTTTCTAACAAAATCAAAACAAAGCCAAGATCAATGTATCTTTTCCCCAGTTCCCATCATTATACACCTAGAAAAGTAATAATTTTTAAAACACAAAGTATTTGAGTGGTGTTGATCCAAACCTTTAGGATTTATTACATACCCCATTCTCTGTACGTTTCTCCACAGGTATATTTATGCCATTTCTTTGATTTTGGGCTTGACGTCCACCTAAAAGTAAAGTATCACTCTTAGTGCAAAGTTCAGTTTTCAAAACAAATAGTTTTCAGTCTTGAGTCTGTTCTTCAATGTTCTGAGAATTCTGTTCAAGAATTTGTATGAAACTTTTACCTGTGGGTTTTTATTCTGCTAGTTCCAACTCTTTCTTACTGAAGTTACTTTTTATAAGCAGTGAATCAGCAGAAATAAAGCTTTTACTTCACAGACTTCCTCAGTTAAAAGTACAGACATGCAGCTCTATTTTCCTAACTTCTCTTTGGGCAAAGATGTCCTGAAGGGCAATGTACTCAAGTTTTATAATTTGTGCCCATGAGAAGCAGTAGCTTCAACTGAATACTACAAATTAGTATTAGTAGAGGAAGCTTTTCTAATTTCTAACTTATAAACAACTTTAATCTACAAATTGATCCATAGATCAATGACGAATTAAAAAGCATTGCATGCATGGTTCAGAAACAATGCTTTCCTTGTACACTGAAATTCTTTGGCTTTAGGTGTATCTTAAATTTCTTAACATACTTTATATTTGTATTGCCCAAAGGATAGCTGGCTATTTTACGAAGTACCTAATTAATACAAAATTCCCTCACACATTTTTGGGTCTGCTACTTCTGCATTCAAAACAAGCAGGAACCACTTAAAAATAAGAGAAGAAACCTCAGCTGAAAGCAGGAAGGACTCAGCAGAGACTTGAAATCCTGTTGTTAAAAGTAGTCAGATTAGATGAATGAGTCAGGATAATCTGGGCATGCAAACACACCTCACCGAGACACCTTTCCCGTCCTTCAGACAGTCTGACAGCCATTAAGTCTATAATGCACAGCCTCAAAACTCTCTCATAGATTAAGTACAGTCTACACCAGTAAGTTCAGAAAACTAAAACACTTCTATTTTTTTAATACAGACTTTTAAGAAAGCCCACTTCATAGGGCACTGTTTCATATAAAGGCTTCTCCTATAGAACCAAGCAGACCAGCAATTTTTCAGGATGTAAATTATCACCACTATTAAATATACCTTCATGAAGTTCTGAGAAAGTAAAGGCACTGAAACCTCTGCCAGTGATGTCTGGCAGATTTGAGTTTTTAAAGGAGGCAAAGGAATTTACCGAGTCTTTCTCTGTGCAACTGAAAGAACAGGAGGTCAAAAAGAACCATTTCACCCACTCAAAATGTAGGGACTTTCTCTCAATAAGAAAAAACTATAAGTCTCTAATATCCACCAACTTTTTTGGATCCAAATTAAGCAAAATACAAATGGATTTTGCTATTACTCAACAGACCAGCAGAAATTATTCTAAAGAAGAGAATTGGAGAACAAGAATAAAGGTGCCCCTGAGGAAGGTTCAAAATGGCTTAGGTATAAGGAAGTTGTATTACATATAACCACTGAAGTTCACTGAATGAACTGAAAGCAAAACTCATTTCAGAAATCTTTTAAATCTGTTTCAGTAACAGCACTACAGGATAAATATACTTACTCTGTTCATTGTTTTCAGCTGGTGACTCTTCATGACGAAGAAAAAATTTCACCTCTTCCCTGCGGGGCCCCCACTTCTGTAGGTGGTCATACATCATGTGGTCAAAGGGTATGGGCCGCTCTGAAAGTACCAGACCAAAAAACCTCATCACAACTCCTCAAAATCAAGCAGGGTTATACAAAACTTTTATTAATGATCAGAATGTCCTTTTTGGTAGCAATTCAATATATCCAATGTATTTTGTCTTACATGAAGTCTAAAAAACAGGCACCAGCAGACATTGGATGGATGGTGTTAAAAGCTGGCCTGTTACTGTAACACAGCACTACAGAACCAGCTTGCAAAACCATACCAGTGTTCAGGAACCCTAACTTAGGAAATAGCAACTTTGCTCCCCATCACCACCAGATGGGCAATCTGTTCTATTATTAAAACGATTCATTCAGTTTGAGCCTCTGGATTTCCACTCAGACTAAAAGCCTTATCATTCTATTGACATTTCATCTCCTAAGCACTTGAGCAGGTACTCCCACTCTAATACGCTTTGCTAGACACTAACTTCCAGTATCTGTGAAATTACTGGCAACTCTTTGAACAAATAAAGACTAACTTCTATGCAACAGTCAGTCTCTTTGCTTTTCCCCAAGAAAACAGAAGACATTCTCATAGAGTAATTAATTCTTCTAAACTGATCAAAAAAAATATTAGTAGGAGGCTGCACACTATATATTTAGTATTTCAAAATGGAAATACATTTAAGAAGACAAGTTTTTCCCTGTTTCCATAATTACACTTGCATTTATTACCAGATGTTTTTACTAAGATAATAAAATTTCCATTTTAAGATTTAATAATAAGTACCAAATTACATCTTCTAACCAGAATAAAATTATATTATATACTATACTTTGTTGTTAAAAGCAAAATGCTTTTGGCCTTCAAAACCTAAACCACATTATCTCCTACCAGGAAAAGCACCACTAACAATTTGTTATCCATTTCATACTTCACCCATTTGACATGAGAAGACAAAATGATACAAAGATTTAAGAGAAATCTTGGGGAAAGCTTGGGAAAACCAAATCACAAATATACCTTTATGTAATAAAATTTACCTAAATTTATATGCATTACCAGCTACATAGACGTACATGTCTTGATACTCTTGGGATACTTAACTGCAGTGCTTAAACAATACATTTTTATCAATTGTTTCACAATGCATTTAATACAATAAACTGTTTTGTCAAAATATGTCATGTCAAATAGGTATGTGATTAACATAATTTAGCCACAGTTAGATCTAGCTGCTTTCAGTAGGGAAGGGTCATTTAAACCACAAGCTAATCATATTCATCAGGTGACTGGTTACTTATCTTTCTGAAGAAAAAAAGAAAAAAAAAAAAAAAAAAAAAAAGAAGAAGACACAAAACAAACTCCAAAAAAAACCAAACCAACAAACCACCCCCCCTAAACCAAAACACAACAATTGCATTAGAAAAATAAATCATTTTCTTAACTTCTTCCTGTTCCTCAAGTAGCGTCCCAGAAACATTGTCAATAATGTTTAAGCACACAAGAATCAGGTCAGTGGCTTATTACTACTCAGTTCTTGAAAAGGTATTTTAAAAACATGATTTTCAGGTTTTTCAACTCCTAAAGTAAAGTAAGGTTTCAAGTGCTTTGAAGCATATCCACTAAAATTGCAGCATGAGTCTTCTAAAGATCACTGAATGTAAAAATATTTAAGTGGTTTAGTTCAGCAATTTTAGGACACAAGATATGAATCTTTAGGAATTTCTCTCGAACAGAAAAATTGCCAGGTAAGCCCCACTAGAACAGGGCAGGGCTAATTCTGGAATGGTGAGGAGTAGCTGCAGCTTCCCTCCTGGTTAAGCTGGTCTCCCATTAAAAGTAAGGCCCTGATCCCAGGAGCTAGTCAAAGTAAGAGGTTTCATTTACATAATGCACCTTCAATAATTAAGACTAATATTTTTCAGACATGACAATGGAAAGAAATGGCAAAGACATTTTCTACTAGTTTAGCAGTTCTTTCACAAAACCAGTTTGGGATGTTATCCTAATGTAGACAGAAAACAGGTTGAAGTAGTAACAGCATCATCAACATCACTGAAACAAAGAAAAGAAATATGGAGCAGCACTAACCATTCTGTACTACATGAAACAAATTCAAGAAACAAAGGAAGAAAAATGGACATTAACACTTAAGACATGATGAGAACTGAAATTCCCATTGCTTCCCTCAGTTTAAATCCTTTAAGTCTACAAGAACTGCAAGAAGAAAGCATGATCTTATATTTGCAGTATAATAGTACAAAGAGATATTTTCTGAAAATCCCTGTTCTTTAAGAACAAAAATGAAAACAAAACAAAGATAAATGCTACAGTTAAATTTTTCCCAGTTGTTATAGCTTCAGAAATATTTCTCAGTAATTGGTTTCTCAAAACTATTTCAAACTTCAATTTTAATTTTTTTAGGAGTTTAAATAGGACAGAGCATTCTGAGAGCAGGAAGAAAAGGTTACGAGGAGAATAGGTGTAGAGTAATAATAAAAAGGTTGGATCCTTATACTTTAACACATCAAACATGATCTAGAGAACATTTGTTTTCATGAGTAATAAAGCAGAAAACCATGATAAATGCATATATTCATACTTATCTGAAAAAACTGCCTTAGATTTTAAGTTGGCTCAAGATTCTAAAAGATTTTTGAGAAATGAGCTATACTCCTTTCCTTTTAAGTAGAAGTTTTGAGGATAGGCTACTTTTAAGGATTCCAAAACAAAACACCCTGTGAATCTGAAACACAAATACTGCACCCATGTTTCAGAAAAGAGTTAAAAAATCCTTCTGGTGGAGCTACAAATCCACGACTTAAAAGTAAGTTTCAGTCTTCAAAATCTATTTTTTTCCTGACTTCAAGGATCCTGCTATGTGTAATAAACATATTTATGCCTCCTCTACATGAACCCAGAATAAAAAGTAATAGATTATCTCCTTAGGGGAGTTCGCTGTGAGATCTGGACTGAGTCTTTCCCTGCTCAGGTTTGCAGAAGTACACTCCAAGTAAGAAACCATTTCTTTCACACTCTCTTGCCTCCTGTGTTACCATCACATTGAGGAATACCAGTTATAACCAATTGCTGAAGGGCATTCCAGGTGTAAATGAACTGGATAATTCGTACTGGGTGGATTTAAAGGTTGGAATCAATTGTCTCTTTAAACATATTACAAGTTCCTGGCATCAGACCTGTCTTTTACCCTCCTTACTGACTGCTATTTGCAGTAACAGCGGAATGAAGAAGAACATTCTGGTTTCTTCTCCTGTTATGGCATGAGAAATCCTTGCAAAAAGAGGAAGCTTCAAACTGACAAAGCGCAAGGTGGTACAAAGTCCAATATATCAGGCACAAATGCTACTGACTTTTTCAACTACTACTCATCTCAAGAAACACAAAAGCAAACAGATAAAAGCTACAATAATAAATAAACCAATGTATTTTCCAACAGCTAAGATACTGTCATCTTCTGCACTGTAGAAATCTTACATAATTTTTGGATTTTAGTAACATTTTTCTGGAAGAAAAATGGTCTCTCATCCTCTAAAAATAAAATGAAGTGTTTCTCATTTACTTGTACATACACATTCAAAACAGGAACGCTATTAAAAGAGACAGTATTTTCTTAGAGCAATAGAAATTAGAAAGGCTTTTAGGCATGCAAACTGTTATTTGTACCTGATAATAAGATTACAGTCCACAAGTCCCAATGCTCTGAATTTGAATGGACATATATTATTCAGTCGGGCTACCTAAAAGAAACTGTGGCTACCTGTAGAGCAGAGGAGTTAAGCACATTCACAAGAGCCCAGGTAGACAGCACTCTCTTATGGAGAGAGGTGCAATTTGTCATCTGTGCCACATGGAGAGACTGTCAGGAAAATAGACCACTTCTGGTGTATGACGAAATGTAATGTGTTTTTTCAGCCCATGATTTTCTGTATTAACTTTTGTTTTGAATTTTACTTTCCAAAATGTCCTCGGAAAGAACACTTGCGGAACTCTTGAGGATAAGGGTGAGGGATCAGAGACAGTGTAACAGAACAGATAAAATATGCTTTTTCACTGGCACAACATGCAGCAGTTTTATTGCAAATTGCCTCACACTTCCCACTCAGAACCATGGTTTAAAGTTTTTTGTTTTAACTGTCGCATTTAACTGTTCAGACTCTTGTTTTCTACATCAGATCTCTACTCCAGACAAAATTATTTTTAAAAACTTCAGTGGAAAGAGTTCAGTTTAGCTCTCAGAAGCAGCAGAAGGAAAAATTATCACATTTTGCCCACGTCGTTCCACTGAGACATCTATGTGCCCTAGACTTTGGGTCAAGAAGCTGAGGTTGCAGATTTTGTATCCTGTATTTAAGAACAACAAAATAAATGTTTGTGCTGAAATTCCTGTCAGAGAACCTTAAAACCAGAGTTTGGGGTGCAGGATACCTTTTTTGCTGACACTACAGGCCTTTTTGAAAGACCAAAAAAAGTACATGAGTGTTCTATTTTTTCTTTCATTCTCTCCACTATTTTCTATTCTACACTTTCAGTGGAATAGAGCTACAGAGTTATCATATTGGGAATTCAGAAAGCAAAGCCACCTTTGTGAAAACACCTTCATGCGAGTTTTACCAGAATCTCGGCGCTAACAATGGGCTCTGGGCAGGCCTCTGCTCCTACACCTAAGTGTCTGTATGAAGATCTCCACTTCAGAAAACTGGGTGAGCTCCAGTGCTCAAAATTAAAAGAAAACAACCAGCTGAAATCAGTAATCTCCTTTTTTTCTATTCACAGTAATATCCAGATCTCCACTGACTTTACTGGGATCAAAGACAGGTAACTCTCAGGGTAGATGCCCAAAGTTTAGTCTTAGTGCCTGCATCGCAACTTCCTGGATAAATTCGATTTCCCACTTTATAGAAGCTTTTATCTTTAGATATCTTACACTTTGAGAAATAAAGTATTATACCCCCAGATAACATTTAAGATTGAGAAAATATTTTATCACAGAAAACCTGTGCTTCTAAGGTCCAAGGTTTGCAAGGTGTAAGTGCTCCAGGAAGATGATGTAGATCACTTTTCCAGTTTCCAGTCACCCTTTGAAGCTAGTTGACAACATTCTTTCCTACACCTTTTTCAGAAGTACACCTTCAAAAGTATTGTGAAAGCAGAAGAATAAATAATACCATGTATGTTACACTTTCACAAATGAGTGATTGGAAAATATTAGGAAGATTGGAGTGTCATAAAGTCTGCAGATCCATTTTAGAAGTCTATGATGCACTTGGCATCATAGACTCCATAATCCAAATTTCCAATTTGAAAAAGTTTTAACCCTTCTTCAAGTTCTATCCTTAAAGACAAGTTTCTAACTAAGCATATACTGACTTTGTATTCCTAGAATTGCAGGCGTACAATTCTTAACCTTTCCCCTGTTCACTCTTGCCTAAACTATGAGTTTCCATCCAGGTAGGAAAGAACTTCTTGAGGTACCTTTTCCTTTTACAAAGTCTTAGAACAGTTTAGAAAAAGATGAGGCATAGTTTTCCTAGGAGGAAAATATTCTAGATTGCCAATATGTAAAAGTTCCAAAGGCATCTGAATAATACCCATTGTGTCTGCCTGGCAAAAAGGCCCCAATCAAAATAAAACACCTCAATGCAAAATTTAAGAATTCAGTATCCAGTTATGACCTCATCAGTCTTTATACAGAAGAAATTACATTAAACAGGGGTCACTTTAAATACTAAGAGATAAGAAGGGGGGATTGGAACTAGATGATCTGTCAGGTCCCTCCCAACCCAAACCATTCCATGGTCCTATTCTACGATTCTATGAACATGTCTGTTATCCTCATCCATCCACCAATTCTACTTAGATCCATACACTGATAAACTTTGTTTAATAAGGTTTGTACTACATGCAATTGCAAGAATCCATTTAAAAACAGAATCCACCATGCATGCACTTTGACACATTCCTGAAAAAAACTACCTGCCTCACTATTCTGTTAAATAATAATTGCAACACAAATAGGATATGGACACTGCTACCTGCCCCAAGAGGGGCTGACAAATCTTTGAGAGGAAATGTTCACGAATAGGCTAGAGATACTAACTATGTTCCATTCTGGCATAATGCTGTCTGCAGAACATCTGCTGCTCATGACACAGAAAGAAAAAAAAAAGTCTATACCCTTTCTTAAATTTCAGTTTGTGTTCACATGCTAACAGTGAAGAAATAGGACTGGAAAGAATGCAGGTGGTGATCTGCACCCACTGACTGAGATCTCATCCTGAGATTCCCTACTGTCATTTAAATACCCTCCCATCCTATTAAAAAAACAGAAATACAGAACACTAACAGACCTTACATATGCATTTTATCAAATGCTTCAGACTGAGGAATAAAACAGAAAAGAAAAAAGTGTCAAGAATTACTAGACTACTAGAAGAAAAAAATCAGAGTACAATATGTAATTGAAATAATTAGTATTGAGAATTCACTCTTTTTTTATAATTGGTGCACATATTAAAATCCATTTCCAGTTAACATTTTACTTACCATTTCCACGCCATACTTCAGCCAGATGGCAGCTTCCTTCTCCAGGCTCTTTGCAAAACTCCACCACATCGCGACAGGTTGTTTCTGGTGTAATTGGAACTTCTGTCAGAATCTGTTCATTGTTGCTCAGAAACACAGTTAATATCATCTGAAAGAAATAAAAAGAAAAATAGCAGAATATTAAAAAAAGGACAAAAATAAGATTACGGGTAATTTTTTTCCCCTCTGTAAATGGAAATGTATGCCTACTATGTTCCAAAGTAGTTTTCAGTCTCCTGTAACTTTAACAAAGATTTAGTCCTTTGTGTTCATTTTTTTTGACAGTACATTGAATTGACAATTTTTTTTTTATAAAAGCTTGAGTTGAAGTGCTTTAGTTCTGTCTGAAAATAAGGCTGAGAGGAAAGGAACAAGTTTCAGCTATGTTAGATGCTTGAAATCATAGCATTTAAATGTTGAAAATAAATGCACACTTTGGCAGAGTAACCACAAGCTTCAGGATGTACTCAAAGACAAATATTCCTAAAATGCACTAAATCCTCTGAAAGACACCTGACCCCAAGCTCCTGCTTAAAATTAAATGAATAATTTTATCCATTCTCTCTGCACCTTAATTCCCATCTGTAGTCACAACACTGTTCTGTAAACTCATGGGGAAGGAAAAGAGAGAACATCGTATTTTAGAAGGCAAAAAATACCATAACAATAAATGGCCCTAAATAACATGATAAAATTAATAACTTTGCTTGCAATTAAAGTTCTTCCAGATCTTTCCCATAAATAAAATGTGGTGTCACATATTGAACCTAATAACAGCTCTTCATTAAATAAGCACTCTTCAGGTAAATAAAAGTTGTGCTCCAATTTGCATAGGCAACTCTTAAGAACATTCATAATACTTTTATCTGTGGGACACATACATCAGCCAGACTGGAGACTGACATTAATAACAGCTAGATAATGAGTGAGAGCAGTCTGCTTTAGAAACAGACACAGGACAAATTCCAAGAAAGCCCAGGCTTCAAGCTCTCAGTCTCAGCAGTCCTCCAGGTTATTTCAGTCCAGGTTTCTACTCTCCCTTAACCTGCCAAGTTTGCATGCTGTGTCCTGAAGTATTCAAGTACCTACACATCAACACAAGAAGCAGTCAAACAGAACTGAAAATATACCAGAATTCAGGCCTGAGTTTTTCCAACAGCAGCATAAAGGAAGCCATAGTAAAAGCTGTAATACAAGGTGGAGGAAGCTACAGGATACAGCCAACAGATAATAATGAAAGTGCCTGTAACCACCTACTGTAAGCAGCTCAAAACATTATTGTTCCCCCAACAGAAGATTCAGACAGTCTCAGTATTCAGTGACTGTGGTTATATACCAAGTACCTGATGTGGAATCTACTAGTGGAATTTGACCTCATATTTAAGAAGAAAGGGTCACATACATGAACATAAACCAACAGGATTAGAAGAAACCTTAAGAGGTCATCTAATGCAGTCTCTTGGCCTCAGGCAGGATAAACTATACCTGTATTATTCTGCAGAGATGCTTGTCTAACCTGTTCTGAAAAGCCTTTCATGATGGAAATTCCACCACTTCCCTATGCCATCCACCCCAGAAATCCAGGATTCCTGTTGCAAGAGGAAGTTTCTTGAAGTCTAGCTAGAGTTTGCCTTACCACCATTTAAACCCCATAGTTCTTTTAGCCACAGGGGTAACAGAAAACATATTTCTTCCTCTTTTTCCCTCTGCACTTAAATTTAAAGAACATGCAATATGTAAGTAAATTAAGTAACTTAAATTAAACGACACCAGTTTAATGAAGTTATTAGTGCCAGTATTCTGAACAGTTTTCCCATAACACTTGATAGTAGTTTCAAAATAAAACCCAAGCTCCTGAAACTTTTTGAGAATACAAAAAGACCCTGACTTTACAGCCTCAACATTTGCATTAAAGACCTATATTCTTGATATGAAAGGATATATAAAATGTCTTAACATCATGTGATTTTACATAGTTTCCAAGTTTTTATTTCCTTATTGCTGTAAAAGTCACACTGGCCCAGAAAACTTGTTTCATGTCTTCAAGATTATGTATCTGCTTCTGCAGACGGACCAAAAGAGGAAGAAAAGCCTTGTAGGTGTGAGTTACCCTATTTATCTCAGTCACTTCTCCATAAATTCCAATCTCAAGCACTACACAAACTCACAGTCCCCTTGGCAACACCAGGATAAAGTTTGCTGTACCTCAACCACACCACTTGACTCCCTCAGCTCAGAGGGCATCAGTATCGTCTTCTACAAAGCTGGGTGTCACAGTTTCAGCCCAGGGAAAGGTATCTCACTAATGAGGAAGCAAGGTGCCACAGCCAACTATTGCTGTAACACTCCTCAAGGAAATTTGATTAAGTAAGGACTTATTTTTAACAGGTTGTCTGAGCAATACTAAAGGAACTGAAACACTGTGCTGCAAAACAAATATCCTGAAACATACACAGGAAGACTCAAAATATTGCACATTATTAATATATTGCAATATTAGATTTTCAAGGCAGTATCATAGCTATTAATTTTTGTGGTGGAAATGGATAAGAATCAGAGGTATTACATAGTGATAAAATACAAATTAGCATTGATGGAGCCTGGAAATTTGCTGCTGAAAAACACAAGTGAAGCATACATGTGAAATACCCAAGTATACCCACTGAAGTAAACAAGTTACAAGAAAAAAACATTCCTAGCCAAAGATTAGGACACAAAGGAACTGATAAATCCTTTCTCATTTTAAATTGACTTCTAAATAGGAGCAACTAAATAAAACCCATCTTGTAAAAATGTGATCATAACCACTGTAGCATTTCTTTGATCGTCTCCCAATTCACAGCTTTTAATATGTGAACACAATGTCACACAACAGGATCAGCCTAACATTCATGAGCAAATCACCTCAGGGATTCTAAATCATGTATTTTTTGCACCATAAACATCAAGCTCCAAACCTTACACTTCATCCTTCTCACCACACACATAGGTATTACCTGTTACTCTCCTCTATGGCTCCTGCTACAAAACCAATGGTTTGATTCCAGCTTTCACAATTTCATGTCTTTTCCGTACCAAATAAGCTACAGCAAACCTTCCAACCTGCCTTCAAAACTGTCATCTCATTTCTCAGCTTACAGATGACCTCCTCCTAGGACAGATTTGGAAACAGTACTCTACCCAAAACTTCTGTCCCACAGGTCCTTGCCTAATAGTTGCACATACTCCTCTTAGTATGGCGTCTCCCCTTGATCCATTCCCTCTTCAAAGCATACTTCCTGTATTATTTAAAGGACGTATTTTATCATCCCTGCAGTTCTCAAGGAGGTGGAAGTAGAGATAAATCTACAAGACCATTTTCCTTGCTTGTTATCTCACCTCTTTCTACAGCTGAATAATGTCACCTGCAAAAATTTCAATAGACATCGTTCAGAGAGATGACAGTTTTATCTATCTAGACCTGATCTCCTGCTAAGGAAACTGAAATGTTGGCAACTTCGATTGACTCTTATGAATGCCTAGCTGTCAATTCAAGTTCCACAAGGCTGTAACACAGTCCTTAGCCATGTTTCACCAATGATTCCCTAGATTTCATTCATCATAACACACCCATCACCCTGAGCTGTAATATAGACATCTCTGACACAAACCTCAGTCTTGTGTCTCAGATCTATCTCTACTTTTCCTGTACGATATGTAAAACAGAGAAAGGTGTTTTTTCCATAAAGTGGTCCAGCTAATGCTCTCAGTTTGCAAACTTGCAAATAAAGGTTTCCCAGCTTTTCACTGGTGTGCCTTTTTCACTCGTGTCAACTACCACAACAAAAATCACCCTTCATGCCTGCAGCCTTGACCCAGTTGCCTTTCTGTGTCAGTCCTGATAAGCACAATTTATTTGTCTTCACTTCCCCATTGGGAAGTGCAATCTTCTTTCTTATCATTTTTCACTCTCTATCAAGAAATTTATGTCAAATTGGCCCTTTACACCTGTTTCTACTCTCCATGTGCTTAATATTAACAGGTGGTTTTATGGTTTCCTCACTGTTGTCCACCATGCCTTATATGCACCTGCAAAGCAACCTCATTATTTCCCTTGGAGACCCTCCTTTGCTGTTCTGGCTAAACACTTCAGACACAAGTCTAAGTCATTATTATGCTGAAAAGTGCTGCCAATGAGGTGAGAAATATTGTTTTGTCTCCTTAGAGATGAACTGGATGGTTACAGAAGTCTTTCTTCATCCCTAACCAAGATTCCAAGAGCTGCACAACAGAGATGCATTCAACTTGTCTACCACAGCAGAGATCCTTACACACAACTATACAGAAACAAACCATCTTTCAAATGAGTCTGATGGCCTTTGCTCTAAATGAGCTTGGTCAGGCTGTCCTAGAATCCACCTTGACCTCACTACTTGTGTTGTGCTACTTCAGTAGCATTCCCCTAGTACAATGTGCAATTAGTTATGACTGGAATAAAACCAGACCACCACCACCAAAACAGCTGGTGTAGCATGTTGATTCTTAGTTAAGATATAGTCTAGAAAGCCAAAATTCCAACTGCTGAACAAAGTTTTTGCCTCACCGTTTTTCTACAGTCTTACTGAAAAAAACCAAACAGCTAGTGAATTAAAAAGGTCTACAGTTAAGTAAATCCTCTTTAATAATTTTTGTGGAGACAAGAACTACATCTCACTCAATTATTACCTCAAGCTACCAAGACCTGAAACTCTGCAGCTTGAGAAGAAATAAATTGTACACCCACACCTCCACTGCTTTATGCCAAAGCTAATTTACTAAGTCAGATAGCTGATAACAATATTTATTGTAAAAACAACAACAAAGTCCACATAAGTAGGTATTTCCTGATACCCTACTTACAGCAAATTGAGTTACTTGATCTATCAGAAAGGAACCAGACAAGTACTATTTCAGGACATGCTGAAACATTAGAATTGAAAACAAGTTTAAGATTATTTTCTTATAGTAATATTGACATATTCAACTATAAAAAATGAAAGTGAGTTCTGTGGATGAAGATGGGGAACTACTTTGTTGGCTTTTTATTTTATGTACAACCATTTTTTAACTAAACCCCATGTTTCCAATCAAAACCAGAGTTCCTGGTAAAAACTGATCTGAGAATCATTACTTTTCCTGCATGTAATTTTATGTCCATAGTTTAAAAAAGGAAGACACATCTAGGAAAGTTTAAAAGCAAGATCACTCAAGCAGAGGACCAAAGACTTGGAAAAAAACAACCCTGCAACCCAAGAAAATGAAAACCATGAATTTTTCTTTGTGCTATCCATTACTCTCATTATCCAAATTTAGAATGCCTACATGATATTAGAGTGGATAATAGAGAATTTTTTTAATAACTTCTGTCAATTTAAGAATTATCAAACATATGATTGCAAGTTAAAAATATACTGGGTATTTAATATGGCTAAATTCACACACTACTGTTTAGTCATATTGGACTCTCCCTTTGCCTTTTTTGGTCTTTAAACCAGCCTAGAAATTTCACTGTATAAATGAACAACAAAAAAACAAACAAAAAACCCTTCTCTTCCAGTAGATCAGTGAACAGACATTTCAAATACAAAGCTGATACACAATCAACTTAAAGTACCAAACTGTTTCTAATAGAAATCCCAACTTCAATCCTTCTGTTTCACAGGAACTGGAAGGCATTATCTTCTCACCATACATTTTCCCCTAACGAAGAATTCCAGAACATTCATTCATGATCTTGTGCTTTGCCATTTCAGAACTTTTAGAGGTGCCTACAACTACAAGATGAGAACAATCAGCGAAGAAAAGACCTGTTCAAAGTGAATCTCTCTTGAACAGTAGAGACCTCAACATCTGCCAAGAATTTTAACTTTTGATTTTGCTAACTTGGGAGTCCCAGGAGTTTGCTATATTCAAGGTGCTACTACGATAGTTTTAACTGAAATTTCCAAAGCCCTCTCTTACTGAAATGTCATAGCCCCATCAATCAAACATGAACTTTGAGTAAGACTAAGGATTTCAGCTCCTAGAAAAATTATAGAATGAGAGGCAGGCAAAATGTGAAAATGTAAAAAATCATCCCTTTGGTGATGAGATACATCGATATGCATGACTTTGCATGTAGAATGGTCAGAAAAAAGTGACAAGTTATTAATTGTCTCATGCAAGCTTGCTTGCCTGGAATTCGTGCCATTATATAAAACTTCCATCAGCTACAGCTGTAGAAACTGTAGTTGTACATTTCAAGTATTAAATCAGAGTTCTAACTTTTGTTGCAGTATGAACACAGCCCCTCTTTATGATGATAGACTTAATTAGGTAAAGCTTTAAGCAATTACATTAAAAAAAATAAGAGACTATGAAATTAAAACCACAGAACTGTTTGAATTAAAGCCATCTAAAGATACTTTCTTGACTCAAATCACTAGTATTTCTTTATACTACTGAAATTTCAGAACAAACAAATCCCAAATAAATCTCTCATGTTAGTATGTGCAAACCCCAGACAAACAGCAGTAAGATTAAACAATTTCACTTCTCTGTATTAATAAGAAACATTTAAAATCCGTCTAAGCAACAAGTTACACAGCAGCATGCTTTTGCCAACAATTATTTACCTTCAGATCGAAGCTGTTATTTTTGAAAATGAATCTGTTGAAGAATTTCTTGCAGTATGCTTGTGAGTCTTATTTTGAATAAAGGATCAAGACATACAGCAAATTTATTACCAATTACTGTGGTTTTCACCAGGAGATTTCTTTCCTCTAATATCTTGTTTCCCTTCCCCATATATGGGGTGAAAAATAACTGCAATCAATTTCCATATTTCTAAACAGTCTTCCTCACATCCTACTCACATTCAAGCTGTATAAACTTTGAGTTCAGGACAAAATTTAAAGCCCAGTGATGCTTTTGAATGCATTAGTAAAATTCACAAAGGCAGTGCAACCAACAGTCTTCAGTTTGCACAGAATACAAAAATGAGCAAAGTTTTCTGCCAAAATGTAGACTTGTGAAACCAATAATTTCTTACTACACTTTCAAATTTGAAGCCAACCGCCTCCATATGGCCTGCAAAAGAATCCACAAAACTGGGAGTAAATCTCAGACTCTAAAAATGTAAAATATTCAGCTATGGGCTACTAACAACCATTAAAACCTTAAATTTTACGGTAAACTCAAGCATTCATGAGGTTACTCAAAAATATGAACAAGGTTATATTATTTATGGTCAACACTTTTGATTTTGATCAAATCTGAAACTTTCATGTTGCCTAAATGTACGTCAATATACTTATCTCACAAAAGCATTTTTTTGCATCAGCCCATATGCTAGTTACATTAACATGCTATTTTGCAATCACTGAAAAAAAACCACTGATCTACCTTGAGTTCCACCTTCACCATGCTCTGCACTAGACAACTTACCCACAGAAACCACAACCAGGAACTTGTCAGACAATAATTGTACATAAAATTACTTCTCTTGCTAAAGCACAGAAATCATTTTAATTCTTTAACTCTTCTTATAGAGGAGTTTAACTCCTCTTACAGAAATGCAGAAGTATAAATTTAAAAGGAAATATTACAAAAATGTAGTAAAATCTTGTTTAAGGCATACAAGTTGCAAAGGCTTAAAGAATTGACAGAATCACAGAGATTTCCTCTCAGGACTTCCAGGATTGTTGCCTTTGCTCCCTTCACGAGCTGTCATATGTGACCACAGGTGTTCAACAGGATTCAGGCTATTTCAAAAACCTACAACTACCTGATATTTATTTGCTGAGGGGATACTTATGACACTTTCTTTTCTTTGACAGAGAAACTGCTACAGCATCATTGTATATCTGGAATCTGAAGCCCCTTACTCCTGCAGTGGCAGGCTTTCTCTAGCACAGGGAAATAAGCTAATATTTTTGCTAAAGGGAGGAAACAGCAACTATCTTCAGCAAGACAGATCCACAAACTATTAAATGAAAAGTACACAGCAGTTAACTGAAAGACTTCCAGAGCTCTAGGAAAACAATACCTAATGAAAACAATAGCAACTAAGAGTTCACTTGTGTAAACAACAAAAACAACCCACAGACTACAGGCCATGAGAACCAAGATATCAACAGGGCTAAAAAAACAACTTATCTAACAAATGCTGAGTTTCTAGCATCTGCCTAGGACAAAAGAGTGACATGATCATTTAGACACTATAATCCTATATCAGATTTCAGACTACATTTCACTATATTAGAAGTCACAGTCAATCCATGGGAGTGAACCACTGCCAGATCTCCAGACATTATCTTTAGGGAAGCCGTTTGTTATTCATTAAAACACTGAAACGCCTTCTTTTAGATTTGGACAGTTCTGCTAAAATCAAACAGGAGCTGAGATTTAGATAAAATTTAAAAGGTGGGCAGTTAACTTGTGGCTACAGAAGGGAAAAATGAGTATAGCTTAAAAGGGACAAACCAAAACAACAAAGAGATTGCATTACATATAAAACTATTATTTTAGAAGAATATCTGTCCAAGTGCAATATTTATCCTCATCAGCTAAAGCAACACCGCCTGAAGTTAGAGAAATCTATAAAACATGCCTCTTGTGATGTTCTCTAGCGGAAAATATAATTTGGCACTTGCTACAGAATGAGTTCAACATCCCTGCATCATATTATCTGTTGGCTTGATTCCTAAATTGCTACATCTGGAGAACCAGCAAGAGATCTTGTTGTTGCTCCTTGACGCAAATAATTCTACCAAAGGACTGTCAAGACACCAGTTACCACATAAGAGACTCTGGAATACAGGGATAATTCTAGGTACACTGATAAGTTCTTGCTGAGCACATTTCTCCATCAGGCAACATCGATTAAAAATGAAGAGACTTTTATTCTTCCCAAAACAAGGCTCTTAAATCTTCCTTTGTTTCACTGTTTAAAAATCAGTGGGCCATATGCTGTCTTTCATGATATACACAACTATTATTAAAGGGTGAAAGCTGGAGACTTCTTGAAAGACTCTCTGCTCTAACCAGCAATGTTCACGACAACTCAGTACATAAGTTCTCACCTTGAAATTAGCATTATATGATTTGTTATAGGGTTATTGCAAATGGATATTACCATCTATCAACCAAGAGCAGAAGACTGATAGTCAAATCAAGCAGCTCTGAAGAAGTTCCAAAGTTTTTTTTGATACTTGCTGTCTTCACTAAGGACATTTTTTTATCTTCTGGAATTTATTTTTTCTTGTGAATCTTAGAATGACAAACCTCATCTAGTACTGCCTGCCTAATTTCAATGAGATTTATCTAAAGCACCTTGAAACAAACCAATAAAAATCAGCTGGCAAAATTTTGTGCTGATTAATTAAAAAGCTTTTAAAAAAATCTGATCTATTTAAGAAACTAGCAAATAGCCTAGCTATAATGAAGGATTTTAGTAGTTGTTTAGGCCTATAAATATGAGAATTCCTTAAATAATGAACTCCTATCAAACGCTCAGAAAACTCCAGCAGTTGATGCATTTGCAAATGCACAAAACACTACCAATACACAGGAAAAGTCAGAAGGTCAGAGGACATCAAGATTCCAGATCGAAACAAAGCTGCAGTGGTGCAGTGATCTTTCCATTTGTCCATAAACTCCAACAGCTCTGTTTAATAAAATAGGAACATGATGCTCACAGTTCTACTATTCTTCACATCTTCAGGTCAGGGTCCTCCAAATCAAATGGTTCGGAGTTAAGTGGGGACCCCCAGTACAGGTGTGGCCCCACAGCCACTAGAGAAAAGGACAGAGGAATCACTGTGGCGCTACAACTGCGCCTCATTGTACAGAATCGCACACATAACTTAGTTCTAATGTTCAGAGGTCTAAATCTTTCATATCTGACAGGGTAACCAGTATGCCACACCTGAAATGCATGACAAGCTTGAGAAAACAGTCCTAAATTATAAACTGCCCATTCCATTTCATCAGCTGATGAGATATGAATAACTGTTAAAAAATACTCTTAAATATTTTACTCTCTAAATCATTAAGGAAGATGTGGCTGAAGAACAACACAACTGTAGTGCTGTAAAATTCACAGTACACGCGGGTGAACTGGCAATAAATTAAAATCAAAACTAAATGAATTCAAGATGACTCAGCTTCAGAGGTCCTTTCATTACATAATAATCTCAGCTTTCCAGTCAGGAAAAAAAAAAAAGTTGGATTCACTAAAATGAAAGGTTTAAAAAAAATCCCCCACCTAAACCAAAGAACCGCTCACAAACCGACACCAAAAAAATCCATACACACCTGAACCCCCACACTCTACAAAAAAAGGACACCCTCCATCAAGACTCAAGAACCAGATGACAGATAAGACAGACAAAAAATTTAGTATTTTACACTTATTAGGTGGGGATGTGGAACAAAGTCCTATTCAAGCTTTTTTGTATATTGGCATTAGCAACACTGCAATTTACTTGGAAAGAAAGCTCAGTCTGACAACACCAGGCAAAGCTGACGAGCACAGTTCAGTATGAGGGTACGAGTCAATTTTCCTGAAAGAAAACAATCGTCAAAATCCACATGCAACAAAAGTGTCCCATCAAATTTGTATCATGGAACTGAATGTTCTCAAATTATTAAAAATATTTTGGCTAAGGTTAAGGACAGGGAGGTGCTGATGTTTCTACAGTCTTGTGTTCGACCTTGTCAACAACTACAGCAAAGTCATCCAAAATCCACTGAATTCCAGAAAAGCCTGACCTACCTACTGCATAGAAAAAATCATCTCATTGAAAAAGCATAGGATACAAAGACAGGCATTTGTATCTTTTCTTTTACAAACTTTTTAACAAAATATGAAAAAAACACCCCATCAAACAAAGAAGAGTAAATCACAACCAGAACAAAACCAACCAACATGGCATTTTTACTAAAGATCATGCTTTTTGTCAAATAATAAACATGATTTGCAGCAGCGAACATAATTTTTTCATTTTACAAACAAGGAACAATTTCTACAAAATCTATAGACACACAACCATATGTAGTGTTGCAAATGGAACCAGCACCATTCTTTCTTCATTTTCAATAGAGTGAATGCAGAAAGTACTACCACAGCTTTCTCCCACTAAGCAGGAAGTATTAACAAAATCCTGATTGTTTAGTGCATTGCTTTCAGGGAGTACTAGCCATTCAATCTTAGATGTAAAGACGTTATCTGGCTTGGTAAAAAATTGTAAGTGAAAAATGAATACATCCTTGGGGATTCAACAGGCAAGCCAGCAGAATTTTCCTTTCATCAGAGTGGAATAATTCTTTCCAAAACACTTCTTTAGTTTTAAGGTCGCAGATCTAAAAATTAAAAGCTATTGTTTTACACTCAGAAGTCCACTTTGGTTGAATCAAAACTACTACTACTAATAATAATAATAAACCAAGCTATGCAAGGTGAAATTTAAAATTTCAGACATTTTATATACAGAAGAAAATCATATAAGGCAATAATCCCTGACCTTCAAGTAAAAATCTCACATACACACACACACACAAATCCATTATAAAGATTCACTATTCGCTTTTACAAAAATAAATCCAAAAATGCTTAATATTACAGCAAATAAACAAAACCCAATGTTATCCCACCTTCTTTTTTATAATTCTGTCCTTGGTCCACTGTTTAGATTTAAGTCCAGTCTTTTTCGGTAGCCAGGATTTCCCTTTTGATGTTTTTACAATATTCTGAAGAACCATCCTTAAAATATTCTTCATGTGGATAGTTGTAAATAGCAGTGAATATAAAAATATTGTGTAAAGCTAAAACCTAATAACAGTTTCTGTGCAACAACTACAGTGAAAAACTACTTAAATGGAGTATTTTTGGTCTACTGGCACATGAATTCAGGCAGTAATGACGAGCAGTGATAAGATGTTCTAAAGAAACAAGACAGGCCACAGTTGTGACAGGAACAAGATAGGCTAGATCAAGTTTCACCTAATTAGGCAAGGTTGCAGTAGGGGAGTTCTGCTATCCTCTCATTGTGCAATAGTAGTCTTCGTTGCTATTATAATAATGATGAACAGTAAGTATTTATCTTAAATAAATTTACATGTAAGGCTCTGTCTCAAAAGACACAGAAATGACTTTCCTGTTGAAGAGGGCCATGACAGGAGCAGAAGTCCTAAGAGCAAATGATCCTAAGAGCTGTCAAAAGACATTTCCATGGCACATTTTCTTAAATCAAAGAAATGTTTTAAATCGAACAACCAGCTTAAAAACAACAACTCCGCCATATATTTACGCCTAAAAGTACTATAGTTCAAGCACTACTCCATTCTTGGCAAAGTCTGTCTTCTTGTTGGACATAATTCAAGCAGCAGAGAATATAAACTGTAAACTACGTTTCTGACTGTCTCATCATGTCAAGGGACAGCAAATGTTTATCATCATTCCTGTCAACGCTATACAGGATCAGGAGTGGGGAACAGGCAGAGCGATGGCACCAACAGTGCATTTAGTCCTTACTCTACAATTGCAGGAGCAAAGCATAATTCTCCAGCCTGATCCGTTCCCTTCCTAGAGCAAATGGAGAGAGGAGACCCAAAGGTAAAAACAAAACCAAACCAAAACCAAACCAACCAACCCACGCTATGAAGGATCAGCAGAACCAGATAACCCATCTCTCTCAGAGCTATGAGCCACATTTTGTGTAGCACCTTACAGTGCTACCCAAGAAGAGGAAAGTATAGAGCTCTAAACTTCGCTTGTGAGCCACAGCATTTTTACTTTACCCTCCCCTACCAGCAGCAGCAGAGCAGACAAAGCAAACAAGATCCTGTATTTAAAATGCTTCAACATTCAGAATTAGTACTGTCCTCCCATAAGGCATTTTGTCACCAACAAAAACATTCTGATCCCATGCAGTATTCTTCCTTCCTCCTCTGCAGACTTGTACCATGTTGAGAGATTTATTGAGAATAACATTGGTAGAATAGTGTCAAATTTTTAAAACGCTGCAACTCAAAAAAATTAACCTGTTAGCAACTGAGAACATTTTAAATAAATGAGAAACTCAAGGTTATTTCTTAAAAGGGAAGGGTTGTTTTGCTTTAGGAAGGATGGAAAAAGTCTAATCTGGTTGTTCTCCAAAACCAGATTGTATCTTGATCTGCCAGAAAAACAAACTATCACACGAATAAATATTTGAGAGGAAAAGCTGGGCCTGTTTTAACACTTACTGTGCCGCTCTTTCAACTATGGTTATGGTCTGAATTCTTTTAAACTGACCCCCAAACTCATAAAATCCTTACTTAGGAAGACAATACAGACATGCAGACCAGAAGTATATGGGAGGGTCAAACACTAAAGCCTGTCATCCCTATTGGATAATTGGGATCTTTCAAAAGAAGAATAGGAACTAAAATAAACATGTGTCACTGAACTTCCCTTTCATCCTGTCATGCCTCCTGAAATAACTGAAAACATGTGTGTAATTTGTAAATCAGATAAATAATAAAACCAATACAAACACAGGGTAGCCCCTTATGCCCTATGAAAGGATCATCTCCACACTAAGTACCTGATCCAGTGCAGATATTTGGCTGCTTTAGAACTGTTACTGTCAGGTAAATACAAATCTAGAATATATGTAGAGAGATAAGAATACCACAGTCTCTGGCTACTTAACGTATCAGCCTCACAATCCTAAATTAAAGCAAGAAGGGGATTTTCCTCACTAAAATTTCAAGAAGTTTTGAATGTTTTAGATGAAGGAGGTGAGGTACATGCAGTATTTCACTGACATACTGACGTAAGTTGTTCTCCTATATTAAATGCAAACAAATCCCATATAAGATCCAAGGAGTCTTGCCCTGTGTGAAAAAGCTCCTATGTAGCAAATCTAAACACCTGCAGATTATGCAAAACACTCAGTAGGAAAGTTATTGCAGCCTGTGATCCCACTAAAGTACTTTAATATGAAGACACTCCTGATCTCTGAAAACTACATGGAATGACGTAGGAAAAAAAGGATATAAAGGAAAATTCAAAAGTATAATTCCCTAAAATGTATACAACTTTACATCAAATGTCTACACAAAATGGAAAACTACTGAATATAAAGCTAGAGATGAAAACTGATAGATGTGAGCAGCTAAGAATACTTAGAGAAGTAATGAAAGAGTAAGAAGAAAAGCAAGAGTTCAGAAGGAATATAACACCATACTGCATGCAGGGTAGCAATAACTTTAAATTACAGCTTATTTGTCTTAATAACTTCTGTTTCACTTTGCCACCCTATTTTACTCTCTCACTATTGTCACTTCTCTCCTCTTGCTATATAAGCCATTTTGTAAATGCCTAATGTGCAAATGTACAATTTATTTAGACACGCTTAACTACAAATACACATGATTGCACAGACGCTCTCTAAGATAAGTTCTTCCATATTTGTGGAAAATGAATCTAAACAGACACCTTAATATTACGTCCAGATGAAAATTAACGTCTTATAACTTGCATCCAAGATTTAAAAAACCAAAACACCTTGGATTTTTTCTATATATTATCGTTCTGTTTCTGCAGTTGTATCAATCAAAAATCCATGGACTATACTGGGAAAAGTAAAACAAACAAAGCACCCATAAAAACAAAACCCCATCAACAGTAACAACAAAATCAATATTTTCACAGATCATTATAAATTAGTAACACTTAATGAGACAGGTATCTAGGTTTACGGATCACTTCCACTTCAGTAAATGGACAACTAAGTTTATGCATTTCTTAAACCTGTTTCACTGAGGTAAAAAACATGATGTTCCACTACACTAAGAACTGCACACTCAATAACCTACAGAGAGAGCCATTTTTGGGGAGCATGTTTCCTTTTTCCCATATGAGGCTGGAGTATACGGAAGGGATTTTACAATCTGCTCTCCAAAAGATGTTAAGAAATACAGTGGTACCCCTAAGCCCCCAGGAAATCAAACTGTTTATTCCAGTATGACTACAGACACTTATATATAAAAACATACATATCTACATGACAATATTCATATTTTTCCTTTCTTTCACATATTTGAACACATCTTGTCTCACAAGAAAACTGCATTACTTAACAAGAAGGATCACTGAAAGACTTTGGTCCCCACCTCAGGTAGGGGGGAGGAAGACAAATTCAGACACATCAGAACACTCATCCCTGAGCACTGGAAGAAAAGAGGCTGTTGAAACCCCAGTGCTCAAAAAATTTCTAAATTATTGGAGAGATAATAAGAAAAAGCTGACCAAAAGCCTTTTCCTGCATGGAAAAGATAAGGGCAACTACACGCACGCTCCAGATGAAGCTTACTTGTAATTTTGTGTCAAAGCTTCTCAGTTCTTCAGAAAGGGAACTGAGCAGTATTTGGTAGCTTCAGATGACTGGGGGAAGGGAGCAGCAGCAAATGGGGGTAATCCAGTAATGCCTTGAAGACTCAAATCCCAAAGATCATTCAGGTTGAATGTCATAAATGCCCAGAAACACAAAAATACCATATTAGAAACACTGTACAGTAAATCCTCTGATTTAGTATGTCTTTTATGTCCCTTAAACTGCTTTTTCAGGTTATAATTTTGAACCATAAACACAAAAATTCCTCTATCAAAATATTCTAATGGTTGGTACACATGAAAGTGAATCCAATTCAAATGTACTTTATGTTAGCTAAAAATGAGCAAAACTAAAATAGTTGATATATAAATTAAATTATTCCAATGTAAGTATTGAATTGGATTTCAAAATCACACTGGGGTAAACAGAACAGTTTATAATTCACAATTTAAATTGATTTAAACCTCCTTCACCACTTCACTTCCTATCTGTTTAACAAAAACAAATACTAGTGCTTTCCACCATCGGAGGACGGTAAGGGGGGAGGGGGAGGAAGGTAAAAATAAAGTACTGCAGCCAGGATTTTGGCAGGGGGAGAGCACTGCAAACAAGACTTGAAATTTATTTGTTTGCATGTAAAGCTTGGACATGTATAGCATCTTCCCATATCCAACAAGCCCTTGCTGAAGTGTTAATAAATAACAATAAAATGACAGCTCCACTGTACTATTAGCACACCAAAAAAGCTATTCAGAAAAAGGACTGAAAAGATTTCCAGGTGACATGGGCTAGGATAGACTCTAATCCATGTGATATGGTTTTAAAATAATTGCGTTGATCATGACATGATCTAGAAGTGTAAAGGAAGTCAACCATTACAGATCTTTATTCCATAATCAGAAGTATGTGATTCAGACTTGCAGCTAAAATTGACTGAAACTTAGATGACTTGGGACAATAAAACAGTATATTAGGAAATTAAGCATCAGGCATGCTGAGACATTCAGAGCTGCATGCAGAGATAAAGCTGTACACAGAGATGAGTTTCATAGTTTATTTTCACAAGACACTGTTTCACGAACTCAGTCATCTCCCGAAGTGTACCTACAGTCCAACTGTTTGGTGCCTGGACAGTAATTAACCCATTCACTAGCCTGCAGAATCATTCAAAATTTCAATTCCAAGAACTTGCATTTTAAATACACAGCAGTAAAACCTAACCACTTCTCTGTGGAGGGATCTGAATAGCAACTTTAACACTAAGAACCCGGTTTGTCTACTTCAATGTATATATTTGAATAAGTTGAGATATATAACATACCCATGTAGTATAAAAATTATCTTCTATGATTTGTAAGCAGTGGCTTCACAGATGCTTTCTCAGATGCCCAAACAAGTTAGTTAAGCTGTCAATGGGTAACAGTTTCAGTCCAATAACCACTGGTTGAACTGTTTAAACTTTTTAGGCATACTAGTTTCCTATGCTGTCCATGCCATCACACGGTTTATGCTCTATCACATTATCTTCTCTACAAAACACTAACAGCCTGATGACCATTTTACAGACATCAATTATACCATAACAATGTGAAAATATCCTCTCCTTACATTTTATCTTTTCAAAGCAAGTGATTGAGCTATCAGTAACATTTATTAAAAACATAATACGACAACATTCTGGATTTAAGTAATTTGAAACCCCTCTGGCTAAGTAGAATAAATTCAGGACAGATTTTGACCAACACCCTGGTTAAGATTTTAGAAGACAGTGAGATAGTTCAGTCTTTCTGAAGTCTGTTTATAAAGAAGTAAGCATTGGGGGAGGAGGAGGAGGTAAGAAAAAAAAAAGTTGAATTATGTTGAAAGTACCATTAGTATGTTGAAAGTATCACCTGCAGAGCAGCAGTAAGAATACCATCAGGTGCAGCACTGTCTTGAAACATAAATTAGACAAATTGCATTAGGAAACAGGATTAGAAAAGGATTTTCTCATGCAAAAATGCATTCAAAGTATGTCTTCTCAACTTAAACTGTACATGTTACTATAAACTAAGACTTTACGCAGCTTCATGGAGAAACTAAAAAAAAAATTGATGCAGATAAGCCTGTACTGAATGGCTGTGGTAAACCTTGCTATTCTCAAGCCACTCTGTTTCTTTCCCTTTCAATACCAGAGAGCTATGCAGGCAAGGCTTTTCTCCACACATTTATGCAGCTCTGTCTGCTTTTTTCATCTAATACGGGAACTCTCACCAATTCTCAGCTGTTCACCTTAGTAGGTCTGGACAGACACATTCTGGATTTAAGGAAAACAAGGCTTTCTGGTCTCCCAGAGTCCAACTGGCTCCCAAGAGATTAGAACACAGAATTAATCCAGATGCTAGTCAATGCCCCTTGCTTATGAGCATGGGATTTGGGACTGGAAAGATTCTGCTAGATCAGCCTAGCAGAGACCTTGGAAACTCACTGTTTACTTGCTCTGACTTCAGAGAGCAGGGAAGTTATGCTTCTTTGCCATTTTGGACATAGATCTAGATGCTTTTGGTATGAATCCATCTCCCCATATTCATTCACCACCATGGAGTCGTTTCAGGCTACAAAATCCAAACCCAAACTGATAAAACTGATTACATCCTTCCTGCAATCTACACACTTCTGCCCTTTCTTGTGCTGGTTCCAGTGCTTATCTGACCCTGCACCGAGCCAGTTTCAGTGTGCTCAGCTGGCAGAGAAGTATCCCGGGGGGGCGGGGGAAAGAAACAAAGGAATAAAAAAAAAAGTAAGGGCAAACAACTTCCTGCTGAGTTTGCAAACAGCTCAGCACAGAAACAGACAAATACCAGAGAGAGCCAAGAGAGGGGGCAGCAGGGATGCAGGACTTCAGCAACCCCTGCAGTTACATCCATTTCACCTACACAAAAGTGAAGCCTCAGTTTCCTCCCCCATTCTCAATTTATAAACAAAAGTTTAACCTTGCGAATGCAGAAGTCCTTTCGTCAAACTTAGGTATCAGGATACATGGGTTAAATACAGTGTTTGCAACATATGCAAGTTTAGATGAGATTGCTTCCTGCTGGAGTTGGAATTCCTTAAATAAAGTATTTTATAGCTACAGACTCTTCACGCATAAATAGAATTCTGCTGCTAAGCAGAATGGAAACTAAAACAAAAATCTTAATTGTACTTCCACTACCAAAGAACTAGGCTAGAATACACTATGAATCTAGAGAATAAGGAAATAATGGGCAGAAATTAGAAGGAATGCAATACTGCAAAGTGAGGAGTGGGAAATGATGGCAGACTAGCAACTACCAGTTAAGTTTTACTGGTTTTCCATTTTTTTTGTGTCCCAATTTTATATTTGTTTCTCAAGATTTCCTCAAAGACCACATATTTTACCAAAAAAACAATATCCCTTACTTTTTCCCATTTCAGAGAAAATGTAAAGTGTTACAGGGTATGCAATAAAGAGTGGAAATTGGTGAAACCATAACTTATCTCTGAAGTAACAACATTACCGCACTGCAGAGACCTTTAGTTTCACCTCGCTGTTCTACTCACCTGTTCAAAATACACTGCCTGGGGTAGAGCTCCACAATAAACTGAATAAATAAAAATACTTGAAGAGAGAGATTCCACTTGCCCATCCCCTTCTCTGTTATCAATCTTAGCCCAACAGTCTGCTCCCTCCTGTACCAACACGGACAAGACAACAGTCATAATGCAATATACACACACATGTACATGTATATACTCACATATATACATGTGTACATAAATCTCTTCAGTGTTCTTTGGATACAGCTATTTTTACATTTGATTTTAGTGAGCTGGATCAGCTTACTGAGACAAACAGTGCAGCCCATTCACAGCCAATGGTGGGAATGAGCAGCAAGGAAGAGGAAGCAGCCTCTTCCAGAGCTGCAGGAAATGGTTAACCCAGCTCATCATTGTGAAACCTCAGCCCTGAAAGGAATTCAGCTGCTCCGACATCCTACTGCACCACAATGCTAAACCTGCTCTCCAATACAGCACATGTACTTGCTTCTAAGCATGATCTAAAAAAAAATAACAGGGTGACCTAAACCCCAGGTAGAGCGACTGAAATTTGAAGTTCGAAACATTTTTTGTTCCTCCACTAAGCAGTTCATATTTTTGCTGGTCCTTTGAGTTATTGTAGAATTTAGGCTTTGTCCTCCAGGTACCATTGTTGCCTTTGACACACAAATCTGCTTCTGAAGGATGGCGTCTATTATTGCACAATAGAATTCTATTATTGTCTGTCATAAAAAAATTGCTTCCAGAACCTCAGAACATTGAGCACACTCCACTGATAAATTACCTAACACATTTAAGATTATTACATGTTTTCAAGTCTAATAGATTATAATGGCAGATTTCCCAACTCCCAGAAAAATGTACCAGCCTGAAGTGTTAAAATTCGTATCTTCGAGTATTTGTTTACTTAAAAATCTTACCACAATTTAAGAACAAATGAGACACGGGATTCAAGACTGATAGAAAAACTGTTCATAAATGCAGAAAGATTTCAAAGATATTTGGGATCACCGATTATCATTTTTCACTTTAAGAAAAGAATTTTAAAATCTCCTTCTGCTGGGGTCTGATACAAACCCAGGAATGAACCTCCTATATCCCAGGCTAGCACATTCATTTAAGAGGTGAAGTATTTTGAGCTATCTTGTGCTAGTAATTAATATATGGTAATACTAAGCTTTTAATTTAGACAAACACATAAGACTTGTAAATTCCAACAGTGAGTCATGAGGGAAAAGGAGCAAGATGCCTTCCCCCCACTCCCCTAATCAGGCAATAATTTGTTTCCTTCTTCAAACCTCTAGTCTCAGTGTCTTGGCATCACACCATGACACTCAGCAATGATTTTTTTTATTTTTAAAGATGCCTATAGTTCATAAAGAAAAAAAAATTATCTAACCCCCTCTGGACATTTAAAAAGATAATAAACATGAGCTCTGTTTTTAATACCAAGCATTAGACTTCAAATTCTTTACAAAAAAGCACTGCCTTTATTCTGTCTATGGGCAACTCTTGGCAAAATGGGGGCTGTTCCACAGCTGTATGCATCTAAATGTAAGTATGTGAATAAGCAAGGTTTTTTAAATAATGTATTTCATATCAAACTTGGCTTTGTTAGATAAGTCAGTCTGGTGGAACGGAATTCTGTTGTCAAACAAATACTTATTTTCTCTGGGGTCTACAATGGACAACAAACTGATCTATGTTAACATATGAGGGAGTATCCTTTCCCTCAAAATACTCATTCATTTCAACATACTCACATATATATAGTAAATATATTTAAATATTCTATTACCAGACTAGCATGTGAATAGTACTTTTTGTTGACATGGTGAAGCTGATGAACTTATTTTTACCACAGAATAGGCCATATTCTGTCAACCTAAAAAAACAGTGACATGATCCAAAAAAACATGAAATGGCCTTTAAGCTTTGTTGCAATAAATAACTCCATTAATAATGGCTGGTAAACTTGCAAATTATTCTCTACAGTCAGGTCAGATTTATTCAGCAAACAAGGATATCAGTATTGCTGAGAACTATACAGTTCTGAATTAATCACAATATATTTTATCTCCATGTCACTGGAAATTGCTCATATTAATTTAATGAAAATTCATAATGTTGATTTAAGTGTATTATAGTGACACATCTTCCTTTACAGTGTATAATTATATGAGTAGCAACCTTCTGAGGGAAAGAGAACAGGGGACACTGATTTAAGAATATTTTGGTTTTAAATTATAAGCAATATAATAAACAATGCCTACTCTGGACTTTTTGGGAAATGTTTTAGACTGAACACAGGACAAGTGTATACTCATTTTAAAACAAACAGAAAAACCCCAACTACCCAACCAAACAACAAAAAGCCCACCAAACCCCCCACTTTTTCTTAATTCACCAGCTTAATTGAAAAATAACTCCTGCAAATATCCATCTCTGCTTTGTATTTTACCAGTCATATTATTAATCTTCGTAGGTCCGGAGCTTACATATAAATCCTCTAATCAAACATAAATTATGCATCTGCCATGGTCATCTTCAGAGAAGACTTGCAGTGTCCCACAAAATTAACTAGAAAAAAAAAAAAAAACAACCCACTAAACACTCTCTGAACTTTTCACTCCACCCTTCTATGAAAACAACCATCCCAACTACCTGATCCTACACACACAGATGTGTCCAGCATCTCTAAGCCTCACACAAAGTCCTGTAAGGCTTCTCCTAGATGGAGGAATGACAACTGCAACCTCCCTGATATTCTAAGTTAAAGGCAAAACCAGAAAAGCTCTGCTAGGAGAACATGCAATACCAACTATTCCTCCTAAAAGATTTGATCCATCACAATTTCTTACACCGTACCCACCATCACCTGTCTTACCACTTTACTGACGGTGTACAGGCTCTACACAGTTCTATGCCTTTCATGTGGTGTTAGCTCACACGCTGTGAAAGAATTATACCCAAAATTAAGGCAAAAAAAGGGAAGTGTTACACACTGCTCCAACATATCAGTTCCTTATTGCATTGTATTTCTTTGTAAGTGGGAAAACAGTGCTCCTTTTAAGTTACTTTTTTCTTGTGTGCACCCTTGTGTGCCCAAGGAAAATGCTAATACTTGACAGAAGATGTAGTTCCAGAATTACCATCCTAGCAGAAAAAGCATTAATTGCATTATTTACGGAAGTTTCCAATACTCTTTCAAACACAAACTCTAAAGTATAATGCAAAAAAGCATCTCTACTGGGGCAAATAGACAAAAATATACATAACTAGGCTCCTCCAAACAGGTTATAGATTATGTGGCTGAAAAAGGAGCTATATCCACAATATTTTTGCAAATAAATACAACTGTGGTTGTTTTAACCCAAAAGATTTCCTCTTTGAAAGGATACCACATAGTTCCAGGTTTGCACACTTTATTTCAAGAATGCAACAAACACTAAGCTTTATTTTTCAGTGAAAAAATATCCCTATATTCAAGGCATATTTATAGGAATACTTAGCAGAGGTGATATTCAGCGTAGCATCGTAAGCTCATCGTACACATAGCCCTTATGTCCTGAAGGCGATGAAAGGGTTTACGACTGACATCTCTTGTCAGCAAAACAAAGGAAAAAAAAAAACCAGGTGAGAAAACTGTAGTCTAAATCATTAATTCTTCTGCAAGACCAAGTGGGTTCAGGACCAAGAATATAGTTATTCTGTATTTTTCAGAACAGAGCAAACAATACGAAAAAGGATAATGAATAAAATCCTTGTAAGAAAAGGATGCCGAAGAACACAGTGGTATGCCACTCACAAAAGAAACTGTAATTGATAAAAACCTCTGAGAAGGAACACTGTTCCCCATGTGAAGGGAGGAAAAAAAAAACCACAACACATAAAAGGAGAAAAACAGGGACTTCAGATACTACTTCACTCTTAAAAATGGTTGTACAAAATGCCAAAAAAATTACCAATCTAAAAATGGCCCAGATCAATTACTTCAAGTCTAATAAATGTCAATTTTAAGAAACTACAAAAGTTTGTTGACATTTAGTTTTGATTTGTTGACGCAAAACTATGGTGATGAACTGTTTAACAAGTAGGTAAGTCTAGCAGTATTAAAATCTCTCCTCTTGCTATTTTATGCTTTTGCTAATTATATTAAAAAACTCAAAGCCTAAAATACCCACAAACAAAAGCCCAACACGTTTAGGGGAAAAAAAGGCTTCCATGAATAGGAAGTCAAGGAATTCTCTACAGTAAAATGTTAGATCACTAACTTTTCCCTTCTCAGAATACAAAATATTGAGTAAAAAACCTAAAACACTTCGTCCAGTTCTACAGCTGTATGTTCACATTATTTTGATATTATACATTGATGAGTCCAGGAAATGGTGTTGGGTATTTTCATCCTTGTAGTCCAGCTGGGGTGAAAAACTAAAAGACTAAAGGCCCTGTCATGAGTCCATTTAAATATACATATTTATTTAAATATACATATTCTTGACTGACATAATGTCCATAACAGCATCTAAAATGTCCTTAGAAAAATAAAATATTTATTATTTCAGGACTTGGACTCAGTAAGCTCTAATCTGCAACATTACTACCCCTGTAGCAAGGTAATTTGTTTTTATTAAAATGCATCTGTCATTTAAAAATGCTTTGAAGTGTGTTTCAAAAACATAGAAAAACGTCTGAATCTTCAACCACCTGCCAATAAATACAAACAACTACCACATTTGAACAAGAAGGTAACACAAGACACTGCAGAAACACTCAAGTAGGTAAAAAGAAACTTTTTAAGAAGTCAATCACTGCACTACCCAAGTTATGACGTTAACCTGAAATCCACACATCGCAAGCAAATACATTTGTTGTGACTTAGCATGTCATTGGCATGCTGGGTTTTCAACAGGAATTTTATGAATGTAAAGCATAACCCAGGTTGAGATCGAAGATGAAGCTGTCACCTCGTTCCTGTTTCTACAAGGTAACATTCATATGTTCATGGCATAAGTCGGTAACTCCATGAACTTTGTTGCTGGTTTCTAATGCACCCAGTGCACTGCAATTCTCATCAGTATCAATAAGAATATTTTACCACCCAGCAGCTGGAAGTTAAAGCACACATGATGTTAAAAAGCTTGTCATAATACCTGGCTTTAAAACATTACCTGTACTCTTCAATCTGAAATTTTACACATAGTTTAAGCTATTTATATTCTCCTCTCAGTCATTAAACAAATTTGGAGCAATAAAATTTTGTAAAAGATGTCTTTAATGTTCTCACAGAGAAACATTCTGCTGCAGTGCTTTGGCTGCAAACACTGCAGAGGAACTGGAAATAAAAAGCTAATTTCTACTGGAATTAGAGAAAACATGGGAGATACTCCATATAAGGGACTATCTCATAAAGCCACATTTGAGATCAAACAGAGTTTGAAAGAAATCAACAAAAGGAATGTGATTGTTTATTACTCCGTCCCAAAGGATCTTGTCATAAAACGAACAGTCATCAGGAACAACTCTCTTCTGACCACTGCATCAGCTCACAGCGACAGGGGAGGGAAGCGGGGGGCAGGAAACGGACAGGGATTCTGTCACAGAAGACAATCAAGGTTGTTTGAGGGAAAATGAAAGGGTTTGTCTTCGATAAATAAGCGACGGCTTCACAAAAGCGGTGACAGGAACCGAGGAGGGAGCCAGGCTGACACGGAGCTGCCGCCTGCGCTCGTTTGACCCCGGCAGGAGGGCCAGAGCCGCTTGCCCCGGGACGGTTCAGCCCTTCCCCGCACCCAGGCGGCAAGCGATCGGGGTTTGGGTGGAAAACCCCCAAACAAACAGACACACCCCCCGCACACCCACTCACCCAAACACAGCGCATCCCCCACGCCTCACGGCGGGCCTCGGCTGCCGGCAGCGACCCGGGGGGGACGCGGCCCCCGACCTGTCACGGCCGGTGCAGCCCCCGCGGGTGGAGGGGCGGGGGCAGGTCGTGCCCCCCCCCAGCCAGGGACGGCGGTGACCCGCTGCCCCACCCCCCGGGCGCGGAGCTCGCCGGCGTCTCCGCAGCTCCACAGCTTTCTGCCCCGGCTGGCCGGGTCTCCACCAGGGATGACGGCGCGCACTCCATCCGCCGCCGGCAGCCCCGCAGGAAAAGGCGAGGCGTCCCAGCGCCCGGCAGCGCGGCGCCAGGCCAGGGACCGACGACGCGAACTCTCACCGTTCTCACTCACCGGCATCATCTCCGCAGCCTTCCCCGCGCCGGGCCCGCCGAGCCGTGCCGGGCCTCTCCTGCCGCCGCCGCCGCCGCCTCTCACCGCGGAGGACGCCGCGCTCGCCCTGGCGGCTGTGACAGGTGCCTCCCGCGCGCCTCGCTCCGCGCAGCGGGCGGAAGGAAGAGGCGAAGGCGGCGACGGCGGCCGGGCTCCCAACCCCCTTCCTCCTCCTCCGGAGCACGGCCGCCTCTCCCGCCTCCCTCCCCGGGCGCTTCCTGCTCTGCTCCGCTCCGCCCGCGCCGCCCCGCCACGGGTTAACCCCCGCCACCGCCTCCTTGCCGGGGCGGGGCCGCGCGGGGAGGCGCTCCGGGGCCGCACGTGACCGCCGGGCCGGGCCGGGACCCGCGCCCGCCTCCCGTCCCCGCTGGGACCCTCTCGCTCCCTCAGCGCCGTGCTGAGCGTGAGGCTCGCCCCGCCGGTTCTTCCCTATCGCGGCCTCCTCCTCCTCCTCCCGGCGCTCTGCCCCCGGGCCGGGTCCCGGCGGGCGCCGCCTCCTCTGGGCGGGCTGCCCGGGGCCGATTGCCGCCGGGCCCGGGCGGTGGAGGAAGGGGCAGCGGCCTCGGGCGCTCTCAACCCCCGGAATGCGGGGAATGCGGGGAGGCTCCGCCCGGCCCGGCCCCGCTGCTGTAGCTGCCCGCGACCCGGTGGGCGTGCGGGGGCAGCTGGGCGGTAAGCACGGAGCTCGGTGGTCTCCCGTGCCTGTGAGCTGAGGTCGCTTCCCAACGGCTTGTCCTGGTGTAACGAAATACACCTTGGATAGCGTCATGTTTAGCGTCACCTTCCTTCCACCGTTCCTTCCTTGTGAAATCTGTCTGATGTACGCAACTCTGTTTAGCAGCAGGAGGGGAAGGTATTTTTGTCCTGATGTCAGACTCATGAGATCTGGTCTCGTGTTTGAAAGTAAGGTTCAGTTTCCTTCATTTTCTGGTCTCTCATTCTGTAGAGTTACAACAGCAAGATGAAAGTTAACAGCTTGGAAGAAGCCAAGCTCATCTAGAAGTCAAAACATCACCATATGTTAGTACTGCAACACATGCAATGTAGACAAATTTCATATTGCTGTGAGTCTTAAATCCTAATCTACAGCATACATGGACCTACCCAGTGCTCCAACTGTTTCTGAAAATGGCTGGTTTCCAGTCTTTGTTACTTTATTTGCTGAACACCGTGACAGATCTCAGCTAGGAGTGGAAAAAAATGTTAACTTGGCACGTTTTTGAGGAGCTTAGATAATGTTTGTGTAAGTCTTTCAGGGTAAGTGATAATAGCATAATAATCTCAATGTATGAGCCTGTATGGTAAGCATAACCTATTCATGCAAGATTCTGTAACAGATAATTGTGTAAATTATCTTAATATATACATGCTTGAGATTTCACTGTGTATCCTTCTCAGTGCATTTGCAGGCTCTGGTGTAAGCTTTGTGACAGGTCAAAGCCTCTGCCTCTTTTATTGAAGTGGTCCTACAAGGAAAATGTATTAGCATCACAAGATAGTACTTTGTCAGTTTAGCATTATTTGCCAGCAAGTAGCACTCAAATTAGTACTTGTAAATCACAATAGTATCATCCTCAGGTTCTTGTAGACTGTGATTCCAGCTCACACATGGAGCTTTGGAAATAGGTTAGACTATGGTACTTCAAACCCCATAGAGAACTCCCAGATCTACTCAGAAGAATATTAACCCTGAAATTAGACTGACCTGAATAAAACGGGCTCTAAAATGCTCATAGTCATCTATCTTAAAAAATAGGGGGGAGTAATTTATCTTCATCAAATTCACATTGAACTTTAATCAACAGAAATAGTGACAGTGAGTAGAAACTTACTTGTCCTCTTACTACTTACAGTAATTCTAACTTTAACAAACTAGAAATTCTAAAATTCTAATTTTAACAAGGGCATTGTACACCTTTTGTCACACTTGTTCTGTAAAAATTACTCTTTCTCATTAAGCAGGTTAATTTTCATTGCCAGCAATTACTGAACGATGGTCTGGTTTTTTCTTTTTTTTTTTTTTCAGGTATACTTAATAGCTAACTTTCCCCTGTATTCAGTGAATAATAATAAAAAACAAAATACTGTAAATATTATCTCACTATTACTTTTCCACTGCAACAGCAGGAATGCCTACAAAATGAAATGTGGGAGAATATGATGTAGACAATTGCTGGGGATGCAGACACTCCTCCACGCAACTCCTCTGTTGGAACAATGGCCTGTAGTATAAAAGTTTGTCGACACTGTGTTGCTTTTGGCAGATGAAGGTTCAGCCAGTGCAGCAACCAGACAGACTGGATACTGAAGGCCAGGAGGAAATGTCTTCAAAAGGTAGAGTATGTACTTTATATGCAAGTCTGCTCCTACTCCTATTTCTGCTTCCTTTGAAAACACCACTTGGCTCATCTCTTCCCATCTCCATTTTCCTATAGAAATGAGGAAAAAAAAAATATTCACCAATATTTACCAAGTATAAGACTTAAAATTCTACCTGCAGCATGGGAAATTATTTAACACTTCTCCCACAGAAAAATCTTTTTGGGAACCACTCTCTTAGCAGTCAAGAGACAAAGCAGCCTTTATAACATTTTTTTATTCCAGGTTAAAAAAACAGAAGTCTCTCTACTGTGGGCAGAAAAATGGTCACTTACCATAATGGAGATTTTTTTTTCCCTATTGCCCATGCATTTCCATACCAAATGCCTGGTCCAATTTTGTCAAAATTATGGTGCTTGGCCCAAGGGACCAGTGATATCTACATTTTAGTTGCCTTTCTTGGATAACCGAGGTTGCATGAAAGCAGCCAGGATTTGGGGAATGCCTAAGAAGATAAGGGAAGAGAATTTGGTTATGGAAGCAGATAAAGCCTGAGGTACTAAACCCAAACTATGTGCTTCCAAATCCACTTCCTTTGTGAAAGGTGTTCTAATTTTGTTGACCTCTTTCTAAAGGAAAGGGTTTGTGCTTATTTGTTGGTGTAAGTATTAAAATATGTTATACAAATATCTTTTATTCTCCTCTTGGTTCTTAAAAAACCCCAGCAATTCTATTTAACTTTACAAAATGAAACCACTACAGCTTAATAGACATTTATTCAACTAACAATATATATACAAAAAAACGAATTAGTGCTTATTGGTCATGGTATGGTGAGTTTTTGAGACGTGAAGAAGTCTTATTTACCAAGAAACTGAAATTTGACTGAAATACATAAACTGAAATACATGTCATTTAGTGTTTTGTTAAAACACTTGGATTTTATGTGTACATAGAGAAAAATGACCAAAACATGGTGTGTATTTAACCTAGGTTTATTGGAAAAGGGGGTTTTAACTGCTGTTAATAAATTGCCAGGCCTCTTATTTGATCATTATTATTCTTAGGACAAGCAGAGATTCCCAAAGATACAGATGGGAGAGTAATGAAATTTTCAGGAGCACTCCTGCTGAAATTCCAAATCCTACTTGTGTTTTCTAAGTATCTTCTAGTGAGATTTTCAAATGTAGGTGTTTTTAAAATTTTAAAAACTAGTATGTCTGTATCTCTCCTACTTCTTTTCTATGCATAGATGAAAGGAGGAAAATCAGCTTTCCTACCTTCTGATATTCAAGTGTTCTCCAGTTTTGCATTCACTTGTTGATTTTCTAGAGCATAGGAAAATGGTTTCATGCTTTGGAGGTGTCACAGGAAAATAATTTTGAATTAATGTAACACTTTTTCTTTTCACGTGGTATTATTTTAAGTAACAGATACTGCTATTTATAG
Source organism: Corvus kubaryi (assembly GCF_017639235.1). Lineage (NCBI taxonomy): Eukaryota > Metazoa > Chordata > Aves > Passeriformes > Corvidae > Corvus > Corvus kubaryi. The sequence continues at coordinate 27,066,216 of NW_024582054.1, forward strand.
CCAGCAACAGTGTCAGAGGTCAAACATTTAGGGTGGGATCCATCTTATCCAACTTTACTAATGTAGGAGTTAGGTGTGTCATTTCAATCAGTTATTGAGGCTGCTTCTACAGATAAATAGGGACGGGGAGGGGAGAGAGGCAGTTCTGCAGATAATTCATTCACGTCGAGATATTCATCCCACTATCTAAATCTCTTGGTCTTTGAAGGTGCCTATCTCTGTATTGATTTAAGATGGAGCCTGGATGGCTAGCTCTGATTAGGGAGCAGACTTTTGGATGGCTACAGTTCAGATGGGTTCCCTTACAACTGGCAGAATAAAATTTCTAAGAGTATGGGTAGGAGCACTGGGGTTGTATGTGTGTATTAAAAGAAAATGATGTCTCTGTTAAATGAATGAGTGGGTTACTTTATTACAGAATACAACTCTCCTTTCAAAAATTGTATTTTGCATTTGCTGCAATGCAGGAGGAACTGGCTCTGAGTAGGTGAGCAATTTAAGAAGCTGAATGACAGAAGGACTTCTAACTTGCCAGGAAGTTAATGTGGCTACAGTGCAGTGCTATGTGACAGGTGATACAAACAAAAAGACCTAGTTTGAAGGGGAGTTTCACACCAGAAGCCTAAAATCTTTAGTGAAATACAGTGTAATGTAAGAGTGTATATTTAAAGGAAAGGTATATTAATTTGTTACTGTGGCCTTAAGTAGCCTTTCATTCCAGAATCAAGCTGACTTCCTAAGCAATAAAGTATTTGTACTGAACAATAGTCATATGCTGCCATGCTTGAATTCACATACAGTCAATGCATTTCAAACCCCACCAAACCTGTTCAGAGATAAATAAACTACAAATAATAACCTAAAGGAAACACTTTGATGTCTGTTTGGTATACAGTATTTAAGACACGTGAACAGGAGAAAGATGCCTTGTAATATTCTAAAGTAATGTATGCTGGACTAGGTGAGTCATGATCTGAAGTTTCCATAGCCCAGCATTCGGTGCATCATTCTGAGAAGTGTAACAATTAAAGCAGGAGTGAAGCATTATGTGTGTGTAGCATAGCTGTGTGCACTTCCTGGGATTTGGGTGCCTGGTATGTCATGTGTTCCAGCCCTGCATTTGGTGGATTAGAGGTAATTTCTTTAAACAATAACAGAAATTGTACACTTAATCCAATACACATGATGCAAAAGCACGTACTTAGTGGAAAATGCTGTGGTCTCATTGGGACTGTGTTGCTATCCACTCTTGTAAAATTATTACACTAAAAGGTATTGTTTTATATTGTAGCTACAGAAGATACAATCCTGTAAGACAGATGACATGCCATCACCTTAAGAGATGGAAAGTCTTGATCTGCTCCCCTGTAACAATGAAGCCATTAACTATATGCAAAAAGGTGGAGAAAACAAAACCTTGAATATCCTGGGAGAAGTTCTCTCTGCTTGTACTTAGTCCTTATAGCCATTTGGGCTCTCTTTATAAAAATCCTTTTTAAAATTTTCTGTATGCCTATGATGAGTGCAAGTATCTGAGATGGGCCAGATGATGGGTTATTAGTTGAAACATTAATTAGGAAGGGGACAGTCAATCCTTCACTCGTTACTCCTCTTTTATTTATGTGCTACTGTGTTTTGAGTGTACCACTTGGTTAATATGAGGGGAAAATGAATGGGTCATGTTTTGAGTCCAGCTATTTAATTTGTTACTGTAAGACTAAAATTGTTCTCATGTATCTCACCCATGATTTAGTGAGTTAAGTACTTAAGTGTTTTTAACAATTTCTGTATGAAGTGATCTCAAATACTTTCAGTAAAAGCCTCATGCAGAAGTCTGTGATATATGGTTAGTTTTTCCCTCATGTTGCAAAAAAGGTGGGTGGTTAGTCTTCAACTTTTTTATTAACCACATAATTCCCTTGTTTTAGATGGCCAACTATTTATTTAATATAATTGAAACCAGTCTCCTTTCTTATGTTTACTGCTGTATCAGATGCAGGTTTGTTTTCATATTAGATTTGTATTACTGCAGTATTCAAATGGAGTAATTCCTGATCTGAAATGTACATCTCCTACAAGAATTTGTCCTTTTCTTAATTACCTTTCTTGAGATAAATAGATCTAGTAAGAACAAACATGAAGGGGTATCATGTAATGAAGTTCATGCTTCCTGCTGTTGTACCTGGTAATGGGTGAAGGATTGCAGCTTGGGAGATTGGGAAAGTCTTCTGCTCAGTTCTGAAATCTGGGATATACTGAAAGGTATTTTCTAGCAATTACTGACAAAGTGATGTGCAAAGGAGGCTTAGACAGGAAAACATGCCTCTGAGCAGAAGAATGCTCATGTAGAGCAGGAGAAAACAATATAAACCAAATTAAATGTGTATTTAAAAAAACCCTAATCTGTTTATACTTAGTATTTAAACAACTACATTAATAAGACTAGACTACTGGAAATAACATTATTTACCTTTTTTTTTGTGTATGTACTCATCACAGATTTTACAGATTAGAATACACAAGGTAAGTCTCCTCCAAAAATACAGTACAGAGTATTGATTCTGTTTAAATAAAACACCATTGCCGATTTGAAACAGGTTCTGATTTAACATACATCTCTTATGGAAAACATTTCTGCACTCTCTTATGTATATACTTATATAATCAGAGATACAGATATAGATATGTGTATATATAAAAACCACCTTAAATTGTCACTTTTGGGGCTTTTTGATTACCAAAAATTGTCAGAGCATGGCTGTCTTCTTCTATACAGGTGTATACAATTTATTGTGAATCCGAGTTTTTAAGTCACAAACACTATTTTAGTAGTGCATTTTAATAGAAGAGCATCTGCACTCGGGTGATCTGACCAGCAGATATACTCTAATATTTGCAATGATGTTTTTTGCATATTATGAAAATAATGGGTTTGTACCTTATTGATGCTTAAGGTTCATCCCTTCTGTTTCTGTAAATATTCCTTTTCCACATAAAGCAACAATGTTCTAGTTCAGGGAACATTAATGAGACAAGTTGATTCTGTCTCCAAGTGCCCTGCTTTGTAATCTTCCAGAAATACATTTCTTAATAATTTTTGTTTTTACTACTGTGATCCTACAACAAGATTTACTATAATTCTTAGCTACATAAACAGAAGAATGCCAACAGTAGAGGCAGATGAATTGTGTAGGGCATTGATGGAACCTTACTGAAAATGATTCAGTGAAAAGCTCTAGAAATAGCGACAGTAGAAAATGTATCACTGGTATGTGTTTAGAATCTATTTTAGGTTGACTTATTCAAAGAAGATACCATAATATGCAGCTGAACCTGAGAATATTTAAAAGGCTGGAAAGGAGTGTGTTCATCACGGAGGAGTACACCCAATAATAACCTACTTGCTGAGGGATGATTAGATGCTACTTTAAAGGTTTGACTACTGCTTATGTCTCAAATTCAAAACCAGTATTTCTATTTTGTAAATGGACAAGCTACAGCACAAGGTACTGGAATCTTTTTTCTATTTCTTCCAATTCTTATGGGAAACTTTTTTTTTCTTGCCTTCTGTCTTTCTTCCTTCTAGAAAGGCCTGAGTACGTTTAACTTACTAGCCTTAATTTAAAAAGAGGTGTGACAGTTCGCATTAATAAGAATACATAATTTGAAAGCAAAGTAAAAATATTTTTTGTAAGATGCCTTTTCTAATTCCAAAGGAATTACCTAAATCAAAGTATGCTGAACAGTGTTATGTCTCAGTGTTTACTTAAACCAAGAGTCAGGTCCTTTGTTAAAATCAGTATGACTCAAATCCTTAGCTTACTGAAAGAAATGCAATTTAAATTTTAGCTAATTATTTTAAGGAAGTGTCTAGAGATACTAACTGAGACCAAAAGAATTTTCTTTTCAAGCTGTACGTGATATGTGGAATACAACATCCAGAGTATAAGGAGAGAATTGTAATGTCCGGTATAAGAGAATTTAAACAAGGCTATTTCTTTGCACAACTGCCCTAAATTAAAGGGTATACCTGAAGCATCAAGAGTGAAGAGTCAGTAACAGTGCTGAAAAAAGCATAGCTTGAAACATATATATATATAAACAAAATAAACAATAGAGTTAATTATAAAAGTGGAAGTGCTTTTGGTTAGACCTCCCCCCAAAAAGGTATCCCTCCCTGTATTCTTGGTCCTCTATCAAATGGCTGTTCACATTCTAGTCCACTTTATTAATCCCTCCTTTTTCCTCCCCTACTACTCTGCTTCTTTTCAGTTCAGTTGTTGCCATTTTGCTTGTTTACATAGCATTCCATATGAAATACCTCACAACAATTTCTACTTCATACCTAAAGAATTCCCCCTTAATTGCAGCAATTCTTAATATTATCAAAAGCATGCTAAACACAACAGGTTAAAACAAGAAATGAAGACTACAACTAATACTGCAGAAAAAAATCTGTGTAGGCAGCAGTCACCACAGATGGGATTCATTCAGTATACTGCTCTAAGTTCTACCACCCACATAATCCCCATTATTTCCTAGCAAACACACTTCATTAGCTCTGAAGAAATCTCTGTTGTCTCTCCCAGCAGATCACTGAAGGTACTGTCATGATATGGATATAAAAGTTAAAGGTCATATCACTTAAAAACTGTTTCTTTAGGATCCTTTAGAAGGTCATAATAATTAAGCATGTTTTCATTTGATGACAACCAACAATATAATTTGATGAACCACTACTAAATTTATCCTTTATAAGTAAAAGTATTCTTCCTGCTAGTATTGAGCATTAGGATGTAATTATCCAGTGGTTCTCCCTGTTCCCTATTTGTTTGTTCATTTGTCCCAATTACTTAAACGATAGTGCAAACTCAAGAAAGCGATGTGCTGTCCCAGAGGAAGGAAGCAAGGCTCTGCCTTTGCAGGAGCACAAGCTGTCATTCCTGATTTGTATGCAGGGTGGAGTTCTGCATTCTTTTTATTGCTCCGACTGTTGACACTGATGACAGTTCTTGCAGGGGAGACAGTGCTTTGATCATGTGCGTAGCTGCGGATGAGGAGGAAACTAGTATTGCCTTATTACAAGGGACACAACGACTTAGGGAACTTGGCTGAGTGAATGCAAAGATAGAAATTCTGATTCTTCTGCCCTTTTCCTGCAAACCCCCCTCCCTCCCCCAAACTGTTGTGCTACAATCTAGTTATAAAGCAGCTTTGCTGTAAACAGAATCAGATGGATCCAAATTCAAATGGAAAAAAAAACCCCAACAAGTGCTTGTTTTGTTATTTAGAGGGGGAAAAACCCATAAAATTATGAAAAATCACCTGATCTGATTCACAAATAGTTGTAGCAGCACAACTGTGAGGAGCAAGGCACTGTGGTGAGAGTGCAAACTCTACAAGCTGGTGTAGCTGCCAGAGTACTCATACTGTTAAACCACAACTAAACACATCATAACACCCTTAGCAGAATTTAATTAAAACGTCCAAATCATCCATTCTTGTGGTGGTCAGTTCATTTTGAGTTAGGAAAGAGTAATTGTTTCCAAGTACTTTGCCTGCAGCAGTGGAGTAGACTACACAAGCCAGTCTTATTTACGAGTTTTTAATAGATTACCAAATCAGCCATGTGGCTTTATGTTCTTAAAAATATTAGCTGCTAAATGTTAGTTGCTAAAGGTCATAGAATTGCAGTTGGAAGAGTTTGCCGTTCAAGCACTATCTTGTCACTTCTAGTTCCTCCATTTAATGAATTGTTAACTAACATATTTAATGCCTCAGGGAATCTCCATCTTACTATTCTTTCCTTCCTAGTAACTTTACAGATTTCCGTGAATGAAACAATAGAGGTTTCACACTGATTTCCTCCGTTTCATTTCAGGCAGCTGGTGGTGATGTCACACACAATCACCTGTGTCTAACAAGCACCTGATACTGTTCCAAAGTACAAGATGTATGCACATACCAGCTCTGTATCGGCATTTGTACTACAAACAGTGGATTGCTATCATGATTCAGATAAACAGACGACTAGTTCAGTTGTTTTAGTTACTTTGGATCATTTCCTGCAGCTTTACTCATCCTCCCAATTAACATGAATACACACTTGGGTTTTTTCCAAGTTAGCCATTAAGGAGGTTAAGTAGGTTGGGCCTTATGACTAATGTTTCCTTGGCTCTGACTGTATTTTGCTGCACCCGTATTCTATCATACTTTATTAGCATGCAGGAGAAACTCTGAGATTCCTAATTGTAGGACAGCACTTGAAATGTTCGAGAAATCCCCAAGCTCCAAAATGAGAAATCCCAGTCATAAGTAAGACCCAGCACATACAGAAATATTCATACTGTAAAGAGACATCTTGCATTAGTATTGCCATTATTAATACACTTTCCTACTGCTGAGCTTTCATGTTCTGTATTGAGTAAAAAAAGAATCAATTATCAGTGCCACAACAAAACTTAGTCAAGAGGGTGCTGCAGTAATTGGATGAGGCTCTTCAACCCCTGAAGATGTTTGTTGTTCTACTAACATGGTAAAGGCAGTAAACAGCTTTTGTCATTCCTGATGCCTTGTCACAGGCAACAGATTAAAAATGCAGTTGCTTAACTATTTCACTACATAAACTTTAAATGTAATCCTCTTTTAGAAATGTCAGCAATATAAAGAGGAAGCAGCTAAAGGGAAGCAACATGATCCATCAATGTGCAGTAAGCATATCCCTCACCAGTGTTTAGTTGTGAATCATGATGAATATTACATCCATGGATTAAAGTCCTGATCTTACATAGTCATCTGCATAGAAAATGGGTCTGTTCAGGAGCTGCATATTGTCTGTATAGACACTTACCTGGAACAAGAAAATCTTTTTAAGTTGGCTTTAGAAATCACCTTAGCTCAATTACTATAAAAGAAAAAAAGGCACATATTCTACAATAAGAATATTCACTTCAAGGGTGGGTACTCCTTGAAATGTTTATCTACCTAGGGCTGTGCTCCAGGTGCTAGTGCTGCAGTGAAAATTGATTACTCTTTCCACACCTCACTGTATATATGAAATGGCTCTTACAATGCCTTGGTTTGCTTTGCTCTATTGTGTTTTACATTACTTCACCATAGAGGAGCAGGAAGTATAGAGATAGTACTACAGGTGTTACATGTTATGGGTGTGTTGATTTCTACTTTTGAATCAAGCCACTGACTGAATTTCCTCCTCCTGTATGCTACAAGTAAAAAACCAAAACAAAACATCTATTTAAACATAAACACCAGTCTTACTTCCCCTATCTTTTGTAGATATTTGTGTTAAGGATCAAAAAGGAGGGAATATTCTGTAGCCTTCATAGAAATTCCTGACTGAGAAGCACCAATGAAGAACCAGTTGCATATGGCATTGTTTCAGTAAAAACTGTCATTTTTATAACCCACGCACTGTTGCCTGTATGTACTTTCTTTCCCTACTAGAAAATCAAGCAAGTCAGATGGAAAGAAGCGTTAAGACTTGAAATAGGTTAAGTTTACCTAGAAGTGCAGTTAAGTGTGCTCCAAGGGCAGGTCAGCAGAAGCTCTTCTTGCTTTCCAACCCAGAAGATCACAAGAGCATGTTGATGTACCTCAGTGCCAATGGTCTGGCTAAGGTGAAGCAAATCCTGCAGTGATTAATGTTTTTTTCCTGGTCTGTTTGCCTGAGCTCTGTAATTGAAAATTGCTAAAGCAGGTCATTTGAAGTATGTGTGGTATCTTAGGAACTATAACTTAATGATCATAAATTTGCATTACAAATGCTCTTTTAGCTCCTTACTTGGCATAAATTTTCAATCTGAACTGCTTATTAAGTATACCACAACTCACTCACCCTGTAATTACCACTGGCCTAATATCTGTTCATTTAAGTTCCATTTTCTTCTAGTTTTTATTCTCTATTCCCTTCTTTCGGATGCTTTTGATTTTATTTAAAAAAATCAAGTAGTGAGTTCCGATTTCTCATTCATTTTTCTGCAGTGAGGAAACAGAAAAACCCATATAGAAATTAGTAAACAATCAGCTAAAACATATCAAGGAAAGGTTTAACAAAGAACACTGTGGAAGGTGGAATAAATGGCAAAAATACATGAAAGACAGATGTCACCTTTTCAAATTCAGTGATGCTATACTTGCCTTCTTTAAAAAAAGCTTTCAGAGAAGTAAGACTGGTAATTTTAGTCTATTCAGTAGGTACAGCTATTAAGCATAAATTTTGAAGAAATTAAAGGCAACAGTGTTTGGAATGTTTACCATCAGCAGGTAAGCTTATCAAGTTCCTGAATGTTCAAATACAAAACATTTAAGCTATGGCCAGATACTGCATTCAGGAGATTGAAAAGCAAAACTTTAATCAAGCTGAAAGATTTAAGATGTTTCAGTGAAATAGTTAAAAAGATGTACGTAAGCATTAAGTCATTAAAATGACTTAAGCCTTTTAATCTTCTCAAAGGCAGATTAGGCTACATTTAAACAAAACATGACATGAAGTCTAGGTTTGGTTTTACACACTATGTATCCTTGGTACAGAATTCAGTATGTGTAGTTCTGAACACTGAGCTTCATAAGACAGCATATATTCCTACAGTTCCCAAAATATACTTGCTACAGAGATCTTTCTAACAGCTATCTGCAAAAACCACTAATGACCCATCCTAATAATACATGTATTACTTCTACGTTTTCAGGAAAAAGGAAAACTCTTTGAAGTCAGGTAAATGTTTGTGCTCATACCAAGTGCTGCCAGTACATGATTTCATTATTCCCTTTAAATTTTGATATTTTTGTAAGCTCCAATGGCAAATATAAGTCCATGTAATACCAGTTTTCTTATACAATATGGGCATGCTATTACTTATTCCTTTGCAAAATTTGTGACTAAAGAAAAAGCCTTTCAGAATAATTCCTTAGCTCTATTGAATATGAAGAACAAAAAAATATAATTGTGAATAATGCACTTTTAAAAAATATCTGTAAATGTTTTCCATGGTGTTTTCATAACAATAAAACCTTTGCTTTTAAACCTTGCAGAACTAAGAACGCTTTAAAAAAACATAAGGTTTGGGATATAATTTTTGGTACCTTGATTACTGCACCACAAGTTGACAAAAAGGTGGGAATTAAGTCCTCATACTTGGCATCCTATTAAATGACATTTTAAAAGTAAATAGCCAAAAAAGCTATTATTAGGGGGAAAAAAGGAATCTAATTCTATGAAGAAGTTAAGTTATAAAGATTTGGTCCCTTTTAAAGTACTGTTGAAAAAGTTTAACATGGTACTTAGAAGAACTGTAGAACTTATTCTAAAAATTAGGTTAACACTGCAGTCCAGCATATATTCAACATCTTTAATTACTTTTTGCTCAATGGATTTATTCTTTTTCCAATTACAGCAGATGGATCAGGTACAGTTCTAGCATTAATTTCCCTATGGTTGTAACTTGCTTCATCTGCAGTAGAGATGAGGAACCACCAAATTCATATTCCAAGAAGAGAAGAGATCTTTAATGATGGCCAGAACCAGAGGACTCTGAAACAAAGACACAATTTAGAGTGTTGGAACAGTAGAGCAAATCAATTCAGGAATGTAGTGCAGGTCCTAGAATTGACAACTGTACTTACATCTGAGCACAAGAATTGGCTATTCAAATACGGCAATAACCTCAGAATGTATATGGAAGTAAACTTAGCAAATATTAAAAATCCTCTTTTGCAAGTTTTAAAGCACTATTACAGTCCAACACCCATTCTTCCTTGGTTTTGTTATGGTTCTTCCATAAGTGAGGTTTATTTACACTATTATTCTAAGCTTACTAGGCAGTATTTTCTCTACTTGCACGTTTCAAAATGCAAATAATGTTTGCATGTACAAATTCAACTGGGAGCAAATGGGTTCTCTCTCATGGTCCAAAAAGTGAACTGAGATACAGCAGTTCATAAAAAAGTAAATTCCAGTGTGACGTCAGAAGAAACTGTCCATAAATACCTAAACACTACTTTATAAAGATACAAAACACAAAAACAAATCCAAAACACAAGTTTATACTTTCTAGTTTCTTGACAGCTAAAATAGCAGGTACTCTTGAAAGTATGCTGATTTAAATAATTCCATTAAATGGTTGTTACTATTATTTAAAAAAATTCCTCACCCACACAGTCAAGATATAAAACTTCCATTCTACTCCTAGAACCTACACAAAAGACAATTTATGTGCAGATCCACAGATGTTTCTAGCTTACAAAATCATCAATACAACCAAAATTACTCATTTTGAAGTAGTCTTTAAACATTTGCTAAATCTGTAACTTAAGGCCCAAACTTATGTAATGTAAAATATTCTGAGCTAATTTTTACTGCACTCATTTAAAAATTACACCAAGGTATTAGATATCTAATACTTACTATTTCCTGCTGATTTTTTGCCTGAAAAAAAAAGCAAAAAAAAAAAGCTGAACAATGACAGTTAAAACTATTTTTCCTGTTTACTTTTTATAGATAAATTTTAATTAGTTTTTTATTATTACTAGCTTAAACAAAAATTGTAAGTGTACAACATATACTTTCCATGGTACATCTCTGTAAACATTATACTGATTTTCAAAAGTTGTTTGTTTTTAATTAACCAAGACTCCATGCATTTAGAAATTATAAGCATCAAGACTACTACTACAATTCAAAAGAAATATCTACAGAATGCTACTATTTTACGTAATATATGGATATATATACACACAATATATGGATGTAAACTGAAGTGAAATGTTTGCTTTAAAATTTTCTTTTGTATTTTACATTCCCATTGTAATTGTTCACCTAAAATACTGATTTATGGTGATCAAAAATAAAATTCTTTGTAATGAAAATAGGTGTAAGAGAGTGTACAATCTCCATCTTTGGAAATACTCACTTAAACTATGAATAAGGTGATAAACAACCTGATGTAACTTTGACCTAACTGCTTTAAGCACTGGTTTGGACCAGGTGAGCTCAAGAGGTCCCCTCCAATCTAATTTATCCTAATTTATTCCATTATTTGCAAAATTGTTCCCCAAGTGCAGAAAGGGCTACAGCTATAAAAACTATTTTTACTTCCAAATAAAGCTTAGCATACAAGTTGCCATTTATCCAGTTTTTTTGGCCCTCAAAACCTGACACCAGGACATTTGTCTAAGTCATGAATTAAAGTAGCATGACACAAACACAAATTTGGAATAGTCTGTCCATTTTGAACTCTCCATGAAATAAAAGGTTAAAGCAAAAGTTAAATTTTTCCTTCCTCTCTACCTCAACTACTCATATTTACTAAATAGTCATTAATACTCATTAAGCTCAACTACTTATATCTACTTAAGCTTGTAAGTGCAGTGTATCAGTTTTGGAATGCTACACATTATTTGGACAAAGCTACAGAAATGCTGAGGTAATATCACTCAGCTGTTCCCACAGCAAGGGGTTCCTTCCTCTGTAAACTTTGTCTACAACTTAAAACACTTCATTGTTCATGACAGTCAGTAAAGGGTTTGACTTGGGATTTTTTTAACATAGCCTAAATTGACAAACAGGACCTTTAAGACACCATAAACTGTTGCACCCTTCTGCTTTAAGGGACCTGGCCCATTCAAATTCAGTATTTTTATATTAGATATTCTGTTTCTTTCTCTGAGAAAGTCATCCAGTGTCACCAAGTAACACACATTCTCATGTTCAGTGATGTAGATCACATTTTGAGGTGCCATCATCCTAAAATACACTTTCACAAGTTCATGTGAAAAAACCTTTTAAAAACTATTTATTTTCAAAATCTTGAGCAAGTAAGTTAGATCTGCATTTTAAAAATCAATTCCTACATTACCTGATCTTCATAATGTAGGCACAATTACACTGATATTTGAGTATTTTTGATAGTGGAACCTTCTACAATGAGCATTTAAAACATCTAAATTTTTATAGCAAAGACCTGGCCCTAAGTAAGAGTGTTAATTTCTTATTTGCTGGGTATCTTCAACGACTGATTTTTGTTAGGGGTATTCTCGTCTATAAACCTGATCTATAAGGTAACAGCTAATGAAGACTATAATGTGTAACTTACCCCCATATGAAATCTTGTAGTAGGCATAACTTGTTAATGCTATACCAACCCATATTTCTTGATAAACAGTGGAGAAGTAGAATTTCATGGGTCTCCATGACTTTGGAATCATGGCCTGCACCATCTGAAAATTATAAGAAGTTTTGTCATGTAAAGTTTTGCAGCTGTATTCTTACCTGCTGGATTTTTAACATACATACACTCCTGATACGTATCAGCAGCAGTTTACAGGTTAAAAAAAAAATCCCCAAGCATGCCAAAGTACTTATTCCAAGGCAAAGATATGAAAATTCAGAGTTAAAGTTACAATTTATGGGCTAACACAAAAAAACAATATTAAAATTACAGCTGATTAAGGGGTTCAAAGATGAGTCAACAGAACATTTACAGAGCAGCAATAGCTAGACTTCTCTCTGCCTATCAGTGACAGCTTTTTCTTAATGTTTCTAGATTTCCTCAGGAGGAAGTCTCATTCCAGGTAAGCCAGAGAGGCTCCTTCCTTGCACTACCAATTTATCTTCCCTCCCTTGCAGCTGTCTCTCCCAGCATGGTAATTTCTACTCAAAATAGAAAAATAAATGATGTTAAGCTAATGAATTTATGCTTTATCATGACTATTTGACTTTCAAAATACACCCCAAGAGCAAGAAACCTGTCAGTGTTGGTGGTTTTTTTTCCTTTCCATGTAGCTTTGTTAGACAAAGAGAAAAATTACAGGTTTTAAAATAAAGCTTATCCTAATTCCCATAAATGTTAGTTCACATTTGCACCACACTGCACTGAGATGCCCCATGTTCTACTGTCTTATGCACAGCACTTCACCCAACAGTCACTGTTTATGCTTATTACAACCCAATAAAGTGAGCTATGCACACATATAGACAGTGTACAGTAAACCAGAGACCGAGGAAAGAAAAGCAGAGTTAAACTTCTCTGAGGTAATGCTCCCTTGCTTGTCTGCTGTTACTAAATGTAAAGCATCGTTTGGCAAGCCTCAAAGAGAAGAGGAACAAGGGCAGCCAGTGTCAAAACAACTGGAAAAGTGTAGGTTCTTCTTAAAGAATGAACGCAACTTTGAAGCAATTAATGTGTAATTACGGACAAACCCACATTTATCTCTGTTTATGGACAGTCATTTCAATCATTTATTATTGTGGCAAAAATTCCTGAAACACCTTTGTGCTTTCACCAACACTATTAAGGACACTGCTCACCTGAATTTCCACTGTTTGTAGTTTCAAATGAACAGTAGACTACAAACAGTCACTCTGCTATAGCAGAATATCAAGACATACTAACAAACAAGGACATTGAACAGAACAGGAAAGCAAGATTTCCCCACCGCTGCAAAACACAGGGAATAAACAGTGCTGTTTCCACTTAACACCGTGCTAAAGCCCAGCAGAGACTTCTCCCCAAAGCCTGCACTGGCGCGACGTCGTTCTGTTTTTTTTTTTTTCCTGAAATCTACCCGGAACAAGGCTGTATTTGCTGCCTCCTTGACCTCCCCGCCACAAGCCCCCCGCAGCCCGGGGCACCTGCGGCCCGCCCGAGGCCCGACCCGCTGCACGGGGTCGGGCGAGTAACGGCCAAGTTCCAGCGCCACGGGCCGCATTCCTTTTCTCCCTTCTTCCCTTCACACCTGAACCAGCGCTGCCCCCACCCGAGACACACCCGAGCGGTGCCCGCCAGGACCCGGCCGGGGCTCGCCGGGCCCGGACCCACCGTGCCAGGGGAGCGGCGAAGGTCACACTCGGGAAAAGGGACGGGTCCGCTGCCGCCGCGCGGTGCGCCGGGAACGGACGCGTGGCGAGCGGGGCCAGCAGCGCCCCCTATGGCCGCGGAGGACCAGAGCATCTCCGCGCCGCGGCGGTGCCGGCCCCGCTTCCTTCAGAATCGCGGAATAGGTCCGGCGGGAAGGGACCGCAGTGAGGCACCTGGTCCAACCTGCCTGCTCAGGCAGGGTCATCCCAGAGCACATGGCACAGGATTGTGTCCAGACAGTTCTTGAATATCTCGAGTGAGGGAGGCTCCACACCTTCTCTGGGCAACCAGTTCCAGTGCATGGTCACTGCACAGTGAAGTTCTTCCTCATGTTCAGGTGGAACTTCCTGGGCATCAGTTTCTACCAGTTGCCTCTTGTTCTATTGCTTGGCACCACCGAGAAGAGCCTGGCTCCATCCTCTTGTCACCCTCCCTTCAGACACCTATATATACTGATGAGGTCCCCTCTCAGTAGTCTCTTCTCGAGGCTGGACAGGCCCAGCTCCCTCAGCCTTTTCTCATAAGAGAGATGCTCCAGTCCCCCAGTCATTCTCTGTTTTCCTCCACTGGACTTGCTCCAGGAGCTCCACGTCCCTCTAGGACTGAGGAGCACAGAACTGGACACAAAACTCCACATTCACCTCTCCAAGCCTGAGCAGAGGGGCAGGATCACCTCCCTCGACCTGCTAGCAGTGCTCTTCTAATGCAGATCTTCACCTCAGTCCTGCTTCCCAAGAACAAGCACAGCAGGACAATGCTGGGAGGGCCTCTGACAGTCTATGCAGTGTATCCCTTAGGGAAGAGCTTGTCCCGGAGGAGTGGGAGGCACCCGCTGGGCCGTATTTAGGAGATCTGCGGCACCCATATGCCTGGCAGGCTATTTCCTCCAGGTGCCGGGAAGGACTGGGTGACTGGAATTCCAGAGCTGTGCTCGGGCATTGTTCTGTGGGGTGAGGGGGGGAATGACCGCCCAGGCCTCCCGTGGCTCTGAAAGGAAAGCAGAGCTCCGATCGTTTTTGTGTGTGTTAAAATGCTTTAGTGGGATCATAGACTGCATTTACTTTCCTACTGAGGGATTTGCATAATCTGCAGGTGTATACATTTGCTACATATGAGCTTTGTCACACAGGGCAAGACTTCTTGGATTTTACCTGGGGTTTTTTTGGATTTAATATAGGAATAACTTATAACTTATGTCGATGAAATACTATGTGTATCTCACCTATTTCATTTAGAACTTTCAAAACCGCTTGAAATTTTAGTGAGGAAAATCCTCTTCTTTAATTTACGATTTTGAGGCTGATACATTAAGCAGCCAGGGGCTCTAGTATCCTTATCTCTCTACATATACCCTAGATTTGTATTTACCTGACAGTAACAGTTCTAAAGCAGCCCAATATCTGCACTGGATCAGGTACTCAGTGTAGAGAAAATAAATCCTATTAGACAAAGTAAGGGGCTACCCTGTGTTTGTGTTGGTTTTCGTTATTTATTTGATTTAACAAATTACACACAGATGTTTGCAGTTATTTCAGACGAGGGGATGACCAGATGAAAGGGAAATTCAAGTGACACACGTTTATTTTAGCTCCTATTCTTCTTTTGAAATTTATCCAATAGGGATGACAGGCTTTAGTGTTCGACCGTCCAGTATACTTCTGGTCTGCGTCTGTATGTCCTGCCTTTCTAAGCAAGCCTTTAAAAAGTTTTGGGGGTCGGTTTAGAGGAATTCAGCCCGCAGCCACAGGTGAATTGGCTGGGAAGGGAGGGCAGATCCCAGCCGGGAGCGCTCCCGCCGGGGGCGGGGTCGGGCGGAGGGCGGGAAGGCGCGCACGTGCCGGGAAGGGCGCTGGCGCGGGACCGCGTGCTGGGAGCCGCCATCCGCCGCTATCCGCCGCCATCCGCCGCCATGCTGCGGAAACTCACCGAGAAGCAGAGCCGAGACTGGTTCACCATCGGCGGGGCCGTCAGCGCCGTCGAGCTCCTGGACCAGGAGGCGCGGCTCGGCCGCCCTGGCGCTTCCCCCCGCCACCCCGCACGGGAACCACTGACGGCTGCGGGGTGAGTGCGGGGCGCTCTGCTCTTGATGGCCTCCCTCTCTCAGCTGTGTGCCCGTGGCTTCGGTGTGCCGGGCATTCTCCAGAGTCAGGGCAGCCTCCTCTGGTTCCCCTGCTCTGCGTGGGCCCAGCATGTGCAGTTGTTGGATTCCAGCCTAACACCCCCGGTGGCGTTTGTGGTTGATGTATTTTTGTGCGTTTAATGCTTAATGCTATCCTCTGATTTGCTGTTTAGCTCTGTTGTCTCCATCATCATTAGGTGTGTTGCGTGTAGGGTTTGCTTTCTCTGAAGTGCATTAGCACTGGCGTGCAGCTGTAGCTAGTCCTGTTGAAAAACTGTATTAGACTCAAGTTTATTCTGATTCAGGTGCATTAACTTAAAATTTTATCAGTGGCAAGTGACAAATGAGATTCCCGAGTTCGTTGCTCTGGTGACCTAACTGAAGCATTTAAGTTACCAGAGTAAAGCAAGGCAGAGGTATATTGATATGTTGCTCCTTATGCATTACTCTCAGATGGCAGAGTTTACAGGCAACGAGAAGTGTATGTGTTTGCATAGCAGCCACGTACATTTGGTTTTTATTGGAGTCCGGATATTGAAATCCAAAAATTACTTTCCCCTCCTGAACGCTGCCTGGACTGTGGCAGTGCATACTAATCTTGGTATTTAGGCCAGGTGTGGTAGTGTATCTGTGGTTGCCATAGAAAAGTGTTTTGTATGCACTTCCACATAGTAAAGTATTTTTTTGAAATGAGCTGGGTATACGCTCTAGAGTGAGTATTTTGGGTTTTATTTTTCCCTGTGTGATGCACAGCAGTAGAGGTTGCAGTATTTCAGGAACTCTCTTAAAAGGTGTACATAGGCATCTGAGAAAATGAACTTTTTGCATAACATCTTGCTATCAGGCAATCTGATATTTCAGCAGAGACTGTTTAGGCTATTGGTGTTAAAGTTACTTCTGTGAATGTGATTCCTCAACTCGGTATGCAAAAGGTGTTTGTGATTTCTCAGTCTTCATTTAGGTGACATTAGCATTTCTGTAGTACTTACGAAGTGTTTGACAAGAGATTCTTGGACCCAGCTGAGCACTAAGCCACAAAACCTATTTTGTACATTTCCTGTACACAGGAGAAATGAGCAAGATTCATCAAGCCTTGTGTGCCTAGGCAGAGGCAAATCTTTATTGGTTGGACAGATAACTCTTCCCACTCACGAGTATTAGCAGATAACCTAATTGTAAGTTTGGCAGTTGTGTTAGTAGGGAAAAATTATTTTTACAGGTTTGGGTTTTTAATTTTTTTTCCCCCACGTCCAAGGGGGACAGAGGTGATAGGCATCCTAAGTGACCTTGTGTAAGTGTGGACAGAATTTCTTACCGATAGCTATAAAATCTTTGAGCATAGGTGATGGGTGTATGTGTGTGCTGCCACAGAATGCAAGGAATCTCTATGAGAAGCTGTGTTTGCTTAGGTGTGTTTTGTTTCCATGCATATTTCTGTTTCACAGCTCTCTGTAATACAGGGAATGTGCTTACATTTAGAGTGTTTTTGCAAAACTTGAAGTCTCTGTAGGAGGTTTAGGTTCAAGTGGTTAGAAGGAAAGGAAATGCTTGTATTTTATTCACTGACTTCTTAAGAGTTAGAAGAGCTGAAAACAAAGTAATTTCTCCTTGTTTGTTGAGGCTGCTTGTAGCATAATTGTCTATTTCCTTCAGAATTCTTTATTTGTTTCTTGGGAAAGTCAAAACCAAAGTTATTCTGACTTTTTAAATACTTACTCGTATTTATTTGAAATTAGATTTACATTTACTGATGGAGACTTGTCTGCCTATCACTGTTGTCTGAATTTATATGTAAGAATGCATGGGTTTAATGCCAAATTGGTAATAACAGGTGTGTTATTGTACACAAGTGTGTGTATTAAGTAATATTTTACAAAAATGTTACTGAGATTGTTTAGTGGGATCTAAAAGCCTCATGTCTCCCTTAAAAAGAGATGTGGAATGTGTTCTCTTCCTTTACCAGTGATGCCTCATTTTCCAAGGCTTTTAAGATTATTTTGCTTCCTGAACTACCTCTAGAATAGCAGTGTTAATAATTGAGGTTGTTATGTAAAGGTAATAGAAATAGAAACCACAGAAATTGTGGCTGGAAGTTTGATCGTTAAATAGCTCATTGATTAACTTTTTAATTCCTTTGATTATGTGTGACTGAAAGAGAAGAAATTTAGATCCTTAAATCATTCCTTGTTATCAACACAATTGTGTTCACATTAAGACAGTTAAAGGCTTAAGTGTGGGAAAGGTGGTTATTCTCTCTTTTATTTCCTGCATTTCATAGGTGTACATTCTCCAAGTTAGCACCTTTTTGAAGCTAACTTATTTGGCTGGAAACACTGCATGCTGTTTGCTTTGCTTGACACTTGTGCAGGTGGGAGACACTGCTGTCCTTTGGAATTACTACCACTCACCGTTCTGTTACCAGAGTGGTTTGTGTTGGCTGCCTGCCTATTTCAGAAATACCTGCTGGCTCAGTGTACGGGACAATGTAGTTTCAGAACACCTCATGCAAATTGTGTAGGGCATAAGTAAAAAATACTTAAAGAAGCAGTTGTAGAGTTCTTGGACAGTGATCTCCCCCAGGGTAGTGGTGACTGGCCAGCAGTCTTACTCCTGTCTCATGTAGCTGATAGGGTAAGCATTAATCCTAGAAAATGGCTTGTCTCAGCTGGTGAGCTGAGGAACAGATTTTCTTGGCAGCATATTGCAGTAAACCTAAGAGATTTCTTTAAAATATGTTTAACATTTTTAGTTTGGCTTCTTGCTCTTACACCGTTGCTTCTTCTATGCTTTTCTGTGCTTTTTAACTAGAGTATATAACAATTTGGTCAGGAGGAAGTGCTTGTGCTCCACAAAATTACCCCCCACATTTCAGTATTTGAAGAAATGGACAAAGTGAGGCCTTAGAGGATAGCATTTTCTCAGCTGGTGGATAATTTTTTTTCTCTACCTTGTGCAGTTTTCCTTTGCTTTCTCCTCCTCCTTTCCCCCCAAGTGTGGACACTAGAACTGGATGCAGTAGCCTCATTAAAACATCCATATAAAAGTAGATGAACCTTTTTGTGTATTTGCTTGGCATTGTATAGGGATTTAACATTGAATTAGCTATGATGCCTGCCTTTATTTTTAAACTATTATGCAGCAACTGCCTTTTACAATATGGTGTAGTGGATAGTCCTTGTTTCTGGACTTAGAAAACTGCATTTGCTCATGTTAAAGTGAAATTGAAGTTTATGAAGAATAAATGAGTTGTATCTGGGGTTATCTTGTGGAGTTGTTTTTGTTTGTTTTCTGTACCCATTTTTGGTGATCATTAAGGTAAGTGGATCTTCCATGGTACTGGCCTTCCATTTTCCATGAACTAAAATTTGTAAGCCTCGTTTTTAGAGGTTTTTTTAACCTATTTTCCAATAGAAAGCTGTGAGGATACCATTTTAAGAAATAAATTTAAGTGAATTGCCATTGCAGGAATCTTGCATATTTGACCTCTTAAAAGCTATCTGAAGCCAGCATTATGGATGTTAATTCTTAGAGTAATACTAATTCTGCCAATGCCTTTTAAATACTGGGTACCTGTTAACCTCCTTCATGTAGAAAAGGTACTTGACATTTAATACTTGGGAGAGTTTCATCACTGAGGAAAAATCTTTGAATCCATTGCTGCCCTCATGCAGGGATTAGATTAGAATTTCAGGGGGATAATCTCCAGATCCTGGTGGTGCATCAGTAGGGCAAAGTTTAGAACAGGGGTTTTGTTAATTAATCCACAAACTGACAACTGACAAGAAGAGGGCCAAAAGTTCGTAGCAGCTCTGAGTGCAGATTCAACGAGTTTGCACATGCTTTTGAAGCTTTGTGTATTTAGTTTATGGGAAGTGGGGGGACTAGTTACTTTTGGCATTGAGCTGCAGATTTTTTTTTTTTTTAAACCTGTTGGAAGTATTTTGCTCTAGTCCTCCAGTGCTTTGTCCTTCAGGTGAATGTAGGAGTTCTCATTGTTTTATCTTCTGTGTATATGATGTTTTACTTTCCTACATGAAATGTTCTCTGTATCATAAGCTTTTCAAAGGTTTTCTTAAACAGTGTTTTTAAAAAGATTTAAAGGTGTCTAGTAAAAGATTGTGCCGTTTGTTATCCACTTCATGTTGCATTATTAGTAAATTCTTTCTGGAGTGGGAGATACAGCTGTGGAGCATAAGATGCCCTGAAGTTGTGTTACTAGCTCGATGAAATCTGAATGTCTTCTTCAGTATGTCTGAAGAAAATACCAGAAGAAGCAGTTTTGTTTATGAAATAGTGTAGTCTGTGCATTGGGCCATGTGAGTCTTGCCCATTTTTTTCTGATCAGGCAGACATTAAAAGGAAACACGGAGAAGAAGAGGTTATGTAAGACGTAAAAACGTGTTACATGCAGTGATGGGAGCACAATTGGAAATGTAGCCAACTGAGTTCTGGCATATGTTTTCTTTGATTTTCTGCTCTAATTGCCTGCTGTGACTGTGACTGCTACGTATGTGATTAATCTTGTAAAACTTTGTGTACCCCCAGTGATAGATAATAGCAGCTGAAAAACATTAAATTTTGTTATGTGTAAATTGAGAATGAACACCTTGTGTGTTGGAAATGATCTGTTGACTCCTTGGATAGTCTAGAGAAGTACCATCTGATTTGATCAAAATGTTGAAAGTTTAATGCAGAATTTGGATTTCAGAACAGCTTTCAATAAAGTCAAATGAAAAATGGCTATTTGAAATTAAATAATTCAATAATTTTTTCAAGAATAGAGAGATAGTTGTTAAATGCTGTTAAGTATCTAGTAGTTTTGTTCAGTTGTCCACCTTGATATACTTGCATGTGCAAAGTATAGTTTAGAAAAAAAATATAGAAATAGTACCTGCAGCATGTTATATGTTCCATCTGTGTTTTCATGCAACTTATTCTTGACGTTAAGAAATAATTACTCAGCTCCAAAAAGTATTTACCAGTTTATTTGATACAACTGATAATTATATTAAACCATTTCTTTTACACAGTATAAAGTTCCCATAGAGCCTAAAAGCTATGTGACAAACACAGAAGTTTTTGTCTAACACTGTGGATTGATGCTGTTTCAAAATATGGAAAGCAATCTTTTTTTGTTGTTTAAATACTTCTAGCTCTATGTGGCTAAAAATTAAGATGCTTCAGAGTTTTTTTCAGAAACATCTACATTTTTGATTAAAAGATGGCTTCAAACACAACAGCTCTAAGAAGCTATAACGATAAAAGGTGAGTTGATACTTAAAGTTACTGCATACTAGCTATTACAAAGGATTTTAATATCTGAACTTGGAATAAAAAGGGGAGCATGTCACATTTCTTACTCTTATGTGTCTGGATGGCAATTACAAGAAAGGAATGCGGGTGGCTACATAACTTTTTGAAAGTAACACAAACCAACTTAACTTGATGGGTAGTAATAGGGTAGATTCCAGATTCTGTGAGAGAAGGTGGGAAACATGCTTTGTGTATTTTTGTCGACATAACTTGAAACCGTGGGGATTTCATCTTTGTCCGACTTGTTGGAGCTGTTGCCATGCGGACTGAAATGTTCAGAGCAATTTGTATTCCATGCATCTACCAGCTGCTCTGCTTGGTTTTCTCTCTCAATGGTGGTAAGAAAATCTTTTAAAACCTGCTTGAATATGTAGACTATTTCCCAGGGTAAAACATCATTTTCTGCCAAAACTTCACGAAATCTAGAAACAAACAAAAATTGAAATCTAATCATTGGCACTGAAAACTTTTCTTCTCTGCTCATTTGGGGGTGGGGGAGGAGGAAGTGACTGCATTCTGGTGTCATTTTTTCCTTGCTGCCACATTTCCCCACTCACCTCCCCCAGAAGATTGTAAGAGGAAAAGAGCTCTTGACAATGCACTGGCTGTGCTCCAGCTATTGTGGATTGAAAATGGTTGTGATTGGGTAGGCTTTTTTTTTTTTTTTTTTTTTTTTTGGGTCCATCTGGGTAACTTGATTTAAACTGACTTTGCCTTTAGGTATATTCTGGGCTTTAAAAGGTAAATGGACTTATTCTGTCGTTTCTGAGTTCCCAGAAAATGAACCTAAAATGCAGGGATAGGAGAATTTTTTTTTATAAAATGTGTGGAGGGATTTTTTTTTTAAAATTTATTAATTTACAGTGATTTTCTAGTTTTTAGGAGCTTTCTGGTATTGTGGGCAGCAAGGCTGGATTTCTGCCTAGTAGTGCATTGCATTAGTCCTTTTATTTGATTTTTAGTTGCTGGGTTGCTATTTAATAAATAATAGGGATAAGAAACAGGAAAAACTGGAAGCATCGAAAGGTCATATGAGATTTCCTTTGTTTGGATTAGACCAGGAAAATCCTGATTTAAAACTTCCTTCAAGTGCAACATATTAAAGTGATGATGTAATTTCTAAAACACCTGTAAAAATGCGCTCCAGTTGCTGGTCATTGCTGCTTTTGAAGACCAGAGCCAAATACAAACTTTGATTAGGTAGAGAAACATCTTACTTGTGATAGAGAGTTCAGAGTCAGGGAAATACAGAACAATTACCTGCTGAGAACAGTTCCTGTTTGGCAAGGCTGGATTTGTGAGCACAGAACTTCGAGCTGCCGTTGCTCAGTAGCTGGAATTGTTGCTTGAGGGTTTTGGTTCTTGAGCCAGTTGTAATCCATGCCTGTTTTCTGGACTTTCTGTTCATTTTCAATCTCTTGCACTAGTCTTTCACGCTCTTTCAGGTGCCATTTCAACTCCCTCAATAGGGTTTTTGTAACTACTTCTGATCCAGGACATCTTGTGGGTTTGCAGGAATCAGTTTTTGACCATTTCATCCAGCCGAAAAGTGGCATTTTTAAGCTGTAAGGGGAGAGGAAAAAAATGAGTTTTGCTTGTGTGTGTCCAACTGATTTAGTTCTTTTTACCTGTAGACTTCCTTCTTAGGAACTGAATGTTTGAATGAAACTTTTTTATGATCGTAAAATAGTTTGCTGTACAAAATCACCAGGCCATAATGAAATACGACAAGCCTTACACACCTTATAATTTTTCCTGTCTCTTTTCTGAGTTAACATACTATGTGAAATTTACAGCATTTGAAAGTGTGTATCTATCGTCTTGGAAATATTTCATATTTTATCTTGAGAGCGTATATGATTAAAAAAAAACCCAAACAAAACCAAAAAACACCAGGGAAAAACCCCACAAACCCCATCAAACAAACTAACAAAAAATGCCCCCAAACCCCACAAAAAACCCAATCAAATAAGAGCACTCCCTCCCAACGAAACACAAAGCCCCAAACCTCCGAAATTTGAAGTTACACATACATTTAAAAATGAAATTAATTAATTGATAGTTAAGTACTGGAACTTTGCAAGATCTGGTTTTACAACGTAGGTATCAATTTTTATTTTAAATATTTTAATTAAATTATTGTTCACATAATCTGGAAACAGAAATCTGGTAGAATAGACTTTTAAATTGCAGTTTGTAAGAAATCATGCACACACAAGCATGCAAATTGGAATAAAATAACATAAATTACCTCTGCAATTGTCTGTCAACAGTGTTGTTTCAGGTGAGTTTGCTTGAAGGTCTCTTATTCTAGCATATCCCGTTTGCAGGTTGTTAGTACTGCTGGAAGAAAACAAGGGGTTTTTTTCTCTTTTTCCTTTTTTTTTTGTTTTTTTTTCATTTACTCAAACTGTGCTCAGAAAAAATTACTTTCTGTACTGAATATGGCAGTTTAAGTTTTTCTGCTTTTAAGGTTCTTTTTCATCCTCTGTACTGGAGAGAAGCAGTAATCCATTTAACCTAACATGGTCTCTTAAATACTTTCTACCAAGTCCATTAAGATCTCCTACCTTTGAATTGAATTCTGCCGATGGCAGCAGTTTGAAAAAAGATGGTAACAATTTCAAATGCTTGTTGCTAAATCCATCCAAATGTATTGTTGGCAGTGAGATGAATAATGATAGTCTGAAGCAGCTACAGACGTGCTTGTAGCTAAAGTTAAGGCTGTCGTATGATGTGATGCTTGGCTGTGCATAGCTGTAGGTCACAGTTTAGAGCTGTATTTTTATGCCCGTAGAGTGCTAAAAATAACTACGTTGCTTTTATCATCAAACTAAACTTTCAGGCCATTGAGATGCTGGAAGACTTATCTCCCATTAGAGGGGGATCAGGCTGTTCTGCTGTCATTTTTAAACAGCTAAGAATAGTTTTTCTCTAGTAAAGATCATCTAAAGCTTTTGTTAAGTGAGTGTTGACAGAAAAGATGTATTTGACAGTTGCTCAGGATTTTGTCGCTACATTAAATGCTTCTTCAGATGAATTTCATCAATCTCATGGTTCTATACTTTTTCATTACTGTGCATAGCTGTTAGCATTTTTAATTAACATTTCAAATGTGTTTAAAGAAGCCAGGCTGTAACACCTGCAGTGTGCCATGAAAGACACGTTAATCTAATTAAAGGAATAGAATGATAAGGAGATGCAAATTGAGGTCAAACTGATGTAAAAAGCCCAGAATTGTAAGTCTTACCATAGACATTGCTTCTCTCTGAACTGGCTGTCAGCTGCCTGCTCCCTCTTTCCTTGATGAATATTTTGAGCATATCCATTTTTAAGGTTCATTCTCGGGGATGGCACTGTGCACGCCAAAGGTCGCTGAAGGAGCCATTTTCCGTTCCAGTTATCCGGTCTCTTCCTATTAATCTAAACAGTAGCCATGGTTTAAGAAATGCTGCCTTTCTTCCCCTTGTTCTAATGACTGTCTTTGCTTCTCCTAAGTATTTTTCATTCTTACCTTTTTCCCCTCCGCTGGTGTGTTGAACTGTTGGGAGAACAAAGGTTCTCTAAATTTGTTCTAGATGTCATACAACATAAAGGATGACGTGTATGGCTGTTATTAAAGCTGATACTACTTATACATTGGAAAAATTCAAATGTCAGTATTAATCCTCTTCAACTGGAAGGTTTTCACATTGCATTGTATGTGGTACTATGAAAAAGGAAGGGAGCTAGGTTTATGATGACAGAACTGTCCTGACAGATTTTCAGATGAAATTAAAATGCTCCTTGCCACCTCCTTTACAGCACAGTTAACATGTCACCACTTTTTTCCACTGTATCAGTCTGCAAGTAAACTGCTGTACAGTGTAAAACCATTACAGCATCTTTGTAAATTAGAGATGCCTACTGGAAGGTGTGCAGAGTAATTAAATGAGAAACCTACAACTTAATCTTTGGTTACATCGTTGAAGATTCAAGGCAGGATCCTGAGGGTTGTGTTTATCTTTCAATTGATAGGAGAGCATTGAAGCTGAAAATTTGTATTGCTTCTACTTTTGTATGCAATTCAGGTGTGTATTCAGGAAAAGATGACTGCTCATGTGGGGCTGGCACTGGAAACTGGACCTCAAAAGTACAGCAGTAGTTTATGCAGTTTCTATCCATGGTTATCTCCTGGAAGCTTTTTTAAGAGTTAAAATTCTACCCAGCTGTCCCTAAATGTATTTGTGGATCTGCAGTGCTGTGTCAGGGTGGAAGTTTTGCCTTGACTTAGGCTGATAGTGGGTCTGTTCCCTGAAGGCACTGTGGAGTTCGTCTTTATTAGTAACTTAGTTAATAATGTCTTAGTGCCCAGCTCTGAGCGTCCTCAGTCAGAATAACAAGTGTTCCCTGGTGCATATGCAGAACAGCTCCTGTAGTCATGTGCTGGGTTTATTCTGTTATTTTCTTTTACCCTGAATATAAATTACACTCAGTTCCGTTTACTCCTTGATTTTCCAAGGTATATTTAGGGAGTCTGTTATTAATTCTTAATTTGTCTGAGGTGAAAGGATTGTCAGTGTGGTGTTAGTACCTGTCATGTTAAAAGAATTCCTCCAAAGGTGGTGTTTGCACCCATGGTGATGGGTGTGTTCTGGGTATGGTTTGTACTGAAGAGCTGCAACCAAACCCAGCATTGCTGGGAGAACCCTCATTTTTAAAGTGATTTTGTTCTGCCATGTGGGTGGCTTGGTGTGCAGGGATGTTTCATGGGAGTGCAGGTATGGTTCATGGCTCTATTAACCTGAAAATATCTGGTACTCAAAATCTCATCTGTTCAAGTAATTCCTCTTTTGTCTTTTCCTGTTTGATATCACAGATGTAAGGGGGAACTTGACAATTAAGATGTAACTTAGAAATACTGGTTGCTTTTAATTTTTTTAAAGTTAAAATTTCTGTCAAGTTTTATGTTGAAGGCATAGCACAGCTACAGAGTAAAGGTATTTATGTACACTTAGGACGTGAGTACAACAGACAACATACAGATTTAAATAGTTGAAACTTACCACAGGGATATAGAGAATGCATGTTTTGGGGGTGCTGAATATGCCTGAATTTTGACTTCTTTGGTGCAAAAGCAAAGCATAACTCCAAAGGAGTGCGTTAAGAATGACAGTGGGGTGGTTTTGTGAATATTTGCAGGACATTAGCCTTGGAAATGAGTGAATTCTTACTTGAAAATCATCGTGACTATCTATACCATCTACGTTGAGAAGATGTGGCTGTTTCTTGGCTAGAAAGAAATGACACAAGATGTTTATTTTACCCTGTCTGCTGCTTTTTTAAATACCTTGAAGGCTTTTTCTAAAAAAAAACCCCAAAAACCCACAAAGTAAAATAATGCTTTTAACAGAGGAAACTTAAATATTTACATGATGTGTGATTAAATAAGTTGTACATTCTGAATATGACCTTTCAACACTACAGTAATGAGTAACTTACTGTAATAATGCAGAAGGCATATTCCTGAAACAGGCTTATCATGCTTGCAAATCTGCTACTCACAAAGAATAAATGTTCTCTAGGGATCAGCTGTTTTTCCAAGTGTAGTGTTTTCTTATGAACAACTATCGCTCCAATTGTATTCTGGGAGAAAAAAGCTGCAAATTAAAGTCAGCTCTGAGTATAGCAAGAAGACTAGTCATAAGACATGTGCCTCAACGTCACATACACAAAGTTCCTAAACTGACAACCAGGTCCTGTTATAAAAAAGGCAGTCTAGTTAAACCTGGGGCTGCTGCTGTGCCTGTCTTTGAGGTCTAGGAATTCAGTACTTACTTGTGCTGACGTGGCTGTTGGAAGACACACTTTTTTTTTTTTTTTTTTTTTTTTTTTTTTTTTTTTTTTTTTGACAAAGCCAGTTTGAGAAGTTGGTGCTGAACAGCAGTTTGTTCAAAACCAGCTCCATTTAACCAAATATTATACTGAGGTGAGCATCCAGGCATGATAAATGGTGAGAATAGTTGGAGGAGAAGCTTCTTACTCTTTTCTTTGGAAAATTTTATGGCATCTGTACCGTCTGAGATGTTATTGGCTCTTCTAGTTGAAAGGGACAAGAAGTACAGCTCTCTTTATGAATGAGGCATGTGTCACAGACTGCGTGACACTGAGAAATTATTATCCTAATTCTTACTTGACCAAAAGTGCTGATAGCAGGTCATAATCATTGCTGCCTAGCTAACATTTCAACACCCTGGTGTAGTGTTACGTGTTCCATAATTCTTTCTTACTATCTTTTGCTAATAATCATATACTGTGTTTTGCTGCCATAGATTTTGTCTGAAGGGCTGGTGATTCTTGTGGGTTAAGCTCCGTAGACACCTCAGCACCACAGAGCCCCTCACTTACACTTTGCTCCCCCTCAGTGGAATAGGGGATGAGGAATGGAACAGAGAAAGAAAAAGAAAAACTTGGGTTCAATATAAAAGCTGTTTTAAGAAGTGGAACAAGAGAGAAAAACAAAAAAAGTGATGCAGAGGCAGCCACACATCACCTCTCATGGGCAGACCAGTGTCCAGCCAAGTTATGAACAATAGATGGCAAACTGAACTGAAACCCCACTCTTTTCCCTTTTTGTTGGTGAGCATGACACTACATGCATCTTTCTGGTTTGTTTGTGTTGCCTTCCTGGTTATGCCCCCTCCCAAACCCTTGTGCACCCTCCAGCCTATTTATGGGGCAGGGGAAGGTACAGTGTAAGAAACAGCGAGGTCCTTGATGCTGTGCAAATGCTGTTCAGCAGTAACTAAGACATTTGTTTTCAGAAGTGCTGATTTAGTCACAATTTTAAAACACAGCATCATGAAAGTGCTATGAAGAAAATAACCCTATCCCAGCCAGCTCCAGAACAGTTACAAAGAAAGGTTACCAATGCTCCCGTCATCTGAGCAGAGAGAGATTTCATAATATAATTTATCCATAGCTAGCAGGTTGGATGGTTTCCTTCCATTTATAAGTGCAGCACCACTCTTTGGGTTTAATCAACTTTGTAGCGTATTTTCTTTTGATTTGACAGAACGATTTGCTCAGGCTGTTTTGGGCTGCAGACAGATGGTGAGTCTACTTCCTCTGATCACTTCAGACAGCATTTGACTACTGCTTTTGGTTTTTTAACAGTTATGAGCATAATTTGCCATAAGTCTACACAAGAGGCCTCCTGGTAAGACTCCACATTTGGTCCTTTGCTGTGACAGTGAAGAACAGAATAATTTTCTTTTAGCAGTGTTAACTGACAGAAGTTTGAGTAAGCTATCATTGCACTTCTGGTGCTGAGATGAATAAAACCAGGACATGTTTGAAGCTGATTTCTTCCAGTTGGACTGTGTAACGTTAATGTCTCTGGTGCTGATGACACTTCACTAATAGGCAGGGGAGTTTTAGGCATCAGTTTGAAATTGAGGCTATCCTGCTTTTAATACTAATCTTCAGGAGCATTCTTCTAAATTCAGAGCAGTCTCTTACTTGCATTTTATTTTTCTCAGAGATTTATTTAATCTGGATTTTACCAAGTTGGTGACCAAATGCAGAAAGAGAAGTCCATCAGCAGCTCATCTAGAAGAGTCCAGTTCTTTGAAGCCCAGCAATTCATCCTACTGACAGAATCCGGGAGCAGAAGACAGTTAATTTGAGGATTTGGGCTGTTTCATCCTGGCCTTTGTGCTTGTTATGTTTCTTGGATTTTAACTGTGAATAAGGTGCAGAGTTACTGGTTTGATATATGTGAAGTATTTTTGAGTTGTTGAGTTTCCATAGTCTATCCAATTCCAAACATTTGCATTTGAGTTTTTCAGGATTCCACAGTTGTTTTAGTGCTCTTGCCCCCCCCACTCCCCAGCCTACTTAAGGTTTTAAAACAGGCAATCTGAATTAACACCTGTGAGTAAGAGCAGTGCAAGCCTTTTAAAATGCTTATATATGAAGACTTTGTCACTAAATCTAGCAAATTACATTTTAGAACAGCTCTCTTACTGGGAAAAACCTCTGCACCTTACTGATTCATAGATTCTTGAAATAATATATAGTGACTTTGTGAAATCTGTATTTTAGTTTTTAATAGGTTACATTTATTCTGAATTCTATTAATTCAGTCCGTTTTTGTGGCTGAAACATGGCTTTTGAATGACAGTACGTGATTTCATTGAAGTTAGTGTATTTCTGCAGGTAGGACTGATCTTTTGTATAGAAAACCAACTTCCAATTAAAAGGAAAGTAATTTTTAATATGTCCTTCAGTAAACCCAGTGGAAGGTTATTTGCTGTCATGGCAAATGTTCAGTTATGTAAAGTGTCACATTACTTTAGTTTCAGAAGAGAAGCTTTGAAACAGTCTACTGTATATATCTTACTAAAATTGTACGGCAAAATACTGCTCTGTATGTTACAAGGTTAAGTGTTTTTTTCAAGTGATTTCCCCCCTCCCCAAAGATCTGTAAATAGGTAGGCAGTTCGTGTGCGTGACAGAAGCCATGACTTGAGGCAGTCGTTCTCTTGTCATCTGTGAAATGGATGACACTAGTTTTATGTTCAACTCCTAGTCCCATGTGCATATGATTTTTGTGTTAAATGAGGCAGAACATAAATGAGTAGAAAGTTCATGTATAAGACTTTTTAAAAACGCAATCCCAGAAGACTTTGATGTTTCAGTTTTGTCTCTAAGATGGACATATTCTAGTAGTTATATGGCCTTGAATAGGAGCTTCTACCCTGAAATTAGGTGGTTAATAGAAATTTTTTTGAAATTGGATAAGCAAGCATCTTAATCCTTGGAATTTCATTGCATGCTTGGATATTTTTTTCATACAGTCAGGTGTGCTGCGTAAGCAATGTTTATTTTTTTTCAGGGAATAAGATTACATATCTCTGTTAGTTTAATAAAGCTTTTTTTAAGCATTTCTTCCAGAAGCATTAACTGTGTTCAGTGTAGGCATTGGC
This sequence comes from Corvus kubaryi, assembly GCF_017639235.1. Classification (NCBI taxonomy): domain Eukaryota; kingdom Metazoa; phylum Chordata; class Aves; order Passeriformes; family Corvidae; genus Corvus; species Corvus kubaryi. The sequence continues at coordinate 27,096,491 of NW_024582054.1, forward strand.
ATTGTAGTTAATTTATGTCATCAGAAAGGGCCAAACAAATTACCTGTCATAGTTATGGTTGAGATTGGGCTGTTGATTCTAACTTGAATGTATGCAAAAAATGCTTTGGTGGTTATTACTTCAAGAGCTCAAATACAATTATTTACTCAGTATACTCTCTTATGGCCTTGTTGATTTATTAGAGGTCATTCTATAGCTTGAAGAAAAGAAAGACCTTTCTCTAGCTGAATTTGTTTAAAGAAAGGCACCCTCAGTGTATTTGAAAGCATTTACAATCAAATGTGTCAACAATTTTTGGTGTCAAACTGTGTTTCCCTTCTAGTAATTCCCCTGAAGTGGCAGCTTGTATTTAATTTTGTGTTTAAAAATACCTTGTTTCAATCAAATGTTCAAAATTAGTTTGACTGGGCATGTGTACCAAGATTACTCATATTTCAGAAAAATGCTACCGTAGTTAAACCACATGATACGAAGTGAGGAAAGAATCCTGTTACCTCGTAAGACAGTGTTAATTCTTTTCCAAGCAGAGGAGTGCACCTCTTTGCCTGGATGGAAGGGGTCTTGCCAGCCACTGCTTGTCAGGCTCAAAGTTCTGTCTGCTACTTCTGAGAGTGTTTCTGAAAATAGGTAGGTCTTGAAATGTACACACCTTCATGGGTAGATCTGAGGATGTAGCAAGAGTTACTTGTTGAGTGAAGTCACTGACTGATTGTGTTCTCAGCACTTTATAACTTTGTTTGCCTTTGTCCACTTTGGGTGAACAGTGTCACATGGTTGCAAGTTCAGCCATAGAAATCTGGCTCCTTTAGAGAAAGAAATACACCCTTGATATGCATAAGATCAAGTTCACCTACTTTTTAAATATTCTGGTTTTTCTTCCTTGCCCCTCATTTTAAAATCTCCTGCATTTCCTTCAGTTTGTGACTTGAAATTTCAGTGATTGTGTTAGTCACAAAAATGCTTTTTATTGCTTCTTAATTTGGTAGAATTTTGGCTGTTTTGTATGTGCAGCTGAAAAGGCTGGAAACTGGAAAGCCTAGGGAATAGGTACTGTAACATGGCAGGTGTACCAAAGGCAGGTTTTCACTGTCAGGAAGAATAGAAATGGGGAAGAAATAACTGGTGTATGGAACAGACAGGGGATTCATAAGTAGAATCCAGAAAAGTGCCTTCATTAGCATAGCCGTTCTCTAGCCTGGAATTGATTTGAATTTCTGAATCTTGTTATTCTTTTGCTGTCAGCAAATTTTGTTTAAAATCATTAGATTTCCACCTAAGGGAAATTTCTTTCTCCAGGTATATAGGATGATATATATACCTCCCACTGATGGCATATTACTGCTTACTTAGAAGGAGTCTATCATTCTGGTGATGTAGGGGAGCTCCAGGGGGCTTCATAAGGATTTCTTTCCATTTTGCTTAATACCCCCCGTTATTCTGTAAGCTTTTAATTTTATTAATGCTGAAAGGTACAGCATTAAAACATCAATAAATGATACAGCAAAGCTTATTTGTTCATTTCATGTTCCCATATGTAATTTTCCAGTTGCATATTATTTTTCTCAAGACTGGGGCCTGATTTGGTAAGTCAAGTGTGCGATTTTCATTCCTAATGACTGGCTATTGAATGTCTTGTTTATTCATTGTGTAGCCTGAGGTTTATTTACTGCGTGCTGTTTTCCGAAGACGGAAAACCTAAATCTTGAAATAAAATATTCAGATATTTAAAAAAAAAAAAAAAAATCTATTCTCACAAATGACTGAGGTCATGCTGTCCTCATTAATATATATATATACACACACACACACTTCTGGGAGCCTGTTTTGAAATGCTTAAGAGTCTTAAAGTTCCAGGAGATGTAATTAATTAATATGTCTATTTATTTAGTTAGTTAGTTATTATTGTTCCTTATCTGTTCCTTAACTGATTTCAGTTGCTGCTTAATACTGATGCATCTGCAAGGCCTTAACTGCAAGCAATGTGCACAGTCCCACCTTTCCCAGCCTTAGCCCCTCAGTGGGAGTTTTCTATTGCAGTGATTTGCTTGCTGTTGCTCAGGGCTCTGACAAGCAATACCTGCTCCTCTGTGACAGCACTGACTGCTTGCACTGGATAGCTTTTCCTCTCATGGAGAGTCTAAGGAAAAGTTACATTTACTGCATAACCAGGTTTTATTTTCAGCATATGGGTGTCCAGTGCACTCAGTGAGGCTGCAGGTTTATGGAAGTGAAAAAATAATTGGTTAGATCTGTAAAATCTGTACAGTGTGTGCATACAATGCTGCTCAAGTGAGATTGTGCAGCCAAGCTTCATTATGGTATTTTCAGCTACTGAGTGCTTGATTGACTTTGATACCGTAATTGAATTTTTGGGTTTTATTTGTGTTAGATATACACTCGGTAGAACTTACGTTGCAAGCAGTCTGATATCCTGTATATAAATTTTTGTATATATTGTCTCAGATTCAGACCTTTTGAGGAGTGTTTCAGAAGGGTTTGAGTTATGCCAGTGTTGGAAATAGGCAGCTGTTGCTCACGTAGCCATTGTGCAGGTGGCTGCTGAATCTTGCATTAAGAAATACTTGAGGTCTGGGGGAAATTGCTGTAGATCTATGCCCAAAATATTGTTAAAATTGGATCAGAAGCTATTTCTTACTGTGTTGGCAGCAGTAGGTGATAAGTACTTAGTGTTCTGTTCTGAACTGGGCTGAGTGAATTGTCTGTAGCAGAGCCAAGCTGGCACAGAGTTTGCCTTGGCAGAGAAGGTGGGTGCTCTGTGGCATCAGAATCATGGGTATTTCCCTCTGTTGAGGGCTGTGTGACATAGTGCCATGTTAAAAATCTCATGTAGCTTTCAGTGTCATTGTCCTTGGAGTCAGCGTTGCCTGTTTTTTGGGTCAAGAAATAAAGACTTCCACAGCACTGTCCTTTCATAAGACACAGAAACGGTTTTGCTGTGCCTTAGTGAATTGCTGTCTAGGAAAGGCACAGGGCCCCGTTTAAGTTAATGTGCAAAACTGTAATTTCAACCCCTAGTTTGTATTTTTTTAAAAACCCCCTACTTTTGATGTGTTCAAAAGTCTTCTATGTTTCTATGTTCATCTGTGATTTAATAACCATACAGTTAATTGTTGTTTACATGATATGTTATTCTCTAGTGAATTTCATGTGGATTTCTTCACACTGTTTATGTAGAAGAGACTTTTTAAAATCTAATTTCATTACATTTATATCATGAGTAACATTTCTTGTGTGTAATAGATTTCCATAAAATTCAGTGATCAGGTGATTGTGGTTTTTTCCCTGACCACCATAATTTCTTGGCTTCAAGTCAAAATTTTATTCTTAAAAGCAGTTGAGATGATTGTGTTTCCTCCTGTCTTCTTCCCCTGTCCACAGGGAATCATGCAAGAACTAAATGTATTTTCCTAATTGTATGTGGCGAGAATTGATGAAACGGAGCTATTTTATCTTTGTTGAGAAGAAATTGTAGTCTTTCATTAGAAGAGAAATTTCTCGGTATTGAAGACTTAAAGGATGGTATTTTGGGAGCTCAGTCTTCTTGAGTCTAAACAAAAAGATTTAGTATGGCATTTTCCTCAGGCTAGTATCTTAATGCATAGACTAATTTTTTTTTCTGAAGTTTGTTCATTGAAGTAGTTCCTGCATGACATGGAGAACTTCCTGTATAATGCTGTTATTTCCAGAGATACCAAAGACTTGGATTAGGAAGCATTTATTGATTTATTATTCCTTTCCTCTTCAGACTGCCTATCTCAGAGAGCGTTGGAACTGAATATACTAAAAAATACAGACAAGCAGAGGAACAAGAGCTGAATGTAGCTGGAAATGATCAGCATGTCTATAAACCAGGTAAAAAAAGAAATTAAATTATTTGCTTCCTATTACAAACTCAGATAAACCCGTCCTTTTTCTCCCTGTTGTCTTTACCCTATCTCCTTCTCTAAACAAAACTATGAATGTATTTGTTAGCTTAGTGAGGTATGTGCATTAGTTTGTTATATATAAAGCATGGTATTAAAAAGTAAACACCTCATTCTCTGGAAACCACAATGTATAATGCTGTTGGATAGGTAAATGTGCACACATCTGGCTTGTTGTATTGGTAAATGTAGATATGTGATTGAAATAAATCTACAAGAAAAAGACACTACTCACTAGATCATGCCTTTGTTCTGTTTTCCCATTTTCTATTTGTATTTCGCTATGTTCTTGATTGTTGCTTTGAGCTGCCTTTAGAGAGAAATTAGATTGCACTTCTTTTCTAGGAGCTCTGGTAAAAGCAGTGTAAGGCTGACTCACTTGTCAGGGCAGCTCAGCTTCAAACTCTTACTGTGCTTCTTAATTTCCAAATTTGTTAATGTAGCTGATTTCATGAGAAAAGGACGTTTATGTTTTATCGGTCTGTGTGTCGTTCTCTTAATACTTTCTGTATACCTTTGCTGGCGTACCAAAATGTGACAAATTAAGAAATTTTCTAGAAATTACTGTCCTTCAGTGCATCTGCAAATTCTCTGGCCTCTGGAACTCAGGCTGATGAAGCCGCTTGTGGGATCTGTCCTCAGCTGAGATGCAGTAGGGGCCCTTGTCCAGTTCACCACGTGCAGTGCGCCTCATCTTCTGTCCTAACCACAAAATACTGTCTCTTATTCCCTTGACATTGCATAAAATCTGTGGGAGAGGAGGTATTAAAAGGTGAAAATGGGGGAATAGAGACTGGAAGGAGCTTCCCATGTTGTAGTTCAGGAATGTAGTATTCCCTAGTCCTTCATGTGCTTTGCTAGGTAAGGAGAGATAGCAACAAGTTGATTAAGTTTTGTAGATGTTTCTTTAATAATACAGTGGTATTGATTAATGCAAGGAAATACCATAGCTCATTCAATACCTTTTACCTATTAAATCAGAATTCTGTCTAAAAAATAGACTAGTAACTTTAGCAGCCCTAGTCATTAGCATGACTTTGGATGGGACTGATGCTAGCAGTGTTCCTTCTGTAAAAGAAACAGGATTATAATTTAGGCATTTTAGGAAATACTTCTGTGTAGTCATCCTAGTACATTATTTTATAAATACCTTTTTTTTTTTGGTCTACCCTAAAATATTTGTCCTTGAAATTTATACCTTCTAATATTTATTCTCACCTTCCACTTGTAACTTACTGAAACAGCATCTAGTTAGCAAAGAACCTTAAAAAACCACTGAAGTATTGGCATATTACATAATCTCTTACTATTAATATGTTAGATATTTTCCTCAGTCCCTTGCCCCCCTTCTCCCTGTTCTGTTCTTTGTCTGTCTCATTGTCTGGAGTCTCAGTTGCTTCAGGAGCTGTTCGTGCAGTGTTGATGCCTGCCTGCTCTCATCAGTGCTCTGCTCCCCACGGTATGTGATCCAGTGGCAGACTCTAAGCAAACTGGATAGTGACAGGACTGGAACATTCCTACGGCGTTCTGAGGCTGAGCTGCCAAATCTCACCTAGATAACATAAAAACTTCAGAAAATCCTGGTTCTTACTGCTATTAGCTTTGACTTACAGATAGACTCAGAAATACTGTGTTAGGATAGTAGAATAAAAAGCATAAGTAGCATAAGAATTGTACTGTTAATTTCATAGTTTATGTGTATGTTGTTCCACATTTGAGGCCGCTCTTCTCTTAATGTAGTGTGCTCATCATTCAGATTTCAAGAGTTTCAAGATGTATTTGTAACTATCAGCTATGTTGATCTGGAAGGGTATGTTCTCCTCAAGAACATGAGAATTGTCATAATTGATGAAGGATTTATCTAGACCAGGACCTGTGAGTCGAGCTGTGTTGAGTACAAATGTAGTCAAGAAATAACCTTCACATGGACATGAGAAACTGATTTGCTCTGAAGGTTCTGAATTGGTATCCCTTTTGTAGCTTCTTTCTCTCAGAGTTGCTGTTCTAACTATAGGCAGTATTTTCTGTGCAAATTGATAGCCTGTTTTAAGTCTTGCAGTTACTGAAACTGCTTGTGTTTGTACTGCTTGTGCCTTGTTACTTGACGAAATTCTATTGAGTTTAAATCTTGTGCTTTCCAATTTCTTTGAAAGAGCATATGCTTTTATACTGAGAGGACAAACAGAAATGCCTGATCTGCTTCTGTGTTGGGGAAACAGATCATCAGGGAACTGCATTTAGAGTTCTGCTTCTGCAGAACATGGTAGAAATGATACTGCTGTGAAAAGAAAGTTGAAGTGATTAAATAAAAGCAGAAGAAAATTCTTTGTCATAACTGTTACCCAAAACAAGTAGAGCATTAGCAGTTCTTCCCTGGCCCACCAGGCTCATTTCACATTTGGTACTGGTTCTTCCAGGCTCCACACACTTTTGATTCAGTGAGGTCCTAGGGTGTTGTGCAGAGAGAAACCTTCCAGAGCTGGATGTATGGGACACTTACCACTTTAACCACCTAGTAGAAAATATTTTTTTCCAAATTTGGGAATTTTGAGCTGTACAGACTAGAGTTTTGCGCTTCAGAAAGCATCTAAAATCCTTAGTTCTCTCTTTTTTTTTTTTTTTTTTTTTTTTTGCTTTAGAGGACACAGCATTATTTTCATGAAGCTTTGTGGGTGGCAGCATTATTTTTCTGTTCTTGGTCTTCATGATTTTCATGTTATTAAATGGATGTCTTCCTGGAGGCCTTCTAGGTTCTGCCTGAAGTAATTGCTTTCAGAGAGAAAGAAGAAATTTAAACATTGTTTCTGATATATAAGAAACTGAATTCAGAAAAGATGCATGCCAGGAGGATTAATTGTAGGACAGATCCTCACCCCCAAAACCTTCTGTATATAAAATATGTTCAAATTAAAGAGGATTGCAGTAGAGAAGTCTCACCAGACAAGTATTTTCTTAGGAATTCTCTGGATTAAGCTCATCAAGGATCAGTCAGCAGCAGCTTCATGTACTTGGTGTTTAATTCAGGTAGCGCCATGTTGTGGGCAGTCCTTTTGCTTTTTGGCTGTTACGTGTAGCTTTCCTTTCTTATGAGCTTCCTTGCAAAGTGTAATCACTTTGTGTGTTGGTAGCTCAGCAGAAGAATGATGAATGATTTAGTAAGCATCTCATTTGATTCATCTAACGTGTACTTTCAAGTATATTGTAAGCATCTCATTTACTTTGCTTAGTGGCAGATAGCAATACAGGTGTGCAATCTCTTCTCCCAGAACTGGTGAATATAAAAATCTAATGTTAAAGGATCTCTTCAAATTCAGTTCAGGAAATGGGTACCAGAGGGAGTACATCTGCTGTGATTACTGAGATACTGAAAAATTGCTCTAGGCACTAGGCTGTTTTAGTCATGGCAGTTGATGTCTCTACACTTGAAAAGGAAGTGAACAGGCAAATTCATCTTCCCCATAACCAACTTTTCTGTTTCTTTTTTGCACTGACTCTGGATAGAGAAATTAATATTATTTATTCTGGACTGGCACTAACGCTTCTTAGACACTGAAATATTTTGCTTATCCTAAATCAGCATGGGGGGCAGTTGCATGCTTCCTCAATTTACTATTTTCAGGTTGGAAGAGTACTGCATTCTCTGTATGTCAGAATCCAAGGTGCAGGTTAGAGCATGATGCCTTATGAAGGTGTGCACTGGTTGGGTCAGTTGTACTGGTCGTAATAATGCTTTTCAGAAAGTATAAGCAACTGAAAAATCAAAAGTTTGTGCTTTTCCTGCTGATAATTCTGTAGACCTGTAGCTGAATTTTTAGGTGCATCTATATTGGCAGGAATGACCTGCTTTTCTGAAGACCAGTTCTCATTGGTGGATTTATTACACATTAGATAGGAAAAATCAAAAAGAAAAACCCCAAGCAAACCCAAATGTTTGAAGGTAGTTCCACTGTATGGCATAGAGTCCACAGTTGAATGGTTTTTTAAATCAGTAGAATAACCTTGGAACTTTTCATAGGGGTGTACGTTCAAATGTTCTCTTCTGCAGCAGGTCTTCATGGTTCAGAACATGAACAGTTGGTTAAAACAGTTGGTTAAAAATAAAGGTGAAAGTGTTAAGGTCTTTTAAGATGGTTACTCAAGTTTCCCATCCCAATTTCATTTTGTTACGTTTTTTACTAAGGATCATAATAGATTTCAGGTGGAGTTTGTCCTCAGTTTGTTAGGGTGGGGCATTTTCATTGCTGCTTGGGTCATGCCAGTGTTCATCTCAAGTTGCCAGTTTGCTGAGGCCCAAAACTGTTCTCTCTCCAGGCAGAAGTCTCACAGTTGTCATGGTATTAGTTCCCCAGGCAAACTCAGTAATGTTTCTTTCAGTTTAAGCACAGAAGACCTGTCTTGAAGAGAAAAACCCCAAACCACACAGTGTGTAGTACTTGAAGCATGGTTATATGGCCGTCAGTTCTTAAACTCTGTATGGTGATTGTGGCTAACATTGAATCACCATTTACTTCTGGTATCATTTTTTTTTTACAAATTCCTGTACTTAGGAGAGGGTAAGATATTGCTGTCTTAGAACTGTTATATAAAAAGCAGTATTAAAAAAGTTATGTTTCGTCAGTGAAAAAGATTATATATACAAAATTAAATTGTTTCTCAGCAGGTACATGAATACTAGCAGCTGTTTCTTTACTTCTGGTTTGTTCCTTTGTGGTTTTTAAATAAAATTCTTAATTGAATTTTAGGTTAATGATTTCTTACCGATACAATGGGGTTTGTACTAAATTACAGAGGGTTATTACATGAATCCTACCATTTGAATTTTTTGTGCCTCCCTCCTTATTTATAAGCACTATTTTAAAATTGCTACTTTGTTCTTTTAACATTTTAACTTTTTGAAATTCCAGTTGTTTCTCTGAAAACCGGATAGAAGTGGGAAGGTTATGTTGCTCTAGCAGGAATCTGCTTGCACTAGGATCTGTTCCCTAGCAGCTTGGGGTTTCTTCCAGCGTTGGTCAAATCACACACAGCTATGGATGTCTCACTTGTGACATGTTTGTGCCAGAGGGAAGCCACTCAGCCTTTGTACAGAGTTGCTGTGGCAGAATGCTATATATATGAATTTTTCTGGGGAATATATTTAGAAACTTGACCAAAAGTATTTTAAATGACAGTTAATATTCTGAAAGGATGGTGCTATCAGGTTCTGGTTTTGTTTGTGTTTAGTAGTGCAAAGTAGATCCTTGTGCAGTGATCACCTTTCACTGTTGCATTACAGAGTCCAGGTAAAACAATTTTTCCTGTTGCAGAATGTGGCTTTAGGAGAACTCTGTTTTTTAGTGCATTATTAAACTGTCATAGTAAGCTGTCCAGCTTTTGGGGCTTTGTTTTTTAGTGTTAGAATAACTTAATTTGTATTCCTTGACACTTTGAGACAATCTGGGGCTTGGAACACATTGAAATGTGGCACAGAGATAAGATGCTGTTCTGCCTGCTTCTGCTTCACTGCTGTGTGAGATTGTTAGAACCTTTCCAAAGAAAGGGAGCTGTAACTGCAGTCAAGTATTTAGGCTGTAGCCTTTATTTTGAAGTAATTATTGCCTTTGTAAAAAGAATAATAGAGTTCTGTCTAGCTACTGTATTTCTTAGAGAAATAACAACATAAAAAGAAGGTTTTACTGCCTGTATGTAAGTATCCATTTCACGATAATACCTGGTGAAACCCTTTTGAAGTGGAAAGCATTTCCACTTTTGATTTCATTATGCTGTGGGTTTTTTAGCTAAATTGTTTAATTGTAGCTTGCAGAATTGTTGTTTACCACAGCCTCGTCCAGGTTTTCCCCTTCTACACCTCCAGACCTGTTATTTTGTTTTTCATGGTCAAACCAACTGCAGACCTCTGAGCAGAAGCTCACGCTGGCACTGAAGGGTCTTTATCCTGTATTACCCAGTGACAATGGGGACTAACTCCTGCCAAGAGACTGCAGAGTGTAGTATCACACTGAAAGGTTATCATGGTGCTAAAACCAGATTTATTTTAATTGCTAAGTGGTAGAAATATAATGGTCTTCCTGTCAATAAATGGCTTATTTTGTACTGTGGCTCCAGTAGACTTCAAGAGGAACAACAATTCAATATGAATAAGGCATATTTTTTCAGTATTGTAAAAAATTCTTAGGTTTACAAGTAGAATTGGCAGTTGTAATGCAAACTGCAAAAATCCAGTTTTTTAAATTAAGAGAAAAACATGTAGAGTTGTATACATCCTTTACACTGATGGTGGTTTACACATAGAAGCAATGTTTCTTGGAGCTCCTTCCAGTAAAACAGCAGTTGCATAAACACAAAATATCTTCAATTTACTAATACTAAAAAATATTAATTCTATTAATACTTAAAGTATGCAGTTCACATTTTGGAGAAGTTAGGTTTCCGAATACTGTTGTCATAATCTCCTGCTGGTCTTTCCCTTTCTCTATTGAAGTAAGTTACTCTTGGTTATTTTTGTGCCTAGGTACTTCATTGTCTCAGTGTGAATCAAGTGATTCAACTTCTATACCAATAAGTAAGTGTAAATATTTGGATATGCCTACAGCCAAACACAGGGAAAAGGTAATGTCAGTGTGCTTTCTCCTATGGAATAAATCTGAAAGTAATGTTTTGTTGTGGCTTTGGGGTGGGTTTTTTGTTTGTTTGGTGTTGTTATTGTTGTTTTTTAAAAGGAAACCTCTGTTGCTGTTTTAAACGCTGTACAGAACTCGAGTTTTTTACAAAACCATTGCATAAAATTTCTTAGAGGAATAAATGTTGCTGTTAAATTTTCTGTTTATATAGGCATTCATGTAGAATATGTACGTGAGTGTGTGCCCATATTCTTTTCTGTGATCTTCTAATGTGTTTTAGGATTCCAGTTATCTCCAGATGCCTACAAGATGATAGAAAAGATGGCACAGTGTTTTGGAGAAACTTGCCTTGTGGCTTGGAAGCTGTTGTTATTTCTAATCTGTTTAAAACCCTGTTTTGAGTTGTTTTGTAGACTTACGAGTTTTCTTGAAAAATTGTTTCAGATAGTGTCTCTGATACAGAACAATTCAGTTGTGATTGTAGAAGGAGCGACTGGCAGTGGAAAGAGCACACAGATTCCACAATATATTTTGGATTATTGCATGAGCCAGTCTATGCCCTGCAACATTGCTGTTACCCAGCCTCGGAAAATTAGTGCCAGCAGCCTTGCCAGGTGGATTAGCAAGGAGCGATCATGGACACTAGGTGGATTTGTAGGATACCAGGTATGAGAAACCTTCGAATTGTGATTTAAAATGCATTAAAACGTACTGTGTATTCTTTCTTGATTGCTTGTAAGCAAATCTAGCATACTAAAGGAACATTAGAGAATCTGCTTTTTAAGTGGAGTTGCTATTTTTTATCTGTCTCCTGCTAAATGCTTGTAATCAACTTGTAAATTTGAACAGATATAAATCCTGGTGGCACTCCCAACAGAAATATTTGTCTGCATTGGACACATCTACATTATTAATCACTGGAATTGTTGCAGGAGAACTGTATTCTGTCATTTTTCCTTTGAACTCCTTGAATAACACACTTTATCTATCTGACTTCACTACATTTACCTGTCAGCTTTGTCAAAACTTTCATGCATTTATGATTAGGTTGTTTTGTGAACATCCTGTTGTTCCTTTCTAACGTGTGGAAAAACTCGAACTAGTGTTTTTCTCTTAAATCTGTCTCCTCTTTTTGCTTTGTTGAACTCAGCTTCAAGATACGGTCTGTCCCTCTGTTTGTAAACTTGATGCCACTTTCCTCTTTTGTCACAGGTCCTGGTGCTTTGATCAGCTCCTTGTCAGTACCCACACTAAGCTGTGGGAATGGTGGTTTCATTGTTAGTTGGGCCACAACTCCCTGGATGAGCTGCTCTGGTTCCTCAGGCCAGTGCGTTCGCACTGGTGTTGACAGTGGGAGGGATGTTCCTGAAGAGTTGTCTGCTTCTGGAGTCCTCTACTGGGAGGAATATTTGCTGGGTTTTTCTTCCTCTGTGCTTCATTCTGTTTCTTGTTGTTTCTTCCATTCTTTCTTCCACTTAAGGTAATATGTATATGTTTGCTGACATGTATATAGAGCTTTCTTCTTCTTCATGGGTCTGCAACTTCAGGTTACTTCCTAATGTGCTACATGTGATGCCATTTATGTGTGTTAGGTGTTCTTTGTTACCTTTAAATCTGATTTTTGTACAGTTTTCAGATCTGGGGGGTTTGATTTTTAACTGACTGTGATAGTTGTTCATTGCATGGGCTCTTCAGCGTCAGGCTTCTGCTTCATCTGTTACCCATATCTGCTTTCTTCTGTGCCACATCTTATACACAACAGCAATAACCAAAACAGCAGTGTGTTATCAACATTATCCTCCTACTAAATCCCAAAACCACAGCACTGTACCAGCTACTAAGAAGAAATTAGCTCTATCCCAGTGAAAACAAGGACAGTTATGTATAATGTTTTTTTCAAAGTAGTTTCTGTATAAAGCTTTTGTTGTGATTTTTGATGCTTTGAATTAGTCATAAAATTGCTAAATTGAGTCATTAGGCTAGTGAGTGTCCAAGACATATAAAGTGGTGCTTCCAGACTGTCTTCAGGACAGTGTATGTGGATGTGCTGTGTTTGTTTCACCAGCACTTGTGTGAGCTGAGCAGAAACAGAGTGAAATGGTGGAGCACAAGATATGTCTACTAGGCTGATGTAAAGCTGCACACGAAAAAATGGTCACAGCTCTTCCTGCGTTGGGCAGGTTGCACGTGAGAGAGCTAAAATTACAGAAGTACTTTAGAATTCAAAAATCTGCTATTTAACATAGGGTTGTAGAACTTTCAGGAATATGTTGCCTGGTCTCTGTGATAACTTAAACCTCTTCCCTTTTCCTGTCCTGTAAGTAGCTACATTTTGGCTAAATCTTCTTCTTGCTCTTCATATCGATGGCAAGAATCGTGTATGGTTGTACCTTTAGAAGCCTTTGAAGAATTCTCTGCCCAAAGTCCCCAGTAAAGGATTTTGATACTTCACAAAACTTCGGAGTTTCAAATTTTTTAAAAATTTACCCCTAAGAAAAACCATTTAATTGGTTCTGGTAATAACACTTCTGTACAGAGACTTGTGCAGGTTTGAGTAAGTAATTTGATGGGTTTACACTGTGTTTCATTTTGGGAGTTCTTTCAGGTGCATGTTTCTGTAACTACATTAAATACCTGTTTCCAGCTAGTATGTATTTTTCTTACTGCTATTAGTTAAGTTTAGAGAACGTTTCAACGAAGGAGACGAGGTTGCTGTATATGACAACTGGAGTTCTTCTTCAGAGAATAGTTTCTGCCAGGAGTCTCACTCAGTTCACACATATTTTCATTGATGAAGTAAGTTGTTGGAAGTAAGTTTAATTTTCATATTAAGAAAGCCTTCTCTTTTGTCTCTTACCATACAAGAAAAGAGAAATGCAGACATTTTCTTTTAAAGATGTTTTATATAAGTTGTCTAAGGTAACTGAAATAGGCTTGTCAGCGTTCCTTTGAGAAACAAGTTTAGAACTGAGGGTGGGGGGAGGGTTTTTGGGAATGCTTAACATTTGATACAGGTGCCTTGAAATGTTTTTTGAAATCCATCTTGTGGAATTCAGGAACCTGTCCAGCTAGGCCTGTCAGGGGGAGGCAGCTAGTTTTCACTTACTTGGATATTACAAAGTCTGTTCTTCAGGTGTGTCCTGAAAAATATCTCTGTGAAAGTTCTGTCTCCTGGCTGTAGGTACAGTTCACTCATGTGGATTTCATTATTGTTGCTGTCACTTCACTAAAAAGCTAAAGAAAATACACTTGTAATTTGTGTATTTTTACATATGTATATACTTATTTTATGTGGAAAGCAATATTTGACTGTTAATCATATTCAGATGTGAAATTTTGTGGTCACAAATCAGGAATGTAAATCACATGTAAGATGTGTGACATCTTGGGGTGTAGTGATACTGAAGAGGACTTGCAGGTTTGGGATTTTTGAGGGGAGGGCTTTGGAGGGGGGTTGTTTGGTTGGGGTTGGTTTTGGTTGTTTTTGGGGGGGGTTTTTTTGTGTTTTGTTTTAGTTTGTATTTTTTTATAAATGCTGTTTTTCTTTTTTATCTTATTACTGGTATTGTAGCTGAGAGCTACTTTAATTCTTGGATATTTGAGGATCAGGGAGACAGTACTTAGTGTACCATTAGACTATTACAGTAACAAGACTGTCATGACTGCACTTTAAATAGTACATTGGAAATCTGGAAAAGATTAGGCAAGTAGTTACATTTTTGTATGAAGAAATTTAGTACTTCATTTAAACAGACAGAAGAACAAAAAAACCTCAAGGCCTGAAGAATCATATCAGTGGTCTTGGAAAAGATTTGAGCACTCCAGTGTATTAGCAGAGTGTTGGAAACCATAATGTTTCCTTTAATAAGGAAATGCAGGTTAAATGTAGATTCAAAAGTTGAACCATAGAAGGTGTATACACTGAGAGCGTTATTATTCCTTTAGTTTTAAAATTTATTAATTACATGCAAAAATTAATGAGTGAGGTTTTCTGGCCCCTTACGTAGGAGAATGGGTTTATGCAGAGGTTTTTAAAACTTTGTTTTCTTGGGTGCTGTAATTTGAACTGATGCTATTGGCTTGTATCACTGGTTTCAGCAGCATTCATCTGTGAAGACTGTATGTGTGTTCTGCTTCCCTAGCCAGAATTCTAGTCCCTCCTGTTGCCATATGCCAGCTTTTCCCCCACACCTACTACAGAGATTCTGATCTTGTGCCCACAGTCACTGTTTTTAACAATTGAATGTTCTCCATGACAGAATTGCAGGTCTCATCTCTCTTAGAGTACTGCAGACATTTAGGAACATACTTAAAGAAACTAGGACCAAAAGTCTTGACATCTTACAATGAGACCTTACTGGTAGCCTGAAAACTACCTTAGCTAAGTTTGGTTTTGTAATGGGACAGTATTGAGTATAAATCTTATCTTTATATTATGTTAGAAATGGCTAATTAGTTTGCAGGAGATGAATATTGACTTGGGAAGGCTGAACTCCAGAAAAAGGTGCTGCACTTAAAATATTTAAGCTGTAATTCAAGAAAGGGTTATGGTCATCATGGGTAGTGTTGGGAAGAAGTATTTGCTGAACTCTAAGGAGAAGTCAGAAGGCTGAGGTGCTAGGATCTATAAAGAATTGGGTATAAATTAATGTTTTAGAAAGCAGTTGTGTATTTGGATCATAGCTGGCAGCCATTGGGAATGAGGCACGTCTGTTTGATTTGCTTAGTTTTCAGACAAACCAAAACAGTCCCTGGATCATTTGGGATCTTACCAGTACAGTTGATTTACCCAGCATCTGTATCATAGACCTAATCTGTCACTATCAGCTCTAGTAGAACCAGTGGCTAGAGCTCAGGATTGATTCTCTAGTCATTATTCTAGATTTTCATAAATTAATAGTGACATGATTTTCACAAAGGGTGCTGTAGTCATCCGAAGACTGTTCTTGGGATTTCAAGGTGTTATTAACATGCCTAGGCTCAAAAGGTATGCTTTCTTTTATGAAAACATACTGTTATTCCAAGTTAGTAAAATAAGGCATAAAATTGAGTAGAAAAGTAAGAGATTATCCATGATTTAATTTTCATTAATTCATCCTCCTCTTTTTGACAATGTCTTCCAGGTGCATGAGCGTACAGAAGAAATTGATTTCTTGCTCTTGGTGACCCGTAAACTGTTGTGTACAAACTCACAGTCTGTAAAGGTGGGTTCAAACTGAATTCTGCTATTTTTTCTTGCAAGAAAATTTTTGCATGTCTTTTATCTATGAGGGTCCTATTTCTAAAGAATTTGCAACCAATTAGTATGTTACTACTTTTTACTAAAATATTATTTAGTTTGCCACTCCTCATAAGTAAGCAAGCTAAGGGGCATTCTTTTCCTGGCTGCTGTAATGTGTTCTGAGAGACTTCTTTTTTTCCCCTCATGTTAAAATGCATTAGTTTCTAAAGCCTGCTTAAGGCTAAAAACTGCACGATGGATATTTGACTAGAATTACATATTGGGTATTGAGGGCAGTGCTTATCCTTGGTTAAAATGGTAGCATTAACTCTTGGAAATAAGTGAGCCTTTTTGTTCAAGTGGGACAACATATTTGAAGAAATAGTAAAAGACCAGAAATGCTGTACTGCAACTTCTGGGTAGAACTGGTAGTAAAACATGGCTGAGGTTTTTTTCTGCATGTAAGGCAATTCTGCTTTGTACTAAAGCCAAGTTTGCAGACATTTAGCATGGCGTGTTTAGTCTTTGGGGTCCCAAAGTAATGAACTCTTGAAATGTAAGAAACGAAATACACGTGATGGAGTCAGCTGCACAGAAAGATACTGAGTTAGCCTATTTGGGACTGCAGATATTTTGTGAGACTACATGTCTCTTAAGTGCTTAGTTGTTTAATGTAAATTTTTCTGTTCAAAATAGAGTCTAGGTTGGGTGGTTTTGTTGCCATTGGAAGGGAATGTGTGTTTTGATGTGCAGTCCATCACATTGATCCAAACTCGGTCTTTAGATCTTCCCAACATGCTGTCACTGAAAGTGTCCTTTCATTTTGCTTAGGGCCTGGCATAGGGCTGTGGACTTCACATCTTTCACTTTTTATCCCTTTTCATGCTGATTTAGATTTTAGAGAAAACTCTTGTCTTTAAATTCAGAGACAGTAATGTGAAACTATTCAGGCTTTTTTAGCACTTGGCTCTGCCTACTGAGAAGAGCAATAATTTGATCAAACTGAATTGGTGAGAAGTTTGCCCTTGATGCTGATTATCCGGTTGGTTTCAATGGCAGGGATCCCTACAGGCCCTGTCATCTTTTCTGTTAGAAAATATTTTTCCATTTGAGGTTCCTGAAAAATTGTTCATTTTCCTCTATAGTTCCGTTTCAGTCTCAAAATTGTCACTGAAAAATTTTATTCTCTTTATATTATTCTCTGCAGTTGTTTCTGCAGATGACAGTTTTTTAATATCCTACAAACCTGAGAGAGGCCTGTATTTGAGAGAGCTGGGGGGATGTCCCTTTGAGTTTTCTTTATGTCGAAGAAGGGTGAACTCTTGATCTCACTTGCTGGCCCTTAGCAGAGTGGAATGGGCTGTTCAGTTTGAATTTATATACTAAGCCCAGTGTCTCCTACTTCTTGCCTTTTCTGTAGAGAAGGGGAGCTTTGATGTGGCAAATTCATTTAGAAAATGTAAGGTTCTCCTCCAATCCTCCCTGGATTCATGAAACAAGAGTATAAGGATCCCTATTTAAGAGAGGAAACAAAGCATTTTTAACTCAGGGTGGTATGAAATACATGTGAGCTGTTTGTTTCCTGGTTTGATTGTTGCAGACCTCAGAAGTCACAGGTGATTCAACATTACATCAACTAACAGGAGTTAGTTGAGTGATTCTGATGTACTGAGGACAAGATCTACCTGCTGAACTATCTAAACTATTAAACTATGCTGGATTTTCTGGCAGATGGCTGCTGCAGATTATTATTTTTAGGTCACAGAGCAGACACTGGATTGTTCTGAGGTTGATCTGACTGGGATAGGGTTGTTGAAAGAGAACCTGTTAAAGAGTGTCTCTCTTGGGTCAGACCAAATAGTGTAGTTTCCATAGTGACTAGTAACAGTTTTTGGTATCATCTAGTGGGTCTTGGGACATAGCCATGCTGTACAAGTGGTTTTGGACTGCTTGATCTTGAACTGTCTTCTTTGATTACCCTCTGTTCTGATGTGTTCATGTGCTGTGTTGGTGGTATGTGCTTGTTGAATTTCTGCTTTAGGAGTAAATAAAACTCTTAGTTCAGTTATGTGATCCTTCAGGCACTCTGTTAAGAATCTGTCATTTCTTTCTACTTTGGAAGGATTCCATGCAGATTAGAGTCGAGATTACAAAGATTGTCTAGAAGAAGGGGAGGAGTTTTCCTTGCCTGTAACTGCAGATTTAGATTGGATTTTGTTTTGATAGCCTTCATGGGAGGTTAGATTTAGCCCATTAGACTGACATAGGTGAGCCACTGTCTGTTGAGCCATGAGGCAGTCCATGCTGTAGCGGGACAGGTTTCATATATTTGCAGAATTACATCCTTTCAAATTTCTTCTTTCAGGATCATGTTAGAAAACTTCATGGTTTAGCCTGCCCTCTCCATGTGTTTCTTGTGCTTTACATGTGCTTTGGAGCTGAGCACAGTGGTACAATGCCCACTTCATTAGTTTGCCTTCCTGGCATTTTGTACGGGGGATGGTCCTGTGTTTCATGGCATTTCTGGTTTGGGTGGTGATATCTTTATCAAGATTACTGTATGTTTTTGGTTGAACTTTAACCATGTTGCCTGCCCTAGGTTTCTAGCCTGAGCCATTCTCTTACAGGTGCTTACCTTTCTCCACATGCTAGCTAGGGTACATTAAGCCTTTAGTTTGATTATCTTCAATATAGTTAGGTCGCATACCTGTAGTAACCAGAATTAGACCATTTAGCATGAAGAGGAAGTGGAGATTCCCATGTAGCAGGATGATTTGTGTTAAAATTAATGCTTTACATTTGCTGTACATTTTTTTTTAACAGATAATATTGATGTCTGCTTCCATCAACTCTAAAGAATTAGCTGATTACTTTGCACTTCCAGTTCATAATGGTCTGAATCCAGTCTGTGTATTTAAGGTGGAAGGCAGACCTTTTGCAGTTGAAGAATATTATCTTGATGACTTGAAGGAAAATTTTGATTTCCAGGTATTGTAAATACAACTTCATTTCTTTGGACATAATAAGAAATTGGAACAGTCAATTGACAACTGTGTAATAAAATGACATATAACCACTTTTATATTGCAATTCTAGGTAAGAATTAATAGATGAGGATGAAACAAGAGTCTTCTTATGAGCAAACTAGTTCCCTTCACATAACAGAAATGTTTCAATAGTATGAGGCATTTTGTTTGATAGTTTGCATTCAAGATGAACAATGTTAAAGTGTGTGCAGAAAGTAACATAAAAAGACTTAGAGATCTCTTTGAATATAGCGGACAAAATCAGGGAATATTTCCTGGGTTGGTTCATGTTTATTATGTAAAAAGGCAGAAAGTGGTGTGAAATGAAGAGAAAACAAGCATTTATGATTAGAACTTCAATGTTATCAAGTTGGCTTCTCTATCAGCTGAGGCTTTCCTATTTTTCTTTTTTCTTTATTTTTTTTTTTTAGTAGAGCCAGAGATATTATACAGTAGTTTTGAACCTATTTCTGTTGTAACCATGGAGGCCACCATGGCAAATATGTAATTTTGAGTAATGAAAATGTGTTAGAATAACAGATACCTCTCAGTTCCCTGGTGCGCTGTGCTGGAGTGCTGCTTCTCTGATGCCTCAGGAGGAGGGTAGATACTGGCTGAAGATGTGTTTGCTTTATCAATTTTTAGCTTATAAGCTGCACCAAATGTATTTTGTATATTTCTGTTTGTAAGGCTCCTGACATTGTAGCAAGTATTTATGTAGACATCAGATAATAAAGGAATGAATGTAAATATGAGTTAATCTGTTTTCTGTGGTTTTGTAATAGGAGTTTGTTTTACATTTGAAAAACAGCTGTGTAGGAATTCACTTGAGTGAACTCTTTCAGTATTATGGTTCAAGGCAAAATAAACAGGTTAAAGCAGAGTAGAACAAATGCACTCAGGCCTGTATTATGATACCCAGTCTAAAAATAACTGGGACGTGAGTGTATAATTATTGGTCAGTTTTGATAATTCAAAACACTATTAGAATGTTATTACAATGAAGAAGATGGGGTATGCACTTAAAAAGCAGCAGTGGGTGAACACAATGTTATTATTTAGCTTTCATCCATCAATTCTGCAGAAAATAAAATAGCAAAATAAAATAGGTAGTTGGAGAAACCAGAAGAAAATAATTGCTTCTGCTGTACACAGCACAGGCCAACTGGTTATGCCTCAACACAGGGAAGCTGAAATAAAAGGCTGTTAACTGTTGAAGTTTTAATGCAAACAAAAAAATAAACTCAATGCTTGTGGCAGTTGGCCCATCAGTATTTTTACATTAGTATGGCAGCTCAGACAGATAATATGGAAGAGATTATATAATACATGGGGATTTTTAAAAGATTTTTGATGATCACAACAAAAAGATAACCAGGAAATTGAGTAAGAAGCTTAGTTCAGTCAAGTTGGATTTGTCATAGCTGCACTTGGAGCTGAATGTCAACTTGCACACCTTTCACCTCAGAGACCACGAACAAAGGAACTGCTTTCAATACTTAGGCCTTTTTATATGTTTTATTTTCTCTGTGTTTTTTATTCAAAGTTTTCATTTGATTCTTTATCTTGTGTTGTCCTATCTATAGCCATTCTGTTTCTCAGCAGGATGGGGAGAGTATGTTTGTCCAAGATGTTTCTTGTGCCTTAGGGCAACAATAGAAGCACATAAGTGTTCTTGATTTTCTTTTTTTAATATATATTAAAAAAGGATGAAATTGAATTCTAAAGCACTGATTCTTAGTCTTGGTCTTGTTTCTTATGGTGCTGTGTGTGAAGATTATCTCTAAATACTAGTTACAATTAAAAAATTAAAATGTGGAAGGTCTAAGATGATTTGTGTAACATCCTAATAAAATGAAAGTGGGATGTGAATGTTAAGGCAGTTAATGAGTTAACGCTGCCATGTGGAGGCAGGAGCACATCTTTCATCATGCTAAAATCTAAATCAGTTAGATAACTGCCTGAGGTACAGGCTTCAGACTTTAGTTCCTGATGTTTTATTTTCATCTTTAAAAGCCTGTAAAATTTACATAAAAGAACACAGCAGTTAAAAGTAAATGCAGTCTTTGGTCTTTAGATAAGCAGAATTTTTCTAAGTTTCCTTTTGATTTTAAAATTAATAACTATAAAACCAGATTACGTAAATCTTAAACTCATTTATTAAAGCATCTCAGTCAAAATCAGTTAAGTCCTTTTTAACTGTCTCTGGGCTGTGAGGTGTGCACCTTTGCCCCTTTTCAAAAAATCTTAAAATAATTTGATGTTACTTTATAAGTGTAGAATCCTTTTGTGAATCCTGCAGACCTCTTGGCTTTAATACGTCACTCATTTCTGCATGGGATAATGTTTTAAAACTGTGCTTGAAAATAAAAATTTTGGAGAGTCATTTTGACTTGAATAATTTGTCAATTCATTGATGCCATTGTGATTTGGAAGATGAATGAAAGTGTCAGTCATCATTTTTTCTTCTGTATGCCTGTTTGCAGTAAACCCTCTGCTGTGGCTAGACAGACATCTAGCTGAATCAAAGATAAAGCTTTCTACTTGAATTACTTCATTTGTAGGAAAGAATACAAATAAGAGGGGAAGAAGGGAGAAACATTTTTCAGTGTAGCACTGGCTTACCCTTGCCCAGATACTGGGTCATTTATAGTTGTGCTGTTTAATTTGAGAGTGTTGGCTTACAAAAAGTAGTTTATTTTTCTTTTGGTGTAATGGACTTCGTAAGCACGTTGTTCTGGATGTTTAACAGAATTGTGATTCCATCCTACCAGCAACCTCTAACCCCCAAGAATCATTGAAACACAGGTTTCATGAAAAATGCATGAAGGCTCTATCTATAGGCAATTTTAAAGCTACTTGTGTAAATGCTTGCCTGTTGTTCTGGATGGTGTTGGAGATATGAAATGCAAATTTAAAAAATGAAGCAAAGTGCAAAAAATGCCATTTTTGGCTTGCAAGGGTGAAAACTCCTTCATATCCATAGAACTGGAGTCAGAGTCCTGATGGAAGGTAGTGAGCTGCTGCCAAAAGCTGTTCTGATTATGTTGTATTACTTCAGTCAGGTTTGACTGGGCTTTTGGATTTGCTGTTTGTCACATTGTTACCTTTTATTAGGAGTGATGTGGAAGCCTTGTCGTGTTAAAGAATACTAAAGGTACAATCAGTAGCAAAATTGAAAAGACAAATTGGACAGTTATTTAAGCAGGGATAATAGAAAACAAAAAAATCTTATGTTCAAGCAGCCCAGAAGAGGTAACTTTCTTAGATTTTTCACATATACTGGGGCAAAAATAACTGTGAAGAAAACAATTGAGTATTTTTGAGGTTTCTCATGGGCTAATGAAACTGAGAACTGAGGTTGCAGTAGCAAATGCTGATCTGAATCAGTGTTGCCAGACTGGTGCTAGGAGCAGTGCTTTTGTGATTGTTATGAGCTCCTTTACAAAGGGAAACCGGTAGAAGAATAACTGATTTCATTTTAATAGTTTAGATAGTTCAGTTGTCTGTGATTTTAGCTCTCTGAAACACTTGGTCCAGTAAAGAGTTTGTACTACCATGAGGAGAAGCTCTGAGAATGAAAGGTGAGCAATGATTAAAAGCCATTTTGCCCACCAGGGAAAAATGTGTAATACTATAGACCTTTTTCAAAGTAGGTCTAGTTTATTAAGAGTTTTACTTTAAAAGTGGAAAGTGATTAAGTTACTGTCTTTGCTCTGAGTCCTTGATAGTTTGTGTTCTTAAATACTAAAGCCTTGAGTTTGTACAGAATGCAAGGAAACAGTGTAGACAGAATCATCATGGTTCTGTTGAGCACAACAGAAGAGTAATTCTTTGACAGGGTATGACCAAAACCACAAGACCCATTAAGTGGAAAAACAGTTTAAATAAGAAAGAGGTGTGTGATTTGTGTGTGGGCAGGTAGAGAGAGCTGCGTAATAGTAGCTGTGAGAAGCGCTGCCATGTCCTTGTCCCCATTCCTCCTTGTCATCCTGTTCCCACTGGTTGTGATCAGTCCCATGTGCTTGACACTTCAGAATAAGGAGTATGTCCTGCAAACAGCTGGAGGGTGGCTTAGTCCTTAAGTAGGTAAATATCAGAAGTATTTCTTTAGCATTAAAATGATAGGATGCTCGAAGAAAGATGTCTATTTAGAAGGTAATGAGTGTATCAGATGAAGTTACTTCTTTGTACAAGCTTCTGTACTGGATCAATTTTAATTGCAAGCACTTGACAAATTGAAATATATATGTGAACTTCAGTCTTTTAGCCTGTTACACTAAGTTAACCTCATTACCTTCTCCACACAGCTTCATCCTCAGAGCCTTGGGGAACCAGTGATAGAACAGAAAATGTATCAAGTCGCAGTGTCTCTGATTCAGTCATTTGATGAGTTAGAAAAGAGGAGCAATAGGTAAGATATAGTTCAAGATCTGGAATCAGTGGCTCTTGGGAAAATGAGAAGCTAATTAAGCAACAGCAGCAGCCCATGATTATTAGTGGAAACTTAATTTTACTTGCATCTTTGCCTTTATTTTATATATTTGTTTGATTTGTACCCTCTGTTCTTAAGGTGCACATCCTGCCCTGGAGTGTGACTATTAAAGGCAGCCATGTCATATGGAAACTATATTCTTTCTGTAGACCAGAGCTGAGGAGTATTTATGTCAAGAATTAAACCAGAGCTACTATTTTATATTAAAACCTAAAACATACATTATTTCATGGAAAAAAAGGATAAATACTAGGCATTAATTTTCACTGTCTGTTTAATGCCTTAACGTAATTTGAAATAAGAAAATACTGGATTTTGCTGCTCTGTGTTTTGTAAATTGATGTTTAGTATCTGAAAATGTAATAAAGGTGCTTCTACAACTTTTGTCTAACAGTGAGTGTGTATTAAAAGTTACCTGATTATGACTAACTCCATTGCAGAATGAGAATGTTTCTTTTTGTCATAGTTTTGAAGAAAAAAACTAAACCTAAAAAAAACTAAACCTGGTTCCAGTGTTTATCTACTGAATTTTTCAGAAGGCATAGTTGCAAATAATGGTTGAAATTTCACTTCCTTAGGAGGTTTAAATAATGCATGTTACAAAAAGTGTGCACTTCTGCTTGTTCTTCCAGAATGAAATAACTTTGGGGTAATGAAGCAGAATGAGATTGTAAAATTAATGAAGCTGTGTTTTCTTAGGGAGAAAAAGAGCTTGAGTGGCACATTAGAACATGGCAGCGTGCTTGTGTTTTTACCAGGTGAATATTTGTCTTAATAACTTTCTTTTTTGTTATTTGTCATCTAATGAGCTTTCTTCTGGCACTTCTTCCAGGGATTTATTAAACACATACTTAAATGAGGTTCATCGGTCTCTTTGGGCGTTTTTTCTTGGAAACTTTTTTAATTGTGGCAGTAACTGCAAAAGTTGTGAGTCAAAAATCAAGTTTTTATGTATTTTTAAAATAATAAAATTAGTTCTGTAGTTAATCTGTAGAAATGGAGTTGCTCAGTTTTTTGATGCAATTATTTGTTATTGTAGGAAGTTCCTAGGATTCTTTTAGAGATGTTTCCTTATCCGCATATAGTGCGGTCTTTATTTAGATTGTTACTGTAAAAGTTCAGATTCACTTTTTTCTTTCCATGTACCTTGGTTGGTGTAGTTGGCATGCTCATAATCACGTGTGATGACATAGCAATTAATGATCAAAAAGCTGGCTACACATAGTTAGAGTCTTCTGTAAAGAATAAAACCTAAGTTGTCTTGCATAAAAATTATTGTAGGCTTTTGTTTTGACTGTCATTCTTATTTGAACCTATTAGCTGGATTTTAGAGGCAGTGTAACTAGCCTGCAGAGTAGTTTTCCTGAACATCACAAATCTGTTACCTGGTGGTTTCAGGTATTCTTTTACTTCATGAGCTGAAAATTTGTTAGTTGAAAACTTTGAAAAGACTTGGTTATGTTCAGAGTCACCTTGAATTCCAGAGCAGCTGTTTTCCTTGGACACAGCAAAGTCTGTCCCTACCAGGACTTTCTTACTCTGTAAAGTGTTTATGGATGTCGTTTCTCTGCTGTGTTGAGCTCAGGAATAGGCAGGCCAGGGCTAGGGCTGGAAGTACAGCACACCAGCTCCAAGATACACTGCACTTGCAGAGTAGCTTTCAGTGGCGAGTGTTCCCCATCAGCTGAAAAGTATTAGAGCTGCCTTTCCTAGAATCACCTTCTCTATAAAGTTAATGGGTAGAAGGAATTATTTCATTGTGTCAGTGTAAGGCCCATTCCAGTTTGTGATTAATAGTCTAGGGAGACCATCTCTGTTGCCTCTGGCCTCTGGTATTGGTGTTTGTCTGGTGTGTTTTCAGACTTCCTCAGGCCCTCTGGGTCTTCGTTTCAATCTGAAATTACTCTTTAGCACTTTCAAATCCTAAGTCTTTATCTTTCACTTTGAGGTGTTTTGTTTTGGGTTGTTTGTGGGTTTTGTTTGTTTGTTTTTTGTTTTTGTTTACTGTGCTGCTATCCCTGATGGCTTATAACTGCAAGTTATACACTGATTTTTATTTTGTTTAAATAAATTTGGTAAATTTGTGGAAACCTGTGCAGGTAGTGCTTTCTGAATGAGCTGGTACACTCAAGTTTGTGTTTTATTTGTTCAGTGTTTGACCTTGTGTGGTTTTAAACTGGATACTTAAAACTGATCCTGAACACAGGGTTAGCAAATACCCCTTGAAATTTTCCTCGCAAATGTTTTTATACAGTACTGGAGAAAAGGGGAGGAGAGCCCTCAGTTTACAAGATGGCAGCTGAGACAGAGCTTTGGGTTATTTTTACACATTTAACATCCACATTTAGGATGTTGATTTGAGATGCTTAGATTTTTTGAGTGCTAAGGATTACATAGCATTTTGAACATTAAAAATAACACTTCCACGGACTTGTCAAGTTAAGTGTGCAGCAGCAGCCAGAAACAGCAGTGCTCTGCTGAGGATGCTGTTAAGTGATTTTTGCCCACTGTCTTTGAGGAACTCAGTGATGGGGCAGAATCTGCTTCCAGAAGGAGTTGCAGCTGTCTGAAGCAGGATGCCATGTTTTCCCTTGTAATTGCCTGTCTTGTTCACTGATTATTTTTTTTTGTAATGCTGCCAAGTCTTATTCTTTATAGATAAATACCCTTCAGTATTCAACTCTCCTTTTTTCCCAGAGCTTGTCTCTGTAGGTAACAGGTGGTAGAAAGTGCTATGTTGCACTGTAATTTTCTTAACATACATCTTCATAGGCACGAATATGTTCCAAGTGATCTAATTTTGTGTTGTACTTGTGTTGATCTCTTTTTGTCTGTTCTATATTTTCTTTTGCACTTCTCCATGCCCTGCTCTCCTTATTGTCCTTGTATGTTTGCCAGACAAAATTTGTTACTAGTTCCTGTTTCATTCCAGACCTTTTTTTCCTGTTGGGATCCTTGTGTTCTGTAGGTGTCATGGTCAGTCAACTCTTGTCATTTTAAAAACTGGTCAGCAGATACTGCCTGCTGTGGCTAGTCAGTAATTACTAGGCTGATCAGTAATTACTGTTAACAGTGATGATGCACAGTCTGCTCTGCCAAACGTGAATCAAACCTTTTAGTTCTTTTTAATCATAAAAACAACCTCCAGGAAAGTCCAGGGTTGGACAGATTTTTGAAAATGGGGCTTTTGGAATTGAAGTCTCAATAAGAAGAGCTGCTCAGAAAGGTTTGTGTCTGTGGAGGTATTCAGGAAGATAGAAAAATCCCTTAGTCATAAGATTTCCTCTGGCAGATGAGAAATGCATGCCCCAGAAAATGGGCACTGGAATGGCCAAAGGTGAGGTGGCTAAGACAGAAATAGCTTTTTTTTTTTTCCCCCTTGGCCCTGCTCTTTGAAAGAACTTGTTTTGGTGGAAATACCCAATTTTAGCCTAAAGCAGACAGATTCTCAGCATGTGGTGAGCACTGTCAGTTGTGAGAAACTGAAACAAGGGGTAATAATGGGATATTGTCAAATGGCCTTTAAATCTGGTGTTGCACTTTCACTTTATTAAGTGTAAAATCAATGCCAAATGGTTCTTGAAAAATTGACTCACTGGGTTTCAGTGACTTACTACATTTGCTGTTCAACTGTTCTACCATTTTATTATGTGGCATAAAAGAGGTAATAATGACAAGCAATTAATAATTGAAATAGATGATTTAGAATTATTCCTGATGACTAAAATGAAAAATAAACTCATGATTACTTTTTCCCTAGGTTTAGGTGAAATAAGATACATGCACTCGTGCCTCTCACAGAAGTATAAAAGGTAAGTTAGACGAAATTTGTTTCAGTTCAGTTAAATCTGAACATGAGTCTTTCAGCTGTATGAGTTCTAAGTACATAATAAGGTTTAGCACAGAAGTGTAATCAACTTCAGTATTCTTGCATCAGTAAATATTTCACGAATGTATTTTCTTTAGGTGGCAAGTGTACCCATTTCACTCATGTGCAACGTTGGAGGAACAAAGTAAAGTATTTTCAGCTACAGTTCCTGGCTACAGAAAAGTAAATATTTTAAAACCATTACTTTTTTAAAGTGTGTGAAACCTTTGCTAGAGTAGTAATAGCAAATAGTAATGTGTTTAAGTAATATTAGCTGTTCTAGCTCAAACCATTTTGTGAGGACAAAGCACTTTTGTTTTTCAGTGTGTAAACTGATGGAGTTTCTTACCAAGCTGTTGTTTTAACTGGTATTGAGACCTCAAGAGAAGTGCAGTAACTGGAAGTTACCCTTAAACTATTGCATGATGCTGTTTTTATCCTTCAGAATGGTTCGAGCATGTTGATTCTTGCACCTGCGTGACAGGGGAGTGCTGCTGGTGGCACTGAATAGCAAAGTAGTCCCCCAGTACGGGAGACTCTGACCCACTTTGTATCCCAGGTTTTGGCTGCTGCCTTGATTTTCTTCATCTGTCATCACTAAGAGGGTATTGCTGCTAATAGTGTGATGTTTTTGTACAGAAAAAGCACCAGGAAATATTTCCATTCTTCCTTGATACTGTCCTATGCTATACTACTTTATTATGCTTTTTTTTGAGCTCAGAACAAGAAAACACCAGTTTTTTTGTACTGTATTGCCTTGTGTGGTATTGCTTTTTTTAATATGCAGAGCAGAAATGCTGTGTTGCCATTACATTTGTATTTCTCATAGCAAATTGGATTTTTCTTGTAGAAACATTAATGTGAGTAATTTTTTGTTTATGCATTCACTGCTTATTTTTTGCTTCAAAACTCAGGTTATTTTAGCTACCAACATAGCTGAGAGCTCTGTAACAGTTCCTGATGTTAAGTATGGTAAGTTGTCTAAATCTTGTGATTCTGTATACACTGTATTTGTAATATTTTCCATACTTGTGCTTGTTTAGGTCTCAGTGATGTGTTACTGTTCAAAGCACTGCTGTTGGAGTGTTGAATTCTTTCTTTCACAACAGAGAAATCTGAATATATGAACAAATACAGCTACTGAGTGGGAGGTTGGTTTAAATCTTCACTAAGGGGTAATTTTAAATGCAGTAACAAGCAGAGCCAGACCTGATGTCACAAGTTAAGCTTTTTAATCACATTCTGACTATGTTTTGAAATAATTGCATCAGTTTAAGTAAATTTTGATACAGAGTTTCTAAATGCAGAAATGATTGCCTTTTAATGATTGTCATCTATAATGATTTATTATATTTATGGTAAAATCTATTAGCACTTTGTTTGGTATTCAGAATATCCTGTGTCTGATTGTTTATAAATCTGATGTTCTCCTTATTGCTATCCAAGTTGTTTAGACTTTACTTTTCTGATAATACAGATTATTCTTGTGTATTTCTTTCCACTGCCATGAGGAATTTTTTTTTTCTTCCTTGCAGTGATAGATTTCTGCTTAACTAAAATTTTGTTTTGTGATAAGGAAACTAATTACCAAAGTTTGAGACTTTGCTGGGCATCTAAAACAAACTGTAATCAAAGAAAAGGTAAGATTACAATAGGTAATGCAAAGGAATTTTAGAAGCTGACCTTCAAGAAAAATTCTTTGTTGCTTTTTATTGTATTAATAGTAAAAAGAACAGATTATTTTGGCCATTAGTACTTGATAAATCTTCACCATGTCAGGATATAAAAATGTGATTAAACGACTATGAGTGAATGTTTTTTTTCCCTCAAGTATATTTTCAGAGGCATGTTTTGTATTTTATTGAAAAGTATAAAAAATTTTCAGACCATGGATTCTTTGTTATTTAATAGCAATTTTTTTGTCACGGGCCACTTTAAAAAGGAGAGGTCAGTACTGCTAGGTATTTATTAACTGCTTGTGAGTTCCAGCAGTAAAAAAACTTTCATGTGTATATGTCACTCTTAAATGAGTTGAAATATCCACAGCAGCGTTTCTAGTTTACACCAGTGTTCACAGCACAAGGATAAATAAGATTTCCTATTGGCTTTTCAAGTAAGACAGTCCACTTAAATATCAAAATCTTTTTAGCTTCAGTCAAAAATAGTACTAAATAAAATAATAGCAGTGACATCTTCAGATATAAAAGTACTGTTGTTTTAAGTATTATGAAGTCTTCACAGTTACAGCCGGGTGCCAGGTGCCCACCAAACTGCTCTATCACTCCCCTCTCCTCAAACTGGACAGGGGGAGAAAAATGGTGGCAGAAGGCTCAAGGTTTGAGATGAAGACAGGGAGATCATTAAGCAGTTACCATCACAGGCAAAACAGACTCAGCTTGGGGAAATAAGTTTAATTTTATTACCAAACAAACCAGTCTGGGGTAATGAGAAATAAAGCCAAGTCTTAAACACCTTCCCCCCACTCATTCCCAGGCTTGGATTCACTCCCAGTTTCTCTATCTCCTCTTCCCTAGTGGTACGGGGGGATGGAAAATGGAGATTTTGGCCAGTTATCACACATTCTCTCTGCTGCTGCTTCCTCCTCACACTCTTGCATTGTCAGATCTGGTTGAAGTTTCCAGCAGCTTCTCACAGAAGCCACCCCTATAGCCACCCCCTTTCAAGACCTCACTGTGAACCCCAGTATACAGATTTATTTCTATTTGGTTCAGGGTCAGCATAGGTCACAGCAACCAGGCAATGTACAACCAGTAGAAGTAGCATTTCGTGTAGAAGACTGGGACTTGTTATGCATGTCACTTTACAATATGGCCTGATTCTCTAGTGGAGTATCCCACAGAGAAGAGTGCCCTTTAGTTGATTGGAGTGAATGGTGTTTGGATTTGTGAAGATAGACTTCTGAATCATTGTGTTTTCTGTAAATAGTAGATCATAAAGATGTTTTGCTGTTTATCATTGTATCTTAGAAGTAGTTTATATTGAAGATTATTTTCTAGCTATAGAGTCAAATTGGAAATGCCTGTTCAACTGAGAAAAATGGCAGTTGATTTGGGGGCAGTTATGCGAAAGAGGTATTTGAGTGAAATACTTATGTAAGTCTTTTGTTAGTTACTGCTCCTGTGAAAGCAAAATGTTTTTGTCCTACCCTTATGTGTCCGCTGGGCCTGTCTGCTGCAAGAGAGCAGAACACAGCTCAGCCTGCAGCATCAGCTGTCGTGTGCTGCTCAGCTGCCCAGAGGGTTTGTAGATGGATGCGTTTGGAAAAAACTTGGGCACTTCACAAATTGGTGATTTGTTCTTCTATGTGAAGGTCGTGCTGGACGTGTTTCCAAAGGGTATTGTTACAGGCTTGTACACAAGGCCTTCTGGGCAGACTGTATTCCAGAGAAGTCAGAACCTGAGCTGCTGGTAAGGCTTTTGGGTTTAGGGTTAGGTTTTCTTTAATGCATGTAGTCATAGCAGAGAAGCTTTGCTTTGCTTTACTTTCCCTGAAGACAATTGGAATAGTTACTAATTGCTATAGCAATGACTAGAATTGAACGTGATAACTAATTGACAAAGGTCATTCCACATAGTTGCCTTATAGAAAGAGATGCATTATAGCAGTAAAATTAATGTGGAGTAAAAATAAGCAATCTACTTAAAAGGGAAAAAAACCTGGTTGTACAACAATTAATTTCAGATTTTGCTAAATTGTAAACTTTAATGTATTTTTTAATGTAAAACACTTTGTCACACTTCCCATGGGGGGAAAGTAACAATAATCTTGTCTTCCCTTCAGCATTGTCCATTGGGAGCTACAGTCTTAAAATTGAAGAAGCTTGATATAGGGGAACCAAAAGACTTGCTGGCGACAGCTCTTTCCCCCCCCAGTGTGGGTGACATTGAACGTACAATAGTTCAGCTGAAAGAGGTAGGCTTCCTTTTAGTGTTGTTAAAATCAAGGTAATAGGAACATACTGCAGAAGTGGTTTTCTATGTAGTTAAAGTAGTAGTAACCTTAACTGGAACCTCAAATATAAACTCTGTCTAGATAGTCTTTCACACCTTGGTCTGTTGTTGGGTTACCATCCTCTTGAGCATCATTTCCGTAGTTACATCTTAAAAAGAGATTATAATTTCATCAGAGAGTAATGATACTATTTGAGGACTAGCATCTGTGGTGAGAAAGAATAGAAAAATAGACAAAAAATAACTTGAACTCTCTAAGCGACAGTGTTTATGAATAAGTAATAAATCACACTCTTACCCTGTATTATTATTTTAGAGGTCAGCCTGAAGATACCCTTCTCACCTGTACAAGGAAGATTGTGATTTTGATTTTCATTTATGAAGTTGATAAGGAGTAGAATCTTCATTGCATTAAAATGTTTTCCTTTCCAAAGTGCATAAGAAATAATATTTGCATCACTTGTAGCTTGTTTTTATATCCAGTATATGTAGTAGCTTTGGTTTCAAAAGTACCAGGCTTTAAAAATTGTTTGAGGTTTACTTAGTCAGCTTTTACAAGTGAACACATTTTAATTTCCCTAGCTGGGAGCAATTACAGCCTGTGTGCAAACAGAAGAAAATCTGCATGATGGTGAGCTGACTTTCTTAGGAACGGTGTTGACACAGTTGCCAGTGGACCTGCATCTTGGAAAATTGATAATCCTTGGGCATGTCTTTGGTTGCTTGGAGGAATGCCTTATTATAGGTAACTGAAAGAAGGAACATGTGGGAACACTTCTCTAAAAGCAAATGATTTGCAGGTTTTAATTTTGATTTGTTTTTGTTGTAGCTGCAGCACTGTCTTTGCGGAATTTTTTTACAGTACCTTTCAAAAAGCACGTTGATGCATACAGGTAGTACCCCAGATGTTTTATAACTTCCTAACTGCATTTGAGAGCAGAGGGCAAAGTTGATCACTTAATATAATTTTGTGTGTCATGAGTCTAATTTTCTGTTAAAGTGCCAAGCAGTGCAAAAAGAAGCTTTTCCAGGTAGCTGATACTGGAAGTATTTATTTGGGAACATAAATCACAGAGCTAACTCATCCTTTCCTGAGCACAAGGCCTGATTCTTCAGCATTGCCTTTCTCATGTGAACATGTGGCAGTGTCTATTAAAACGGTTTTTAAAATAGCAAGGACAATATTTATTATTATCCTGCTCATACAATGCATCTCCTTCAGCAAGGAGATGTGAATAAGAGCAAGTTATTACAATAAGTGTATTGATCATGTTTATTAAAGGCATGGAGGGTGTTAATGATGTAGCATTCTGAGTTGTGTAATACAGGCAGTATTTGAAAAAAAAATTGTTGCTAATATTCTTTGTTTGTATTGACAGGAAAAAAATGGTTTTTGCTGGTAATAGTAGGAGTGACTGTATTGCAATTGTGAATGCATTTAGGGTAAGTCTTTTTTTCCAGCTTAGATTACAGTGAAATCTGATAGACCAAGATGGCAAGTCTCACCTTTGTAGGATCAGTGCATCATTTGTGCTTTGCAGTTGTTACCAACTTCACACTACTGCCAGCTATTGATGCTTTTGGCAGTCGTCTTTGTCCAACTGTGTGAAGTTCCAGTTGTCTCTACTGTAATAGCCAAAAGTAAAATGCCAGAGATGTGATGATGTTTGTACATCGTTTTTAACCAAGGGCAGTTTGGACTGGTTAATTCTAGTACAGAATGAGTTTGGTGACCTTTCTCCAGACTTCTTAGCTTTGGCTTTGTGATGTTTTTGTGCAACTGCCGTTTTTTGGTACTCTTGGCTGTTTGGTGGCTCGGTACCATGGACAGGGGTGAATTCCTCCATGTAGAGGCAGAGCTGGTACAGCACAGCAAAGGCTTCTGCTAGAGGAACTTGCTGTTCAAATTCCAGCATTTTATATTATGCATGCTCTTGTGTGTTCTGTAATCTTCTGGAGAGTCCAAAATCTTCAGCTGCTGATTTAGCTTGTTCATTTTTTTAAAACATGTTGCCCTTCAGCCAAAATGGACTTGTTTTTTTCTACTTTGCTGTCAGCATGTTGTGAAGCACACATGGACATGTATGCCACATGTAACCACTGATTCTCAGGCTCAGAAATAATGTTTTCTGAATCCCCTTATCATATTGTGTCACCTGGTAATTATCACCTATTCATCTGAAGATGATATTTCTATAAACCAGTATGTTGTCCCGGAGAAAAAACATGAACATTCAGACAGAGCTTCCAGTGAAGTATCTCTGTGTGTGAGTGATGTGAAAGCTTTGTTTTGAATGGCTGATAAGATAACAGGTTAAGTTCAGGGAAGTTTATTTCCAAATTGGCTTGGTTCAGATCAGATTTCTTTCAGGGTAGCCTCTAGGAAGGTAGGGAAATGCAGTCTGGCTGTTCAACTTTGCTAGTAGTCAGTGTCCACAGTAAGCTGGGATATTGTATCATGAGGTGACTTACTGTCAAACTAGAAGAAATGGATTCTGCAGGCATCTGTCATAAGCTGCTTAATAATGAAGTTATTTTCATTAATATGCTGGGTATTTTAATTTCTCTTCCAGCCCTGTGTTCTGGGAGGCATTTGCATCACAACTTACCTGAATCAGTCAGTTCACTTCCTTTTGTCTCAAAGCAAGGAAAAGAAAAAGGTTTTGAAAGTAATTTGGTTTATTACGGTGCCCAAATAAAACATCCAAATTGTTCAATTAATTTATGAATGTTTGCATGTGCTTTAACACTCCATCCATTTCCTCTAATAAAGCCAGGTGGACAGCCTGTTAAAAAATTACCTACATTGTTGATACAAAAAAAAAAGTTAATAGTTTAAAATGTCACATGAATATTTGTAAAAATTACTACTAAAGCTCTATATTTTCTGTCTGAATACTACACCATTTTTTTCTTAGGCATGGCAGGCCTGCAAACAACAAGGAAAGTTGAGACATCCCATGGTTAGTTAAATTTTATTTCTTATCTATTCAAGGTTGGTGACTTCAGTGCTGGAGTATTTTATTTTCATAGTAAATATGAAAAGTAAGGATCTTTTGCTAGCAATGTTTATTTGTAATAATTATGACTTTTCATACATAAATAGGATAGGCTTTGAGAGAAAATGAGTGTTTGAATCCAGTGCAGAGTTGTTTGAAGACAATCCCTTATGTAGTCCCTTTCACAGATGAATCAACAGTGGCCAGAGGGTTTGAAATCCAACCTAAAAAGTGAAATTGAGCTGTAGTTGAAAGAAATACTTCTAATACGCATAAGTATCTCTGTTTTTTTAAATGCACCGATTTCTGCCCCCTCAGAAAACCCTGAAAGATGGAAGATGTTTATGTGCATCAGTCACAAAATCGGTAGCATGCACACTATAACTGCCTCCAGTCCTTCTTTTGTGTGTACAAGATAAAACCTTTTTTATTTTCCCTGTTCTTTCAGCATGTGGTATCTTTCATGAACACCAGTGTATAACATAGCACTGAATTATGACAACTAGCCAAGATGGCCAGAATCTGTCTAATAAAAACAGGCATTCAAGAAAGAAGCTCTGAGTTTCTTGGAAGTGTTCCCTGGATGCCAAGAAGGCCAGTGCCATCCTGGCTTGTGTCAGCAGTAATGTGGCCAGCAGGACCAGGGCAGTGATTTTTTTCCCCCTGTCCTTGGCACTGGTGAGGCCACACCTCAAGTCCTGTGTAGAAAATACTGTAAGACATTGAGGTGTGCTGGAGCATGTCCAGAGAAGGGTAATGGAGCCTGGTGAAGGATCTGGAGCACAAGTACTGTAAGGAGCTGCTGAGGGAACTGGAAGTGTTTAGTCTGGAGAAAAGGGGGCTCGGGGGAGACCTTGTTACTCTACAACTGCCTGAAAAGAGATCATCGTGAGTTGGGGATTGGCACCTTGCCCCTCCTCCCAAGTGACAGGAGGAGAGAAAATGGCCTCAAGTTGCACTAGGAGAGGTTTAGATTGGAATTGAGACAAATTTCTCCACTGGAAACGTTGCAACAGGCTGCCCAGAGAAGTGGTGGAGTCACCATCCGTGGATTGGTTCAAAAGGCATCGTGAGGGTGTGGCAGCTGGGGACATGGTTTAGTGCTGGACACAGCAGTGCTGGGTTAATGTTTGCACTCAATGATCTTGGAGGTCTTTCCAAACCTTAACATTCCTATGATTCTCTAGGTGTGGATCTTAAAGTAGGTTTTGTAGTAGCAACACAGAGGAGTTGGACTTGTGGGTTTATATGGAAAGTTTAGATTACTCACAACTGCATTGATGATAACCAGAATATAGTTTTTGTCAAATTGACTTCTATCTTCATACATGGCATAATACTTAATATGAATGCAAAGAAAGCTGTGAAATGTGATCAAATTCTTCTTTTGCTATATGTAACTATTATTTGTGTGCACACAGAAGAATGTGAGAGAAAATTTACTAGCAGTAGAAGAAAAAAGTTTCTAACTTTATTTTTCAGGAAGAGCTTGAGTGGGGTCGATCAAATTTTGTCCATATAAACAAGATCAAAGAGGTAAGATTAAATAGGTTTTTATAAGCAGAAGGACTTAAGTTTTCTCATTCTCTGTAAATGTTAAGATCTCGGGTAAGACTACTGTGTTATGTATCTATCGAGATACAGATATATAGATATATATATATATGTATATTTTCTTAAAATGAAGTATGAACTTAGATGAAAGGAATTTTCCTTTTGTTAGGATAAACAAAGTGGTGTTAAATGATTAACTGTTTAACATATTTTTAATACTTTCAAGAAACCTCCAGTATTATTTGCTAGTTTTATAGGTTACTCAGATCACTGGTTGTGGTGTGACTACTGTCTGTTGTTAAATATCTTCTGTATTCTGGTTGGGAAAACTCTTAAGCAAATACAGTTAGTTAGTTACATAGTGAGGCCTGGACTTGAGAATTTGTGGGGCTTTGTTGGTAACATTACTGCAGCAATTAATGAAAACTCTGCATCACAATGGGCTTCAAGCTTAATGTGATATATTGTGGGGGAAATAAGTAAAATTCCTGAGTAACTGACGAGCAGAATGGCCTTGGCCATGATTTCACCAGTTCATACCTTTGGCATGAGCTAGGGCCTGTGTTCAAAAAGCACAGGAAATAAAAAAGATTTTGATAGTGAGCAACCATCTGGATAAGAAATGACTATAGTTTTATGACTTGGATATGTGATGATGATAAAAAAAAGATGAGCGAAAAGCAAATTATGTAAAACTGGACAGTGGAATGATCAGTCCCACGTGTTAGCCTCTTTTGGGTCAATTTCAGATAATGCCAGAAGAGGTTGTGCCTGACATATAAGGATTTTAGAATGGTCACCTTCACTTAACACTTAGTAAGATGTGGGGGCTTTTATTTGCTGCAGCTGAAGATACTGATTTCATCATCCCTTGTGTTGAAGTGGGTTTGCAGAGCTGGGTTCCTTTCTGGCAATGGTAGTTGTTCTAGTAGTGTCCTAAAACTGCCAGCAGTAGAAAGGAAAGGGAAGTGTCGGTACAAAGAAGTTGTACTACTTTCTGTATTTACTCCAGAATCAGTTGGGAGAGTGAAGGCATTCACTGTTTGGTCAGAGGGCCAGTGGCTGCTTGGGGAAGCTTCTTGGAAATGCTACAGATGGAAAGTTTAATATGCTCTGCTGGAGGGTATAATTTTGATGTCTCTCAAAGTAATCCCAGTTATCTGCTAAACTGAGGGTGCAGCATGATCACCACTGCAGCTGGGTGCAGAAGTTCAGGCTGATTTTTACCTCCTAAAGTACAAACCTAAAATGATTTAAATATAGAATATCATCTTGTAAAAGGTTGTTTCAGTTCTTTTCCTAATTTTGTTCTGTATCATATGTGCATAATACACTTTGTGACTGCAGAGTTGTTCTTCATAAGGGAAACAGATTGAGTCACAGTACTAAAGTTATTTTCCAACATAGAGGTGCTAAGCAGTATATTGGTGAAATGCATACCAGTCACCTGAAAAGAGAAGGGAGTTTGCCCAATTATTTCAAACCTTTACTAACAGATTTTACTTTAATTTATGGTTGGGTTTGATCTACTTTAAATGTAACTTAGAGATCAAATTTCAGGTGGCAGAGTTATTTCACAACTTGAAAAGGCGAGTCAGTGCGTTTAACATGCATGTTAAAGCTCAGCCATCTGCTATGGACCAGGAATATGTGCACAAACAACGCTTCATTTTGCAGGTAATGCTTTACTGTCATAAAGAGATGTTATTTTCCAAAATTGCAGCTGAACTTTCATATACTAATATTGATGAACTAGTATTACACTAGTTTTTCAAAATTCTTTGTGGATGTTGCAATTTTGGGTAGAAAAAAAGTAATTTTTTTGGCAGTGTCTTGGCAATGTAGAAGGACAGCTGATGTTAGTTATTTGAAAATTACAGTATCCCTTGTCTGAGGTACTCTATTTGAACTCTGGCTTGGTTAGTTAGTGTGGAGGGGGTGCTGGGAATTTTAGGTCTTTCCACCTATTTTAAATCTGTCAAATTTCCAGTTAAATTTCTTGTCTTGTTTGGACTGATTAGCCGTGATTTTATTTTCACAGACCTGTTTATCATTTCAGTGGCAGTTGGTTTAACTGTGTAAGTAGTGAGCTTCTTGGAACTGAATTGTTAGATCTTGTAAGATGCAGCCTGAAAACTGAACAATTTACCTGTAGCTATTTTGAGTGAATTTATTTAAACTGAGGCTCTTGAAATCAGAACTAACAACTACAATTTTCAAGTAATAGAACAGAGCGAGTCTGCATACAAAACAATTGAAATGTTGTAGAATTGTTCCAGAAATTGAATTCTTTTCACAAAAATATATTTTTAAGAATTTGCGTGAATTCATGTTAAGGCTGCAGTTCCAGTAATTCCTGGACAGAGACAGGAAAAAATATTCATATGAAGATCTGTTGGTATCTCTTCATGTTGCTAGTGTATCTCATTTCAAGAAACTGAATATAATCTGCTGTGTTTCACGAAATACTTTCTTGATTTCAGGTGGTAATAGCTGGTGCTTTCTATCCCAACTACTGTACTTTTGGAAAATGTCAGGAAGAAATTGCCATGAAAGACCTTGCTGGCAAAGATCCAAAAACCACTGTAATGGTATGTTAAGAAGGTGAATGACTTGATTAAGAATCAAGTAATAGAAAGAAATCTGAAGTGTTTGGGTGGTATTTTCAAGTTCTGTTGTGTCTTGGGTGAGGACAGAAATAATTACCTACTCTGGTCCTCACTTGGTGACATTTGTCCCACCTCCCATTCTTTCAGTACAACAAACATTGTGTAGGTGGGAAATTTTAGAGGAATTCCTGAGAGCTGCCTCTATACATTTGGTTGCTAGTCTTGCACAGGCAAACAACTTCCATCAGACGAGTAAAATATGTGGAAGAAGAGAACAGGACTATTGAGGGTACTTTTTGATGAGCACTTAAGTATTGTGTTATTGCAACTTCAGTGTTCCTTTTTTTGTAATCTCCTGCTTGTCCGTGCATGGCATACGTGCTTGTTGCTTTAAGGTTACTCAGGGGTTGCACTGGGCTTTTTTTTTATCTTCTAGAACTGCTTTTCATCTGATTGTGTAAGTGCAAGCTTAAAATGGCTGTGTTGATTTTGCAAAATTGTGCGGTTCGAACTAAGAAAATATTTGGTGTATCTGAACTAGGTATAACACTGTAAGGCAACCGTGACCTGTGCTTAAAGAAACCAAACCTACCAAGGAGCCTCCAAGAACAGACTTTTATTGGCACAAGAGAAAATAGATGAAAAGGAGAGAGAGTCAGAAAATCTTGTTGACAAGGGATTTTTTTGTGCTTCATACTATTTAAGGATATTGAAGCAAAATATCAGACTAGACTCAATCTTGTGGAATAAAGATGAGTCTTGCCACAGCAGCATTGATTAATAGTAAACTGGTAGATTTAAAGAGCTACTTAATTTAATGTGTTTGACTTCTGATCTGCTCATACATCAGCTGCTTGTTCTCTTGAAGAAGGAAGAAATAGCTGCTGTGTCTTCATCAGTGTAAATGATCATCTTGGGCACAAGGGCTGCAAGTTCCTCAGGCTGTCACTTGGAGAGACTCTTGCAGCCATATACTGCTCCTAATGGTGTGCTGAAGATATAAAAGACAATAAAACCTCCCACTCTGTGGTCTCTCTAAATTATCTTCCCTTTAGGCAGTTTCTGCAGTCTAACCTAGAGCATGGTTTTGATCGGCAGCTGATCTTAGTACCATAACTTCAGGGCAAAGGAGCATTGTGAAAAAATAATCTGTTTTTTCCTGTCTAAAGTTGTATGAGCCAAAGAAAAGAAATAGACAGTTGGATAGGCCCTGAAAAATAGTTCAAAGTCTCAAAGTTTGAACTTGCTAACTAGGAGTTCATGATTCTATATTAAATCAAGATCTCTTTTGAGATATTATTAAGAAAAAGACAAGTGGACATCTGGCTACAGTTGCATATTAATAGTTGTGAAAGCTTACATTGGAGTTACTCCTCTGCACAAAGAAGACCAGGAGATTGCTCTTTGTCATCCATGACATGATGGAGCCATGTGAGGGTGCTTTTTCAGTTGTGCAAGCTGTCCCACCATACCTCAGTAATTCAGTATGTGACAGTTCTGCCAGGAAATGCAGGAGCTGGAGGTCCTTCAGTTTCCCAGTGTGTGCACACCCTATAGGATATAGTTCTCGATTGTGGA
This sequence comes from Corvus kubaryi, assembly GCF_017639235.1. Lineage (NCBI taxonomy): Eukaryota > Metazoa > Chordata > Aves > Passeriformes > Corvidae > Corvus > Corvus kubaryi. The sequence continues at coordinate 27,136,377 of NW_024582054.1, forward strand.
CAAAAATTGTAGCATTCCAGTGGTTTTCTGTTACAAACAAAATCAGAGACACCAGTCAGCTTTTTGGAACAAACTTTAGATTAATATGTATAATTACAAATTAATTTGCTTCATTTATAGTTTATCTGGTATTCTGGTTATTCTGGTTTGAAGCAGTAGGGCATTATTAGCAGCAAAACGATGCTTTTTATTGTCTCTTGAGATTTTTGAATGTACTATAGTATCTAACACTTTCGGAATATGTTGGAGTTTAGATTGTATATAATTATTGCAGCCCAGGTGAAAGAGAAAGCTAACTATTCAGGTGAACTTGAAAGTGCATTAAAGCAATTGAATGTATCCACATTTAACCTCTTTTTCTTAACAGCTGAAGAACATGCCTCCCTATGGATATATATACCATAAACAGTTGCAGTCACTGCTTAGACAGTGTGGGCAGGTAAAATCTATTTCCTACAGTGGATCAAGGTAAGTGTAAAATAAAGTCTCCCGCCTTGTGTTCTCAGTTACAAATCCAGTAATCAATTTCTTTGTCAGTGATGTACTGACAAATTTAGTTAATTTCTTCTCTCTTTGGAATCACTAACTTATTTTTTATGTATTGGTTAGAGTTAAAAACGTAGTTTTGAAGTCTGATGTGCACTGATTGGAATAACATTAGATAAGCTAGCTGAGGTAGAGCCTTTTGGTTTGTCTTTTCTGTTCTCTATCAGTGGACCTTAATTGCAACTCATCTGTCTGTATTTATTTCTGTCTTTTATACTGGATTTAGCTCATTTGTACAGTCTGTTGGCTTTTTTGAGCTGATAATCTGACTAATTTCAGCCTATGACTTCCCAAGGTTTAATTCATCTACCTGTTCTTACTCCTTTTCCAATCTTTAATGCTTTTCTTATTCACATATATTTTCACATCCTTTTCTATTTGCATTAAATTTGGCATGTCCTGGTGACAATGTTAGAAAGTTTTATCACCATCTAATAATTAAAGTTTTAAGGTACATAAAAGCAGTAGACAAAGCCTGTGAGGAAATTACCTTTTATTTTCTGATGGCCTGCTAAGATAAAGACAGGGAGAAAACAAAATTTTTTTCTTTGTAAACAGGGCTTTTGTGGAGTTCTCCCGTAATCCAAAGGAGGTCTTTAAGGTTCTTCCTGAAGTGTACCTGGCAATCAAGATGTCACAGCTGAAGATTCCTTTTGAGCTGTGTGTTCATTATCCAGATGATATCAGAAGACAAGTGCAAGGTGCAGCAGCTGCAGGTTTGGAATTTCTGAGGTAATTATATTGCATATGTAAAATGGGTTTCTTTGCAGCAAAATGAGGTTTGCTGGATTCAGTGGGAATTTCCTTGGAACTGTCACCAAGCAAAAAATGTTAGGTTCAAAAAACAGATTTTAATTTAATTTAAATTTTTTTTAAATTGTTTAAGAGAAATTTTTTCGCAGGACTAGAAATAACATTATTGTTTTAAATATTTCTTTATAGTTAAAGATGTTTTGCTGTTTAAGAAAATTTCAAGTATACAGTTGTCTTCCCCCCTCCGAAGCTCTACTCCATTTTTGTTTGGCATATGAAAATATGGATGTACACAGTTATTTCTGTTCATGGTACAGACAGTGTGGGGATTACTATAACCAAAATAAATAAGGAGTAGCATTAGGGGACAAAAAAGAAAGGGAGGGAGACAGTTTAAAAAAAGAAAGTGTGGGGAAACATAAGGACATGAGGTGTAACAACATAATAGGAAATAATACTGAGGAATGCAATGTAGTGAGTCTCTTTGGTCCACACCTGCTTTTGCTAGGAAAATCTGGCATGTGTGTTCCATTGTTACTGGATGCTGTGATTCTAAGCTTCAGGTCATAAAAGTAACCTGATAAAATGGCATTCTGCCTACCTCCTGATTAGTCTGCAGCCATTTCAGTATTTTAAAATAAGAAGTCTGGAATAGGAGGGCAGGAGTGAACTGGGAAGGTTAAAGTACAGGTGAGTATTTTACTTCCAGGTAATTGTACTTAGCTTTTAATAAAATATTTAGCAGTTTCACTCTGCCCAAAACAGCACTTAAAAACTTTGTGAAAATTGGGTCTTCAGGAACCAAGCCTCCTAGGCTGAAAGATGTAGTTTTAAAGTTCTTATCTTTTGTCAAGCAAGAGGAATATTTTATATATATACACACATTAAAATTTCTCTATAAAACTCTGCTGAATTTATATTTGTGGTTTTGTATACTGTATTTTTAAAAAATAAGCTTAGAAGAAAATGCCATAGCAAAAAGCCTCACTATTTAACCTTAATTCTTTCAATTTTTAATAAAGTGATGGCAGAGTTGTGTCCTGGTATGCATCTTTCTGTGTTTGCTTATATTACAGTTAAAACAGTTACTCTGTAGTAATTTGGTTCTGTGTGGTCATTTTCCTTTCTAATTGAATTAAGGTATTTCTAAATAAAAGTCATTAAGTACATGAATGTGCCCTAGGGATACCTTGGAAAACAGATGAAAGCAAAAAAATTCATCCTCTTGAGTTTTCTCTTGTGAGTGAAGTATTTAGCATCTTCCTTCCATTTTAGAGTAAATGTGGACTGTCAGAAGCAGACAGTGGAGCCTGTGGAAATCTCATTTGGTGATTTACAAATGTCAAAGAAGGTCCCAAGTCGTTTTCTGTCCATCAGGGTAACAGAGGTAGGAATGTTCTACATCTGAAGTAGGTCACAGCTAATAATCAGTACCTAGATAGCTTAGCAGAGATTAATATTTGACAAGCTTAAGTTAAAAAATTGGGTACTGATAATAGTTTTAGTGCAGAGGTGTCTGTAAGAAGCGTGGGGAGTATTCTTGGCCTTATTTTTAGTAGTTCTTTGTTAAACAGTACTCTCATGTTTGCGCTTGACAAAATTTTTGGGATTTGCTGGCAGTAAATGTTAGTTGGAAGTAGGCATAAATGTAAAGAAGATTAGTGGAAGAGGTAAAGCACTTGTGTAAATTATAAAAATGAGAATCAGTAGGTATTTGGGACATTTACGTGGTTATTAACTGCTAGTTTTCTTCAGAAACTGTACATATGAGAAATGAGATGAATTAATGGTAGTATATGCTCATTCAGAAAAATATTTCATGCATAGAAGTGTATTAGGGGAAAATTACATGTATATACAAATATTTCTGAAATCTGAAGCTGATATTTTTAAATCTTGTGTTAGATCATCTTCATTAGTTGAGTAATAGCAATATCTATGCTGCTGAAATAGAATTAATAAAAGCATTTAAAGCACTGAGCTAGGGGAAATAAGATGAAGTATTAAAACTGCTATAATAGTGGTGTGTTTTGCAAGTGGAGAAAAGAATATTTTCCTCCTCTTACTCAGATAAATCTCTTGGATAAAAAATGTTAGTGAATTTAATCAGACCCATTACAATTACTTAGCTATCTATAGTACTTCTGTTTTAATAAGTCAGCTTTAATGATTGTAAATAAAGATTGGTTTTTATTACAAGCATTCAATATAAAGTCTGAAATGGTTATATGAGTTTAGACATTTGAAAAGATGACTTATTTTATTCAATTGGATTCAAATAGGTGTGTGTTGTCACCAGTTTCCTGAAGTATGGCTCATCATAGCAGGAACAATGCTGATGTGCTGACACATGTAGCTAGCTGTTATCTGTCACTGATAAAAAGAAGTGCACCAAATCTGTGCACCTACCTAATCAACTGTCTACCTTGTATTTTCTGTATGTTAACTTGGTTTAGGAAAATGGAAGCAGTCTTCTCCTAATTTTCTGTATTTTGGTAATGCTTATATCGAAATCTGTTCAGATGGAGAGTATGTTGCAGTAGCACAGAAAATAAACATTTTTGAAAAAATACTGAATTATGAGACAAATTCTTCACTGCATTGTTGCAGCATGTGAACTGTTGTGTCAGGAGTAGGAGTGTTTTCATGTATTTTGCTCAGATGTGGTTTGTATTTGATGTAGAAGAATAATATGAAATCTGTTATTGTCTAATTTTTATACTTTCAGGTAGTAGAAGTTGGACACTTCTGGGGTTACAGGACAGATGAAAAAAATACAGCTGTTCTCAAGGCTCTAAATGCTGAAATTAACTATCAGAACCTGATGGATTTAGCAGTGCCTCCACGTGTAGATGTTCTTTGTCTGGCACCATTCACTTATCTGGGAAAGAGAGGATACTACAGAGCTCATGTTCTGTATGTTCATGGAGATCTTGCTGAGGTAATGTGCTATGTCATATTGAATTGGTAGCATGTAATTGGGTTAACAGTCTTGGAGCTTTGATGCCTATTTTTAAAATTTATCTTTTCTGCAAATCACTCTAGCCAGAATAGATTAATTTGTTTCTTTTCCAGAACATGGGAATTTTTAGTATTAAATTGAGAAGCTCTTGCAGAGTGAAATAAAATAAAGACTAAAACCTCCAGTGAATCTGAAAGCATGGGGGGTTTTTTTTGGAGGAGTGTTCATGCTGCTGAGTTCTATACCATCAACAAATTCATCAGAATATTTTGGCTTTTTGTGCTGATATGAGTAATGGAAATTAGTGCCACAATTGGTATTGATTTTTCAGGCCAGTACTTTTCAGCATTTTAAGGACAGATTTTTTTTGTTTTTGTGAGACTGGCCTTTGAATTTCTTTTATTTCTTAACCTGGTTGGGTGTCAGCACTACAGAGTCAATACTGAATATTGTCATAGTTTAACATCATGAAAAATTAGTGAGTAATAGTGCTAATCTCATCATTTTCACATTTGAGTTTATAAACTCAGGTTTATTTATCAGTCAGTGAACACATGTTCACATTTGCTTAGCTGCAGTTGTTAGGGAGTGTCTGTGACTCTTAAGAAGTAAAGTTATGCAGATGTGGGTATGGGGAGAGAATTTAGAGCCTTTTAGAGAAACTTGCCTTTTCTAGATTTAGTGGATTATTTGCATTACAAGTTGATATTTAGGCCAAGGGGTCAAATAATAGACATGATAAAATTTGATGTATTTGTTTTGACATGACTTCATTTGCATGCTTTCCAGACTTTGAATTTGCTTCCATGTGACTTGATAAGATTTGTGTTGCACTGTAATTTTTAAAGTCAAACTGTGACTCTTCTTGGCACTCAAAGTAGCACTTCTAATACTGTGGAATCTTTGCAGATACTTTTGATTTTTTTTTTTTTCCAGGTTTTTTTTGTCGATTATGGCAATAGGTCAGAAGTGCCTTTGAATAAATTAAAAGAGATTCCAAGCTGTCTTCAAGAGCTTCCTTTCCAGGTAGGGGTGATGCTGTTGGCTGCTGCTTACTAGATATTTTTGTGTCTCGCCTGGCAAACAGGAGTGAACTTCAAGTCAGGATGCTTTTCAGAATAATAATTGAATAATACGTATTTTGCTGATGCAAGTACCTACAGATCACCTTCACTAATAGGCAAGTGTTTTCCAGAGGTGTGTGTATTCACAGAGCAGGAATTCTTGTGTGTAATTGAACTACATTGTATTTAATTGTAGAGAAATTCTAATTTTGTAAAGCTGTGGTTTTTCTTGTGCTGCTTTGCTGTTCTTTGAAGTGCTGGCTTTCCTGGGATCTTTTCAGATAGTACTCTCTTGGTCATTAAATACGAGTATTATAGATCTAGTGATCTTTTGACACAAATTAGAGGAATTTTATAGCTACTTTTTCAGAAAAATAATTCTCTTGAGCTGTATTTACAAATAAAATAACAATACTTCAATTGTAACTCAGTTTTTCAGTGCTCACTCAGATATTTTTAAACTAAGAGAAACAGTTGTATCATACTAACTGTGTTCTCTGAAGCATTTAATGATGAAAATGAGAAATGGACCAGCAGAAATTGGATTAGATCTTGACAGGGCTAAGTTTGTTTTCTTTTGTAATTGATGTAAAAAGATAATTTCGGCAAGAAGCATCCTTTTTTGTATTTTCTACACACGTATTAAATGGAAGTGTATTTCTGCTTCAGGCCTGATCTTTTAATGACCAGTTTTAATGACTGGCTAGAAAAAAAAACAGGGTTTCTGCAGTAAATTCATTCAAAGACATAATTACAGATAGTGATTGTGGACATGAGAACTTAATTACTCTTGCCTGCCAGGGACAGAAGAGCTGTAGTGGTCCTACCAAGCTTTCTGTTACCTTAGCTGAAAAGAGTTGTGGACTGTGATGTTTTTTCCAGAGAAGACACCTTTGTGCTCCTAAGATTTCAGTGTGAATGGTGAATTACTACCAAATTATCCTTTATGTACTGTTTGCTCTGATTCCTTAGCAACTGTGTACTATACTGAAGTGATATGAGCTGTCATGTGTTGGCAGTGATGGAGTAGGAATTATGCCAGTAGCTTTACAGCAGCCCTAGGAATTAGCATAAGCCGCAGCAATAATTATGAAATAATTTATAGTTATTAACTCAGTTTGTTGAGAAAGCAAAATATTTCCTTGCCGATTCTCTGGTCAGGCAAGCATTGTTTTCAGTGGTTTCTGCTCTAGGCTTTGGAATTCAAGATGTGCAAGATGTGTCCCTCTGCCCAGTCGCTGGTGTGCGGGGAGCCGTGGAGCTGCAGCGCCAGCCAGAGATTTGCCTCCCTGGTCAGTGGCTGCACTCTGCTTGTGGAGGTTTATTCCCTGGTGCACGCGGTCCTGCACGTGGATGTTTTCCGTCACTCGGGGCGCAGAGGCCTGGTGAATATTCGGGATGTGCTTATCGAGGAGTGCTATGCTGAGCTAGCAGAGGAGTCCTACGAGTCACGAGTATGTATTGGCTGAGCTGCTGCTGCTTTTTTTATTCTAATTTATTTCAGTTCAGGCTGTCCTGAGAAGCTGAGCTGCAGCTTGACTAGTGGCAAGGTTAGTACTTGAATAGGGCAGTGTATTTTTATGTGTGTGCATAATGCATATCGAGCTGTTGGCCAAAAGCATTGCTGCTCTGAGACCCTTTCTGGAAGAGGTGTTTACTGAGAAATGACTTCCTCAGTTGAACTGCTCCACTCTTGCTTGAAACTCTGAAAAACTGTAACTGCTTCATAGTTCTAACTCTCTTCCATTTTGATGTTTTATATAATCTGAAAGGTCATCAGAACATTGGTTTTTTGTCTTTGTATGAGAGTATTTCTTTGTGTGGGACTTTTTTTGTAGAATTTCTGAAGACATAACTGTTCAAGGCTTTTTTAACACTTCTCTTATTGTATAGCAAAGCCATGATTTGCTCAAGGAATTATTTTTGGACAAAGCAAAAGAAGAAAAGCAAATGCCTGTGTCTTCAAGACATGAAGAAAAGCATCTCATTGAAAGACTGTTGAGCTGTTTTTCTGAAAATAAATCTGATGCACCAACCCATAAGGTAACTTGAGAGGTGGTTTTGGCCTGTCATCCCCATGACCCTGCTTCTGACATTGAATGGAGATGAGGGCCGAAAGTACCTTAAATAACCAAGCACTATCTGATGCATTGAGTAGGGCACCGTACTTTCTGTTGGTAGAAAGCCACAGTGTGACCACTGTTTCAGACTGGTCTGCTGCAGCTTTGAACACAGTTCTGAAGTACAGCCTGGGAGCTAATGATCCAGCTCTTCTGACACATCTAAGGCAGCACTTTGAACTCATGCAGAGCAGAGATATAATTGAACAGCTGAATGCAGTGTTTCCCTACATGGTAGTCTTCATTATATAAGCCACAGGAAAATAGCAAGTTTACAACCCTGTCAGTTTTTCAGAAAATCTGAACGTGGTTTTACTGTACACAGTGTTTCATTCTTCATCAGCTAGTGATAGGTAAGCAGCTGGGATAGGTGAAGCAGTGAATGCTCCAGCAACTGATGGTAGTAATAATGCTTTTCCTCTGCCAGTGCAAACTCAGAAATGTGTTTTGAGGTATCTAGTCACTACTAAGTTGGAATATAAATGTGTGTTACAAGTTAGGCCTCATCTATATTCTGATTATTTTCCCATTTCAGACCTGATAAAATTTCAGGCTTTCAAGCGCCTAATCATGCTCCATTCACCCACAGGAGTAATCCTGTTTAACTTCTCACTTCATAGAGATATTTTCAAGATTAAAGACCTCATCATGTAAATAAAATTACCTGATTTTCTTAAGTGACCTATGAAGTCTGAACTTGCATTTTTTAAGCTAGAGGAAAATCATCAATCTGTAGCACATGTGAAAATAGGTAATTTTAGATAAGGTGCCTCAACAAGCAAAGTTTGCTTTAGATGAGTGAAATGAAAATGCCATTTTACCAATTTAGCAACTCAGCTGGCTCAGTGCATGCTGAAATGTGTTTGGCTTTAATTTAAATTAAAAGCATTCTGATTGGAAGACATCCAGGTGCTAGCTAACTAGAATGGAATTTGTCTCTCCCTTTTTTTGAAGGTGACAGTTTTTGGGCCGTTCAGTCCTTATCAGCTGAAATGCTACAGTCTGACCAAAGTATCCCAATTCAGGTATGAGAAAACTTTCACTGTAAAGTAGAGTCATGTTCTTAGCTGTTACTCCCAATAAATCAGCAAAAACCACCTAGTGACTCCTACAGATTTTCACTGAATTTTTATTCATTGAGAAGACTGAAGTAGTCAGGCCTGAATTGCATTAATACACACACTATTACTATTTGAAATCTTAAGAGTAGTTTTAAGGTGCATTATTGTCTCACAAAGAGATTATTTATTAACTGTCGTCTAAATCTGCTAACAGTAAACAGCTATTTTGAGTTTGTGTTGTGAATTGAAAATTATTTTTTATTTACATGTTTGTATGAGTTTTGGGGGTTTTTTAATGTTGAAAATATTTCTTCTCCAGAGATGTTCTCATACATAGGGAGAGCATAAACTCCATTGTTGTCCATGATGATGCAGAAGATTGCTTTCAGCAGTTGCTGGTCGCCACTGATGTATCAGTAAATGCAGCTGGTAATGCCTAATAACAATGTTTGGGTTGTTTCTCTAGACTTCTGGTTTTAGAGTAGTTTTATGAGTAAAAATGTTACTGGAGTTCTATGTTACATCTTCTTGAGGTTTCATTTTCATTCAATGCTCCTTGGAGCTATTTGAAATTTTTCTTTTCTTTTGGTGCCAGGGTCTGTGATTTTAGGGGAAACATCTTTGATGCCTCCTATTCATGGCCTGCTTGCACTCCTCAGTATGCTGTTTGCTCCTGCAATAGAACTCAGGTATTTGTGCATTTTAAAGTGGTAGTTCTTCTATTATTTTCTTTAGGATCCTCACAAAATTTTGACAGATTTTCTTTGCTTTCAGCATTTTATATATTCCCTTTTTGGCATTTTTTTTACGAGTTTCAGTATAGTATGTAGGTAAAACAACTTGTTCATGTACTTGGGAGTTGGTGCTGCAGAGTCTCCCCTCGTGATAAGGCATTACAGCTCCTGACAGTTGTGCTGGAAGCTTGGGAAGGTGGAGTGTAAACTGGGCATGTTAAGTCTACATGAGGAGAGGAACTTACGTAATTTTTTGTAAAAGCTAAGTTCTGGCAATGGCATTACTGTTATGTTTTCTTCAAATTGTGGTATTTGTAGACTGTCATTTCAACATAGTGAAGGTTGCTTTCCATTATTTTGCTTATGGATTATTTTTTGGTAAGTTTTGTATGTTTTTATAACCAGAACTTCATTTTTGTTTCATCACTGTATTTTAAAAATCAGTATGACTGAGTGTGAATGCCTCTCAATTGTTTTAGCTTCTTTCAAAGATGTGTCTTGCTTTGCATGGCTTAGACAAATTCATTTAAGTATGTCTTCATAAGAGTTTTATTTCTTCATCTCTTGGTGAGACTGTTTTCTTTCTTTCTCCTGTAGAGTTGATAAAAGTGGGAAGTATTTTACTGGTGTTCTGTGTGGTTTGGGTTGGAGTCAAACTTCTGGGGTTCCACTGCTTCCGGCAAATGATATGGAGCTGACATTTGATGTGCATTTTGGACTGGAAGACATAACAGAGGTAAAACTTGGATAAGAATTTTCACTACAGTAGGAATGCAGTAGAAGTCAGTGCATCTGAACTTGTTAACTCTTAGTATTAATAGAAAAGCTTGTTTGGACTTGCGGGGTTTGGGTTTTTTGTGGTTTTGTTTGGGTTTTTTAATGTTCTCCCTTTTTGTAATCTTGGATTTTTATCAGGAGAAGCAGTTGCCCCCTCCCTACACTTGAAACAAATAAAATATTATAGAATGTTATACCCTTTTCAGAATACAGTCATCAATTTTGCAGTAACCAGTTGTCAATACTTACTAACTTTGTCCTTGGGATTGTCATGGCTTTTACTGACAAGCAGAGCAATGCTGCCTTTCAGGCTTCAGTTTGATTTCACAGCTCTGGTAAGTCATCTGTGTCGAGCTACGTCTCTCAGAGCAGATCAGCCAAACAAACAATAAAGCCCCTGCATTCCTCATTACTGCCTTTTGCAGCTCAGAGAGTGAGGCCTGTCAGAGGGAAGCATGTACATAACCTGTGCTGTGCAGGACAGTGGCTGTGTTTGATGTGTGTGAGACAGTGAGGGATGTGCCCTGGTTAGGTCTGTGTGCAAAGCAGGTGCTTGGGGTGGTTCCTGGAGGTTTTCCAAGGACACAGTGGACATGCTGGTGCACATCTCTGTAAGCTGTTACTTTCTGAAAGTACTGACTTGGTGTGATGGCTGTATTCATGATGCCTTAGCCAGAATGGTAGCACCAAGCTGTTGTACATGTGAAAAATAATGGACAGAGAGAGAAAATTGTTAAAACTTTCACAGAAGGAATTCTGTGTTGGAAAAAGTCCAAGCAAGTGGTAGCCTGTATGTTTTATGGCATATCTGAGTAACCTTAAAAATTGTGATATCATGTGGCTGAAATACCAACATCATTGACCACCAGAGGTGCAACTGCAGGAAGAAGCATTTCTGAAGCTTTGGATGTTTTTGCTTATGCAAATAATATTCCAGTTCAAGTTCAGTGATATGGGTGCCACGACCACCTTCACGTCAGTGTAATATGATACAGACCTTGTGCTGGTTTAAAGTGCTTTATATTCTGTCACTGGTGTTTTACAGATAAACAGCCTGAGGACAGCCATGAATAAGCTGCTCTGTGAACATGCAGTGTGTTATGGACAAGAGCAAGTGGCACAGCTGCAGGAAAACATTCGTCAGAAGCTTCTATGGTAATCATTTTGTAGAAATAAGATCTTCTGTTTCAGAGTCTCAGCAGAAATGAGATGAGTGCTTGCTTGAAGCATAGCTCAGATTAGGCTTTGGAAAAATAATACATGCTCTCATTTAATGATGTTTTTCATTTACTTTGTTTATTTATAAAGCAGTATACTAAACAACCATAGACTTCTTGTGGAAGCACTGGTTCTTCAGGGAAGCCCAATCAGTTAGGAGTCATAAAACCTAGACTATAAAACCTGTTCTGCAGGAAATCAGCTCTTATGTATCCTTGTTTTTTGCACTCAGGACAAAGCTAATGGAATCCTATGGCAGAACAGTGCAGAAAGATTTAGAATTTTTTCTTCCTGTACATTAAATTTGAATTATGTGTGCTGCCTTTCCTCCCTCAGTAGACCTGTGCAGAATAGGTGTTGGCCAAGTGAATTCGAAGTCTCAGGCCAGTTTAGGAACTTAAGTAAGGCCATCTGCCTTTTTGCCAGCAAGCTTCTCCTTGTAAGTGAAGCAGTGGTTCTGAAAAGACCATTGTGGTTCAGTGCAGCCAGCCTGGAGAATTTTTTCAGCTTGTAGTTTGGGAGAAAGAGTGCAATGAACTATCCCAGGAGCAGCTCCTTCTAATGTCTGTCCCTGCTGAGCATAATGTGAAAAGTTTTCCCTTGTTTGTACACTCAGCATGCATTTTAGTGCTCTCTGTATCATCAGGAGAATTTTCTCATCCTGACCTGGCTCTCTACTGAACTATGTTAAAAAGAGCTCTGGTCCAGAGTCCGTAACCTAACTCTTACCAGCCTCATCTCTAAGAAATACAACTTTTTTTTTTTTTGCTGGTAGAGCTTTGCTGAAGTAACTGCATGATGTCAGTTTTAGGCAGTTCCTTGTGCTGATAAAGATCACACCCCTGCTCTTACCCAGGGTTACCAGAAAGATTATCAGAGCATCTATTTATGTTGATTTTTCAGGTGTTTCTTGGTTTTGAAAGTACCTGCTCTCTTACCTGTGGAAAAAAACCCCTATTACATTGCCTTCAGTTTAAAGCAAGCACCCATACTTCCTATTTCCAAAACTCCAAATAAAATTCACGTGCATTCCATAGTAACAAGTCAGCCTTACCTTTTGAGGTACTAGAAGTGAAATTAAAAGAGCACAAGCAATGGAGAAGTCAAGGAACATGGGTAGGCAGAAAGAAGCAAAGCCACAACCCCCCTCTGGAGGTGACTGTGACAGTAACAGCTCATGCTGGGACATCAACACTTACATGCTAAATTGAAGGCACAAAAATGTCACTGCTATTTGTTCAGACATGTGAATACTTGCTACAGTCTCGGCACCTATTTTGGGCTGATTGTTCAGACATCTCCAGCCAGCTGGGAGGGGAAGGGTCAGACCTTGGCACAGGTCCTGGGCACTGACATGTTCCCAGCTCAGTCAGCACTGGCTGCCTGACTCGGCCACTCTCATCAGCCCTTGGACTTCTTTGTCTTCAGGATTTTATACCCTTCTGTGGTAGCCTTTTCTCTCGTGGAATTTTTGTACATTTATTGGTTGTCTTTCAACAATCCTACAGCTATTTTTATTTAAAATTTTATTTCATTTTTGTATGGTTTTATTTGAAGGAATAAACAGTCTCATTATTGTAAATGATTTCTTCTTCTCCCTTGTGTAAAATCTTTCTTGGTTTTGAATATTTTTTCCCAATTGTACTTTCTGTGTTTTGGAAAAAACATTTATTAATACAAGTACATAGGTAAAAATTCAGCCTGAACAGTCTTTCATAACTGTTTTCCATTTTTCAAAAGCTAATTGTATTTACAACATGTCACCACTACATAAAACTAAAATCAGGTTTTGAAAAACACATCTAGACAGAATTAATTAATGTCTACTACTGTTGTACCTTGCACAGCTTGAGGAAATAACTGGAGCAGACAGACTATAGTAATTGAGTTGTCATGCAAAACAAAATACCCTAAAAATAGCTGTATTATACATTCCAGTGAGTAAGCATACATAAAACGTAAGGAATAAATTACAATTGCAAATTCTAGTGCTTTTTAAAAAAAAAAAAAAAAAAAAACTCATTATTTTCTTTAGAAGAAACCACATTCTGATACACTATATGTCCTTGTGAAAATTTGTATTTTGACTTACTACACTGGAGGGGCAAAGTAGAGAGAAGTGAACAAATCAGACTAGATTAACAGGGAAATTTAAGATTCCCTTTAGCACAGACACCTTGTAAATACCTGCTTGTATCTTTTATAAAAAAATCCTTTGTCTTTATAATTAACCAAATATAAGTGTACTTGTTAAGGCTATTTTTATGTAATTTCAGTTTAATCTGCAAATCAAAGCCTCGAGACATAATTGATCCCACCTGGTATGAGAAGCCATATGCATGGAATCAGGTAATGGTATAAAGATTTCTTTTAAAACTTTTTTTTGAGGAGTTTGAGTACTCCAGTACAATTAGTGAAGAGTGTTGAAAGGGAGAACTTTTGGGAGGATGACTTTTTTGTTTATTGAATTTGAAAATACCGTAAGCATTGCAGAGTTAAATTAAAGCTTAAGAACTTTCATTTATGTAATCACCAATGTCTGTTGATACCCTATTTTTGTTTAGTTGTTGGGTGGCTTGTTTTTTAATTTTGTGTATATAAATATTTAGTGTTTTCAGGCAGATCTCTCCATGGGTTTTAAGTTGAGAGAGATTGTAAAGGCAACTTCACATTTGTTGGAAGTTAAAATTTTCTATTCTTTCTGTTAAGCAGCTGTAGCTACATTTTCCTGAACGCAGTGCATTTCAGTTTTGTTTTGGGCTGCTGTGCTTTGAGGTGGCTTTTCCTTTCTAGGCAAACAGAAATAAATGTAGCTTGTTTTAGAACAAATGTGGTGGGATCAGGCAAGAGGGCAGTTTTCTCAAGACCTGGGAAGGTTTCATAAAAAAATTCTCCTAGCTTCCTATTCTCTTAGAAATCTCACCTTTCTTTTTGTAAGGGCCTCTGCAGGCCACTGGATTTCCTGAAGAACAACTACAGTTTCTTAATTAAAAGGGGGTGAGGAATTAGTGAGTGCAGGAGTAAAACTGCCACACACACCCTCCCGGTGGCTCTCCCACCCTGCGGCCCAGAAAGGAGGGGTTTGGTTCCCCTGGTAAAGAGGGACAACAGAGAACAAGCACCAAGGGCAGTTATTTCTAAAAGGCTTTGTTTTAGAGTGTGTTGTGATACACTGCCTTAGGCCAAAGTGTTTCTATTTTCATATTTCTAATTCAGTTATCCTTGGATTTAGGAAGATAATATACTCACTTCTGCTGGTGTTTTATAACAAGCCAAATGTGTAGGCCTTGGATCAGGATTTTTCACTGCATCTGAAGGATCCCCAGGACATCTTAGATCGTAAAATACTACCTGTAATGCTTCGGAATTGACTGTGGAATAGTGTTCTGACTCGGGCAAACCATGAGATAAAGCATTTTGTAGCCCTGGCTCTTCTGTTGCAGTGTGTGGTGTGGAACTGAAATTCCTGTATGATTTAAAACTCTGAACTCTTCAAGACTTCTTCTTAGCTGTGTTATATAGGAAGACATTAAGAATGCATTCTGACTTTCATCTTGCTTCTTTTGACTAGGTGGATTCTCAGCGTATTACTGATGAGTCTGAAAAGCAGCCTGAAAGAGGAAATTTTGTTTATCAGCTCCACAAGCTTGTTTTGTTGAATGACTAAGTATTTCTAGAACTCTTTCAGAGGATGAGGTATTACTAGTCTAAAAATTACTTCTGTCTTGTATGCATGTTTTGCAAGATTGTTCCTTAACATGAGTACAAGTGTACTGAAAAACAGTTTAGAAAATGTTCTGTGTTTCTGAAAAAGCTGAGGTTTGCTGGCCTAGAGTAGAAAAGTTTATTCATAAAAGAAACTGATGTAAATCAGGATGCAATTTTCATTTAATACTTCTGAACAGGTTTATCACAAGGTACATGAAAGATGAAGCAAACGAGGCTTAGTTGTTCATTTTCTGTCTTAAAGCTCATAAATTAAGGGGCATGACTTTTTTTTGTCTTTAATTGCAAGTTGCATTATCCTGTTTTCTTTTTTACTAGTTCTTTTAAAAAATATGCAGCAAAGGGGTTTGGGGTTTTCCTTAACCAAGAACTAGAAGTCAGAAGAAACTGATGATCTAAATTATGTTCTGATCCAAACTATATCTTCATATACTGGATACAATTTTTTCATTAATTTTTTTGTACAGCAAAACATAACATGATTTATTTTCCTGTATGGCAGAAGAATGCTTTCGAATTACTGATTCATGGCACTTTGTTTCATCCTTTCATCTTATTTTTACCTGGGAAATCTTTATTCCTAAAAATCAGGCCAGCAGTTTCAGAATAAAATGAAGAAATTAAATAAAATGGTTTTGTCTCTTCCTTTGTGTAGTCACGTTTAATAAAAGCTAAATTTAGTTATTAATGGTATATGATTGCATTCAAGAAATACATGAATACAAAAGCAGTCAGTATATGGAAGAGTATTCATTTTCACTGTTCACTCAGTGAACATTGGAGGTTATGTAATATCCAGTCACCCTCTAAAGGGCAGAGAATCAGTGGTCACCATAAAGAAATGGCAGATTTTTGCAAAATAAGGGGATGCTTAAAATAAATCATTTGAAGCTGTAATTAAACAGAGGGATGACTGTGTAACAGGCAATTTCAGTGGTTTATTAGAGCACTACTTCCTTAGACACATTTTACTGATCCTTGGGAATTAAAATAGTTAGTGAGAGAGGTCTAACAGAAAAATTGCATCTCAAGTGGCTTGGACAAGAGTATTTCTCAGCCAGGTGTTGTACACCAATTAAGTGTTCCTGTTAAACACCTTGGGGGGCAAGTGGAACAGGCAGGATTTCAAATCTTGCTTTGTCTATTAATGATGGGAGTTTCTGTATGAAAAGGGAACTTGGCAACGCACAAAGGCATGAGAAAAATAATGGAAATCATTCCACATAAGCAGCACTGATTTTTAATTTTTTTATTTTGAAACTCTGTTTCTCCGTGTGTGGGTCTGTGTGTGTGACTGTGCTGCCACCAGCTGGGGACTGCTGTGGTATGGGAGAGAACAGTCCTGAAGGAAGCACAGCATCCTTCCAGTCAGCCTTGCTGAGAGACATACATTTGCAGAAGAATATATACAGTACTAACATTTAAAAAGCAGCTGTTGTGTTTTATTGTTTGATATAGGCTTCAACAGCATTGCAGTCGCTTGAACAAGTTTAAGGTAAGTAGCTTCAGGATTCCCCCTCAAAGGGTAATACTGTTTTACAGTAGTTGTTTCTCGCACTGGAGAAAGAAAGTATTGTAAAATAGTAGTGTCTGTGTGGCTGTGGACCTGAACCCACTCAGTTTTGTGGCTTTTGGGGGCTACTTCCGTAAGAAAAAATGGCCATGACTGCTTGTCAAGATTTGCTGTATCTCCAGATGCTCACCAACATTGAGCAGAATGAGATTTCACTTACCATAATTTATTAGTGATTTATGTACTTCTTCATTGAGTTTAAGGTGGAAATATTTGAATCTGTAAATGGTCAGAATAATGCTCTTAAATGCCTGCAATAGTAATGATAAAGTGACAAACTGTACTGACAGGTGCTCCTAGAATCTGAAACAATGTGCATTGACTATTATTCGTAAGTCCCCCCAAAACTACATTGACACCTGATAACAGTTTTAAATGAAAAGGAGATTTTTTGCCATTGCATGTAATTAATTTTGGAATTTACTGCTACAGGCTCTGATGGAAATGAAATAACATAAACAGAAGAATGAATGGAACTCCAGGGAAGGCAGATCCTTCAGAAACTGTTAAAATGGAGGAACTTGAATTCTTTACCCTACTAAATTCCAGAACCTCAGAAAATATACTGAAATAATGTCTATTTTTAGTCATTTTAGTGTCTGTCCTTGTCCAGGTGTTTCCTTATGGCAGGTATATGGGTGGAGAATATTTTTCATTAATCCTTTTACAGAAAAGTCACCCCTCATTCCTCAGCTGATTCTTGACAGCGCTGCACAGCGCTTGCTCTGTTCTTTCAGGAGAATCACATTGTTACAATGAATAGCAAAATGGAAAAGGGTGTGTAACACAGTTGGAAATTCCACATTCCTTCCCCACAAAGTCTGTGTGTAGGAATTAGGGTGGTTTGAATGAACCCAACTGAGTCCTGCTGAGCCTGTGGCCACCTGCACCATGGCAGCTGTGCTCTCTGCAGGGAGTGCGAGTGGGGAAATCAAGGTGAGAGTGGATGTCAATGTGAAGTGATCCATTTCCAGAGAAAACAGGACTGTCCTCTTTTAGCTGGATGGCATTTTTAGGAGGTACAGGTGAGTGCATGTATGTCCTGTCCATTGCTTTGACCTTTCCTAGCACAGTTGTGCTGCTCTTGGCTCCTGAGCTACCTATTCTGGAAGCTTGCCCACGGATTTTACAAGAGCTTTTGTTTACAGTGCAAAGAGAAAATTGAGTTACCAGGAAAAGGAATGCCAGGGATGGAATTTGAGTAATAAAGGGATGGTGACTTTATAGGGCACAAGGAGTGCAGTCCCAGCAGGTTAAATTTAATGTCAGTCTGCATGAAAGTGTCAGAAAAAGGCCACATGAATTAGGATAAATTACAAAATCATGGTTTAAACCAGGATACGGGTGTTGGCATAGATGGGAGTTAAACTGACCTTGGAAAGGTCATTAGCATGTTTTTCAAGGACCAGGGTAACACAGAGCAGGGTTTGTCTACCTCATGGACAGGGATAGAACTGAACAGAAAAATAAAAACCCACCATCAGTGTATATAGTTTGACTTGGAGTTTCCTTTCTGTAAAAGAACCTTGAGGAAAACAGATGAAACTCCAAAGAGGTTAATAAATGAAAGAAACCTGAGGCAAAGATGGTATGTCTGAGACATATTAATCCTCCAGAGGAGTGTTGAGGGAAGAGGCAAGCTCGGAGCTGATCTGGTGAATCTGTTGGAAGATAAATTGCTCTTTTCTTAGTCACTGAGCTACATGGGTAGGTGTATTTGTCATCCCTGTCTGATGCTCCTATATTTAGCTTTCACTCAAGCTCTGGGAGTGTCTGTCTAATCTGCCAGATCTATGACTTAAATCCCTTGGGGTAACAGAGGTGGTTGCTCCTTCTGCTGAGAGCGCTCTTCCGTCCTGGGCAAGGACAGGACCTTCCTAGACATCCCCCTTTCAAGGGAGGGACTCAGCCCCTTCACATCCCCATGAGTGATGGGGAAGTCCTGGCAGATGTTTCTTGGCACAGGGATGAGTTAATGGATGTTTCTCGATCCCAGGGCAAGGGGGCAGAGAGTTGAGCTTGGGTGCTGGTGCTCAGTGAGGGATGCTGCTGCTCACTGCTGGTTTTGCCATTGGAGTGGTAGAGGGCAGTGGGTTAAGGTGAGCTGGGCAGGAATGAGCTGCACACACCATGAGCCTTCCTGAGGGGTCATGGCCTTCACTCCTTCACCCCAGCAATTCCCTCCCTCACAGTGAGCCACCCTGGGGAAAGAGAGCAGTGGGGTGCCACTTGGTTCAGGGGAAGGAGGGAGGTGAAATGTGTGGTTGAAATGCTGGCATTCATTTCCTCCTGTGCTGCAAAAAGCGCAGAGGCTGCTTTTTGCTCTGAAAAACTGCAGTCAAAACTTCATCACTCATGGTTAGATGAGTTCACAACTTCTTCATGTCATGCTTATGAAACTTGTCTTCTCTCTGTGCCAGTCAGAGTGATAAGCCCCAGGTGCTCCACAAACACACCACTGTGATGATCTTCTTTTCCCCTCCTGTATTGGTTTTTTGTGCCATGTGGAGAACTGTGGAGGGGTTTTAAATATTTCACTTCTCTCATTTTGTTTTCTTCCTAAACAGAGCATAAAACACCCAGGGGTACCTTTCTCCCTGGATATGTGTACTTGAAAAGGAAGGGTACAGCTCTTGGCAGTATTTCAACATTTACAAAGCTCTTTGTTCTCTTTTTGGTCTGTTAGTAGCAAAAATACAGAGTGTATAATCAGGAAATGAACAGCACAGAGGATGCATATGTATCTCTGGGGTTTTCTTGGTCTGTCTTTAATAAGGGCAGAAAGGCCACTATTAAAGGACAGGAAAGTAGATAAGATTTTATTAAAATTCTTGATACAGACTGTATCTTCCACAGCACGTATTTCAAGAGGTCACAGAACACAGCTGCAGGTGTTAAATGACAGAATAATAAGATCACAGCAAGGGCTCTGGTCTTTTATGTATGCAATTCTGAATTGGGTCAGTGGCTAGTAAAATAGCAATAAATAAAAATAAAATTTGAATTCCAACTAGACACACCCAATATTAAGGGCTGTAGCAAGCACCTTCCAGTTGCACTTAAGCATAATTTCTAAAAGCTCAAGGCAGTCTAGAACCCAGCTAGTTTTCAAAGTACAATACTTGAAGGGCTCCTGTGAAAAGCAGGATGGTTCTTTCTAACCCTCAGCAAAATAAGCAATTGTGAACTACTGCAGAACTCCTGGTTGCACATTTAAGGCTGTACGTGATGCTGTGTAAGGCTCTGATGCTGTTGGGATACTGTGAGCAGCTCAGAATCCAGGTTGTGTTAATTGGCACTTGCATGATTTGTGTCTCCCTCACTGAACATTTCAGTAGGTCTCACTCCTCAGAAAGGTAGGAGAGAACCTGGATTTAGCAATTCTGCTTTTATTGCATTTCGTAGGAAGGCTCTTAATCCCCTGGATATAGCAAAGAAGCCACATTTGACAGTGCACCCCTTCTGTTTCAGAGAATTTCTGAGATACAAGGTTGAAAAATTACGTTGTAAACAAGAAAAGAGATCTTTGAGCAACAAAGCAACTTTCTGTCTCCCTGCCGACTCCGAGTTTCTAATGACTTGTGATGGCTGTCATATTATTCTAATAATTGTTATTGTAACTTAAGCTCAGCCACTACATTGAGTTCTTTAGGCTGGCATTTTGACTGAGTTCGAACAGAATGCAGAATTGGTGAGCTGAGAAACTCGTGAACCAGCATAATGAACACTGCACAGGGAAAAATAAAAACTGTGATTAAGACAGCTATGAATAGAAGAAAAGAAACACTGCCTCCCAGTCTGTTCCTTGGAAGTGATTTCCTCATAGCAGGAAGGAACATCAGCAAAGTGAGATCACTGTGCCCAAGGGCACAGCAGCCAGGCGTTTTTGGGGTTGATGAGTGAAGCATGAGCTAAGCAGGCTGCAGAACCAAGGAAGCAAGTCAGAGGCTACAGCATTTTTATTTTTTGGGGGGGGTGGTGGTGGCTAAAACAACCCCAAAAATCATCCAGGCAGGGTCAGCAGAATCGGACCAGCGACGTAGATCTCAGTGGATGAAAACGCTCCTGTGGAGAGCATGATCTTCTCCAAACCACCTCAGTGCAGGTAGGTTTGCCAGTGCAGCTTGGCCAACAGACTGCTATGAAAAATCTAAGAAAGGTATTTCTGACCTGCTATTCCAAATCTATGACAAGTTTCACACATCCAGACCTTCCTCTTGTGCCACAAGTACTCCAGGTGGACTGTTCTACCTCATCAGTCTGCAGGTTTCTGTCCTTCACCTCCTGCTGATAAGCAGGGTCACAGCAATCTCGTATCCTCCGTGAGGTTGATCACAGAACGTGCTTTATTAACTCAAACTCCAGGCACTTGTTCCCTTTTCCTACTTGTATGTCAGGATTGGTTTTATAAATTCAGTTTCGTTTCCTAAAGCCTTAAAAAGCATTCGAAGCTTATCTTCCCTGCAGTCTCTGTGAGGCCTGAGGCTCGTGCTGCACTTCAGTGCTCATGTACCTGGCCTGCCTTCTTCCAGTGGTATTTTCCTTCTTGGTGCCAGATCACTTCTCTTACTTTGCCTAAGGCCATTTTCAGCCTGCCCTTGCCAGTGCCTACAGCCTGGTGCCAGACTGCGCTCCTGAGCACCAGGTGCAAGATCTGTTGCCAGCTCTCACCCCAGAGGTGAAGGAGAGGTAACTGAGGAAATTTCTCCTTACTGAGAAGGAGAAAGCCTCACTTCCCTGCTGCTCTTGGTTTGCCAGGTCTGTGGAGTGGGTGGTTTTTCTGGAGCTACGATTGCAAGGCTGAGACGGGATCATTTCTTGGTCGAATGGTCACCGATCTTCCCAGTGGCTCCCCAGCCAACATAGCCAGCTTTGAGATGCGATTTCCATTGTTCCCAGAATGGTCATCAGTGCTGCACAGAGCCGAACCCTCAGCTTTCTGGCAGAACTAAAAAAAGGCAAGGATTAGCAGCCTGAAGCCTGAAGAAAACCAGAGGTGGCCAGCCTCTCTTGCAAAGTGGTCCACCTCCTAATTCTGCTACCGTCGTATCAGGATTTGTCTCAGCATTTGCACTGGTGTTCTAGCAACTGAGTGTTTCTATGAGACTTGACACCTCTGACAGACATACAATTACAGTGGTTTCTCCACCCTTTAACATGGAAATAGCTCCATGCCACTGTCAGCTCCGTGAGCCCTCCGCTGGACAGAGAAGTTTTGGTCCCATCCACCTCTCAAAGAAAGGGGAGTTAAACTTGTACAGCCCAGTGTAAAAGTTTAACAGCATCTGCTTCCCATCCTCGTGTCCCTTGTTGCTGTAATCTGTGACTCATGGGGCTGCAGGCTGAGAACTGATGGCACAGCATGAACTCTGACCTGGGTATTCTCTGTCAGCAGATCAAACACAAAAGAACTAAAAAAAAACCCCAAAATTGAAAAAAACCTAAGTACTTTTTTAGCTCACGGTCAGCTATTGTGAATGCTGGATGTGCACCATGCCTCTCAGGAAACTCCAGTTGTTATTATATTATTGTTAACCACTAATTACTAAACTAATTCATTGAGACTAGATACCTGTCTTCTAGATAACTGAATCTGGTAAGAAGATTAATCTTACCTCTGAGGTATATTAATCGACATGTAACTGCCAAAAAAAAAAAAATTACAAATTAGTAATTTAGTTGAGTATTTCAAGTAGAATGTTGCTTGGGTATTTTGCCAGTCCAAAGACCCAATATCTTGATTAGATATTAACACTGCTCTCTCCTCACCACTGAGCCAGTTGCATAGTCAGAGAGGGCTGTCAGGTTGATCAAGTGTGATAAATATGTGGTGACTACTCCTAACCATCTGTTTGACCTTCATATGTCTGGAAGTAACTTCCAGATCTATTTGCTCCACCACTTTTCCAGGGATTGAGGTGAGGTTGACCAGTCTCTAGTTTCCCATCTCCTCTTCCTTCTCACCATTCTTGAAGTTAGAAGTGACATTTGCTTTCTTCCACTCCTTGAGAACCTTCCCCTGCTTGCCATGACCTTTTAAAGGTTATTGAGTGTCCTCAAATGGCATCAACCACTTCCCTCAGCTCTTGTGAGTGCAGCCCATCAGGTTCCAGGGACTTGTCAGGGTCTGGTTTATTTAAATTTTCCCTAAACTGATCCTTCTCTAGTGGCAGGAAGTCTTCCTTGTCCTGCATCATACAATGGCCTCAGGTGCCTGGGATTCCTAAAGGCAGATACAACCAGTGAAGACTGAGAAAAAGATGGCATTGTCAGCTTTCCCATGTCCTTTGTCACCAAGTGCCCTGCCAGTCACCAGTGGGCCCACCTTTTCCCTAGTCACCTTTTGGCTGCTTATTTACCATAGAAACCATCCTTGTTGAACCCTCATATCCCTCTGTAAATTCAATTTCAGGTGGGCCTTGCCTTTCATAACAACATACCTGCATATTCTGACAGTATCTCTATATTCCTCCTGGGACACCTTGTCCCTTCTCCCACCTCTTGAACACTTTTTATGCTTAATTCTTACCTGGAATTCCTTGTTCATTCATGCAGGCCTGCTTCTACCTCTGCTTGGTGTCTTCCTTGTTGGAATGGATAGTTCTTGAGATCAGAGAAGGTGATCCTCAAGAATGGGTCAAAAATGTATGGAGATTTCTTAAGAGTGTCGTTATTTTTGATGGATGATGTAGCTAGGCAGTCACCTCAACTGTTGTGAATTGATATAAATAAAGGTTCATCAGAGGTCCCAGAATGCCTGCAGGAAGACTATTTGCTGGACTTGATTTTGAGACAGCAGTTAGCTGGTGCATACTGAGATCTCAGTATTGGTCACACACAACAGTGTTTTCCTTTCTCAAGATCAAACAAACTCCACAAATCTTGGTTTTAGAGAAGTGGGTTTCACCTTTGGTTAGCAAGCTGCAGCTTTTCTGTAGTCTCTCCAAGACAATTCTGTTCACTTGGCCATCGTCTGTGTGACTCTTTAACAGCCCTTTGTCTCACCCAGTTCTCACTGTGGGCACATCAGAGTTCTGCAGCAGGAGGTGGTCACTGTAATTAAACCTGAGACACCTGACCATGGGTCAAGCAAGGCAGAGCCTGTTGGGACTGCACTTGTCATGACCCGTAAAGTCACCATCCCTTTATTACTCAAATTCCATCCCTGGCATTCCTTTTCCTGGTAACTCAGTTTTCTCTTTGCACTGTAAACAAAAGCTCTTGTAAAATCCGTGGGCAAGCTTCCAGAATAGGTAGCTCAGGAGCCAAGAGCAGCACAACTGTGCTAGGAAAGGTCAAAGCAATGGACAGGACATACATGCACTCACCTGTACCTCCTAAAAATGCCATCCAGCTAAAAGAGGACAGTCCTGTTTTCTCTGGAAATGGATCACTTCACATTGACATCCACTCTCACCTTGATTTCCCCACTCGCACTCCCTGCAGAGAGCACAGCTGCCATGGTGCAGGTGGCCACAGGCTCAGCAGGACTCAGTTGGGTTCATTCAAACCACCCTAATCCCTACACACAGACTTTGTGGGGAAGGAATGTGGAATTTCCAACTGTGTTACACACCCTTTTCCATTTTGCTATTCATTGTAACAATGTGATTCTCCTGAAAGAACAGAGCAAGTGCTGTGCAGCACTGTTGCTGTAAAGTAGTTGAGCCTTGTTCCCAGCCAAACCATTTTTAGCTATTTTTACCAGAGCCCTCAGAGTGGGACCAGGCTGGAATTAACCCTCACTGGCTTCACCTGGCCTTTCCACCTTCAGCTGCAGCACATCAGCTCCAAGAGGGTTTTTAAGCTCCAGTCTGAAGGTTTGAGGGGAGAGGTGGGATAGGTTTGTATTTGTTCTTTGTCTTTTGTTGTCCTGTTGTTTGGATTCTCTGGGCTAACTTGGCTGCTGATCACTGGATGGGTTTTGTTGCTGTCATCATTTTGATGCTGCTTGCCTGGATCTGAAGCCCCACCTATTAGAGCCCTTAGGAACTCATCAAGGACTGAAAGGTAAACTGTGCTAAATTAGAAAAGAATTGGGAAAGAAGAAGCTGAAAAACTAAATACCAAGATAGCAAGGAATAGATAAAAAGGACTGTGCTGCACTAGATTAAAACCAATCATATTATCAGAAAAGTGTGTGTGGAGCTCATGGACAAAACAGAGAGACCAATCAAGCAATGTGTGATCTCATGCACAGCAGTTGCAAAATGTACATGTACTGTGTTATGGATAAGCTGTAAAATGTGTAAGTAGAGTAGTATGTAAAAGTAGGTAAAATGTATAAGTAGTGTATTCGGTAAAAGGTGGAAGTAAGATGTATAAGTAGTGTGATACGTGGAAGTTATAAGTTATAAAATGTATAAGTGAACTGTGTAAGTATGTATAAGTAAGCAAAGTATATAAGTAAGGTACTATGTCAAAGTTGTGAGATGTGTGAGTGGAGTGTATTTTAAACAATAAGAAGCTTCTATGTAATCATTGATTTGTTGATCAAAAGGCACGAGTTCCCACATATTGTCAAGAATCAGTCGAGGAACCAGGGGTGACTTTCCCTCATCTTTTGGCAACTTCTGTGCCCTGGGGGTATTAGCTGGCCCAGCTCACAGACGCAGGGTGTAGGTCACTGGCACTTTGAAAAGAAGGAAAGACGGAGGCTGAATTTTGGAAGGAGTCTGGGCACTCCAGGCACCAGCTGCCTTGGAACAGTCTTTCTCTCCTGAGACCCACAGCACATTCATTTCTGTTCCCCAGCTCCTCTTTCAGCCTCATCCCACGTGCTTCATGGGTGGCCCTTAAAGATGCAGAAGGCCCTAAGAAGAACCTTGAAGCTTTGCTACGTGGTCAGTCTCTGCCCAATCCTGATCTTCCTCTGCCCTTCACCTGTTTCAAGCACTAGCTCAGGAACAAAGTGATACTTTTGTGCTGCTTGCTTTATTTTTCATCATTTTCTGTGTCTTCAACACTCCTCTGTGTTCAGACGTTACCTTCTGCCACCATCTATCTACTGCACAACCAAAACCATTCCAGCTCCCAAAACCCCTCCCAGGCAGAAGAGATTCTCTCCCATCTTGATATGCATGCATGATTTATTTTGCTTAAAGCAGAATTATTCTACCTGTAGCAGGCAGAGGAAAAGAGGGAACATGTTTTCTTCTGGCTTGCTGCTTTCTTCTTCTGCTGTTCTAGACAATGACACTCTGAATTGTTTAAAGTAGGCCTAAGCTCAACCAGCAGATTTGGAGAGTCCATTGCCTTCATGAATATCAGTTAAATATATCAGAATTTTAAGAGCAGAAAAGGTTTTTCTGATAGTATTGGGTGAACTGGAATACCTTAAATAAGAGAATGCATTGACAGTCTGAAACACACATCACAGGTGTGGGACCAGAGTTCCCTTCTGCATTATGGACAAACCCCCACAAATTTACATGAAATAAATTCAGAAGCATGGCTTGAGATCTGTTGGACCATTAAGTCATGCCAGTGCTTGACATGCTCTTAGCTTCTGGAGACATCAGCCCTTCTCATTTTTAAAATCCAATTTCCCTCATTAAAGGCACACATCTCTCAGGTAAGAGGTGGCTTAATCCTTGTCTGTACATGCTTTTGGACAAGCCTCTCTGTTCCAGCTAATTGGTAAAGTCCTCCCCCCCCCCCCCCCCTTTTTTTGGTTTTTATTTTTTTTTTTTTTTATAACAGTATTCTGCATTGTTCAGATGTTGGGACACAGAACTCTGAATGACATCCCTGGATTAGAGAAATGATCTCAAGTAAGTTGCACAGATATCTAGGAGGGATTCATTGCTCAAACAGAAGTGTGGAGGGTAGAGAATAAAGTGGTACAATTTCCAGAGAAGCCATCAACAGAATTCACAAGAAATAAGAGATGTCTTAAAAGAGATTTTCTAGACATGGCTGAGCAGCAAAGTGGCATTCAATAGCAGAAAGTGGTTATTTAATGTTCTGTATCTAATAGCATCCCATATGTTAGAAGGAATACAATGGCACTCACTAGTTGCAAGCAGTTTCCGCCATCACAGCAATTACTTCTTAATCTGTCCATCAATACCTATGAAATCATACTTTTAAGTGTTGTGAAGAGTTACTATGTCTCTTTGATAATATTTGACTGACACCACCCATTTAATTTATCTAAGCCTGTGAGCAGCCAAGATATATTAATTGCTTTTAGTTACTGTTTCGAAGCTGACAAAGTAGAAAGGTCTGTCTTCATATTATCCTTATCCTGACCTATTCTGACTCCTAAGACCTTAGCTGGTGTTCTGGTCCTGCTTTTCCTTAATTGATAAAGTGTGTTATAGGTGGGAAAGCTGAAATGTCAAGACTAAGATGATAGAACTCATTACATTTTGTAAAGGACATTTAAAGCTAGTCAAGTATGGAGCAACAGCTCAGGCCAAAGGCAGATGTGGTGCTACCCCACTGTGGAATGCAATCCAGCTAACTTCTAAAAAAGAAAAATGTAGGGTTGTTTTGTTTATTTTTCCTTTTACAAGATGCATTAAATCTTTTACACACATTAGATCTTGGGAGTTTGCATAAATAAATTTTGAGTGTAAACCAGAAAAAAAAGCACCTTGTAAGGTGCATAGAACAAGGAAAATAACCTTACAATTTTTTTTTTTTTTTTTTTTGCCAGAAACATTTTCAAAAGATGATTATTCTGTGAAAGAAAGTGTTGGATTTCTGACCAACCCTAGTAATCCTGCTCAAATGGAACTTCTGTTTTGTTCTTTCTGGAGAGAGTCCCACAGAATCTAAAATGACCTTTCTATAGAGTTTGAAACTCTTCATCACATTCTTTTCATGTCATCTTGATTACATTTTTTACTCTTGAGTAGCACAGGGAAAAGCGTACACGATTAAAGATGCTTCGAGATCTGTGCTAGAAATATATGAAGGAAGTGGAATTGTTTTTTTGATACATAACAAGAATTAGATGCAATTTTTTCTTTCTTTTGAAAAAAGTGTTTCCCTGCAGCAGACACAAAATATTTGTTTATTTAAAAAATTTTGTTGTGGACCTGTCAATACACACAGTGTACTCCAGCAGCTGGAGTTACTACACAGTTTTTTTCTGCCTTCCGACACTGCTGGGTTTTGTTCAATAGCCTACAGTATAGATAAAAAAAATCTAAGTAGCAGCTGTGCAAAAAGGGCTTGGGGGTCCTACGGACAAGTCATGTATGAGGCAGCAAAGGGCCCTTGCAGCGATGAAAGCGAAGGCTAGGCTGCACTAGCAGGACAGCTACAGCCAGCAGACACAGGGGAATGATTACTGCCCTCTACTTAGCACTTGTGAGACCACATCTGGAATTCTGTGCCACGTTTTGGGCCACTAAGAGAGAGATTGACAACTTAGGGGGAGAATATAAAATTTATTTGTTAGAGTACTAAGTCGTAGAAATTGGAAGTAAAAGAAATTGTTTGGACTATCCCACAACCCCTATTTGTACTTTGAAATTGAGTTACAGTTCATTTAGAAGGTGCAGTGCAGGGTACAAATTCAGTTCATATGACTGGGAGCCAAAAAAATCCCTACCACTTTCCTACAGGAAGCATGTTCTTCCTTTGACTTACTGAGTAAATCAGGCACTTAAGTGACACTTAAGTTTAGCCTCAAGGTATTTGTGCAGCAGCTACTTCTCAGCTCATGTGAATTGTGCTTCTCAGCAGTTACTGTTCCCAGTAACTGCTCATTGGGTTTTAGCCAGTTGCTTTGCTGATTTTGCTTTATAGTTGGCCAGTAGTAACAAATCTCATGACAACAGACCTAAAGATTTATCAGATTTCCTTGAAAACAACTTCAGCCTCCTCACACTGGATCTCCCGCCCAATCCTCAACAGAAACTACCGTATACTTTTCAAAAACAATACTTAGAAGTAAAACCAGTAGCTGAACTCGACAATACAGGGTTTAATACAGTTTGTTTTATATGAGAGCTTAATCTTCCCCCCTTCCCACAATCTCTTCAAGTACACATTTCTATCTTTTTCTGTAAAATACCTGTAACATTACCTTTTTTTATTGTGCCTCCTCACTTCCTTTACCTGCAAAATTGCTAACCCAGATGTATCTGCTGTTCCTACCTAAATGTGAAACCCTAAATTTGTGTTTAGTTCTGAAGTTTAATGTTTCTATTTTGAAGTATTTGAGTTGAAGACAGCCTTGTACATCTCAAAGCTTAGGATGACTGTTACAGGGAGACAGAGGAAGATCTGAGAAATACCTGGCACATTGTTGGTAACAGACAGGTGAATGTATGAACTGGAGCTCAGTTACACCTATAGTCAATTTCAGTATCATGATATTCAGCTCCTGGTGATAGCCAGCTTTTTGCAGATAAGGCAAATGACAGCAGAGATGATCATCAGGATAAAACAGACAAATATTCAGAGCTTCTGAGGTTGGTGTAGTAAGCTTCCCCCTCCTCTTTTCTCTTATTTCGTTTTCAGAGGTCTCAGCAATATGGATAGAGATGGTATCATCCCACACACACCTGTGCATCTCTGCCTGTTTCACCCTGAGCACTTTTGGCAAGACTGTTGAGAAACAGGAGTTACCTTTCACAATGCCATGTTAGATCTGGCATCTATCTTTGAGGGTGAATGTCCTTCAAGGGATGGAAGAGCTCAAACAATGGAGTTTGTGAGCTGACCAACATGATCTGATGGTCATCTCTGCCCAGGGCAGAGCCATTGAAGCCATAGGTGATCTTTAAGGTCCCTTCCACCACAGTCATTCTATCATCCTATGGTAATATTGCCAAACTACAGGAGAGGACTGATTAAGTAAGAGATCAGTCTGAATAGATTGTGGGTTTGCAGGCTGCAAAAAACCCCAACCCTCATCTTTGCTCAGGAGATCTTTCCTGCCCAACCCTTGTGTTCCGTGTTACAGCTGTACACACATCAGGCACTGTGGTACCTGGCTTGTCCTCCTTTGGCACAGGGCTGGATGTGCAGCCTGAGGTTGAAGATTTCCCTTCTTGTGAGAGAATCTAGATGGAAGTCGAGGGTGCAGATTAGGAAACTGGAATGGAGGGGCAGGGGTGCTGCCCATGCCACGCCTCCTGTTTTGGGAGACGCTGGATATACAGGAGTCACCTCTGAGGCCAGGTAAGCAGGGGCAGTTCCCACCTTCTTCCTCATGAAGGAAAACGAGGACGAAGCAGGTGCTGCCGCCGGGCTGACCCTGAGCCCTGTGTCTCCCCTCTCCTCCCCGGGTCCACAACGCGCCGCTGCTCTTGGCTTCTCCTTCAAGCATGAAGGGCTTTGACGTCTCCCCGCGCTGGCGCTGCCCCGCGGAGCAAAGTGCAGGGGGCGGTGCCGGGGCTGCCCCGCCGCGGCCCCGCTGCCCCTCACGGCCGCTCCCCGCGGGCGGGCACGGCGGCTCTCCCCGCCCCCGGGGCAGCGGGAAGGGGCGGCCCCAACACCTCCCTCCCGCCCCTAGAGCGCCCGTTCTCCGCACGGCCGGGAGGTAGCGGATCGTGCGGCGCGGGATGGAGGCGGCGGCGGCGGGACAGCCGCGCTCTCTGCTCAGAGCCCTGGGCAGGGCCCGGCCCCAGGAGCGCCCCGGCTGCTCCCCGGCCCCCTCCGCTAAAGCCGAGGCGCGGGTGCTGGTCATCAACACGGGCGGCACCATCGGCATGGTGCAGGACGTCAAGGGTGAGGGGCCGGCGGCGGGGGGGTGGCTGCGGGGAGCGGGGCTGGCCGTGACCATGGGGCCGGGGCTGCCTTGGCACGGCGCGACCGCGGGGACCCGGCGCGGTCTGCGGTGCGGCATCGCTGGTGTGAGAGGCTCCCTCTAATCCCCGGTTCCCGTCAGCTGGGTCACTCGGTAGCTCAGCTGATGGGCATCCTTGTGAGCGTCACAGCGAGCAGCAGCGGCTTTTGGCAGAGGACAACGTGTTTCCTGCAGCGTGAGTCCTTTCTGCCCTACCTCGCGCGCTGAAAATGAAACTAATGTAGTCGCACTAGTCATGCAGGCTCTTTTTAGCTCTAAATGAGCCACTGTCACCGGCCACCCAGAGAGCGTGTGCCTGGCATTCCTGCCGGGAAGAGCGTGGGCCGCTGGAGCTGTTGGCCGTGACAAGGATTTTCCAGTGGTGACCTGGCAGGCGCAGCGGATGCAAGTGTGGCAGCTGCCAGGTGTCAGGGTGAGCGAGATCAGATGCAGTGACCGTGTTCACCTGCCTTGGGACAGGTTTCTGCTGCTCTCCCACTAGCCTGTGCCTTCCTTCAGGAAATCACTGAAGAGTTCTGTCTTACCTAACCAAGAGAGGGGGAGACTTTGATGAAAAGGCTAGATATGCTGAGCTCTCTCCCAGCAGCTGGAAAATGTTTACATCCAAAACTGAACACTGGGATGTGTCGGTATAATGCCTGCATTTTATCTGAAGGCTTCTTAGGTACCTACAGGTATATGCTGTGTATTTTTAGATGCCCCTAAATGTCAGCAGAAGGGTGCCCAAACTCACCTGACACCTCCACAGGCCCCCAGTCCAGCAGGTGGTTGGAGTGGCACCTAAGCACCCCTTGATCATCATTCAACAGGCACAGATCCAAAGAGATACCAGAAACATCAACCCATTAATGTGTCCAGGGAAAAGAACGGATTTCAGTCAGGTCTGACTTGCTGTAGGGCTGTGTTGGGTTAAAGGGAAACAGGGTAACATAAGAGTGGGAGTGAGAGGGAAACAGTCCAGTTTTGATCAGTATCCATTTAGTTTCTTTCCTCGTTTACTTGGACGGCAGTGGAGCATGCCAGGGCTTCCACAGCTTATGTCTGTCTTGATTCAGAAGCATGGGTACTTGTGATCCCTATTAGAGTTTCACGCCGCTGCTGGAAATACTGTCTCTGCTTTCATTTGTAGGATTAAAACACTTGGGGCTTCACCTTGGAGCTGCCTAGACTTGATTTTTTAAAAATACATGTCCTTTCGTCTCAGAAGATGGTGATTGGCTGATCCTTATTATTGTAGTAAAGATGCTGTAAGGTGTTCTTTGTTTTTTATGGCTGTCATCTTTGTTTTTAATCTGTCAAAGATGTAAAAAAAAAAAAAGTCCATCTTTCAATGACATGTGGTGACTTGCCTTTCTCAGTTTGCATTGTTTATACTAAAACAATTTCCTACTTTTGTTGCCTCAGCTTTCTAAATACCTCTTTTAAGTAAATAAATTATAATGACGTATCTCATTCTTTTATGAATGAACTTTATAACCTCTTCTCATCTTGTATTTTTTTTTCTTTTGCTTAACACATGTCAATCATTAAAGCATGTGCAAACAATCTAACAGCTATGATCTAATGATGCTGACTTGCTGCATCCTGGTGAGGGTTTTGACCTGCTTTTCATACCCACATCTAGCTGCAGAGCAGCCAGAGTACCTCTTTCAGAATATTTGGCAGTCTTTAGTGTTCAGGCAGAAAGGGCATGGGAAAGGCAGCATGCTTCAAGGGAAGATACAATAGATGCTCATTTCTTCTATTAATCAGTGGATGGAAAGTGCCTGTTTTCAGCCCTTCCTAAAACAACACGTGTTTTACTTCAAGCACAGTGAGCAGAAGTAGCTCATCTGGCACCTCCAGCACGTCTTGGACCTGTTGGAATTTCTGCACACCTACATGTTATCTGTGCAGGAGTCATTTTCAGAGGCTGAATAGTCTATTTCAATTTGTGTGAGTTGGATGACAACCAGATTCAGGTGCAGACTCTCTCAGTATACATGTTTTTGTTGTCAAGCCACTTCAGTGCATTTTTAAAGTTTCTTACTCCTACTTATTTCCTCCTACATCAGTTTATTTTGGCTTAGCAGTAGCTCATTTCAGAAAGAGAACCTTACTGCACTCCAAAGTGAGGTTACTGTGATAGTGATCTTTCCATCAAGTTTGTGCTGGTGCCTTCAGGAAGATCTTTTCCTTGGGCATGTGGGCTAGGTCTCTTTCCTAGCTTTTACCTGTAAAAAGGAAAAAAATCCTCAACAAATCCAAGTAGAGCTAAGCTAAATACCCCTAGAAATATTGCTTATCTTGGAATAGTCTGCTTAGGTGACTTAGTTATTTATGTGTCTTTTTTAGACATACTAGATTGTCAAAGGACTGGCTGCTGTGGTCCAAAGCTTTTTCTTTTTGAAATCTATGTGCCTCACTTCTGAAAGCTCCAAGTACTGTAGCTGCTGAAATTAATATTTTTGTTCCCTGTTCTCTGCAGCAGCACAGGTTGTAGGATACCTTGTTTGGCAGGTAGCTATAACTGTATTATCTATAGCACCAGAGTGAAAAGCAGAGTCCCGGACTGTAGGTGAGACAGAACTATGATTGTTCTCCTCGGTCACAGGTGCCTGTTTGCTGTTCTGCCTTTGTCCACCCGCTCTGTGATGCCAGGGCTGGCCAGCTAACAAGGGTAAGGACAGAAGTTGATGAGAGCTATTTGGACAAGTCACACAGTCTGCCTCTTCTCTGCAGGGGTGAAGTTGCTTCAAATACTTGGTCAACAAGCTTGGCTCACAAAAGCTGTTTTCCATGCATAATAAAGCAGAAGTGTTCTTAAAACTGTTGCACTTGAGTTCCCCTGTGTTTGCTTCTTGAAGCTGTAAAGCAGAAATCACTGCTAGATGTGGATGCATGTGGGGGGCTGCATAGGTTTTAAGTGGGTCATCTTGGATACATCTGCAGAATGCCTTGAAAAAAAGGTTTACATTCACTGCAAGCAATTAGAGAAAAATCCTGACAGATTTGTGATTAAGAGATGAGGAACTGCCGTTTATAGAGAAGGGATTAAAGAATATTAACTTACATGAGCTCTCCAGTTCCTGTGGCAGATACAAAAAATAAACAGTCTAATCCATTGTCGATATTCAGAGCAAGATGAACACTGGGCAAACAGAAGAATAATCAGGAAACACCCAGGAAGCACTTGAAACTGGGCTGCATTTCTGAGCCAAAATGACTCAATGCCCGAGTGCAGCAGAAGTGGCCATTTGTGACTAAGCTAGGAACATCCTTAACAGGAAAAGCAGGGATTGTAGCTGAATGAATGAAACATCCAAGGCTTGAAAGTGTTTTAAGTATATTTTGTAAAACTAAGTATTCTGGCAGTAATCCAAACAAATCCACTAAAATGCTGTTGCTGTCCTGTGAGGAAGTTGGCTATGAAGAGGCCTTCTTCTTCATTTAAGGCAAGCCAGGAGGGAGATTAAGGAGTTCTTAAGGATTTTTCCGTCAGCTCGGAAAGTAAATGGAAAAAGATAGAAGTACTATTGAAAATATTCTCTGTGTTTTGAGTATTTTTAAAAAAACCTTGCTGTTCGAAGGTGAACCAAAAATAATTAGATGCTAAGTTGGATGAGAATAATGTTTAAATAAACAGAACTAGGAAGTAGGAGAGAATTCCCTGGCCTCAAATTAGAAATAACTTGAACTAACAGAAGTAAAATAATGAGGTTTAATAGTTTATTTTCCTTGTGAACAGATGATATGAAACAGTGACATTAAACTGAACTTGACAGTAGAATCTTGAAGTCCAGAAGGAAGTACCTTGGAAGGTCCTTGAAAGAAAATTATCTCAAGAAGTCAGACTTCAGAAAAACAGGGTAGTTTCTGATTCTGGATGGCAGAGCTGTCGCTGTCGTTCCTGAAACAGGGAATTGGGAGATGAGTTGCAGCTTAGGTTCACAGGTGAACTCAGTTCTGTGATGCTGAGGACTGTAACATCAAAATATTAGGTGCCTTTCTGGCTAACAGAGAATGGCATGCAGATTCTGTATGGAATACCTGGTTGCAACCAGGACACCTGCAGGTCCACCAAACAGTAAATGTGTTCTTAGGGTAGTTTAAACCTCCAAACAGGTTTGGACCTGTTTTAGGGTCCCTGCCACAGACAGACCCCATCACGGGCAGGGAGAGGGAGAGCAGAGTTTGAGAAGCATCCACGCTTTTAACTTTTTCTGTTCAGTGGTTTATGCACCTTTTTAGCTTTTGTCAGTTCAGATGTTCAGTCCTAAACCTGCTAGTGGAAAGTACCTAGTATACATCACAACTTGATAGTACAAAATGATGCTGAGTGATTTTGAAGTCTTCTGCTGCTCAGTAGTAATAGTATCTATGGCAAATGTGAAAGAGAATGGTAGGTTTCTGCTACAGTTGCAAAACTTGGCTCCCTGTCCCTGCTTCTGATCAGTATTTGCAGGCAAGCAACAATGAAAAATGGGTAAAGGCATAAATGTTTGATGTGGAGATTTGAAACATTATTTCTCTTAAATAAAGGATTTATTTATATCAAGTCAAAAGAATAACTGCATGAATATTTTCATGGTTTTAAACTGGCAATAGACTGTTTAATTCGGAAGGATGGGCAAACTGCTGTGTAGCTTGACTACTTCCCCCCTTACTGTGCCACTCGCTCCCTTTCCATCCCTGCTCCTTTATTTACTTCCTTTATTCTTTGTTTTTAAGGGCTTGCCCCTGAGGCCAGTAAATTAGTAAACAGCTTGAAAACCATGCCGATGCTGCACGATGAGGCGTATGCCCGGGAAACAAAACTGAACAACTCCCATGAATTCCCAGAGAACACATTGGTGCTCCCGTAAGTACAACTTCCTTGGGGCGAGGAAGGGTTAGCAAGTGTCTTGTTGTTTTTCAGGTAATTACATCTCTAGACATTTGACGTGAAGAATCCATAATGAGGTTAGCAAAAATGCTTCTGTTAGTTCAAAAGAAAAAGGTGCACCATGTTTGATGTGATAGAAAATATGTGTTTGGATATATTTGCAATGAAGTGCCTTAGAACTGCCTGAGAAATAACTTTTAAGTTAGGCTACAAGTAACCATTCTGGGCAGTCCATTCATGGATTTTTTTTTTTTTTTTTTAATATTAATTTGCTGCTGTGCAAACATACAAGTATTCTACAGAAACTAAGAAAACTGTATATACAGTTATCTTAGGGAATTATCTTCAGCATATATCTGAAAAAGTAGTGTGGAATTAATGCATCTGTGAATATGCCTCATGCTTTGATTCTGCAGGCCTTCTGGTTTTGAAAGCCCTAAAAGCTGATTGTTTTTCCCAAATTTATGCAACATTATGATAATAAGTGATGGGCTTATAATTAATCTGCATTGCTTCTTAACTGTTGGGCAATGATTAATAAGCTTATAGATTTTATTTAGAGGGCAGTATGCTAATTTGAAATATTCCCTAGCTGTGATGAATGACTGTACCCCTGTAAATGTGCTAACTTTGCACAAAGAATGATTTTACATAGTTGCTCAAAAATAAATGGGACCATAGCTGGTGTGCTGTAAAAGTAAAAATGGATATTCAGTAATCTTTAAAGAGAAAACCAGGATATTCAAAGAAAATATAAGGTTTGTTAAGTTTTTCTACTTTGTATCGAAGTCTCTATATAAAGCTTTAAAAGGTAACCACTTAAAAAGCAGATAGCAAGAAAAGGGGTGAATGAAAAACTAATGGACTCCTGGTGCAGTAGTGTTTATATGAATATACAGTTTGTGTTAAATATGATGCTTACACTAAGACAAATGGAGCTCTATTATGATGCTGTGCTTGAATAACTTTTGAATACTTAAGGGATTAGAAACAGAACTACACTATACACAAAACAAAACCCCTGTGAGTCCTCAATATACTTCTCCTGGCACATCTTTTCTATGAAAACCAGAAAAGCTTAAAACAGTCATTCACTTCAAAAAACCTGAGGTTTAAAAACGAATCTTGTCTTGTTTTTCTGGCACTGCTGAGTGCTGTTTCTGGAGGTTACTTATGGCAATTTGCCATCTTGTCTTTTGTGCTAGCCAAATGATATTTTAACTAGGTGGTTGAGAAATATTGTGAATTCCTGAGGGGAGAAGATTTTCTGAACTTTGTATATCTGCATGTAACATAAATATAAGAGGAATTACATGATCTCTTTTTAGAGAGAGGCATCAGAAGTTGAAGACAACTGGTTTCAGGTATCAGGATGTCATGTTTTATTTAAACAGCACATCCTCAGGAGAGCTTTCTTGTCACAGGTTTTCAGCTGACTTCCAAAGTTACTCTTAGCATGTGTAAATGTGATATCCAGCAAGGCAGTTTTTCATGTGAAGCCTGACTTCTTAGGTACAGTATGTCAGTTTAAACACATTGTTTAAATGCTCTCTCTGCAGTATGCAACAGTCTTAAGGCTTCATGAGGGGAGCAGGTCTGCAGATTTTATTAGAAGTCTCAGGTGTCTCGAAAATGGGAAATATTGTACCCAACTTTAAAAAGAATAGAAAGGAAGATAATGGGACCTGCTGACCTGTCAGCCTCCCCTCTATGCATGGGAAGGTCATGAAACAGACCTTCTAGAAGCTCTGCTAAGGCACATGGAGGACAGGAAGGCGATTTCAGCTAGAACAGCTTTACCTGGACTTCTGTAAAACTTTTGATGTGGTCCCCTACAACATCCTTCTCTCTCCATTGGAGAGAGATGGATTTGATGGGTGGACTGTTAAGTGGATGAGGAAGTGGTTGGATGGTTACAGCCAGAGAGTAGTGGTCAATGGCTCAGAGTCATGATGGACATCAGTGACAAGTGGTATCTCTCAGGGGTCTATACTGGGACCAGTGTTATTTAATATCTTCATTAATGACATGGATGGAGGGATTGAGTGCAGCCTCAGCAAATTTGTAGATGACACCAAGCTGAATGGTGGTGTTGACACGCTTGAAGGATGAGATGCCATCCAGAAGGACCTGGATGAGCTGGATAAGTGGGACCATGGGAATCTCACATGGCTTAACAAGACCAAGTGCTGGTTCTGCACCTGGGTCGGGGCAATCCCTGGTATCCATCCAGGCTGGGGATGAACAGATCAGAGCAGCCCTGCCCAGAAGGACTTGGGGATGCTGGTAGATGAGAAGCTGGACAAGACCCAGCAATGTGCACTCACAGCCCAGAAACCACCGATGTCCCAAGTTGTATTTATTATTTAATTAAATTTAGGTATTTATGCTTTAAACCACATCAAGCCATGAACTTCTAAACTTGTAATTTAATTTCCAGATTCAAGATATTTTTCACCTAGATTTGGGGAATGGAGAGGAAAAGTGTGAAAACTACTGATTTAAAGAGAAAATCAGAAGTGATGAGATGATATTAACACTACGAATTTTTTTTTACAATTCTCTTTCTTCATAGTATCTCCAAGCAAAACAAGAGAATTTTTTACACAATCCTTGAGCTCTCGCCACTGCTTGATTCCTCCAACATGACACCAGATGACTGGGCCAGAATTGCAAAGAAACTTGAGGTACAGTGATGTGGGATAAGAATTCATTTTTCACTTAAACAAAACCAGCAGTATATCTAGTATGCTCAGCAAGACAAAACAAGTCAGTAGCCCTGTAGATATATATTTGTTTCTTTAAATGTAAAGTACCTTAATTAGTTACTTGCAAAGTAACAAGTCCTGTGCTTGCAAAGTTTGCAGAATTTTTTTTTATTTGAAAATGTTGTAAACTCCTTAAAGTTACATCATTCTTCCAAGGATAAGCCATGCCATGATTCCATACAATAAAATAAATGGAAAAATTGCAGCTATGATTGAATAAGGTATGTAACATGGAGGTTGATGTGTCCTAAAATATTGGCTTGGATTCACTGTCCAAAAATGTTTAATAAAATCCGTAGGTGTGAGTAGCTTAACTGAAGGTTGCTTAGTTACACATCATTTGAGTGTTCAAATAGCTTAATAGTTGGTTATTGACATAGAAAATAATTTAATGTCTTTATGCCTTTCTTACTCTGGGCACACATGGACTGGACTAGCTTTGGCTTTGCAACCAGTAGAAAAAACTACTACTAGAGTTAGGTTTCCCACAGTGGAAAATGTTTAATGCCCTAGATATTTCTGCATATATAGATAAATTCATTACATCCTTCTCTAGAATAAAAAATATAGCATTTCTGTGCTCCTGTCCCTTGCCTGAACTTAGCTATGTGCTTTTAAAAAAAGCAAAACTGCAAAACACTTCAAATGCTTCACAGCAGGAATTCATACACAGCTGACAGAAATAAATAACTGTGGGGTTAGGCAGATAGTGCTCTTCCACTCCATGATAGTGGGCTTTATAGTGTAAATTCCCTCCTTCCACCTCGCTGTAGCAATTCATGAACAGTTCAATAATGCAGGGAATGATGCTGAAGATTCAGGTAACAGTCTTTCACCTTTAGGCTCTCTAATTCTGAAATCACCAAACTTGTGAGGTTGGTTCTCCTCTTAAATGCATGTTGCCCAGGCAAAGAAGAGATGGAGGTGCTGTGTACATGGAACGTCTCTGGGATGGAGCAAGGGTGCAGTTGGGCAAAGCCCAGGGCCAAGAGAAGACAGCAATCCCATGCTGAACAGGAGAGAATTTACCCTTTTCCTTATTGGCATATTAGTTTTTATTACAGAAAAAAGTGGTTTTTTCTTGTACACAGAATGCAGGTTCTCTGTGTGTCCAGTATTGTAATCCAAATGAAGTGTGCAGAGAGGCAAACAAAGGAACCTTTTCAACTCTCCAGCTTGTGTACAGACACTGCCACTTTGTGTTCATCTTGGACATGTGCCTGGCACTGCTGTAACATGCTGATGATTTTCCAGTCTAAAACCTTCCAAGATGTTTCTGTGGGATATCTCCTTAACTTATCTCCTGATCTTTCACAGTATGAAGCTTAAACCAAAGTATGTTCTTTTGCATCTAATAAGGCTTATAAGGCTGAAAACACTTGTGAGTGTACTGATTCAGAGAGGACAGTTGGCTATTTCTGTGATCTTGGCCCTTCTTGAAACCTCCTTACCTCGTTGCTGCCTTGGTGAATGGCTCCAGCATGGTTTTTGCATCACATTATAGGTTGGCCTTCAGAAAGACCTTGCAACACCGGCAAATGTGTTGGCTCAGTTGTTAGATAAGCTATCCCCTGAAGCTTCCAGTAGGTAGGAACAGGTAGACAGACATGAGTATCAGTGAAGAAATGGCAAAAGGACAAGTAGGAACCTACAGATGAGTTTGGAGGTGACCTTAGTATCAGGAAGTGCCAAGCATGTGTGCTTAGTGTTAACGTAAGGAGTGTGATTAAAAAGAAATTTTGTTTAAACCTCCTTTTTCCTCCTCATGCTGACACTTCATATATCTGCTTAGAGTTCTATGTAATCCTTTCCATGTTACCAAGTTACATCAGAGACATCAGTGTCTCTCCCTACAGTGTTTGCTATGTCCATCATTCTTAAAGTAGCTGAACCAATTCCTTTTTCTTCTAAAAGCCAGAAGATAACTTTATTCTAACAGGATGAGCAGTGTGATTCATGACTTTGCATTAAAAAAAAACCCCACCTCTTGTGTGGAATTGTATGCAAATTAAAATTATAATAAAATTCATTTTGATATTGCATGTGCCTGATAGTGTAAGGGCCTTCTCAAAAACCATCAGGCGAATGCCCATTAATGAACAAGAAGCCTCTTCCCGAGTTTCTGCTATGGAAAGGATGGCTTTCCATCAGAAGAGGGCACTCTGACACTGGTAGTTTGCTTGTCTGCCACACGGATTAAACGGACTGTTTTCCCCCCTATATTATGACAGCCCTGGTTTGCCTAATCTGTTCCTGTAAATGGTGTAATCCCTACAGTAAAAGCGGCAACAAGAAATCAGACTATACTACTAATTTGCATATGTTAACATTCATGTTTAAAGCCATTGCTAAGCTTTTCTTAATTAGCAGTCTTCTGGTTTAAAAATGCTGCATTAATATGTATACATAGAAGAATCTCTTCGACTGTTCTGTAATTAGAATTACTGGCTCTAGTGCTTAGTGTCCGATTAACCTTAATTGTATTTAAACTGGGAGCAGGATAACTTTAGGAGGAAT
Organism: Corvus kubaryi; assembly: GCF_017639235.1. NCBI lineage: Eukaryota > Metazoa > Chordata > Aves > Passeriformes > Corvidae > Corvus > Corvus kubaryi. The sequence continues at coordinate 27,176,831 of NW_024582054.1, forward strand.
TGTGTGTGCAGTACCCTATAAAGCATTGTGCTGTTGCCTGCATCAGTGGAAGTAATGCACTGTGTACCTCACCTGCTGGTGCCAGGGCATTGCTTTAACAGTGTGAAAACTGTCTCTTCCCCTCCAGGAGCACTACGAGAAGTACGATGGCTTTGTGATCCTGCACGGTACTGATACTATGGCATACACAGCTTCAGCCCTGTCCTTCATGTGTGAGAACCTGGGCAAAACTGTTGTTCTCACAGGATCTCAGGTAATAGAATTAATTTGAAGTTGAAGCAGGAATTCTCATTTTTGGTTTTTATATGCAGAACCTGGTTGTATCCTGATTATCACTGTACAACTTAGCAGTGCTGGCCAGGCCCCTGGCCAGGGTGAATCGTCCCAGTGCTGACAGAAACGAGTGAGAAATGTCAGGCTCACCAGCTGAGGATCTGCCCCATAATTTTATCATTAATGACGTCACAACTCTGTACCAAATCAGACAAGGAGTTCATTATGGCTGGGGCCAGATGCTTCAGAGAAAGACATAAGATCCTGTCATTGGCCATTGTGTATTAATTGGTTTATATGAGAAGCATTTTTCCAGCCTCAGGTGGCCACTGGTTGTCAGCTGTCTTTTTTTTCTTTAAAAGCCCTGAAGCTTAGTATTTTTTACTTCATCAGTTGTTATCTCAACTTATGTTAGTCGTTGTTGCATTCTTTATAATTTTAAAAATAAACTTAAAGCATTAGATGCATTTTTGATAATTTCTGTTCCACAAAGCATCTAATATGGTCTGTTTCCTTTCGTCTAAAGACTGCATTTATTAATTTTCATTTTCTTTGCTGGAGATCAGCCCTTTGCATATTGTCTGAGGGGAATGGGTTGTCTTACTAGAATAGCTTGCTTGAGTGTAAAATACAGCTCTAATCACAAAGGAGAGATGAAACATCACATTGTAAAATTCCCCTCCCCAATCTCATAACTTCCCTTTCACATGTGGTCTATTTGAAGTCAAAATACAAAAGTCTAGGAAGGAGTAGGCTCCCACTTGCTGTCTTGACGTGGAGCAGTGTAGTCATGATACATCGGTCAAGGTTTTGCTTTCTTTTTGGTTTTACTGCTTGGAGATCTATCTGACATATGATCCAGCAAGGGAGCATGTGATTTCTTTTTTAATAGTTGATGAAAGAAGCACTCTCTTTTAATAAAGAGGCAGTCTGAAAAGGCATGGAAATCATCACTCAGCAGACCATTTCTGTTTTTAATCTTGCCCTTTTCTGTCAGTAATAACCTGCTGGCTCAGTTTTACTATGCTATGAGGAAAGATGGTGCAAGAGAGCTGTTGTGAAGCCTATCGTGACAGTTCTGTATGTTCAGGGGTGTTGCTTTTCCTCTCTATCATCACTTCTCCTATGCTCAGTCACTTTCAACTATGCCTACTTGCTAGTTTTTGTATTTTTCCTGAACTAGTGTTAATATCCTTAATGACATTAGAAAAATCTCTCTTAGTTTTTAAGCACTTAAATTATAAAATTATGTTAAGCAGAGAGAGAAATCTGGCCATCTGCTGCAGTTTAAAATAGTTTGGGTGAAGAAGGAAAACTTTTTTTGTCATAAATCATTGTTACATAAATTATTCATGTATTTGTATTGCATAAGTTGGACTCATTTTTTTCTGCTGTGTAGGCTTTATATAAGGGCTCAGGTGTAATTCCAGTCTCTGTTCTTCAGGTGCCCATTTATGAGCTGCAGAATGATGGCCGAGACAACCTTCTGGGGGCACTGCTGATGGCTGGGCAATTCGTGATTCCTGAGGTCTGTTTGCTTGGGAAGACCATCTAAGAAGCTGCATTTCTCTCTCTAGCCAGGACACAAACTTAAATACTCACTAAATATCCAGTAGGCAGTAAGGAATTGTACTTAAGCAGGAAGATGAATGGATTCCACTGAGGTTAACAGTGCTTGCTTGGCAAAGCATGTGCTGTTCTCACATTGGTCATATCCCATTTGCCCATACACAATCTAGAAAGACTCTCAAATCTGAAATATATGCTGCAGCAGGCTTGAAACTGGAGATTCTCTTGCAAATATGTGGGATCTGAAACACCTGTAAGTCGGTTTTTTAACTGAATGTTACTTTGAAGTTCTCCAGTCACTATAGAACTGTGTGTGTGTCTAGGAGTGTCTTCTAGCTCTGTTCCTAAGGATTGAAGTGTCGAGAGTGACACACCTAATGAACATGGAGGTACCTCCATAGTCTCAGCACCCTGCTGTTTGTGCTGTGCAGCCCAAAACTCTGAGAGAAAATGGGTCAGGTTGCACCTCATTTTACTTCTGCCATGCTCCCAAAGCCTGTTCTTGTAAAACAACAGCAACAGCTGACTGGCCAAGATCTTAATAACTGATAACAGCTTTGAGGTGTCTCTTTTCCTTCAAGTTGACAACCTTTAACAAACTTGACAAGGAATGTAATTATTTATGTATGGTAACTTTTTTGGAAGTTATCCTCATTTTCACCAGGCCTTTCGTTATGTTTTGGACTCTGAATTTATACATAACTGAAGAATTTATTAAAAAGTTCACACTGTTTCTTTCCTCCATCTCTGAAGAGGACTCAGGCAAATTTAGAGAAATTTGTCTGTCTCCTAGACTAAGCCTCATGAGAGGATTATGAAACTAGTTAGCTCTTAACTTGTTTTGTTCTTAAATTCTTAAACCAATGTGTGACAGATGTGCCAACTCTTTTTGAAAGGGTTAGACTTGTAAACATCTACTAGCCTCTGAGTTGCTTTAAAGATTTAGAAAACACTTTATAAAGGACGGACTACAGTATTTATCTACTGCATCTTTTAATTACTGGCTTATTCATAGACCTGTTTCTTTACTTGTCTTGCAGGTGTGCCTGTATTTTTATAATAAACTGTACAGGGGAAATAGGGTGACTAAGGTGGATGCTGGGAGTTTCAATGCCTTTTCCTCACCTAACCTGCCTCCACTTGCAAATGCTGAGGTTGATATTACAAGTAAGCAACATCATCTCTTAAGCCATGTAATTTATGCCGCTTGCAATAGAACTGTAGCTGAAAAGAACCTGTGCTTATGTAGTTGAAATGTCGTTTTTAAAGTAAAATATCTTTGAAGGTCCTGTAACTTGACTTCACTTCATCTGCTCTGAATCTGTTTAAATATTAGTAAGGCTGAGACTTTGTGACTCAACTGCATTTATCTATTGAATATAGATGTGAGCTAGACTGACTTTGACTAGACATCCAGACTAACCAGAGGGAATGTTGCCCCTGTGTCAGGAAAACCTTGCTCCAAAGATAAAATGAGGGAGTCAGGACGGAAAGAACAAAGAGTTTCATCTCATTAATGGCCATGCTGGGCTCTGAAATTGGGAAAAAAGTCATTGCAGAGTACTTGCAGCTTCAACAGTCTAACTCTGTTGCATGTCATTGTGTAAGATGTTTTACTGGATATTTAGGACCTGTCTGAAGTGCAAACACACAACAGCAGACCTAAAATATGTGAAGTTTTTTTTCCCCAAACTTATTCAGGCTCCCCATAATTTTTATGTGTCTGTTTCTTAGGGAGGGGAAAGACTACATGAAGGTTTTAGTACCCACTTGCAAAGTCATTAGATGAGTGTTCTTGGACAAATGGCACCCTTTCTTTGGAGAGGGGAGAAGAGAGACATATTTGGAATCTAGCCAAATGGAGCTGCCAGAAAACATACTAAAGGACAGTTCTAAAAAATCTGAGCCACTTTTGGATAGACTAGGTATTAAAAAGGAGTAGGACTTGGTGACAGTCCCCATTGTTACAAAAAAAAAAAAAGAACAGGAGGGTGTTCCTGAAATCTTCTGATAAGTGCCATTAGTGGCAGTAGGAGACCTAGCCCTGTGCCATGCAATGTGCCATTCTGAATGGATTCTACTGCTAGAGAAAGACATTCCACAAAAAAATAAACTTCTCCCTTCCACCTAAGGAGTGGAAGTCACTTAACAAAGTTTCAGGATCAAGGTGCTGTGTTTGTAGCAGCCAGATACAAACTGAGGAAGCCCGTGAAATCCTGTTAGTTGTCTGTAAGACATATCTCAGGTAGAGTCTGCTACTGTTGTGCTGTGCCAAATAGGTTGTCTCTGAAATCAGTGGAAGTGCTGTCAGTTGATTGTTGCACTAAACTGGGGAGAATCTTCTTTCTTGGGTTTGTATGAACTGCATCAAACAGGGTATGAATAAATTCCGTTTACCGACCGATCAATAATGAAATCAAGCTGCAAATTGCATGCTATTCCTCTCTTGGATTTGAATGAACTGTTTTGTGATTCCTTGTCTAGAGTAGAAAAATGAGAAAGTTATTAAGCACTTCCCTTGGCCCATATTGGGTCCCATTATCTTTTCAGTAAATGCCTCATTGGGATCAGTGGGGATTTCTGATTTAAAAACTGATGGTGTGATAGGCTCTATTTTTATTTGCTTCAGTTGATTACCCAGTTAGGGTAGCATCATTTATCCAAGATGACGGTGTCACTAGTGAAGGATTGTTTCATTTTGAAAGAACATAGTTTATAGTAAGGGCAATCTACTAGTGCTGCTTTATTTTGTCCAAAATAATTGTTTGAAACATTGCTGTCTCCCTTGAGTTTGCTTGTATGGTCCTTGTATGAAGCTTTCATGGAGACAAGGAACCACTTGGGCTTTTAAAAACAAACCAAACAAATCTAGCATCTTTTAACTTTTTTTTTTTGTCCAAATGACTTTATATAATATGTCTTAATCCTCTTGTAGACAGGGCTGACTCTGGCTGATTCAGCATTATGGAGAGCAGCCTGAGGATGCCAGGAGGAGTAGGCCATGTGCAGAAGCTCTTCCTCAGGCTCCCTGGTTCTAACAAAGCTGGGAATGAAAATTCCAGGGAAGCAGAAGGGGAGAGGTAGCAGGATGGAGGAAGTGGGGAGCATAGTGGGATCATGGGTTGGTGCACAGGAATGGGAAGACATGCTGTTCACGGCTCAGCAGAGCATATAAAATCTACTTCAGAGCTAGAAAGAGGGAGAAGCTTAGTCTTCTTCCCTCCCTTACCCTTCCAGCTTTTTCATTTATGATATCCATTTTTTATCCTGTTCCCTTTTCAGATGAGTCTCCCAGGGGATTTTTAATCCCATAACTGGCTGTGTTCTCAGCCAGATCCTTAGCTGTGTTAGCAATGCCTAGGAGTTGTGTTACCCAGTTCCAGATGAGCAAGTGTGTCAACTTCCTTAGGACTTCCAACTTAGCACAAGAAACTCCTGTAAGAAATGAAAAATTCTAGCCCACTCCTGAGCTGAGTAAGAAACCCAGTGCTGATGGAAAATACTTTTGCAGCAGAATCAGAAATCTCTGTATGAAATGGACAGTATAGAAATAATAAAAAATATTTCTAAAATCTCAAAGCTTACCAAATAAAAGACCTTACCTTATTTCTCCCATGTTTTTAAAGCAGGCAAGACAAGGAAGACTATTTCTGTTGAAATCTGTAAAGATTTTCAGTATATTTTGTAATTACTTTCCTTTATTCTTGATTGTCCTAATGAAGCACACACGAAACCTGCTTTGTTACTGTGGCTGGACTTTTCTTCATCACACATGCATCTTCTGGGAGTGGTGCACATGTACAGGACCATATTATGAGAGACAACCTGTGCAGGGGATAGAGCCTGTGTGACTGTGTGTGCAGATGTGGCACAGCAGCAGCAGGTTAGAAAGCCCTTTTGGGCTTGTTTACCCACAAATCTCGTTAGAAAGAAGCTATTAGTCACTGGCCAAGTCTGCATCTTGGTTGGTTGTTTATATAGAAAGCCCAGGTCATTCATGTATGAAGGCAAATGCCAGCTCTCTTCACTGGAGTGCTTTTGATCCCCATCTCCGCTCCCTTCTGTGTAGGCACCTTGGTTGTTGCAAGGACACCAGTCAATTTAAATATTCATTCCCAAAGATGTATGTTGATTGTTTTATAACAAACTGCCAAAACCGGGGGTCTGTGCTTGTTTGCCTCCTGCAGGAGTTTGCAGCCATAGGTTGGCCTGTGCTCCCCACCCCTCGGCTGCTGCCGTGAATCGCAGTGAGCGCTGGGGCAGCTTATGTAATGGTAGGGCTTGCCTGTAGCCCTGCAAAGGATGAGAAGAGGGCACTGCTGTTTGCATGGAGCTCTGCAATCAAGAAAAGCTGTATTTCTTGTTTGATTTCATAACTCGGAGTTCAGTCACCACTCCTAAGGGAGGTGTCGCTCTCAGTGGCTGCTCTCCTGTTATAAGCTGAAATCTGCACTGTGGCATAGGCTCTGTTTAACGTTGGGGAGGGGGATTTGCTGCTTTCTGATCTGTGTAGAGTTACTTTTATTTTAAGTCATGTTGATTTTTTTTGGTGCTTACCCAATCACCATGTTTTGTGTATGTGTGTGAATAAAGCTGCATAAGATAAAGATGTAATTTTTTGGCAGTAATTTTAGAGGCTATAGTGTTTGGTATGGAGGAGGAGATTGGAAATATCTGACTATTGTTTATGTGATGGTTTGGTTTGGAAGAGTAAACAGAAGGCCTCAATATCTTGAATGCAGTCTCCTTTAATAGAACAATCTACCCCAAGCCATTGTGAGTATAGTATGTAAATAGCCATTACTTCTTTATTTTATGTACACTGCTTTAGAAACGTTCTTTCTGCTGTGCCACACTAGTAGCTAGCTTCTGTTTGTTCCTCACTTTTGCTTCCACATTTACATGATTCATTGTGCTGTATCAGTTAAACTCTTCACAAGCACAGGCCACCCAAGTCAGAGCAGGTTACTGTTTTCTGTGCTGTGCCAAAACTGAGTATCCCTGATTATTCACTCTTATCCATAAGATAAAAAAGTGTTGTGAACACCAATAGATGCAGCTTTTTGTACTTCACTTGCTTGTATATGAGTTTCTTACTTAGGAACTGTTAGTGATTCTTATGTTCTTGGGGCTTTTTAACTTAACAAAAAAAGAAGATTGCTCTGTGGTATGATACAGCAAGACAGCTGGTTTACTCGGTACAATGAAGATGCTTGAACTTATCTACGTGACATAAATATTGTTCCTGTTTGGGGATGTAAACTTTGAGATGGAGGATGCAAAGGGTGTGTTCTAATTTTTTTTTTCTCTTGCGTGGTGTCCTGCCTCATTTCCAACAGTTCTGAGTAAATCTGAGATGAAGTTGGGCTTTTATGTGTATTTGTTTCTCTTTGGCTCTTGCATCACATTTGCCTTTTGTTCTGCCTTTTAGACTTGTTTGGCAAATGGAAAACTGACATCTGTGGAGTCTGCAGCACCAAACACGTTATGTAGGCTGACGAGGTTCATGACCAAGCGAATGTTAACTCAGGGGCAGGGCAATCTTTATCTTCTTTTTAATATAACTTGGAATTACATCACTATACTATGTCTGCATGCATTAAATTTATCTTGGAGATGTTATTTGGTAGAGTGTACTCCAAGAGTACAGGTATAGGCCTGGTGTAGGTCTGACTTCTGAACCGGTCCTCTGATCTCTTTCCTTGGTCTTCTGCTTTTGGCAGTGTCTTAGTGCTCCATGCCAAGGCAGGTTTCCTCAGTTCATTCTTCAAGTTGGTTACAGGCATCAGGGATGCTCACAGTTGCCAAACGTAGTAGAATGCATTTGTGAAGTTTTGGCAGGGACTCCTACTTTATGGAGGATAAAAGAAAAGCAAGCTGTGATACAATTTTATTGCCATCCCTTCTTATAGAGGAGGCTGCTTTTAAAGAGTTAACCTGTTTTTTAGAAGGCTGAGAGGAACGGATTTATTGCTAAACACTTCTGCTTCTTAAAGCACAGTGCACATGTTGAATGTGGTTAGCCAGGCCTGTGAACCTCATGCAGAACCTGTGCAGAACAAATGCACAGGCTCTGCACTTACCTGAGTTCCTCCTGCAGGTCTCTAAATGGCTCTGGAAAGCTCCCAGAGGCCTTTGAGAGCTACTTGGATAACAAGTCCAGCCAGGTGCTTTCAGAGTCATGCTGGACAGCTTCTCAGAAAGAAAGAAGCTGCAGAAATGGTCTGTACTTCTGTTCTCCCAGTGCCAGGGCAGTAGGAATCCATGTGCTGAAGTGTGACTGGTTGGACAAAAAAGTGCTGAGCCTACTGCTTGTGACCTGTTTAATGGTGAATGGCATTTTTTAGAAAGAACAGAGGCTCTAGTTGGTGACAGGGAAGGAAAGTTCATAGAGTCTTATAGGAGACAGCTATTTTTTGTCCCAACTTAATGGATTATGTAGTTTTTAGTATCTCTGGTAATGTGGCAATAGAGCAGGCTTCAATGGAGGCTTTTACATTTACTCTTGATTTTTTTTTTTTTTTTTTGTAAGCAGCTGTCTGCTGATAACAAGAAGTTACAACAGTAATTGGTGTGAGTAACTCTCTGCATGGCTGAGAGCAAGTCAGTATTATGCACGTAGATCTTTTATCTGTCTTGCTGTTTGGGAGTTTCTCCAAAATCTCAAAAGCTTAACTCATGAAGGGGAAGCAGGCAGCTTTACAGCATGGTCTATTTTCATGGAGGCACAATGCTCTGATCTGTTGGCTGCTATTTGTTAAACCCCTTCCACTGCCTTGTAGGAGCCATCAGTGCTACCAATGCTGCACTCCTACACTGAAGTAGTAAAATTTTGAAATCAATAATGCATGACTTGGCTTCTAATAATGGAACACAAACAAACTATTAAACAGCTGGCTTCTGGCTCTAAATGTATAATCGGAGTTAATTGAATCCTTGCTATTTTATTTAATCGTTAATAACTACCTAATAAACTCTGGAGGTGATTAGCAGCAACAGTAACTGCATTTGTCATCTCTTACATCTCAGAAGATCCAGGTCTGTTTTCCAAACATGAATCCAGCTTGTATCAGGCCAGCTACATAACAGTGAAGTTCAGGTCAGTGTATGACAAGTAAATATCTCACCTATGCCAGACCAGCTGCCAGTTCTTCTGTCTTAAATGGGCCTTCATTTCCTCTTTAAAAAATACATTGTCTTTCATGAATCCCCTGCCTAAGAGAGTTGTAAGCATGAAGTACTACAAGTGTACTTAATAGTATGTCTTAAATTAAAAAGGCTATTTCTTTAAATAGTAAACTGGGAAACGGTTTGGAGAGCCAATACCAAAAAGAAATTTCGAGTTCACACCAATATGAACAGGAATGTTGGACTTCTGCGGATCTTCCCAGGAATCACTGCTGCTGCTGTAAGTGTCACCACTTCATTTTGGAAATGAGTGAAATGATGCTCAAATAGATATAGGAAAGCTGCATTGTTTGGAGCAGTGGTTGGGGTTTTGGAGGGAAGGGAAAGGATCTGTCTTCCAATAAACATTTTTTTAAATATCAGGACATTCAAAGACTATTTTCATATGCCATAAATGATTGATAAAAGCTTTTCAAATATCTTTTGTATGAATTGCCTGGGCTCTGGAACTTAAAATTAATTTCTTATCAGGGTTTATAAATAGGTCAAGTGTGGTTTTCTAGACAGGTGCAAGCTACAGTGACGAGGGAGATATTCTCCTGCTGCATATTGAGGCATATTAATAGGTATCTTGTCAAAAAATAGACAATATGGTGGGTGGAGTGTGATTATTTCTACAACTCATGCTTCTTTTTTAAGGTTCATTTTGTCTCACACTGATGGTTAACATGACCCTCAGCATTCATACAGAGCTGAAAATGAAAAGTGGGATTTTGCTGCTGAAAATGAGAAGTGGGATTTTTTTGCCTTTAGAAATTATTTTGCAGACTGTGATTTTAGGTAAATTAGTCTTTAAATTTTTGTCTAATATTAGTTCCATTAAATTGACAGGTCTTTTGTGGCTCTTGCTGTCTTAAATTGAATCCAGTAGTTTAAGCAGCACTCCCCAATTATATCACCATTCTTTTTAGGTGAATATGAACAGATGGAAATACAGAGGGGTGGTATATTTGCAATAAAACTCCAGCTGCATAGTTAGCCTCATGGGGGTTTACATTTCATAGGGGGGTTTGCATTTAGCATATGTGATCAGTAAGGAAACGTCTAGATTGTTGAAAACACATCTTTCTAGGAAGAGAACTCTGCTAGGCATTCTCTTACAGTGAGGCACAATATCTACTTCAATATCAACTGGCTCAAAATATATTAGTGCCTCTGAGTTAAATCAATTCGGTTTTGGGTTAAAAAACTTCATGCTTCATTAGAATGTTCTTTCCTGAAAGGTGAAACACTCTGCCTCTTGGGCGGACGTTGGTTAGCAAAACTCTTTGCTAAAGCAGAAAAATCTGGGCAGGGGTGTGGAGTTCTAATCTCAGTTAATAATTCAACATTTATTTCATAAGTGTAAATGTACCTTTTTGTTGCACCAAAGAGTGGTGCAACAGTACAGCCTGTTAATCGCACTTAAACAATAGCATCCTTTTTCACATCAGGTAATGACTGTACAAAACAGTTTATTTTAAAATCTAACCCTCTAGAAATTTTGAAGGAAGCCAGAGAGGGAAAGTCTCATGTTTTTAAAGCTTATTCTACAGTCTCAGTTATTGCAAAAGGGAAGCACAGAAGGGTGTGAGAAGACTATAAGGCATGAGAGCCTGTAAAACCATAGCAGGAATAGATCATTTTTAAAAATGCTGTGCCATATGTGGAAAATTTAAGGATGACTTAAACATACCTTTTGTCTCTCTTCCCTGTCTTGTTTTTAAACAGGTAAAAGCATTTCTTCAGCCTCCAATTGAGGGCATAGTACTGGAAACTTATGGAAGTGGCAATGCCCCAGACAAGAGAGAAGATTTGCTGGAAGAACTGAGGAGAGCAGCTGAACGCAAAGTGGTCATTCTGAACTGCACCCAGTGCTTACGTGGGGCTGTTAAAACTGTCTATGCAACAGGGCAGGTGAGGGGTGTGCAACTTCATTCTCCACTGCTGTGTAAAAGAAACATCCCACTCATACAACTTGATTGTAAACTTCCAGTAGTCCCAGCGTATAAATCCAGGTTTATTAACTGTAAAGTTGTTGCTCATAAAGTAACTACATCTGAAAAATCTTAAACTGGAAGCACTTAAACACATATCTACAAAGAAGATCTTGTTACTCCTGGTCTGAATGGTCAAAACAGTCAGCTCAAATCCCAAATTAGCAACTGCTCACTCCTGTCATGTGCAGCACTCCAGGATACTTTGCATTAGATCCGTAGTATCTCTCTCAGAGGGATTCCATTGAGCTAAAAGCTAGCTTAGTGGTCAGATGATCAAATAAAGTAGTATTTGATAGGATAACAGTTGCTTAGCTACAATGTAGGAGCATGAAGAAAGCCTGTAGATGCAAGCAATATCCAAATCCCTGTTCTTTATTTGACTGGAAGTACAACTGAATTCAGGGCGAGATTGGAGAACAGTATCTAAGGAATTGTCTGTATTGAAGAATGGAAATCAGTTTAGTTTAACCCATGAGGGTTGGCTTAAAGCAGGTTTTGTGTACATACTGTTACTATTCAGGGCATTTTATAGTGTGTTTCTCAGTTGTGTACCAAAACACGGCATCACTGGGACTAATAAGAGCACAAAGCCATATAAGAATATGTGCTGCATGTGAGGGAAGCTGGTTTAACTGGCCTTTAGAAAAGGACCAGCCATTAAATACCCAAGAAGCACTACCAGAGGGTGACTCATCCCTCTGCATTGGACACCTGGTTTTGCTGGGAGCAACCACCTGTCTGGCAGAGCCAGCCTCTTTTTTGACAGCATGGCAAACCTAAATACCCTGGTCTGGTGCTGAAACCTGCCTCTTTTAGCTTTGGTTTTGACACAGCTTTATATAATACTTGCACAAATTCTGTTTTGAGGAGAAAGAAAAGGAGATTGTAAGATTTTCTTTATACCTCCTTAGTATCCAAACTTCGTATTTTCTGATACAGGCAATTATTTGGATGTTGGTAAAACTATTGCATAACTTAATGGAAATATTTTGAGAATTAGTGACTTTTGCAAAGATCCCATGCTCTGTAGCAAATACTGTAGGAATATGTGGATTATATAGAACAGCTCACTCAGAAAGAAGAAAGCAGTTAAGTCAACAAAAGACACCAAATTTATGTTTGAAAAACAACATGAAAATGAAGCCTAGGTTTTATGTGATCTTCTGCTTGAAATGAACTGCTAAAATGTGTGGAAATAAGAAAAAAACCCCTTTTTCTATGCTCTGGTTAAAAGATTCTCCAAGTAGGCACCTAAAATGGATTTTTGCACTCTGATCCAGGCTGTTGATACGCTGAATTGAAAGATTCCACTCAGGTCTTAGTGAACCACTTTAAGGCTGCGTGGAAACGTGTTCCCTTCTGGCTTCCATTTTTTATATGGGGTTTGTACTATGTTGCTTCAGCATCAGTGGTTGGAGGCTGTTTTCTTGGCATCTTTTGAGGAGAATGGTGAACAAGCCAAGTCCTATGGAATTACTTCATGCTTGTTCTTTCACTGCCTTCTCCTTTTCATAAGGAACTGCTCAGTGGAGGAGGTATCATAAGTGAATGCTGTAAAGTTGCTGTAATGTTAATTTTACTTTGATTTTTCTTTAAATGAAATATTTCAAAGGTCTTTGCACATGGCTGGGCCAGTTTTTACTCATTCGAGCTAGTCACATAGGTCACCTGAGTCCCTGGCTTCCCTTGAAGTGTTTGTTTTAATTAACTGAATGTCTGGCCTCTGATCCATCTACACAGTAGAAACTTATAATTGAGGGGACTTTAGGTATAGGAAGGAAGCTGGGAAATCCCTTCCTCCTCGTCTTTCACAAACCCACTGAAAAAGCCCTAACTGTTCTTTGGTTAGCTCTGCAGTACAGAAACTTTCTCACCTTTTCTGTACATGTTTTCCCATGGGACTTTAAAAAATGTTACTCTGAGTCTCTCGGAGGTGGTTAATGAGCTAATTAAGGCTCTGTATCTTGCTGAAAATATTAGTTAAGCCACAGTAAGTTTTGAAGCTGAAGTTTGTATACAAGGTATTTAAAAGTAAAATGCAGTGTAAAGAACCTAGTTCAAGCTGCTTTACTGTGAGGCAACATGTTATGGCAAAGAAGGCGATCTGTGATTTGCCCAGATACAGTTTAGTGACAAGAGATCTGAAATCTCCTTTGTCTTTGTTATCTTGTACACTTACAAGGCTTGCTGATCATAGCAAAGATGCTTCTTCTTTTTGCTTTTGTTCAGACAGTTTATTTTTTTTAACTACCATAAAGATAAGTTAAAAAGGTCATCTTTTTCAGTTGTTCTTGTCAGAACTGTGTAAATTACGTATTTTAGTTGTATCTTCTAAATCATACGCTGCTAGTGCAGCCTGAAAGAATCTGAAAGCACTCCCGCTGTGAGCACGCTGTAGTGCTGGAATTCATCCAAAGCAATGCCCCATAAAAGAATGGTAAATATGTCTGTGTGAGAACAGCCTACTTGGCAGTGTTCAAAATGCCACTAGGTTAAAACAGAGTAACTGCAGCTTTTCAATAAAGGGAATCTGACAACTCTGCAGATAGCTGATACGGACCTGTAACCTTTCCCTTTTAGCATAGTAAGCGACCGTGGCAAGCATTTGGTGGAATTCTTCTGTGTTATTGCATGAAAAGGAATTTAAAGTAAAAGTCATCTTTATTCAGATTGCTCTAGTATTTGCTTGGTATTTGATAACTGAAAGTACAAAAATTACAGTGGCAGTAGGAGGAGCAAGAGAGTGGAGGCTTGGCTGCACCCTGTATTCTGTGTAGTTACTCTTTCAAACACCTTCTCTGTATGTGCAGGTATTTCTGAATGCTATGCTAATTAGAATCATTATTCCTTTTTATTCAGACTCTTGCTGATGCTGGAGTAATTCCTGGAGGTGATATGACACCAGAGGCAGCCCTAACTAAACTGTCATACACGCTCAGCAAGAGAGACCTTAGCTGGGAGGAGAAGAGGCAGGTAAATATTTCAGTGTGACCTTGAAAGACTTTAAGTTTCTCATCTACTGTGCTAACTTCTGTTTAACTTCATGCCTTGAGCTTCTCTCTTGCATTTAAAAGCAGTTGGTTCCAGAGCCGTAATGTGAACAGCCCGTGGTTTTTTTTCTTATGGAAAATACTATTAAGCAAACAAATGTATGAAGATTGGGAGAGAAAAGAATTCTCTGCATAAGTCAGGTGAAGACCATCACTGAGCCATAAAAATGCCATGTTTAAATGGTAGTAGTCTAGCTTGGACACTTCTGTATTGAAAATTCTATGTGGAAATTCTTATGGGAGACAGAATCCCAGCCCTACTGAAGTCAGCAAAGATCTTGTCACTGATCTTAGTGTGGTGAAGATTTCATCCCAGACTCATTCACACAAATTAAATATTTATTCTGAAAATAAATATTGCCTACAGCCTCTTCCTTTATGGCATTACTCATAACAGTATTAGATTCTATTTCTCTAAGAGGAGATACACTTTATAATACATAAAAAGTAGAGGATTATTCTAGAGCCAGTTGTAACTGCTTTTAAAATCAGAGCCCTTTTAGCAATGTTCTGACTGTTCATTGGTTGCTTAATCAAGGCCTTTTTTCCTGCAAGTTACTTAGCTGTTTATCATGTTCCTTTTACACAAGGAGCATACAGCTATGAATTAGGGAACAGCAGTCTGCAGGAATGCATGAATTTCTGTGCCTTATGTAGTGAAATCTTAATCCTGACACTTTGGGAGATGACATCGTGATGAGTCATTCCCCAGACTTAACACTGTAGGCACATGTCTCTCATGATGGTGCTTTGGTTTTATTAAAACTATAACAAACCTGACCATTATTTCATGCTCCACATCTTCCAACCAGTAGCAGCTCTTGAGACAAACATATTTGAATACCTGTGATCCTAAGTGTGGTGGCTGGAAGTCCCACTTACCATGCTTAGACACAGTTTCAGCCTGCGAGCTTGCAGTTGTTTGCTAAAGCCCTGGCTCTGAGAAATGGGAGGAGGAGCTGTGTGTGTCTTTGGTGAGGATGCCTGGAACATGCTCTGTGCAAGGACATGCCTGGCAGGCTACACAGTGCTGTGAGGAGCAGGGGTGTTGGATGTGTTTGTACATTTGCACTTCAGAAACCCCAGCTCAGCACTGATACCCCTTTGGCACACTCACTGACCCTGGAAGCCACCCGCGCTAGCTTGTTGTTTTTAATGCAGGCTTTAATCTTCTTGCACAGAGGATTTTTTGACCTGGGACAGGAGAAACCTTCTCAGCTGGCTTCTTGCCTCAGTGTGTGAGTTAAAACTTAATTTGAGATCCAGTTTGCTGAGGTGAGATAGCTGACTTACTCAGGTGAGAATTTGATTATAAGGTGTTACAGGTACCATGTCACAAGATAATTCTGAATTTTCATGTGCTGCCCTTTGGATTGTGCTACACAGTTTTTGTGTGGTGATATGCTGGACCTCCTTTATATGGTTGGAAAAACAAA
Organism: Corvus kubaryi; assembly: GCF_017639235.1. Classification (NCBI taxonomy): domain Eukaryota; kingdom Metazoa; phylum Chordata; class Aves; order Passeriformes; family Corvidae; genus Corvus; species Corvus kubaryi. Next base: position 27,192,326 of record NW_024582054.1, read on the forward strand.
GTAACTTTTGCAATTTCTTTGAGTTATGCAGTATTGGTTTCCTCATTTGACTCATTGTACTGACCCACAAACAGTTCTGCTGGCACAACTAAGGGAACAGCATGCTGCATTGCCTGGGCAGGAATGAGTTATAGAGACCAGGAGAAGAAGAAAGCCTGGAAATATGTTGTCTGTGGCAATATCTTCAGCTAAACATATCACCAAACAATAGTCTCCCAAGAGACAGAAGCTCTCCTGAAGCTGGCGTGGTTATTTTAGGATTCTCTTTCAACATGAAGAGCAAGGAATGTGCCCCCAGTCACATACAAATGTCTGGAGAGCTGGTAGGACTGAATAAGGCACGCAGGGCTTTGCACTGGGTGCATTTAGCACAGGTGCCAATTGCTAAGGTTACCTGTGTAAAGCAATGATCTCAATGTGTCAGATTCTAAAAGTGTGCCAAAGCAGTTGGTATCCTCAGTTGGTATGGGAGTCTTCCAGCAGACAGCTATGGTACTGTCAGCTCTTGGAGGGTGTTTTTTAATAAAGGGCATGCCTAGACATAAGTAAACCTGGGGCATTCCTCCTGCCAACATCACATCTGTTTCTTGCAAACTTTCACAATCCTGCTTTTTAAAATTCTAATTGAAATAACTATGTGCTTTATAGCTGCATCAGCAACCTTTCATGAAAGAGTGCCAGTATGTAAAATTGTCAGAATTGAGGAAACCAGTTGCTTTTTCTTGATGACTGGCTTCTATCTGTGTTCTCCAAGTTTCCCAGAATCTGTTTTTTAGAGTGTTTTCATTTCTTTATTGCCCTATTCAAGTACTTTGTACACATGAATTGGCTGACCTTTTTACATTTTGATTTTGGTTGTTTTTCCAGTTATATTGGAGGCACCCATCCTGCAAACTGTTACATGCCTGTTTGGGTACTGAATGACTGGTACTACTGTAGATTTTCTGCATTCAAAACTTGATCTATGTCCAAATTTCTACAGAATCAGGGCTGATGGAGCTGTTTGAAAACCCATGGAAATACATGACCGTCTACAGGCAGCACTGGGCTTTGTTTTGAGGTTTATGTACACAGTCTGTGTAGGAGTCCTGAGGTTTGTGAATGCTGGCAAAAGGCAGCATTTCAGAATATTCTGGTCTTAAGCCTCACTCTGCTCATTAGTCATTATCTTTGTGTTTTTGAGTAGGCTGCAGCTTACCCCACTAGGGAACTTTTGTCCACATATTCTAAAAATTGGGGTGTTATGTGCTTATTTTGGGTTTTTTTTTTTGCTTTGGAAGAAAGTTTTGTTTGCCTGTCTCTCTCCCTCCTTTGTCTTTTAAAACGTGCAGTCTGCATGGGACAGTTACTGTTTCTTTAATCTTTTGTCTGCATTCAATTAGTTTCCATAATTCCTCCAAACAATTTTCTAACTTGATTCTAAGGTTTTTTTATTAGACTACCACCATATTTTTCCTCTGCTAACAAAGGGTTTGATTGCTTGCTTTTCAGATGCTGAGTGAGAATCTAAGAGGAGAAATGACTGTTGTACCCACAGGAGCCAAGATCTCTTTGAGAGATAGCAAGTTTATTCAAGTGATTGCCAAATCTCTAAGTATCAGCAGCAAGGAGGTATATACTTAAATATTTAAAATTAATATCATGTAAAGCTGTAAACTAAGTTAAATGAGCCTAGATTAAAGATGAACAGCAAAGCTGAAAGAAAATCGAAATATGGAGTTAGGGAGAAAGAACACAATGACAATCATATAACTAAAATGTTTTTAATTAAAAACTTACTAACTTTTTTTTCCCTCCTTTTTGTAGCCCCATCTTGGGTTTATTTTCTTGGCTGGCTGGTTGCAATAACAGCCTCAGACAGATGCTGTAATTCAGGGTATCAATGATATGAAGAAGTGCTTTGTATTTTTGTGGTCAAATGTATTGACAGTTTGGAGCAATCCAAATAATAATGGGTAAAACAGCTTAATTGTACATGCAGTCATAGAAGGCTGATACTAAGGAAGCATTAAACAAGTGTAATTTGTGGTGTTTAGTATTAGTCCCTCCCAATTAGAAAATATAATAGAAATATAAATTAGATAATACAGTACTGGTTGTACAGATGTTCCCTTTCCTCTTGAATTTGGTTCAGGGAAGATGGGATTTTTATTAACTAATGAATACTGAATGTATTCTTTAGTTCTTTAGTACACATGAGGAATGGGAGAATATTCAGGGGGCCTACGAGGCTTGTCAGTGTAGGTTTGAAAGTACAGGTTACACAAATATCTGAGGAATCACATTAATAAAACCGATCCAGTCTTGGGGATAATGGACTATATGGTCTTTTCCAACTCCTACCAGTGCTGTTTCTCTTACTGTGCTGGTGTGTAGCTACGGCAGTACAGAGATGGCAATTAGTGTGTGCACCTTAAATGGTTTATAAAGATATCAGGTACTTGTAGTGTTGCCAGGGAGGAATATAAATCTTACAGATGTGAGACTGACAAAGTGTAAAACAAACATGAGACTTCTTTCCTTCCAAGAACTAAATGCTACCATTTCTAAATATCCAAATGACTAATTTGGAAACTTTACATAAAAGCAAGGGCAGTGTTTTTACGACTTGGGTGTCAATCACATTAGAGGTGAGGCTGATATTAAATGTTTAATTTTATTTGTTTCTCAGGAGTTAGAAGCTGTACGAGATGCATTAATTCCACCTTTGGCTTGTGCTGCAGCGAAACTGGGTGACATAGATGCACTAAGAGCCATAGCAGAAATGGTAATGTAAAATGAACAGTGTGTACAAAACATTAATTTTTAAAAAGAGCTATAATTGATGTTAGGAAGCCATGCTCATGGAAAGTGACAACCTAAGTTTTAGAGTCAAGGTGCTATGACTGTTACAAGTGGTTTCTGGACTTCTTGGTCTTTGTCTTTCAGAACTGGTGTGCTCTTTTTCCTCTCTGGTTTTCAGCTGTTTACATTTTCTTTTGAACTGTGAAAATACGGGTAGATTAAAATGCAAGTTCATATCTGCTAACTTTGGAACATTTTAAAATGATTTGTGCTGCTTTCTCTTCATTTAACTTTCTTTATGCATATTCATAGTATCCACCTTTTGGATGTAAATCTGTCAGGATTAAAAAAAAGAACTTGAAAATTATATTTAAGCAAAACACAGTGCGGTTCTAATTCAGGATTTCTGGCTCTCCTCAAAGCTCTAACTTCGGTTATACCTGAAGAAGCAACAGGCATTTCCCTGTCATATCTTTTTTTTCTTTCACCTCTTTGCCTTGGTTTACCCTACTATTGAGATTTTGGTAATGGGCCTCAAGAAAGGATAAATATATCTTGAAAGTAAGAATTAACTAAGACAAGAAAAATTAGCAGTCTGTGGGCACAAAGCTGCTGTATGGTGTGCTGTAATAAAGAGCATATCCCAGTGGGGAACATGCAGGAGGTGGAATGAATATCTTTATTGGCACTAAAACAATGCTGCAAGATAAACTTTAAGTTTGACAAGCTTAACAATTTGGTGGCAGAATTATACATGCACTGTGTGACGTTTGCAACAACTTAATGTGCAGCCATTATCTTTTTGGCATGTGAAGAATATGTCTTTTTGTAGGGTGGAAACCTGAGCTGTGGCGACTACGATGGCCGAACTCCACTCCACATTGCAGCCTCTGAAGGGCATCTGCCCTTAGTTGAGTATTTGTTGACGTCTGGCGCGACTGTTTATGCCAGAGACAGATATGGATCTACCCCACTGATGAATGCAATCAAGTTCAGGTAACAATTTATGTACTGCTCTATATAAAGTTTATAAACCTTCTATCATTTTGGATTTCAAGCCCATCCATCCTTTGTCCTGGTCTTGTCTTGTCTCAGCAGTCATCTGTAAATTACAGCAGTTAAAATAACACATATCAGCTTATTTCAAAGGATGCGACTAGCCTAAATGAAAAGATTTTTTAAAATAATGTGGAATGAAAGCAAACAACTTGGTATGCATGCAGAATTTTAGCATAAGGTAATTATTGCTGTCCTCCTGCCAAGACTTTGTCCATAATTTCAAGGATCCACTCTTTATTCTGAAGCTTCCTTATAAAACAGAGCCAAACTGATCACTCCTTTTGACTGTCAGAAGTGAGAGTGCAGGACCATGGGCTGTCTGGTTTTTTTCTGCCCTTCCCTTTCTCATCAAGACCAGACTGTTTCAGTTGGCACAAAATATACCGGTAGGTTGACATGTTTTAATCTTCCCCTTCCACCAGTGCTTTCCTGAGTCTCTTGCTGGATGACTGGTTTTTTGATTTTTCCCTTCCACCCACTCATAATTATATGGGATGGTTGCATGGCTCTGCCTGCTTTGTGGATTTCCTCTTCCTGCTGTTATGAATGTCAGCAGTTCTTGAATGGTAGTCATGGACTTGCACTTTACTGGTCTCTTCCATGTCGTATAGTCCTAAGGAATGGCCATAGCACAGAATATAAAAGTTATCAGTCATCAGAATTTAATTTTTTAAGATTTAGTTTGTGTAGCCTGGGGATTCATAGAGCCATTGGTCTTCCAGTGTGTTAGAAGCTGCACATCATAATCTCTCATTGTCTTTGATCCACTTTCAGCTCTGTATCTCATATTCAGTCTGTATTGAGAAAAGCCATTTTTTTTCTGTAAAGGAGCTTGGAGTGATTGAATTTTCATGGTCTTCATGGATGAATGTCCCCAAATATTCCTACAGCTTTCTAATGTTGACAGGTTCACCTGGTCTGTCAAGCTGGAGTCAGCTCCCTGGGAGGTCTGACAGTCCTAGATTACCATGAGCTGCAGGAATAACTTGAAGGCTTCTTCTGTCTCAAAGACCAGATGTAGAAAACTCCCCAGGCTCTCTGACTGTGAGACCTGGAGTCCAGCGTGGCCGCGCTGTGTTATTGCCATTCCTCCTGCATGGTCCCGAACAGCTTTCTGGCTGTTGCTTTACCTCATGAATATATAAGCTCTGCAGACTTAAAGCAAAAACAAGCCCAACAGCAAATCAAACAAATAACCTCGGAGATGAATAGAGGTGGCTCTGGTCCAAAGTGAGAAAATGCTAAAGCATTAGATACTATTAGATGTTCCTGCAAATCAGGCACCTACTTTTTTTACCACACCCATCCACCGCCTGAGGAATTTCACATGAGCTTGTTGTTTGGATTCCTTAGAATTGCCACTCCTATATTAGACTCCTACTATGACTCTTAAACTCTTTAAAACTGCACACCCATTTTGATGCAGGGAATTGTAAAAGGAAACTGCACCATAACCATTTTCAGTTTCTCTTTTTGTTTCTACTGTTGGAATGAGAGGAAGAGTTGACTTAGAACTAATCTCATAAATGTGTATTTATGATCTGCTGTGTACTCATACTGCATTTCATACTGGTAAGCATATAAAGGAGAATGCTAAGGAGCAGACATCTGTATATGTGTGCAATTAGATACCCACTAAAAAGATTTCTGCTACACAAGTATTTAAATTCTATTTATTAAACACTTGCAAGCTGAAAGTGAAGAGATTATCCTGATAGAAAGTGGCAGAGAGGAAAGAGGTGGGGGGGAAAACTGATGATAATGAGTAGTCAACGCCTGAAACTGTTTAATATTGTAACTCTCTCAATTTTACTGATCATTGCATCAGCTTAATCCCATTTTCTGAGAATTAATATTTGTTTAATTGGCATTTAACTGCAATACAGTATCCACTCATCTTAAAAATAGCTTTCTTCCAGTCTTTTTATGTTACATTTCTCAGTGGCTTGCCTTTTAACCAGCATGCAAACCTATATAATAATGACTGATTTCTCTCTTCCATTTAATAATTTGTAAAGATGATCAGGAGTTATGTCTCTTCATAAAAGCTTCTTAACATAGCACTGTCAAGTGATAGATCAGTGACTTGATTTATGTCAATAATAGTCTCTTAAATTTTTTGACTTGAAGTGACTCTTTCTTTGTTTCTTTCTAAACAAGAAATAAACTACTGCATTTCCGCTTTTTCATTTGTAACTCTGCAATTTGCCTGTAGTCTCACTCACTTTATGCATGAAGCTAAACAGACCACTGTTAATTTAGGCCAGTTGCTTGACATATCAAAATAAGTAGCATTCCTTTAATTTCTTACAGCACCCTCAAGGGATAATTCATTTTCAAAACAATAGAATAATATTCTTTTAATAATAGAAACGCTCTAAGTAGGAAAATGTCTTGAATAAAAATTGTGTATATTTTAAGTAGTAAAAGTGCTTCCATTTACTTGTAGAGCAGTGGTAAAAGGTTGAAAATGGGGAGTTGCTCATACAGTGCTGTGAGAACATCAGATTAGAGGTAGTAAAATTACCTCCCACGTAAATGTGAATTTAAATACTTGATATTTTGCAAGGTTACATTTACATTACTTCAGGAAATCTAAGGCAGAGAGAAAATCTAACCACCACTGACTCCAAAAAGCACACTGAAGCCTGTCTTACAGTGCTTGAGCATGAAATTCCCACTGATACCATGCAGAAAACCGAACAAGTGAAACTAAGCTGATCCTGCCATAACCATTCTGGTTGCTAGGGGAGCAAGCATGAAAAAGAATGAAGCAAGTCAAGTTTGGATATACATTACACCTGCATTTCTTTAAAGAGAGTTGGTGGAAGGTGTGCACCCTAAGGCCCCAATCCTGCAAACTCTTACATGTGTGTTAATTTCACATGTATGATTCATCCCTTTTGAAGTTGATTCACTTTTAATAAGTGTCTGCCAGGTGAGGGCCTGGGATGATAGGTACTGTACAGAATCTGGATTCCTGTGAATCCAGAGCCCTCATGAACTGGTAAGAGTGTGGATGTCTTTACCTGGAACTCAAACTTTGCTCATAGTGCTGAACATTGAAGACTGCACCATTTCAGATGTTCTGCTATTAATATATTAAAACATTAGTATATACTCAAGTTTTAATGTCCAGTGCTATCAACAATGGAACTTAGCAGGTAGGAGACACTAGAAACACCTTTTGTCTATTTGTTTTTTCCTTCAGAGAGGAATGAATAACTGATACTATCAAAAGGCTATCTCAAGTAACATATGCAGAATAATATTATTTCTACAGCCTGTGTCTGACCAAGAGCCACAGTTTGGTGACAGAACACACTAGGAAAAGGGAGGGTCAGGAACAGCTCACAGGTGACAATGCTTATCAGGTGGGGCTAGACTGGGCACAGAGCTGTGCAAGCCAGGGCTGACATGGGGATGTTGCCATCCCTCTGCACCTTGAGCTTTGACTGTCCAGCAGTTCCTCTGCTCTTGTTTTGTGCTGTCACCTTAGAACAGGAGTTGCGTTTGAGCCATTCCCAAGAAGTTTGTGGCTCATGACATCACCTGAACTTCAGATCAGCTCAGCTGTAACCCTTATGAGGATTTTGTAAAGCCACAGGAGAGCAGCACTTAAAGAAACAATTTCTAAAGACAAATACCTCTCATGTGCCTAAGACATAACAGTATCAGAAAATTCACAGCCAGCCTCTTGAGATACGAATATTGCCCTTGTGGTAGGTACAAGACAGCAGAAGTGGTGCTCTGGAGAGGGCTTAAGTTTGTTCAGAATGTAGATGGCGTTTGGGTGCAAGTAGGAACAAGCTGCAGTGCGACTTGCCTCCCACATAGTTTCCATGTTGAGTGGTGGGAATGTCAGAGGTGGTCTGTTTGCTTTCTTGGACTGATCTGCACTTCATAGCCACAGCACTAAATCTGACACTTTTAAACTTTGCATTACTCTTTGTCCCTACTTTTCCTCTCCCTTGCCCTGTCTTTAACAAGCTGTAGTGCACAGCACTTCTTCCCACTGTACCAAGAAATGTGACTTTGAATGGCTCATCAGGACATTGTACTTCTGTTTAGAAATGCTTTATTGTAAGCATTTATTGTAAACACTATCAGTTTCAAGCCACTTTTTTTTTCCCTTGTTTAAATTTGCTGTATTAATTGAGTTGGGTAAATAATCCCGAATCTGTCTATACCAAAGATTTACAGAGTCCCACTCAGAGCAGTAATAGCTGTGTGGTGTGAGTGGGGTGTGAAGGGCATTCTGGAGAGAATCTTCCTACCAGTATGGAGTAAATAGTTACAACAGGAAGAGAAAACCTGGCTTTTTGCTGGTATCCAGAGATACAGACCTCATAGGGGGTCACATTGAGGGAAGATACCATACAACATTAAATGCTTTGCAGCCTTTTATCTTTTAGTGCTGTCCCATAGCAAAGCTTTTATTTTTAAAAAGTGCTCATTTCATGCTGTGATTTCCCATATAAGGTGGGAAATGAGGAATACTCCAGGGCAGTCCTTGGACAGTAAACAGACACTCCCCATGTTATGTTCAGTACCCAGTGAGAGTGAACAGACATGTTCTACATTAATCTATTTCAGGTCAAATTTCATTTCAGCTAATTACTGTTTCGCTTAAGACTAAGAATTAAAAAATTCATACATGTAGAATTCATCCTTCACCACAGATTGAAAAGTAGGAAACCATGCCATTATTTGCTGGCTCAAGGAGATGCTTGTGGATGATGAGCCACATCATAAGGGACCCACCTGAGAAAATATTTTAGATAACTGAACAAACTTGAGGCATGTGCTGTTCCAGCAGTGCTTTGCTATGAAGCAAAGTAAGAATATATATATTTTTTTGGCTGTCAATTGGAACAAAGTATAATTAAAAAAAAAAAAAAAATCTGTCTCCTAGGGTCAATAACCTGTGTTTGGAAAAGCAAGGTGATTCCCACAGTATGTGTACAGTTCTTTAGTTAGTTGAGAAACTTAAGATCTTATATGAAACATACAAGCTTACAGAGGCTTTATATGGAAAACTGTAAAGTAACTTCTGATTGAAGACGGAGTTTCCTAAAAAGAAGCAGAGGGATTAGATAAGTAGTTTAGTCCAATTCAAAAAGGGAAAGGCCCATGGCTACCAACAACTGATTAAGCAGAAAGTGTATGGGAGCTTATATTTTTATTTTTAATTACTACAGATGATCTTTTAGGTAATGGGTTGGAAAAGCTCATATGTTTCCTGTTAAATTACAAGCCTACCTCTTTATTTTGAAGTGTTATAGTGTAGCAACTTAAAATAGGAATTATGAAACTATTCCTGATCTACTGGGTCATCATGCTTCTTCTGGAGCTTGATTTGTAAACGGTATCAGTTGTTTAGCAGAGGAGCACTCTGTTGCCTCCTTTTCAAACCTAGTTCTAAACCTTCCACTAGGTTAGTTATGAAAAATGTATTTTGCAGATTTTTTACTTGTCATGTTATTTTCTACCCACAGCAGTACCTTTAGAGAGCAGCCTTTCCATAGAGTTTCTTGAGCATCTAACTAAGGTGTAGGTGTTGCCTGGTAGTGCTATTTGTCCCTTTATCTCAAAGGATAAAAGACAAGGAAAGACCTCCTAAAGTCTCCAGGTAGAAACAAATAATAAAGGTGTTGGGAGGAGGAAGTTAGGAAAAGATGTACATTTGACAGAGGTTCATAAAAATTCTTACCATCATTTTGAAGCCCTAAAAATCCGATGAGCTTCTCCATTAACATAAAGATTCATTGCTTATCTGCAAGACATAATGTTTTATTTAATTCTGATATATGTGGGCATTGTATTCTCTAAAATACAGGAATGATGCTATGTAATAAATATTCTCCCTGTTTGCATGTATTTCAGTTACTAATATTTCTAGTGTTAAATTAACCTAGCACCAAGGTAAACATACTAAGAATTCTTGGAAGAGAGGGGTATGCATCCCTTTCATTTTTAGAGCTGAACGTAACACTTCCTTGGGCTTAGTGTGTGAATGAGTTTTTGAGAGGGAGGGAAGCTCTGTTTACTGCATCTGTCACCTTGGAAAAGATTCATTGATTCTGTGATTGTGGAAAATAGAATGTAAGAACTTTCACTGACTGTTTGTGTATATGACAATGCTGGATTCAGGGGGGGGAAAGCCCCTCCAGGTCAAGTCACTTTCTCTTTTTTTTCCTATTCTTTTCATAAAGGCACATACCAGTGATTAACTTGTTACGAGAAACAGGAGCGCACCTTTCAAGCCATGACTTGGAGGACGTTGGAACAATACTCTGCAGGTAAATGTGATATATGGTGAGGTGGCCCTAAAATGGTGTGGAGAGGCATGGTTTTTCAGAGGAGACTCAAAAATGGAGAGCTTTCAATAAACAGTTGGGTCCCTGGCACATGAGGTGGCTCTTTCTGTGCTAGATGAATAGTAAGGCAACAAGTGAAGTGATGAAATTAAGAATCAACTCTGTTTCAAAGCACCAATAACTCAAGAGAGTTCCAAAGTAGAGAGAACTGTGGGGATAAGTGAGCTGGAAGCAAATATATACCCCATTTTTTCCCAAAGTCTTTTACTGAGGAGTGGTGAAAAGAAGATGTTCAAGGTATGATTTTGTAACATCTCTCTTAAAAATAAAGCTGCACAAAATGCATCATTTTTATTGTTATAAAGTCCACTTTTCACTTATATTGGAATGGCTTCTACTGTAACTAGTGTATAGTATTGTTCTTAAAAATAACTAAATCAAATAGACAGATTTGATTTAGTTGTGAACAGCTGCTCACCATCACTATATTTAATTTTAAGAGGATATAATTCTCTTAGAGCTGGTTTGAATAAACTTGCTTTCAATATATAATGATGTGGATATATATTATAAAAAGAAATAGATGTTAGATTTCATTTTTTCCAGTACTGGTCCTGAATTATAAATTACTCTGAAAATTGTGAGAAGGTTCATGTATATCTGAAAATTACTTGTAGTTTTTGCTTCATTTCCTCTTCTCTCTTTTGAAAAACAAACAAAAAACCCCTGAGTACTGACCTTTATATCAGGACTTGGCAGGAAACCATGAGACTTGCAGGGACCAGCCAGTGCTGTATAATGTCTACAAAACAAGGTCAAGGTAAAGCTTATGTGTGTTCTGTGTGGAGACTGGACTCTGTCCTTTGAATAATTCTGGAATTAAGGAACACTAGCTGGAGTGTTTCCATTGTCATAACATGCTCAGAGGAGACTGGGTAATAAGGCTTTTACCATGGAGTCAAAATGTGCACTTCCCAGGGCACTGTGATAGGACAGAGCTAAACCCTTGGTTTGTGCAGTTTCCCTCTGCCAAAAGGCAAGAGGAGTGGTTTAGGGAATGACATTCTTCTACAAATAAATTGGCCCCTTGCTTAGTCCTGGTGGCACGTGCAGAACCAGTTTGGCTAGCTGACCTGGCAGTAATATGTCCAAAAAAAGAAGAAAAAATCAGGAAGAGAAAAAGGGTACTTCAAACAAAATAACAAAATGTGGTTCTCATGCAGTTTGTTACAGCTTTGTAGGGATCGTTGTGCACCTGGATCTGCTTGAGAGGAGGATGCATAGCCTGTACCAGGAGGAGAACCAGGCAGAGGTCAGGCTTTGAGACAGTGCTGAAGTGGCTGTTCCTACCCTGCTCCTGCAGAGCTGAAGCTCTTCCTCTGCTCTGCTGTTTTAGAGGGCCTGGCATAGTCATTGCTAACAAAGTGGACTTACTCCACAGAGCATTATTCAGATACCTAAAAGTTACTAAATCTGAGGTGCTGGTGTTTGTCCTCTTGCCAAAATGTCTCTAATACTTCTCCAGTGTCCTCAGATGACCTTACTGATACACTCATTTTTCCAGCATGTTCTGGCTCATGTCTCTGTCCTCTCTCTTAACTCCTTATTTTAAGCTCTCTCTACAGGCACTGGCACCTGCATGGCAGTAAACATGTCCACATGGTCAGGCTGCTTGTAGAACCAGCTGTTTATAACATCTCCCCTCTGTCTAACTGGAGCTATTTTCCTGCATTTCTTCTATCTTTTAATGTGCCTTAAGCTGCAATTTCTACCAGTCCAAATTTGTCACCAAGGCAATTTGTCAAGCTCTTGTGGTTTAGAAGGATAAAGCTGGTTGCTTTCTGATAAGCTCTGTGTTCCTGCACTTAGCTAACTTAACTTTTCCTCCCATGCAATTCTCTCTGAATTAAATTATAAGTATGTTTTCCCTCTTTGCTACCGACCAATCCTCAAACAGACTGTTACGAAAGAACATAAATAGTGATTTTTGTGTTCTAATAGTCTCCTCAGCCTCCTTCTGTTTAGACTCATGATTTTAGAATAGAATAGAATAGTTCAGTTGGAAGATTATGGAGATAAAATGAAAATAAATGTGTTCCTTTGGCATTGGTGATGTTTGAGAGGGAAAGGAGTACCAGCCAGAACTGAGGGTTGGACTGTATCAGTGGGAACTCTTGTGTAGGAAGTGGAGATGCACATAGTTATTAAATCTTTCATGGTTTCATTTGCTGGTGTCTTTTTTTAAGTGAGAGGTGTTAGTCTGGTTTCAGAATCACTTTGTTGATGTTTGGTATCTGGTACATGGCTTTGTTTCAAAATGAGATCTCAGTGTTAGTAATCTGTTAAAAATGTCAGAATATCTTCTTGTATTGCAGTAGTATTGTCATCTGTCTGAAAAACCAAACCACGATGAGATAAATTGGGACACTCAGACTTACTCTGAAAGCTTCTGGAGTTAGTAAACAGTTGATTTGTGGAGTTTTTTTTTAAAGGAAAAAAGCTTGTATAGAGGTACTTCAAGTCTGTACTTCACAGAATTAAACAGGGGCATAAAGCCAAAACAGCTTACTTTTTCATATTCTTAGACTTCATAAAATGATATGATATGGTATGATATGATATAGAGGGATGCAGCCTTTCAAAATCACCACCTTTCAGAATAAGATGCCTCTTCAACTTAACATAAACAAGGGGGTAAGGCTGGGGAAGGAAGAATAAATATGCCTCTGCAGGAATTAGGACCAAGCTTCTACTGCCTGCTGTCTTTCAAAGAAGTCTGTCTGTCTCAGCTGAGAGAGATGCGGAGATACAAGCTAAGAACTCCCAAATGTGTTCAGGACAGAGCAGACCATGCCTTGTGCTGGACTTCTTCTTTTTTCTTTTTTTTAGGATCTTCATCTTAAAACAAAAAGAAGAAAAAAAATTTTCTCTTCTGTCCAGGTGATGACACACCTGAAAAAAAGAAAGTCTCTCCTGATTACTTCATATAGACACTGAAAAGGGAGAATTGCTGATAAAGCACAGCTTTGTGTCCCTGGGAAAGATGAAATCCTAGTACATGAGGAGGCAGGAGGGAGCTCCAATGTGTCATTTCACTTTACTTTTTACTTCCCAAATCTACAACTGCATTGGCCCTTGTCCTTATAAACCTTCTGAGACCTGACAAGCTTTGCTCCTGGTCCCCTGAGAGTAACAGAGCACCCCTTAAATTGCAGCTTGATGTTGGTGTGGTGGGAGACACAGAGAACACTGTCACTATTATTGGTATCTTAGCTCTGTCATCATCATGGCTACATTAGCTCTGCTGAAACTGTGAACTGGATACATAATATTTTTTTCTGAATGCAAAAGTACTGATAGGCAGGATGCCTGGGATTATCTGCTGTCAAAGGTATCAGGGTTTACTAAAATGAGTTAGATAGTTCTTTATCAACAAAGCAGGTTTTCAACATTCTGTTAAGTGTATACTGAAGCTATCTTTATTCCATTTCATTATATAAAAGTGATGGACTCACTGCTTAGAGGTTGCACTTGTAGTAGGAATTGGTGGCATAAATACATTTGAGACAAATACAGAGCAATGGTCCCAGTAGTGTAAATTGAGAGGTCCCTGTATATATTTGAGTATATCAAGTACAGTTACTGTGTGTAAAGGAAATACAAATGTGTACAGCTTGACTAGGGGAATCTGGAATTGGAGAAAATGTTTTGTGGTGCTCTTGATGATAATCAATCTAGTAAATAGTAGGTATCTTCTATTTAGAGTGGTATCTAAATTTTCTCAGAAGCTACATCACCTTTTGTTCTCTGGGAACACTACCCATAGAATAAAGTTCTCACTTGACTGGTAAATGGCTGCTGCAAAATTGAAGATACTTCTGTGTATTTGGACTGCTCTAATGTCACGGAAGGAGACCCCTTCGCAGTTTTGACCTCTGCAGTGAGGGTTAAATTGCTCTTTCTGAATAGGTGCTGTTAGGCAGTTAATTTTCAAGTAAGTGCAGCAGTCCTTGTTTGTTGCTTACAGAGATGTAGCTGAGGTGCCCTGGGTGTGTGTAGGTTGGTAATATTTCTGAAAATCTTTGACCAAAGTGGTTTCTGCTTTGCACATGGCTGAACGTTGAGATTCTGTTTGGCAAATACAGTGCTCTCCTGTCCAGTGCTGGTGATGCTCATAACTCTCTAGGTAGGCTTTTTGTTTGTTCCTTAGCCTGTGACCTTACAGTGTTAACAGCAAGAGACTAGCCTTTGTAAACAAAGATAATTCATATGTTCCAGAAGTGGCTGCTAAGCGATTTCTTTGCTTTACTAATGCTTACACTTTTTCTTTACTAATGCTCATTCCTTTCCTGCAGTTTCCTTACCAACCTCCCACTGAGCTTCCTGTTGGACCTCCTCTGCCTTCCTCTGTTTCCTTATTGCTTCTGAGGGGCCTTTTTTCTTTGTGATGGCAGTTTTCATTCATGATTTATTGATCCTTTCCTTCATGATGCCAGACTGAAGCGCCGTTAAACCTCTTAGTACCCCACTACCACTTCCCTGTCCCCCAAAGGCCTCAGCTGTAGGTCACCTGGGGGTTGTATGGAGGAACACAGACAGAGACAATCTGCTTTCCCTTTTTGTGCCCAGCCTCTGGGACTGCTGCAATTAAAGGCTTCCACTCCCCTGAAAACATATTTTCAGGTACTTAAGCGATTTAATCAACAACAGAAGTGATTTCCACCTAGCAGAGAAGTGAATGTTGCAGCCCTGCTGTCATGGTTTCTTCCATGAGTTTACCTGACTACCCCTTGTGTCTTTGAGCCTTCTCCACTCTTCACCAGGTCTGCATGGCTTGGTCATCACCCCCAGGAGCTCATCACCATCTCCATCCCTGCTGCCAGCACAGTGCCTGTCACCCACAGCAAGCTCTCGTTAAGGCAGCAAACTCTGAACTTAATAATGTTGGGGAGAGTTCCCCCTCTCTTAATGAGATTCAACCTCACTTGAAGATTATCAGCAGGGTTCTGCTGAAACAATCTGCAAGCTCACGGCAAGCTCAGGTCTGAAGCTTCACAGATGCTGCTATCCTGAGAAGACTGAAGGTCATCCTCCCAACCTTCCCATCAGTTGAGCCTGTCTTCAGGCTTGGTACAGACTGGCATGATTTTGCATATATACAGGCTCTTAGCTCTTTTGCCAAAATGAGAGTTAAAAATAAACCTTAAGTATTGTGGATGGGACTACCAGAAAACGTGCAAAAAAATAATCTGGTGTGCGTTCCTCTGGAAACTTTAACTCACTTGTTTGTATAGGACTCATTCAGATCCTCCCTATTGCTTGTTACATGTGGCAGAGAGAGGTCATCTTTAAAAAGCTTTTTTTCTTTTTTTGCTTACTGCCCATTTAAATCCTACAAATTGTTTTATAAAACAAATATAGCTGTGTTACTGTCCAAATAATATCACATAAATATACTTAATGTCATAACTACTGATAGCAAACCCAGTTATGCAAACTTGTGAAGGGGGTTTCTTTGTGGTTTTAAGTAAGTCCCATGGGTTGCTGGTACATCTGCTTGTGCTCTCACTCAGCTGCATCTTGATTTAGCCATTGCCCTCCCCCCAACTCATTTCATGAGATAAATATTGTGTTGTGAAATATGAAACTGCGTGACTTTTTTTTCCCCTTTGGTCATAGTCACACCCACTATGTGAAACTAGCCTGTTGTAAGTACTTATAGCACAGCCCTATTAATTTAAGGAACTCATTCATCAAGCTGTGTTGCTTGCTCAGCTATTCAAAGCTGTTGTAATAGTGTTCCTTACCTCTCTACCCTGGCAGCCATGTTGAGCTTGGTTCAGCTTTTGCCTGCTGAGCTCATTGACAGGATCCAGGAACTCCCTGAAATTAACTGAAAGATTTAGAACCAATATTAATTATTCTTTTCCCAGCCTTACAGCTAGAGGCGATATGGATGGGCTGTACGCCTGGTACCTGGCTGGTGCAGACCTGGAGCAAACTGGTTATGATGGCAGGAATCCCCTACAAGTAGTAAGTGTCCATACAGCTGTGCTCCCTTGGTGTGCTAGCTGAGTAATAACACATGCTCTTGGATAATATTAATTTCGGAAAAATACATGTTGCATCGTGGACTCTAAACTGGATTAGAATTTGTTACAAACGCAAATCTGGTGCTGTTGTGAAGTAATAAATAGTTGGAGTGAGAATTTTCTAATCTATGTTAGAGGAATTAAAATTTAAATTGGATTTTAATTATTTTGTGGTAACATAGTCTTAATTCCCACAAGTGAGCATTTGCATGTCCTGGTGCACAGGATGGCAGGATTTATTCATGTTTCTACTTACAGGCAGAGGCTACAGGACAGAAGGAGGTTCTTGACTTCCTTAGACAAAAGCAGTAAGAAAGGTAAGATTTCGTTTTCAAATGCTGGAGTGCTGAAATGTATGATCAGCACAGGTATGAATAGAGATCCTGTATTTAAGCCCTGGTTCACCCTGGGACATCTGGCTTCAACTGCTGTCCCTGTCTTGGTTTCTGATTTGACTCTGAATACTTTAATCCTTCTTTGTAGAGTGGGGCTAATGTTTATTACTATTTCTGCCTGGACCTGGAAGTGCTTTTTTGTGTGTTCCACAGTGTAGTTCTGAACTTGGGAGTGTAAGAGCTACTAAAAGAAAACCACCGAGGGCAACAATGTGATGTTCCATTGGCCTCTTGCAATAAATTGCTCCTCTTGTCTTGCCTGCATTGGAGAGGAAATGCCTTTTATCAGGCACGTTGGCCAGGCCTGGCTCTCAGGGTGCCGTGCCCCCAGCACAGGAGCATTCCCTTCCCCAGGACAGCTGCGTAGTCACCACAGCCATTCAGGAGGGGCCACTGTGCCACCTGCAGCATTTCCACCTGCCCTCTCCTTCTGGCTTTCAATGAAGCACCCTACACTAGAAATCTCCTGGTGTAATATAGTCAGCCACCATGGGAGACGTGTGGCTGATTCGTCACAGACTGGAGTTAGTTGTACTCCACACATGGACTGCAGAAACCTCTGTGACAGAGAGTTCTGCCCAGGGGCTGCTTCAGCTCTGGGCATAGGACAGGGCAGTGTCATGGCCTCCCTCTTCCTCAGGCCACAGAGGCAGCTGCCTGGGTGTCCCTGACATGAATCCCTTCTGTGCTGCCATCGTCCAAGGTGTGTTTCCCTGGCCCTGTGCGTGTGAGGCACGTGTGCGCCTCATGTTCAGAGCATTGGATCTGACAAGTTTCTCTACAGGGAACTTGTTTGGGCATTTGACCTTCTCCAGTGCTGTGCTGTAACTGGAAGCATTTGAAACACTTGCCTTTCATTTCTCAGAGCTCCTTTCTGATGCAACACAATATATTGGCAAGTCTAATCCCAATTTAAATATTGGGAGGAGATGATCTCCTTTATTTATTAAAACTAGCACAAAATGTAGTTAAAGGTTTTGCTGCATCGATGGTTATCTGGCCACTTGTGTTTCCCATTTGAGAGATGTTAGTGGGGACTGCAGTTGGATTGATTCACTCTAGACTGGTTTAAATGAACGAAGGACACAATCAGGCAGATTTTTTTGCTTTCCTTCAAAGTTTTGGGGTTTTCTTTGATTTTACCTGATATAGAAGGATTAGATACAATCACAGTCTTGAGCATTTAAATGGAAGTTTTCCAGTGGTCAGGATGGCAATGCTAAAATACCTTTAGAATATGATTTATGCTGCAAAGGGATTTCCATTTTTATTGAAATAGGTCTGCAAAAATTGCTTTTCTTTTTTAAGTGGGGAGTGAGTGTGTTAAATCCTCAAGTTGTCCATGGATCACCTCATAATTCCTTTGGACTGAGCCATCAATAGTGTAGGCGGTCTGAAGGAAGTCTTCAGCACCGCGTGAGAACTGGCTTGGCAGGCTACAGGGTAATCTGTTCTCAGGAAGGTTTTGGATACTGCCTAGTTCTAAACATCATTTTCTCTTTCTCCAGAGGCTGTAGAAGATGGTCACTCCTCATCAGGAATACCAGCTTGAAACATTCATGGTGTTAAGCCATTATGGCTTAACAGGAACAATGGTAGTGCTGCTTGGGGCATACAGGAAAGCTACAGCTTAGAAAGATTCTTTATTTAAGATCACATTGATTATCTAAAAATTATTGGCTGCCTTTATTTTTTAATCACTTTTTGGAAAGAAATGCTTCTAAACAAGTGAGGCTGTTCTGTTACAAGTTCTGATTTTAAAGAGGCCTTTTGAATGTTCTTGCATTAAACCACTGCGGACAGTATTGCAGGCATAGCAAATGGAAATGCTGTGGTGAATTCATACCAAGGAAAAACAGTGGATTGTGCATTTCTGGGTTTCAACTAATAAAATCTCTGAGGAACAATGTTGATTTCACTTGGTCTGTTTTTTTGCAATGACTTTTATCACTCCAGTTGCAATTAGAGCAATTGTGAGTGTCAGTGCAAACAATTGAATCAGTCATGGGCATCTGCCTGCAGTTGTGTACTAATCTTCACCAATGTGTCACTATAAACCCTCACTTGAAATGAGTAGGAGGCAGATGCCATAAAGCATGTTTGTGGGACTGCCTGAGTGAATTGATTGTTTTGTTTCTAATAGCATCTTTCCCACATCCTGACCGGAATATAATCAAGATTGCTACATGCTAGACACGTAATTCTTTGGACTGTAAATGGGATCTCAGTATTAACAGACCCCAAGTTTAAAGTACCAACACTTTCAGACTAAAGAAAGAAGGCAATATGTATCTTTACAGCTGTGTCTGCCCTAGAATATGTAAATGGAGGGAATACTTCAGGCAAATGCATACATTGGAGATGGCAACTTTTAATTTCACCTACAGCTTCTGCAGTACTTTGTGGATTTTCTATCTGCTGCATCTGAAGGGAATCTTTGAAATGCAGATAGTTTTTTCTTTTTCCTCTTTATACTACTCAGACTTCCCACAGCTATTCTTATCATGGAGAAAAGCTGCAAGGACTACTTGCTGAGCCTGCTAGTATTAAAAGATTCCCAAGGTATACTGCAAATCAGATCACACTAAAACAAGGGAACTGTGCACGTAGTCTGAGAAAATGCTGTATACACTGCAGTTCAAAACAAAACCATAAAAATGCCTGATTAATGTGAACAGTTGTGCACGTCTTCACTATGGTCACAAAAATTACAACTATGCTGTTTCATTATTAAATTATTGATATTACATAGCAATGAACATGCTTTAGATTGAGTAAAGTGAATACAGAATTAAGTAAATGAGATCTACCATCAAAAATCAGGCATCAAATTTGTCATGTTTTTTGGTGTCTTATCTGTAAATACTTGATGATGTATGTAGCAAATGTTTGTGAAAATTTTTTCAATCAGGAGTAAAATCATGCACAGACTCTTCTTCCTATGGTGTTCAGAATTATCTTGCCTCATCAATAGTCTGTGTTGATGCACTGAACCAGGCAATCCCTATATAATCTTCTTTACAAGTGACTTTCTTGGCACTGTAATATTTTCTCTTTTTTAATTATTCTCAGATGTCATAATTTGTTCACAACAGCACCCATTCTTTATTTCTGTGCCAAAATGATTGACTGCAGCATAGACAGAGGCATCAATATTTTCTTCAGACTTTTCAATAAAGGCTCATCTGATCTACAGAAAACTTTCTAAACAATAACTTCTTATATTTCTAAAATACAATATCCATCTAAAGTACAAAACATACTTTTTCTTTTAAACAAAAAATTATATTCTGGTTTAAACTACTGAACTAATAGGTCTCAACAGTAAAACTGAAGGAGAGGGAAGAAAATAGCCAACTATTTTGGTCCTGCATAAAAGCCAGCTAAAGACATGAAGGACAACATTCTGAGATGTGATCCAGGAAGCAGTTTTAGTTAGAAGCTCATAAAGCTAAAATAAAATGGTTTGGGTCATTTTACGGTAAGAATAAAGCAGTATTAGCTTCTTTCTGATAAACCTTTACAAAAGTATAGATCCTATTAATATTTCATCTTGCCTGAGATAGTGTTCCTGCAACTTTCTAGAAAATCTGTGATTTGCCTTATAAATAGACCAGTGTGTTTTAATGACAGACATATGAATGCAAATTTAGTATTTATCTGAGGAAGAACTGGATCTCTTTTATGTATGTTAGAATTTCATTCAGGAACTGTTAACAGTCTACAGATGTTAAGAGAAACTCTGTATAGGGTGCTGTGGCAAGAATCACCCAACCAAGGCCAGAAACTTCAGCTCTTGACTCAGTGTTGGAGATGAACTTCAGTAACTCTTTGGAGATCCTGTGTTGTCTTGTTCGTCTACTACACCCTTTGCTTCATGCTGGTGATTTAATAATCATAATTATACTCTCTGTGATAACTCCCAGTCTTATGATGAATCTATTTGTGTGTAGTAACCCTTAAGTTTTGCATAGTTATTGATCAAAAGTAAAATCTAAATATTAGTAAGGAATAAAATAGTTCCTATTTGTTTCTATCTATTTGTTTCAGTAAGTGTAAGCAGCAGAATGTCTTTCATTAGCAAAAGTATGCTAGACATCCCAGAGGCAGCTCAATTTTTTAAACATCCTAATTTTTCTCCTTCAGATCATTCTTGAAAAGATCCAATACCCTCTTCTTTTTATCCAACAATCTTCTGCTCAGTAAAGGGTTGCTGATTAAGCAGCCGTACAGGGCCATGGGTATTGCAAACACACTCATTCCATTGCCAAGACTAACTGTGGGTCCATTCCATAACTCCTCAAACAGCTTTAGCTCCAGTCACCCATGATGTCCACATACCCTTCCATAGCTACATCCAACTACACTTTGGGAGATCTAGCACTGTGATGATCATCTGCAGATCCGTGCTTGGTATTTCATACACAGTACACATTGAAACGGCATGGTGAAAGCTGGATTGAGTTAATTCTGGGTTTTGGATTGGGTGTTGGGTTTTTTTTGCTTGTTTGGGGTTTTTTAGGATTTTTTTTTGGTGCAGAAAAGCTTGTGATATTTTTAACTCTCTGTTTTTAATTGGAACATAAAGTGGCATTTTAGTTTCTGCTAGGAAATGGCCGTGGCTCCTATTCTTTTCCAGCCTCAGTCAACAGGGCTGTCGTTTTCCTTGCCCTGCAGAATCACCACCGGGTCAAATGCCATGCTAGGAAAGTGCACAAGCTCCCAGCCTGCACCTGTGTGAGTGTCGAGAGGCTCCTGCAGGTCTGGACCATCCTGTTGCACACAATTTCAGCAGTAACTATAGAACAGTACAAAGGCATAATCAATAATGTGAGACTTGTAACTGCTGCACAAATGTTGGACTTACTTCCAGTGTTGAATGTTTTAAGTTGCAGTGATGTTCTGGGAATGAATGCTGGTGCTGGAACCTCTGCTGCCTCTCCACAGAGGAGATGCTATGCATGCCTCCTCTGAAAGTCAAACATGACATCAATTCTACAGCTTTCTTCACTTGAAAGACAACACCCAGCTTCCACTTTGTTTCTTTTTCCTAATGATCCAGCTAATACTGCCAGGGGATAGGGACTACTTGGCCTATGTCAGCACTTCTCTTAACACTGCAGAAAGCAGAGATTTGCACAACTAACGTGTCCAAGTTCCTGTCTGATTGAGCTACGGCTTTTCTTTCCTGAATGCAACCACTTTCTTTTCTACTGATGGCTGAAAATATTAAGTTTCTGTCAGGAGATTCTCTTATAAAACTTTTGTCATGGAAGGGCACTCTAAATTATTTGAAAAATCAGCATGTACTTGCTCTCCTATTGCATGTTGTTGTGGTAAACTGCTGACATCTGTCAAGGTTGGCTGACCCCCGGCCAGACTGACTGTATCTGATCAGTACTTGCTGAACTAAATCATGTTCACAAGGCTTCAGCATCTGCTCCTTCTTCTTAAATAGCTAAATATCTCCAGTTTTGCACATCTTAACTTAGAATTACTATACTGTAGCATGTCCCAGTTATCTCATACAGGGATTTTTCTGTTCAACAGTGAGTGACAATGATATCTCTCATCTGGAACTAAATCCCTCCTTGAATCAGAGTTTATTTGCAGTCTTCTGAATGGTGTGGTCAACTGGAATTCTTCCAAAAGGATTGTGATCTAGTTGGAAGATTCCTTCATTTTTAAGGCTTGTTCAAGTAGTGAGATGAGTAGGGAGGGAAATATCCTTTGTGCATAGAAGACAAAATGAGCCCAGTTCCACTTACACAAAGCACTAATGGACCCAAAGAGTGATCAAATGCAGCCATAGGGGTAATCCCCTTCTCCAGGTACCTATGCTCATCCCTCCATAGGACCTATTACAGTAGTTAAGAAACAAAATCCTTTTAGTTCCCAGCAACACAATTTGTTAGATCACTGAGATAAACCTGAAGTAATTGTGTGGTGGGTGAAAACAAGAAATTTATAACGAACTGATCAAATAAAAAGGTGTGCAGCATACGTTATCAGAAGCACTGCTGATATGTTTGTGTCTCTTCCGAGTGGACTCTATCAGCAGTATAATCATCTTCTAGACTAGCAAGACTAGTCTTTCCATGATTCTTTAACAATGTTTTATGACACAGTGTTTGATTGCATGTTTCTAACAGCACTTTAATTTGAGTGACTCTTTTAGAAAAGCTACTAATGTAGAAAGCTTATAAGATATGTAAAGTACTCTACTGAACCATACAAATGAATCTGTGGGACTCAAATGTTGCCATCTTAGATAGTCCATGAGTCAGAATAAAATCTGGTACTACCAGATTTATTATTTTGCAAAGTGTCTATCTGAAAATTACTTTAGAGACTTCATTATACGTACATTTGTTTACCTGTGATCAGCTGAATGGGAAGAGGCAGAAGCCTGTGTCTCAAAAGTGTAGCTGAGACGAGAATCCTGAATCATGGCAGCAAAATGTCTGGTGAACCGCACTAAGCAGCACTACTTAACGTGGATCCATTTGGGAAGAGCTGATTCAAATCTCAGCATCAAAAGATTTGGTCCTTGCTGTCCAAATCTGCCACAGAGGTAGCAGGAGGTTACAACCAGTGGGGCCTACGCTCCTCCCAGTCTGGCAGGGCAGAGGCTGTACCCCTTTCCCCCTCAGCCAGCCCTGCCAGTGCTCTCCTGTTGGGACACGCTCAGCCGGTGCATATCTTGCGCACTCCCACTGGCGTTTTGAGCTTCACACCAGCACCTACCTCCCACTCCAGGATGCTGCACATCACAGGGAATCCATGGGAAGCTGCCAACCAACAACATCCTGCAGCTTGGCTCTGCAGCCTCCTCCGTATGCAGGCACTGCCAGGCCCCAGCATTGTGCGACCTGATGTGTGGCACGTTGCACAACGAGGCAGGAAAAGGCTGAGATATCATTCCCTGTCTTGCAGCAGCAGTAAATACCACAGCAATAAATAACAACTCTCTCAAGCCACAGTATTCCTTCACATCTCCTCAGCTTCCACATGGGATCAGAAGAATGGTGGCCAGGGGAGATATTGCCTGGCCAAAGCTGCCTGCTAAGTATCCTCTGCAGCACTTCTGAGTACAGATAAGCCTCATTATTACATGTTTATGTGCATAATTAATGTGTTTCTCCCCTAGTGCCACTGTTGTAGATCCCATTAGGCTCTTGTGCTCAGTGTTTGACAGTCCCAAATCCTGGTTTTAAGGACTTAAAAGTGAAATTAGATGAGACTCCACACAGTAAAAGGTGCTAAGAAAGGGGCAAGAAAATGACAGTTATGTTTGTTTACATCAGCTGATTATTTCTACATGAAATGATTAATTATTAGCATAGAATGGAAATGACAATCCTAGCAATTCAGTAGAAAGGTCATGTATAGCAAAGAAAAGAATTTCAGGGTGAGAAAAAAGGAATCTTAATGGCAGTCATTTGCTGAGAGATACAAACTTATCACATTTAGAACAGACAGTTGTCAATTAATCCTGTCACATGCAAGAAGCTGCTGTGCTGGGGAGATTCTCTGATGCTGATTGTCTGTGTGTGAATAATCACACTTGCATCTTCCAGGGGGTGTGGCTTCCTTCCTGCATATGTTTTGCTGTGGATCTTTGTGACCAGGGCCCAGTAAAATTGGGATTTCAATGCATCAAATTATTTCTGTGGCACATCTGAATTTCTTATTCCCACTGAAAGGTCAGGTTGGGATGACACGATTCCAGCACCCTTGAGGCATCCAGCAAAGATCTCTGTTGAATCCTGTAGAGCTCCAGGGCTTCAGGGCAAAGACAACCAGCCTGTTATCTCTACTGTCTGACAAGAGTGTGATGTGAAATAAGTCAGTTTATTTACTTGGACCACTTTGACCAAGATCTCTGCCCACAACTATGTCACCATTCACCACTGTTGTTTGGAAGGTTCTACATTCAAGGACATAAAACCAGAAATATGAGATGTTGCTAAAAATTACCATGCTACGTCAGTGCAAAGTCACACTCTCTGTATCTTCAATAGCTTGAACCAGCAAATACTTAGGAAATCTCAATAGATGGTCAAATAATTAGTACTTCCTTTCTCATGGTTTTATGGGACAGGACACGTAATCCTGCCAACTCTGGAAAAGCAGCTGGTCGATGAACATGAAAAATCAAGTTGCTACAAGGTTTGTGATGGCTATCACAATTAAGCATTGCAATAAATTATAAAGTTATTGAAGTAGATTGAATGCACAGCAGCTAATCTTAAATATTAATTGCTTGGCTGAAATGTTCAGAAAAAGTGAGTGATTTCAAGTGTTAGATTCCAGGGTTTAGCCTGAAACTTCATGGTAGAGTAAAAGGTGGCTGGCATTTAATGAAAGTCAGCTCTTCTTATGGTCATTAGAGTCAGGTATCTGGGAAGTGAAGCATTCAAAATTAGTCATGTCAGAATTGTGTTCACTGGCTATTTAATTTGTATTTTTATTTCTAATTAAAAAAAAGAGAGAGAGAGAAAGGAGAATAGATTGTGAGGACATAAAAATGTAACCATGAGACCAAGCTTTCCTGAAATTTGAAATACTACAGGGACTGTTTATCCAGAGCTGATTGCAAAAGAGGACTTGGTGAATTCACTTCTCATGCACACATCTCTGTGTCCAGTTCTGGACTCCTCAGTACAAGACAGACAAGGAGCTGCTGCAGAGGGTCTGGCAGAGGCCACATTAGAAGACTGGAGCATCCCTTTTATGAGGAGACTGAGGAAGCTGGGCCTGCTAAGTCTAGAGGAAACTCAGAGGTGATTAATCCATACCAATGTCTCAAAGGTGGGTGTCAGAGGATGGTGCCAGACTCTCTTCAGTGGTACCCAGCGACAGGACAAGGAACAAAGGCCATAAACTAAAACACAAGAAGTTTCACCTCAGCATGAAAAAGAACGTCTTTATGTTGAGGGTGGCCGAGCACTGGAACAGCTGCCCAGAGAGGTTTCCCTCTCTGGAGACATTCAAAATCCGCCTGGCTATGTTCCTCTGTCACCTGCTCCAGCTGACCTTGCCTTGGCAGGGGGGTTCGTCTGGGTGATCTCCAGATGTCCCTTCCAACCCTGACTATTCTGTGATTATGCGATCTCCAGCTATCATCTCAACACACTGCTGGGGCTCCTGAACTTACAGGGGGAAGTCATGGCAAAGTATAATCTACATCAGAAGTACCTCCTTGTTGTTTGCAATGTGCTTTTCTAATGTTTTTTAGGGCCAGAGTTGAAGCTTCTCCTTACTATCAGGGTCTCAATGCAGAGATGGATGGATCTCCCAGGACACATCTGCTTGACAGCTCACACACCATCTCTGCAGCGCAAGCATTGGTCTTCACACATTTTTGTTTTTGCAGCTGCTGATGCACAGGCGATTGTACCCACTGAACCAGTCTCTAAGTGTGCAAAGCCTCGAGGTCTCCTTATTCTAGACTTGTTATTAAACAAACTGATGTGTTTAACAATTAAACTGAAAATTTGAAATAGAAACCAGAAAATTTGTAATCTGCTACTTGCTATTGTGCTACTGAATACAGACAGAGCTTGACTTGAAAAACTGTCCCAAAAAGGAAAAATCTACATTAATTTGTATAATGTAACTTACACAGTTAGCTTCTGGAATGAACAAGATATTAAGTCAGAACAAGGAAAATGGTGAAAGGCAGTACTACACATTATATTGGTACGTAACATCTGTAGTGCTCAGGGACATTGAACTGAATGTTTAGATAAAGCATTTGAATACAAATCCCTCTCCTGCTAAACTGATAATTTTGGATTTGATCAAAATTTTGTGCACACAATAGTGGCATTTCCAATAAAATGTGAATTCTTGGCTTCCTAAGAAGCTGTTAGCCATATTTTAATTTCTAGCTCTTCTTTATTAATCTACCTACTGAATGGCAAACCCACAATCTTTCTAAAAGTTCTTGGTTGGAAAAACATCCCACCTCATCCATTTATCTATAAATCACTTGATGTTATTTAGGCAGTAATCTCAAAAGGCTTCCTATTTATGAGGAAGCATTAGGCCATCTCTCAGGGTGTTTATTACTGCAAATCAAGTTAGTATCAAGCTATTATTATGCTCACATGTGACACATAGTGGGCTGCTGTATTGACAAATGAGTTTAAACCAACTAAAGTAAACATGGTGTTGCCCCATCACCATTTGCTATGAACATATGGAATGCTGATGTCGCAGGGTGGGAGAAAGTCCACTTGCAGAGATTTTGTTTTTTCCTGTTTACCAGACCCAAGAATACAAGAATATTAAAAGTACTTTGCAGGACATGTCAGATTCCCGATCTTTCTTAAGTAACTTCCAACCTAATTTTAGGTGAGCATTAATGAGCAAGAGTAGGAAATCAGTAGGGAAATAATGAGGAACATAAAAATGATAAGCAGAGAAATGGTAAGATCCATGTCCATGCTTAGTTTGAGTGCTGGATTTAAGTCTAGAATTGTCAGATAAAACATGTCATACAAGAAATAGTACTTTGGGTTCTCCTATGCTCTTCCATGATGTTACCTGTGGAATAAGGAACTAGCAGGAAAGTATAGGGAGCTTTTGCCAAAGAAGCATGGGAATATTGATTGGTAATAATGATAGTACCTCCCAGTCATTTCTCATAACCTCATTTTTTCAAAGTAGAACCTCCCTGAAATATAATTCTCCTCTCATTACCAGAGCATTCACAGTCTTCCATACTCTGCCATGCAAACAGCACAGCCTTTTATGTCCTCCCACAAGCTTACCCTTCATCTTCACTTCCTCCCAGACCAGCTCTTTGTCTCCTACAACCACCCCTGGCATTATGTCTCCTTTTGTGCTGCCCTCTTTCTTTGACACTATCAGGTGACTGGGATTTGCTTTCCCCTTCCAAGAAAACTCTGCCCGCTGTACAAGGTGCTCAAGCCATCACGTTCCACGTTACAGTGTGCTGCTCCTCCAGGTTTCAGGAGTGTTGGTGCAGTCAGAGAGCTCTTAGCATCCAGTGTGGCAAGGCCATGCTGGGGGGTACCACAGTCCTTTTCATTTGGGTCATGCTGATATAAACAACACTTAGTTTAACCATCAACAGAAACAACAGACTAATTACTATTCCTTCTAATACTCCTCATTTTTGCCCCTATATAATTTCAGAACCGATTCTTTTATTTTAATGCATCAATCACCTTTCACACTTTCACAGAGAAAGAACAATACATTGCTCATCCCTTGCCTAGTGCTGTCTATTTCCACTGTTGGACACCTCTACTCTTCTACCTTTCAAAGCCTTCAGCCTGTTCTCTGATACTCTACCTAGTGAAGGGAGGAAGCAGGATGTTAACTTTCTTACTTTCATAATTGAAGGTATATGGGTGAGAAACAGAACATACTAAATACTTATGTAATTAAATTAAAGGTATGTTTACCCATTCACAGTAAAACCACCGACACTTATTAAAAAAGAAGTCCAAAGCAGAAGATGGTTCATCCTGCCTAAACACCATACAGGTTCTGGTACCTCAGAGAACCCTGGCTGCCTCAGGCAGGTCCCCACTTAGTGCTCAGAGTCCTTTAGGGGCTGCCATGCGTGTCTGACCCGGGACCAGAACAGCAATGGGATCCCTGGGGATTATATATCACGCCAGTGCAGCAGCAGGTTCTAACTGGTTTGGCTGGAAAGGACTCTTGAACCCAGTTAGTATGGACAGTCAGGTTATTATTTAGTTGGGTGGTATTGTGGAGCTGTGGGTGTGGGTGTGAGTTTGTGTTTGTCAGAGGCAGGCGAGAGTTGCCAGTGTAGTTAGTGAAGGATTATATATAAAATACAGCCCATGCAGTCATGCTGCACATCATGTACACATCACTGGCAGGAGTGGACGACCTAGAACACTGTGTCATAGCACAAATGCCTCTTCTTACAGAGTGTAAATAGCAGTCTTTCTTCCACAGATTTCCATGGATGCCAAGGACAGAGGTATCCTTTGAGTGAACTCACACACGTGGCACCCTCCTCTACCCAAGGCAAGCGAATATCCTTTTGGGAGAATGAGAAAGCCCAGAAACCTCCTATGGCTTGGGCTGTCTGGAAGAAGGCACAAAATTAAGTTCTGGGTTTGAGTGTGAGGGCAGAACAGAAGAGCAGGAGCTGGCTTTACCAAAGCAGACTGAAATGCCTCCAGCCTAGATCCAGGGAGCTTCCTCAGCATGAGGTTTGCATAGGCTCCTAGAGCAACCTGTTCTGGTTCCAGCACTCCAGCTTCTGGTGCAGCACCATGTTCACATGAGCTGTGCACAGCCACAAGGGCTTCTCCCTGCTCTGCTGCTCTGGGATGCCTCCTGTATGGGCATTTCCTCTGGGACTGCTTGAGTCTCTTATATATTTTTAAAGGGCCAAAGATCATAGGATCTGGAACACCAAAATGCATAAACAGCACTCAGTTCTTTAAACATTCAAAGCACTACATAAACATTAGTGAAGCCTCATAAGATGAGGTAGGTAAGCATTATCTCCCTCTCAAGGTGTGGTGAAGTGACTTGGCTGAGGCTGGAGGCTGAGTCACTGGCAGAGCAAGGTTTAGCATCCACATCTTTTTGAAATGGTGTCTCCTGGGCTGGCTGGTGAGAGCAGCATGTGGTCAGGCAGTGCAGGCAGCCTGGCACCAACAACAACCAGTGTCCCCACTGCTACCATGGGGAAGCCGACTGTGGAGTTACCATAATCCCCATCCTAAGGTTACAGGGCGTGAGGGCCTTTCAGCTCACCCCAACAACACGGCTTGGAAACCTCAGCGAACTAGATTTCATTGCTAGTTTGTCAAAGTTCAGGGTGTCCTTCCTCCCTGTTAGCTGTCCAACACCTCTGAACATCAGAACCTTCTTCATGTTTTTCAGTTCTGGCTTCTTAGTCCTTCCTTTCTGAAAGCAAGGTCGGGAACATTCAGGAGCAGAAAGCGACCTCTGGAAAGGCCAGTGCTCCCCAATGGTGTCTCCTCAGGGCACCCGAGGAAACAGCAGCAGTGCTGTGGGGATACTGGGGGAAGATGGGGCAAACCCAGGCACTCACGCACAGCAGGGGATTTCTCATGTCGTTTCTAAGAAAAACCCCTGAAACTACACCCAGGAGAGTCAGTCTGGCAATGAACACTTGCAGACTAGAAATGGGTACCCACGCTACCCTCCAGGAGGGCTGGACAGCACATGGCAACACTGCCAGCTCACCCAGAGATGTCAGAGGGCTTTGGTAGATTGCCTTCTCATCTCAGAGAATATTGGCCGGTGGGGAAAGAGGGGAAACCCGGCTCTGAATCCCGGGGATGGCAGGCAGGAAAGCAGACCTCAGGCCTGCCGGGGAGCCGGCTGGGTGGGAAGCGGCCATGCTCGCCAGGCGCGACGCCACCAGCACGGATCCCGGGCCAGGCCGGGCGTTCACACTGCGGCGGTGAAATCCCCCGGAGAACGTGACGTGCCGGTTTAAGCCTTTTTTGTTTTGTTTTGTTGTTTTGTTTTTCAGGGCTGCCAGCCAAGCGAGGGGGGCCGGGAGGGTGCGAGGGCAGGCGGCCCGTCAGCGGCAGCGCCTGTCGGGAGGGCGCAGGGTGCAGTCTCTTACTCAGCCCCCGGAGCCACCTCCAGCTTCGGCGAAACCTGTCGAGCAGTTTCCCCCGGTGGCAGGGCGGAGGGCAGGAGGGCGGCGGGAGGAGAGAGGGAGGGAGGAAACGCGCCGCCTCGGAACAGGTTTGTCCTTCTCTACCTGCTGACGTTCTGCCGCCCCAGATGATGGCTGGAAACAAAACCGCCCCGTCAGTGCGAAGGCAGCCTGGAAAAACTGGTCGTGTGAGGGGCGAGGGCAGCATTCCTGGCTGCCGCGCAGGGGACGGCTCATCACCGCGAGGTACCGCGCGGGTATAAAAGGGCCCCGCACGGCCAGGCGCGGCAGAGGGGCGGCCGCGGTACATGGGTGGCGGGGAGGGGCCGCGGGCGCCCGGCCCGGGCTGCCGCCGAGCTGCGGTCCCTCAGGAGAATGGCTTTGTTTCGTTTTGTCCTTTTTAAACTTTTTTTTTTTTTTGGTTGGTTGGTTTATTTTTTTTTTTCTTTCCACTTTGTAAAGAGAGCGTGTTGCCGTCAAGCTCTCCCAGCCCCAGCGCAAGGCCGGGGATGCTCGCAGGACGGTGGCCATCAGTAAGTGGCGGCGCTGAGCGAGGAGTGCGGGACGGCCGGGCCGGGCCGGGCCGGGCCGGGCGCGGCGCTGTCCTCGGGCGCTGGAGCCGCCCGCCCGCCAGTCCCGTGTGTTCTGTCTCGTCCCCAGGTCCGCCGCGGCGAAAGGAAGAGCCAAGCCCGGGGCAGGAGCGGGCGGGAAGCGCGCCCCCGCCCCGCTGCGCTCCCCGCGGACCCTCAGCCTCCTTGGTGCAGTGGTTCTTAACAGTTCAACAGTTCTCTAGCATAATTGTGAAATGTTTAGGACCACTTGACCAGCGAGGCCCGGGCATCGGCCGGCAGCGGCGGAGACCTGGAGCGACCCGGAGCGGGGGAACCGCGGGGCCGGCCCCGGGGAGGAGGAGCCGGAGCCAAAGCCGGAGTCGGAGCCGGGGGCCGGCGGGAGCGGCCCGGTCCGGCCCGGCCCCGCAGCACCTGGGACGGGCGGCGAGGCCAGGGAGGGCCGGGCCCAGGACCCGCCGCTGGCCGCGGGTCCCGCTCCGGGGATGGCGGAAAGAGCAAAGTCAGTGCAAGTGCTTAAAAAAAAATAAGGTTATTGCGTGTCCTGTGGGAACCGAGGAGTTTAATAACTTAAAAGGAACAGGTAGGATAAATCCTGCTGCTGCAGCTGCTGTCAGCTGGCTGTGCTAGAGACAGGCTGGTACACTTACTGCATAACCGTCTGTTCTCTCCTTTCTCCGCACCATACACTCAGATGCACAGCTTAAAAAAACCCCTCAGATTGACTCTCTAGGCTGCATTCTCCAGAGGCTTCCCACCTTTCCACTGGTAATAATATGCAAGATGTATTCAGTGATAGCACTTCTTTTGTCTTTGAGTGCCCTTTTACTTAGGGCAGTGTAGCGTTTGTCTCGTGCTGTTTTATATTGTATTTTCTGTGTGTACACTTGTTGCAGGCAGCTAAAGGACTAACCGGACTTTCTGTCATAACTTCGTTGAATTACTTCAGAGGATGTCTGCTTCTAGGGCATTGATGGCCTGGCTTGAATGTCTGTGGACTTAATCAGATGGACCTTAGTGAAAATGCTGGATCTTTCAAAATACAGCTGAAGAATTTTGATTTTTTTAAAAGAGGAGGGAAAAAAAGTCTGAAAACTGCAATTCTGCAAACATTTTATTTTTCTTATAGAAGTGTAGCTTTGTAAATGAGAGGTTCTTCCTCCCTTGTGCTCATTCTTCTCACCCATATCCCAAGTATCAAATTGAAACTAGAAATGTAATAGGTTTCTTTTTTCTTTTTCTTAACTTGCATTTAAATAAAAAAGGCAATAGACTAATTCATAAAATCTAATTCTACTGCTTTAAATTTGACCAAGAAAACTTAGTGAGCCTGCCTATGTGTATGTTTTAAATCTTTAAACCTAACAATTTGTATACGTGTATTCTCATCATCACTTCTGTGGAATTCTGTTTGCTCAAAAAATGTGCCGTCTGGCATGAACACAAGGTGCATGAGTAAATTTGCAGGGGATTCTGCCCTCACTGAAATCAAGAAGAGTTCTGATGTCTGCAGTTGAGCTGTGATCTTCAGAAGAAGAGCTTCCAGGAGTAGCTGGAAATATTTGAAGAGTAGGCAAGCCTGATACGTAAAAATGCTTCTTGGGGACAGCCTAGGAAAAGCATGATTTTTACCTGCTGCTGTAGCTCAGAACAAGTTAGGCAAGGTTAATTACAGCATAATAGGGTTTAATTTAGCTGGGAATGAGGGTATGGTGGCTGCTAGCAGTGTTTCTCAAACTGCAAGGCTGGCCTCCTTAGGCAAGCTTACACAAGCCCAAGGCAAATGGAAAAACACACTTTGTCTGGGACTTGGCAAATGTAGAACCCCCACATCTATTAATGATGAATTCTCACTTGCCACGGCAAAAATTGAAATGCTCTCCCAAGGAAAAGATTAACGACCTGTCCCACTTAAGGGTCTGATGATTTAATACCATTCTGTCTGGGTTCTAATATGTGGTGCTCATTATCACAATGTCTGAGCACCTCCCAAATAGTTAAAAAGTAATACTAGTGTTCTGAACATACAGTTCTCATTAATTTCAGTGGGTGTTGTGGATGTTTAAACAGAGCTGAGCCCTGAAGAGTTGAAAATAGACTTGCAAAACACACTGTGAGGTAGTTCCACAGCTGGCTTGAATCGGGACAGCACTCTTAACTTCCGTGGAGTTACGCTGATTTATGCTAGCTGGGATTTGACCCAGTGTTTTTTTCTCTCCTGCCTATCTGCAGTTGATAAGTCTGATCCTCTCAGCTGGGTTTATCCAAGCTGTCCACTGGCTTCAGCAGAAATATTAACTGTACAAAGTAGGATTTCCTGTTTTGAGGGAATCCTCTTTGTTCTTCTTCATACAGCTCAAGGTGATTGAAGTTTTTTTTTCCTGTGTTTGAATGCAATGTGCCCTGAAAAAGTTTGGAAGAAACTTGTTTCACAGGGGGTAAGGAAAGAGTTTGGGTTTCGAAGGATATTGTTAATCACGCAAACTTGTGGGGGAGGTTCTGCTTGCACAAAGACAAGATCTTAATGTCTTGTACTGGGTTGTCCATGTCAAGACAAACCTCTCCTGATTGCTTACACAAACTGATGTTTCATTGTAGTCCATTGCTGAAATTGGGGAGTGTCACAACATTACTGAAATGCCTCTTCTATGTGTGTTTTATTCTGTGACATTTTTAAGGTATGGAATCAGGTTGACTTCTCACCATTGTTTTTCCTCTCCCAGACTGGGTGAACTCCTGATGACAGGCTTGTAGTTTTCATAAGCTGGCAGTAAGCCATGTGGATGAACAAACAAACAAACAAAAATCCCCAACAAATTCGCAATGAAAACCTCTGGGCAAACAGCCCTTCCTTGTGATATTGTCTAAGCTAAGCAGAAGCCTGAGGGGATGAAGGGAGGAGACTTTTCTGCCAAACTTAGTAAAATGTTGCCCCGCAGATGCAGAGCATGCCTTCAGCTCTTACTGTTAAAGTCCCAGACAGTATTTCCATTGCTCATCACTGGAATCTTGGCCTTTGGATAATAACATTTAATTTTTTCACTCCCTTTTAAAATGAATAGCAAAGGTATTATGACCAGACTGGAAGGATAGGTGGATTAAACCTTCTGGTTTTGGACTAACCCCTGAACTAAGGAGGTCTTTCTTACTGTCTGCTCTGCCCAAGAAGAGGAAGTAGAAGCACATTCCTCCTTCCCCACCCTTTTCTGTAGGCTGCTTAATGCTTTGGCAGCATCCTAGAGTTTCAGTGCACACACGAATACGCTGGGTGGGATGCTGATTGGTCAGAGATTCAGGTAGCAACACCGAGTGAAGTATGCATTCAAATCAAATTCGCATTTGAATTAAGAAAGAGCAACCCGGAATGAACCTTTCTTCGTAATCTACTGAATAATGTTCCTCTGCACAGAAGCAAACTAGATACTGGTGCTTCTCAGCAAGTGAGTAATGCTGTAATCAGGGCATCCTAGGCATCATATTTAGGCATCATACTTTGGCATCATACTTTCATTCTTGAACAAGAAGAGTTGCATCTGTGAACAAGGTAGTTTCATCTCTAGAACTCCTTAAAAATAACAGTAAAAGTTGTTTTATGAAAAACGAATGCCATATAGATATACATATAGATATCAGTAGGAAGCATTCAGGGAGGGGACTTATGCTTAGCTTCTGGGATTGTACTTGCAGTGTTGTTCACACAATGATTTCCATGCTGAGTCCACACATCTACCACTTTTACGTATCAAAACTTAGGCCTTACGTATCAAAACTTCTTAGGCCTGATCTGACCACTTGCTTTATTGATCTGGGAGACACAAAAAGCTCACCCACTGCTGGAAGCTTCCAATCCTCTAGGCATGGATTAATGACCATTCTTTCAGCCTGTATAAATTGGTGTATGATCTTCCATTTCTGTGTAGCTGTACCTGCTTACCCTGACTCAGGTGCAGGTCTTGAAATGATTTCTCCCTGCAAGTAATTTTCTGCTCTAAACTGATGATGAAAAATGCAGATTATTTTTGAAAAATGTATTTTCCAAATATAGTTAATTGCCCATATCAACAGTAATAGCATCCCCATAAGATAAATGGGGTGACAAAATCTGTGCTTCATAACAATGAAGGCATGATTTCTTTGCTAACTGGTTTGGTTTTGGTTCTTTAACTAAAAAAATTGTCTGACAACCTGTGATTTAGAATTTGCATGATGCTCATTTTAAGGGTATTAATAGTATCCAGCAATCTCTGAGAATAAAATAATTCAGTTGCTACAGTGTTTGTGGGAGTCCAGGGTGAGAGAGGTGGTGCTGGGTTAACAGTTGGACTTAATGACCTCAAAGTCTTTTCCAACCTAAACAATTCTGTGATGTTGTGAGTGCTGGTGATCATCTCACTAACAGAGACCAATGATTTACATCTTTCTTTAGCTTACATCTCATCTTTTTTACGTTCCTAGATAGATCCAGCTCACAAATAATGGTTTTTTGTTTGGGTTTGTTTTTTTGTTTTTTTTTTTTTTTAAATAGTATTTTGGAATACCAGTAAAAGAAATGGCTTTTGAAAGCACTAATTTCTGCCAAGCATATTGGCAAGGTATAATATCTACTGTTTGAGTTTGTTTTTTCCCCCTCCTTTTTTTGTGACATATTTGAGTCCCATGAGGTAGAGGTGTAGCTGCATTTGTGGCTGGAGTTGTGTTTTGCCCATTCACCTTTTATTGGACACTTGGATAATACTAACCTGAAAAAAGAGGTAAATAAAATCTCTAGTTGCCTGAAGTAATTATATAGTTAGTGCAGACAAATGGCCATTCTCAGGTGTGATTCAACTCATCATCTTAAACTGGATGGCTGAATTGAGTCTCATTCTACCCTGAAAGTACCTGTTTCTCTTAGTTTGCCAGAAAGGGGGGCAGCATCACCAAATCAGCTACAAGACTTACACATTGTGGACCACGGCAACTTAACCCCCTGAGAGTCCCTCCTCAGCCTTAGTCCAGTACAAATCCTGTAGCTGCTCTGCTCCATCAGTTAAGTCCATGTAATTCCTCAGCTGCCTAGGTTAATGTGAATCACCTTTTTTCTTGCTTCTTGGAGTGCAGTGGGAAGCAATTTTTAGAACAACGGGCACTAAAATTAGAAATAATTCAGTGACACTTTTATAGTAGCCACATGCAGGAGTGCTTGTTCTGTAGTAGTTTAACCTTCATAGTATCATAAAACAGCTGTAGAGCTGGCTTTGGTGTCAAGATGAAATAAATTTATAATAATGTTTAGTTACCACATTTCAAGAGTCTTAGCAGAGCTATTGCTGCCAGTAGCTTTTTTCCTGACTTCATAAGAAATCAGGACTGGGAGAACTGGTGTAAAAACAAAGCCCTAGCTGGTTTTTTGGGGGCAGGTTTTTGTTTGATAATTTTTTTTTCCTAGCAAGATTGTGCCTAGTTGATCTAGGTTAATACCCAAAATGTAGTATATTGGCCCTTTTTTCACTTCAGGCATTTTGAATCTGTTCTTGCAAATGTCATCTTTCAGCACAGCCAACCTTATGAAACCTGTTCAGTGTTGATGGTTCATTAATTGCTCTGGTATTTTCATCCCAAATACCTTGTTAGCTTATTTTGTTAGATGTTTTTTCCCCAAAGGCCGGAGCTTCAGGATTTGTGTGATTTAAAGACAACTGAGAATCTTTAAGACAGTT
Source organism: Corvus kubaryi (assembly GCF_017639235.1). NCBI lineage: Eukaryota > Metazoa > Chordata > Aves > Passeriformes > Corvidae > Corvus > Corvus kubaryi. The sequence continues at coordinate 27,228,901 of NW_024582054.1, forward strand.
CCTAGCTCCCATTGTGGCAGAAGAGTCTGAAATAGTAATCTGACGACACAGAAATGCTGAGAAACTGATAAACAAATGGAATTAAAGCCATTTTTACTCTCGTGATTTTTGTTGAAGGGTGGGGATGAATGATTCATTATGTCCTCTTTTTTTCTTTCATTTTCCTAATACTTGGAATCAGCAATATTGCATTGTAATAAGCCTCTAAAGATGTTCTCTATTAATATTATGACATCCAAACAGAAAGCCAAATCTTTTCTCTTTCACATGGGCTTAAACCCAGAAAAACGCCAGTTATTTGTGTACACTGACGGAACAGAATAAACAAACAGAAGATGCTAAAACTGCTACGATGATCTGTGCATTTGTCGTTCCAGGTAAAACCAGGGATTCCCAATCCCAATTCTGTCTTGCCCAGTCTGTGTTTTGCTAATCTATTACCGGGTCAGAAGGCTTGTGAAGCTCGATTGGCATGAGAAAAATTACTTTTGATGAGCTATTGAGAAGGGCAGTTTAAATTCTGGCAGCAAGAGATTTGAAAGAGGTTCCCTTGATGACTCTATTGCCTGGGGACAGAATTCATAAGAACCTGGCTTCAGGCAAAGGAGGATTTGTAGCAGGAATAAGTGGCTCTGTGCACCACAGCCTTTCTCTTTCCAATGTCTTGAGCTTCTTTCTGGATTTTTCTTCCCTGAAGATCAGCTTCCTCAGGAGTATTATGACTTTTGTGAATCATGTTTCCTTTAATCTCCCTGATAGATGGACAAGATCTAAAAAGTGATTTAGAATTAGGAGGAGGTCAGACAGGATTTTTATTTCAGTTTGATCCTTCTCCCCTCACTGCAGCCTGTATGTAAACTTGCCTCATCAGGCCACACTCTACTGTACCACATTCACACAGCTTAATGTGGACTCAGCAAAGCTGTGCACGTTTCTTTGGGACCACTGTTGGCTTCATACCTCAGCTGCACAGTGCCAGCTACTAAAGGTCAAAGTGGTGGCATCCCAGGCTCCCTCTAACCAGATTCAGATGCACAATTGTAAAAGGGAGTTTTGTGCTCATGTCAAATTAAAGAATGGTGTTTTATTGTTTTCACAGACTTGAAGTTTATAAGGCCAGAAGAGGATATTCACATGACACCAATTTTAGATGGCATGTGTGAGAGGATTATCTTCCCAGACATCTCCAAAGGGAGGACAGAAGACTGTAGGAAGGCTCCTGGACAGAATCCCCTTTGTTATAGAGCAAGTGTAGAAGACCCACTTACATCAAATGCATGTCAGGAGGCAGTGTGAATGCCTTCCATTGGGATAATCTAGTTCCTTCTCTTTCATAACACTGCTAATAGGATGTCCTTGGAATATTTATGGTTTGGAGTGGAACACATCTTTAACAAGGACATGTGGTCCAATTGAAAAAATAAGGCAATTTCCAGACTCTCTAAAATAAACAGGAGATTCATCACATATAATAATGTTGTTCACGTCTTCCCTTTCTATTTTTCTTTCCCTAGTAAATACAAACATTTTTTCCTGGCTCTTCTTATGCATTCCATTTGATAATGAGGGTTTAAAGAAAAAAACCAGAGTGACCACACTACTTCAAAAACAAGCACTGGATTTTTATGTTTGTGCAGACTGTGTATTAAGGACCTAATATTCCAGGAGAGGCCAGCCTCCTACAAAGTCATGCCTTTCCAGACCCAAAGAGTAAACTTAGCTCCCAAATTCATATTTAGACTTAAGTGGTCTAGAAAGTCAACATGCAGGATACTACATCTTTCAGCCTGTCAGCATCCAGGAACACAGGCATTGCCAGTATTCATGGGCTGTCCAGTACTCATTACATCTGGGCTGGTGTCAGTCTGAACCCACACAGCTGTGACTTTAGATGCTATTTAGTGATGCTACAGTGATCAGTGAACAGTGTTTCTATCACAGAGCCTGTGGACATGGCTCCATGAAGTTATGTATTATTATTACTTGTTGTTTATTGATCAATATAAACAAATCCAGAATGTGTTTGCATAAAACTGTATTTTTTTTGACAGAAAGAGAGAACTAACCTGGCTTCAGGTGGCTTCCTACTGAGAGCAAGTATCAATAGTCTTTGATGTACCACAAATCCAGAAAGAGCATAAAGATTACAGTCAGCTTTTTATATAATGTCTCTTGAGAAATTTTCTGACTATAACGGTAATAATAATAAGTTGTTGCCCATCTTCCTTTAAGAGCTGACTTTTCAGCATGGCTAAGCATTGTGCAAGAGATACCCTTTACTGCTGGTAGCAGCTGCTCTGTCCTGGGACAGAAGTTCACTCAGAGACAAGAGGAGACACCTCTGGGACCTGTGTTCCTGTAGCTTCTTTGCCACATTCAGCTGTACCAGCAGTCATATAATTGAGGCAGTTATGGAAAAAAAATAAGACTATGAGCTGACCTAATTGTAATGGCAAGCCATCCACTCCTGTGCCCCTCCTTCTCATGTGTGGGTTGTTAGTTAAAAAAAAGAAGGTAGCAAAAGGTGGTAGCATGTGCTGTGCCACCCTACTTACCCAAGCTGGGGAGAAGATGGAACCACTGAAGTCCCAGTGCCGTAGGCTCTAATCTGGATACCTTAGGTCTTTCATTTGAGTGCTTTCAATCATGACTTTTGGGTCACTAATGTTGATGAAATGGAAACGATCATCATCTTTGCCAAGGTAAATCAGCAGTATAACCAAAGACTTTACTGTTGTCACCATCTCTATAGGTGTGAATGACTTCTGAGCGTTTGGGACTCTGGGGTGACTACGTGCAACCCTGTATAAACTGGGGTTATTCCTGACTGTGTAATGGAAATTGAGCAAGATCTATTAAGGAGCTGAAAATAATAGGTTATTGTGGGGCCAGGAGAGCTGTTGTGTTGCCAGAGGAGCTGGAAGCTCTTGCTGTTCATGGAGTAGATGGATGGGTGGGTGTCTCAGTGCAGGATTGGTGTGGGGAGGTGCTGGCCTAGGGAAGCACCCAGGCAAGGTGTTTATTGTGCTGTACTCAGCTTGTGCTTGTGTGTGTTTGATAAAAGAGGTGGAAGGAAGGCAAGAAGGGGATGGGTGCCCTGGTGTGGGATTTGGATGAATCTGTTAGGAAAGGGGTAGAAAAGAAAGAAATGTCTTAGATATTAATTTATTTTAGGGTCTTTTCCAATGCAGGTTTCATTCTTTCTCTCTCTCCCCCAGTGAGGCGTCTTCCTCTGTGTGGGAATGCTAACTTTTTTTCCCTTTGTCTTTGCTTGCTGTTTCCTTCTCTTTTCCCTCTTGTCTCCTTTCATCTTCATGCCTCTTCTTCCTGACTGTGTTCCCCAAATTCGGTTCCACTCTAACCTCTTCCTCCAATCCCACCTGCCAGAAGGATCACCAGAGGAGAAAGTAACTTTTGTTGCTCAAATCTCTTGCTAGATTTTCCAGGTTAGACCCAGTTATGGTTTAGTTAGCAGAATCAGTGAACCAGGGAGATTGCCTCTCCCGGTTATTGTTTTAGTCTTCTGAAGATGTGTCTGAATTCTGTCCTCCCCCACTGGAAACAAACTTTTCCTTTGTTTGAATGATCAATTTGCATCTGTTATGTGATGGACTGTTTTGTCTTGATGTGTTTAGCAGAGCTGGTTGAAAGCTTCTCAGCTATGCAGGAAAAGGAGCCAAAATCTGACACATTATCCCATAAATAGGGGTATTGGCCAGGTGTCTTCTGCAATAGGAAAGAAGATTACTGGGGGAAAGATTCTGGCTTGGTGTCCCTACAGTTATGGTGGAGATGTACCCATGTGAGAGCCAAAAAGATCTTTCCTTTTTCCACAGCAGGGTCCTTACCTTTTGGCCTGGCTTTCTAGAGCTTTGGCAAAGGGAATAGAGGCACTGAAGCCTGTGGTCATTTGGCCATGTCTGGTTGCCTGCTGCTCTAGACAACTGCTTGCTTTGCCAGGGGCTGTAGCTGGTCCTGCTCTTCATTTCCCCCATATTTGTTGACTTCTGGCTCAGAATGGCCCAGAAATACATTGGTAAGCCTGTAGGAGCCTCATGTGCCAGTAAAGTATTTGTAGCTTGAAAATGTTTGGGTCTCAATGGGTACAGAGGGAGTGTTTTTCCAGTTTAGGGAACCATTTGTAGTTTGAACTGTCATATTTTGCAAGAACCTGTCATCACTTTTTGTGTCATAGGCTCTCCAGCAATGTTTTCCATGTGCAAGACTGATGCTCTCACACCCTCTTTCTGCCTTGTTTCACAGAAAACTGCATCGATTCTCCTTTTCTTTCTCAGGCTGTCAGCACTCTGACAGTGATTCAGGTCTTCACCCTTTCTATCCTGGGACAGAGAAAAGACAATATATAGCAAAAAATTCAAAGCTGAGTAACTAGAAAAAGAAGGTTTTTCTGAAGAAGATTATGCAATGAATTGGTTGGTCTAGCCACTTGATTTTGAAACTTCCTTTGTAAAGCACCCTTACACAGGATGAGGTGGGGTGAGGTGGGGAGAGAAAGAAAGAACTATTGATGGTCTGCTGTCTATTTATTGTGACATTGTGGATTGAGAACTGGCTGAGTGGCAGGTCTCAGAGAATTGTGATCAGTGGCACAGAATGTGCTGCTGTGTCCAGTTCTGGGTTCCTTAGTACAGGGAAGACATGGAGCTCCTGGAGTGAGTCCAGTGGAGGACAATGACGATGTTTAAGGGACTGGAGCTTCTCTCTTATGAGGAAAGGCTGAGGGAGCTGGGCCTGTTTAGCCTCAAGAAGAAATGACAGAGAAGGGGCCTCACCAGTGTATGTAAGTATCTGAAGGGAGGATATCGAGAGGATGTAGCCAGGCTCTTCTGGTGCTGCTGAGCCATAGGATGAGGTGCAATGGACAGAAACTGGAACACAGGAACTGCCACCTGAACTTGAGGAATAACTTCTTTACTGTGCAGGTGACTGAACACTGGAACAGGCTTCCGAGAAAGGTGGAATCCCCCTCACTGGAAATATCCAAAAGCTGTCTGGACACAATCCTGAGTAACCTGCTCCAAGAAACCCTGCTTGATCAGGGAGGTTGGACCAGATGGCCTCCAGTGGCCGCTTCCAACCCAAACCGTTCTGTGATTCTACGGAATGTGCTTTTTGTGGGGACCTTTACTAACGTGCAGAGCGCACGGCCGCATTCCCGCAGGGCCATGCAGGCATTCCCGGCGTCCCTCGTGCCGGGCGCGGTGTCCCGGAGCCCCCGAGCGCCCGCGCCCCGCTCGGCGCGTCCCGGCCGGTTCCTGGCGGGGCAGCGCCACCTGCCGGGGGCGCCCAGCACCGGCCGCGGGCGGCCCGGGAGCACCGCGGAGGGAAGGATGATGGGCGGAGGGATGGAGGGAGGGATGGATGAGTACTCGCTGGTGTGTGTCTTTCCCGGGGGTTGGCAATCCAGCGCCTCCGGTGTAGTTCTCTTGATTACCACTGCCCTTCAGTCAAAAAGTTCCTGCCAGTTCCTGCGAGTGGTATGTGCTCTGAGGAGCCACTTGGTTGATGAAATATAATTACCTGCCCTGCTCTGCACCTCTCACTGGCAAACCAGCCTCTTTTCGGTTGAAAGACACAATTTTCTCTTTTCAAATTAATATATTTTAAAATTTAATTTGGGAAATTGAGTCTCTCTGCTTGGTTAAAGGATGAATAAGGTGCTCAGCTTTGGTCGGTGCCATTAGAAAAATGCACTCAAGACTGGATGTGGTGAAGGAAATAAAACGGCAACCTCTCCGGTAAGTAAGCTCGCTAATGTGAGCTGAGAAGATATACAAGACGAGGCCAGACTGAGCTCTCTGTAGCACATTTTTTTACTTTGTTGCTTAGGATATAATCTTCATTGTGTAGGAGAGGATGAGGGGAGGAGGCTGCACTTTCGGGCTGTAAGCTTTAAATGCTTCTGCTGTGCATGGCCAGCAAAGCTGAATCTTTCTGCTGCGACTCCTTGGGTATTCTCAGGTTTGTTGTGATGCTATTTTACCTTTGATGGAAATATGGCTGTGTAGATGCTTGCTTTTTAAGAAAGTCTTTTGTCACAAAGCAGACTGTCCCTGGGAATGCCTCCATGTGCGCCACAGTGGGTAGATGGGGAACTCTTTGATTAAGTCTAGAAGTCAGGGCTGGTTTGTTCCCTTTTTCTTTGCCCTCCCCCTGCATGAAGGCTCCCCTAGTTCCCGTTTGCCGCCCAGGATTCTCACAGCCCCACGAGAGGGTTTCCCAGCCATCCGGAGTCACTCTGCTAATGTGAGGAGGAGGAGGACATTTGGTCAATGCCAGTTTGCACCCCTGCAGCAGTTCCGAGTTAGCCTGTGGCACCCTGGAGCTGGTCAGCGCGGGGCTGCTGCCTTGTTTAAGGAGCAGGTGATCTTCCTTGCTTCTTGCGCTGTTTGTGTGGGCTCGGTAACGCAAACCTGTCACGGGAGAGAGCAGAACAGTCCTCTGAGCTCCCGCTCCTGCATGAGCGTCCGTCACCATCCATCCCTTGCAGCCCGCGCGATCCCTCTGCCAAAGCCACAAAGACAGTGAACCCCAGCGCCCAGCTTCCACATCAGCCCCTCGCTGAGGCGGAGCCGTGCCGGCACCTTCTCGGTTCCCCCGCAGAGGGAGCGGCCGCCGTCTCAGGGCCGCAGCGGGGCCGCTCTCCAGGGTGCTGAACCCCTCCCGCCGCCCCTCTCCAGCCCGGGGAGGCGCAGCGGGCTTCCCGTCCCTCCCGGCAGCACGGAAAGGGGACCAGCCTTGGTGCCCACCCCCCGTACTGCGCAGCCTTACCGGGGACTCCCCGGAAGCGTGTCCCGCACCGAGGGAAAAGGTGGTTCTAAAGCGTCAGGCAGAGCACGGAAAAAGTAATCCTCACCCCTACCCTCCCCTTTAAAAACCACCCAACCAAACATTGAAAAGAAGGCAGTTGTGGGCTTTGGGATTTTTCGTTTTGTTTGTTTTTGTTTTGTTTCTTTGTTTTCCACTCTTCCTACGGGCTGTGGGTGCTCAAATGCATCTGGGCAGAAGTCACTGGAATAGTTCTAGAACCCCAAATCTACAGTGCAAGCAGGATACTAATGTGCTTGGGCAGGCTGTTGATTCACAGGGTAGATGGTAGCTAGGGCGGAGCGTAAGAAGCACCTAGGCAAGCAAGTGAGGGTTAAACTGGCATGATTAGAGTGACAAGAAATTAAACGCGAGACCATGGACTGCATACTGTCTCTCTTTATGACTTGCAAATTAGAATGGAAATTAAAAAGCTTGAACACAGAGATCCCCACGCCTCCCAGACACGGACAACTGAGCAAAAGATTGTCTGTAACTGTCTTTCATTAAGTGGTGTCAGGCTTTCCTTCCCCTGACCTTCACCAGTTGTTTACAGGAGGGTTTTCGATCTCCCGTTGGAGAGAAGGGTCACGAAGAGGCAAGACACCGAGACAGAACGGACCCGAGATCAGCTCTGAGCTGCCAAGCCCAGGCAGTGACAGGAGAGTCCTTGCACCAAGTTGTCTTACCCAGCCCTCCCTACGAGGCAGGTCACGACCTGGGGCTTACTTAAGCCCCTACTTTGCTCCGGACTTGTGAGATCCACGTTGTGGCTTGCATTGCCCTAAGGGCAGGCGGGACATGGTCTCGGCATGGCAGGGAGCCCCGTTATTGTGGTGGGAACTGAAAAGGGGTCCTGTAGGCTGGGCTGGGCCCCGCAGGACAACAGGTGTGGCAAGGAAGCACAGGTAAGATGAGCAGAGAGTAGAGCGCCAGAAACAGGCACCCAAGCGCAGAGCTGGAAGGAGAGCTACTTAGAGGCAAGACGGAGTTGGCCAGCCTGACTCACCTCGGGGACAGAGAGGGCATCTGCCTCTGGGGGTGAATTTAGCCACTCTTCTCCGTGTGTTCCCCCTGTCGCTTCTGGTGCAGGCATATCCCGCCTGCGGAGTCACTGCTGAGGCATTGCAGAATCACCCCGGAGCTGGTACTGGTATCCCCCTAACTGGTGACCGGGAGAGGGCCGGGGGCTTCTCCGAACACCCTCCCCCCGGGCCCCAGGGGTGTCCTGGCGGTCGGTGCAGCCCTGCAGCTTCAGCCGGGCCCCGCCAGTTCTCCGGGGTGGCCGCGTCCCCAGGTGCGTGTGAACACGCGCGGGGGAAGGCGGGGGGCTGTGTCTGCCGCTTTCACCGATACGATCGCTATTTTCTCCGCAGCGTGCAAGGGCTGAAGTTTCCCTTGATGGTCTCAACTGCCCGCCCCGCAGAGCAATTAAACCCAGAGCCGGCCTGATCAACATAAAGGGGAGGCCGCACAGCAAACAAACAAACCAACCCAAAACAAACCGGCGCCCCCGCGGCTCCCAGGGCCCCCCCGCGCCCCCCGGGCAGCCCGCGGTGGAGAGCGCCCGGGAACGCCCCGAAACCTGCAGCGCCCCGCGGGGAAACAGCTCCGCTTTACCCGCAGGGAGCGGGAGACACCCCCGGAGCCCTCCCCGCTGCCCCGTGGGCCCCGGGGCTCCCCGAGAGGGACGAGGCCGGGGGAAGCCGCCTCCGGGGCGGCGGGGAAGGGGGTTCCCGAGGGGTCCTGCTGCCCCCTCTGAGGTCCGGGCCCCCTTGGTTTGCCTCGGGGCCGGCTTTGAATCGGGCCGTGCCCGCCTCCCCGGCCTCCCTCCCAGCCCGCTCCGCCATCGCTCTCTTTAAAGAACCACTCATTTATCGTGTTTTCCTAATTATGTTTTATTCAGCTATTCATGAGCTATTTGGTGTTCCACTGACTAGGGTTATTCTTGCTCTGCTTTCCTTTCCCTCCCTCCCCCTCTTCCCTCGCTTTGATGTCCTCTTGCATATTATACAAACAAGATCAAAAGCTACTTTTACCACCTCCGCCAACCTCACACAATATTTGTTACGGGAGAAAGTGTGTTTCGGGTCGAAACGCTGGCTTGTTAGAGAGAGGTACTACCCAGCTGAAACCGGGGGGAGGGAGGGGAGAAGGGGAAGGGGGGGGCACAATATCAAGTACATGAACTTTAAAGTGAGCCCTATTACCACGTTGTTTAAAGGTCTGATCATGTCAGGTATAATACTGAAGAAAAATGTTATGTCGGACAAAATGCTTATATTTTCCTGCAGTATTAATGAGAAGCTTGCCCTGGGCTATTTCCCCATCTCAGAGGGCAGCAGATGCAAAAAGTCCTTGGGGAGTAGATCTTTGAAATTTCATCAGCATTCATGGGTGACCTAGCCTTTTCAAGCACAATGATAGACATGATAAATCATCTTTGCAACGAATTGTAATTATCCTTTATATGGCCAGGTTGCCTCTTGAAAAGCAGATATCTAACACTTTTCCACATTGCTTCCAGATTTCAGCGAGGGTGTCAAAAGTCTTGTGCCATCCTTCTTCCCTGCTGCTGACCATGTTGTGTGACATTAGCCCTAAACCCCTGAGTGTGCCAGAGTCAAACTACTCTATTAAGTTACACGCTTGCCTGTATTGAACTAAATTTAATTCCTCTTCTCTCTTACCCAATGAAATTATGTGGTGCAGTGTAAGATAGGATTAGAAGTATATCATTATAGCAATTAATACTATAATGCCTCCATGATTAGTGTGCTACATTGAATTTCATGGATTTTTGCTCACTGTTGCCTAGATTTCCCTTGGGTCCTCTAGCCCAAACCATTGTATTCTTAGTAAATTAAATGTGAAATCACAGCAATATACTTAATAAATCCACTATCACCTGTACAGTGTATTAATAAAGGGGTCCGGTGCAACCTGTACAGCGTCACCTTGCAGCCTGAGATGCACACACTGGGAAGGCCATTTCCCTCGAGATGGGAGCTGCCTACCATGTCCTTCCTCTCCTGCCCAATTTTCTCTCTGCTTGCAGAGCAGGCCCAGGGGGGCAGAACTGTGGGAGCCCAGCACTGCTCACCCCAAAGCAGGGCACAAAGGGGATTAATTTAGGCTCGCGGCTTGCAGGCAGAACGCCTTGCTCCATGGTTATTTGTGGAAGGGAATGCATTGCAATGCAGTAACCCCACACCATGCTTGGGGACTTGGATGAAATCCCCCACCCAGGGAGGTTCAAGCCTTTTCCCACCTCCCCTCAGGGAAGAGGCGGAGGTCTTTAAAGAGAAGCCTGTTTGAAGTGGCCCTGATGGAAATGGGGTTATTTCAGAGGTACAGTAATGGCTGTCTGGTTATCTGCAGCCAGGGCTCTGTGGAGGGGAGATAAGATATTTATTAAGAGACCCGTTTTAATGCTCAGGGATCGCTTTCAGAGGGCCCAAGAAAAATGGACTTTATCTAGTATATTATTATGTACAGTCACCCTGTTGATGTTTTACTTTAGTTTAGACACCATGAATAAAAGGTAATAACTTTCCCTTCAGCTCGTTTATCGGCAAGACACCTGAGGGCAGTGGGGTGGGGAGATATTTGCTTTAATAGGGGTGATTAAAGGAAGACTCTCCAGGATTAGGGGTGAGGTTGGGGTTGCACAGGGACTCTCAGTGCCTGACATTCAGGATATCTTTTAGACCCAGACCTTCCTAGGGACTTTGCCAAGAGTCAGGGAAGAGGGAAAAACTGTGGTAAGGAAGGGAGATGTGGTGGGCTGGAGGTGGCATGAGGACAGGGAAGGCCTGGGCTCTCTTTGAGGCCAGGCCAGCATGGTGTGAGTGCTTAAATTTGGTTGGTCTGAAAATGTGGGGGATGGAGACAGATGCCTCAGGCCTTCTCCAGAGCAGGCAACAAGCCTTCATTTTTCTCTGCTGTTGAATGTTTCCAGGCCAAGGTGGGAAAGACTCCAATGCATGGGAAATGACACTTCATGCTTCTGGTTCTAGTGATGGGCACTGTTCTATCTCATGCTGAACACCTGAACTGAGAGCCTGGGTGGGGACACTTTTTGCCTGGACTGTTGATGTCCATACCACCATTTTGCTTGAATAGTTTTTCATTCTGCCCTCCTCTTCACCCACTTCTTCCTACTCCCTTGGTAATGTGACACCTCCCAAGCACGGGGATCTTCTGTGGCAGGGGAACATCCCACTTATGCAGGTGAGGGTGGTGGAAGACTGAATGCATAGTGGTGCGCAACAAGACAGGAGGCTGGGACAGGGTTGGTGGGGGGTGAGAGGGTGAGTCTGGGCAAGATGGCCCAGGGATTGAGTCCCTGCAGACACTATTCCCAGATGGATCCAGGGACCAGCTAACACACTGGCACATCTTGGGTCTGATATTTGGACATCAGGAAGGGATGCAATGAGGAGCCAAACAAATCCTTGCACCTTTGCTGTAAGCATCTCACCACTCCCATCCTCCTCTCCTCCCTCCCAGCACTGCTTGAGTGCCTGCCTGTTACATCGGTACACCTCGATCCTACAGACAGACACATTAACTCACTTCCTTCATTTAACACACACAATCATCATCAGCTGGAAGCCCAGAATAGGCAACTGAGTAAATTCAGAATAAAAAAACTACAGTGTCTTTTCGTGGCCATAGAGACTTAAGACTTCTCTCTTCTCTCCCCTTCCTCTATTTCCTTTCTTTCCTCCCTCCCTCCCTTCTCCCTTAATTCCCCTTCTCTTTCCTCATCTCTATCTCTCCTTTCCTCCTTCCCTCCCCGCTCTCCTGTAGCCGCCACTGTCCCGTAGCTCCCTCCCGACGTGCCGGGCTCCGACCGGGGCCAGGCTGCGGGGCAGGAGCTCAGCCCTGCCCCGGACGCAGTTGCGGATGGGAGCAGTGGGCCCGGCTGCCCCCCGCCCAGCAGCACCCGGTGGCCGGGCGGGGCGGCCGGCGCGGAGCCGGTATAAACAGATTATTCAACTCCCTTTCACTGCGGACTGTATGAAGCTGCATAATGCCTTTGTCGGGGAGGATTATTTGTTTAGCGGGAAAGAACGCGGGAAGGGATTAACGCTTTGCTCGGAGCCCCCTCCCCGCTTCCATCCATCCCGCCCCGACGGAACGGGCCGCTCCTCAGCGGGGATCCCCGAGCTCTGCCCGGCCCCCGGGCTGGGACACGCGGCGGAGGCGGCGGCGGCGGCCGGAGCGGCAGCCTGCAGGGAGGGCTGCCCGATCCGGGAGCATCCATCGGGGCACCTGTGTCTCGGCCCCTCGATGAGGAGGAGCTCGCTCCTTCCTGCCGTCCGCACCCACTGCAAATACAATTAAGCAGAGGGGAGAAAAGAGGGGGAAGCTTTTTGGAGAAGTCAAAGGCCGCGTCCCTTCTGGAAAGTGCTTCACCTCTGCTCCCTCAGGTTTTCCTTTTTTTTTTTTCCCCTTCCCTTTTTTTTTTTTTTCCTGTGCGTGTCTTTTTTCCCTCCTAAACTGACTTCACTGGCAGCTTTTCCCTCCTTGCGCTCACCCCAGAGGAGGAGGAGAAGGAGGAGGGAAAACACAACCCACCAACCCAGCCACTAAACCCACCCAGCAGTGGATGGGGGGAGGCAGGAGGCTCGCAGTGCGGGCTCCTGGCCAGCGGGAGGTGGGAGCCCCCTCGCTCGGCGAGCTGATGGCCGGCGGCGGGGGAGCAGGGCGCTGCCGGCCCCGCGCACCCAGCGCAGCGGCGGCCCCGGCCGCGGCCCCAGCGCCGGTGGGGCGCTGAGGGCTCCGCGCCCGCGCTCGCTCGTCAGGCAAGGTGCGCTGAGGGGGGATAAAACGGGAGGGAGAGCGGCGGAGAGCAGCAGAGAGAGGCAGGGAGACTGGCGGGTCTGCCCGGCTGCTGACTACCTCACCCCGGCGGCGCATCCTGGCATATGACGGAGTAACTCACCCGCGTCTGGCTTTTTTTTTTTTCTTTTCTTTTTTTCCCTCTTCTTTTTTAAAGGGTGGGAGGTGTTTGCTATTTTATCCCCCCCCCTTTTTTTTTTCTTTTTTTCCCCCCCCCTCTGTGTGCGTGTGTATACAAATACATCGCCTCCGCTCAGGGAGCCGGATATTTCCAACCCCAAACTATGGCTTTTCAAAAATCGCCCGATGCCTCCAACGCCACGAGGAAAAATCCCGGCCTCTTGGAGATAGGAGCCTTGTGTTTGGACTCGGAGATCATCTTCGGCTTCACCAGCCACCTCCTGCGGAGGAAAGCCAAGGTAATGGGATCTTGCCGTGGTCCGGGGGAACTGGGGTCCGGGAGGGGGTCGAGGGCCGACTCACGGGAAGGGGGTGGCAAACTTGGCGGTGCGAAGTTGCGGGCGGCGGTGCCGGGCAGGTTTCAGCACCACGAACAGTCCTGGCGGCACCGCGGAGCGGCGCGGAGGGGCGCGGGGGGACCGCGCTGCCGGACTGCTCCTGGGGCTTCCCCATGGGGACCGCGCCACCTTATGTGACCCCGGTTTCAGATGGGGAGTGGTGGCACCGCGTTTTGCTATTTCCAGGAGGGCTTTGCACTTACCGAGAAAAACAGGTTGCTTAGCCCCGTAGCGCGGCTCACCCCAGTGCCGGCCGGGAAGCCCACCCCTTTATCCCCCGCCCCGTCCAACCCGAGCCTTGGAGACGCGGGAGGGTTTTGCAGACGTTGTTTGGGCACAGGAGATTTCGGAGGAACTTCCCGGAGAGCAGCATTGCCCCGAGCAGGCGGGAGAAGGAAGCCGGGGCGCAGCGCCCGGGTGCATGTGTCTGTGCCAGTCCCGCTTCCCCTCCCGCCCCAAGAGGGGCACACGGCAGCTCCTGGGTACCAGCCCGTGCCCTCCGTGTCTCCGCTTCACTCCCGCACCCAGACTTTTCTCGGGCTGCCGGCGGGCGGTCCGGGCGGGCGGGGGTGGCACATCACAGTGCAGGAGGGGCTCTGCCCGACGTGCGGGGCGCGCCTCAGGGCTGTGCTCGTCGCCCACGGCCCCAGCCGTGCTCCAGGGTATGCACCCTTGGGGGTGGGGCCGGTGGGGCGCTTCACACACGTGCTTGGCAGAGTCAGAAAAGTTTAACCGGCGGGGGAGAGGTGCCTCTTGGGCGGGATTATTTTTTCCCCACTCTTTGTGTTCGGCGCTGCCCACTTCACCACAGACCCTACCCCACGCGCCAGCAGCACCCACTCGCGCGGTGGAGGGGAGGGGGCCCAGGAGCCGCGTTGGCATCTCCGGGGAAGCGGCCGCCTTCTCCCGGCGCGGCCCCGCGGGGCTCCGGCTGCGCTCGGGCTCCTCCGTGGCGGGCGGGACCGCGGGCGCGGCGGCGCCGGCAGGGGGCGCTGTGGTCACAGAGACGGCGGCGGCCGCGCCGAGCCCACGGGGCCCGGGCACGTCTCGGCCCCGCCACCGCCGCCCGCGCGGGACCGGCCCCGTGACAGACAGCGGCACGCGCTTCTCTCTCTGGGGGCAAAAACTAAAAAAAGGAGAAAAGTGCTAAATATACGAGCCGGAGCGGCAGCCAAGTAGACAATTAGCTGCGAACGTTAATTTCTCCATCTGTCAGGTCAATTTTCGCGTGTAGGAGCATCCCGTCGCGCCCGCTGAGCGGCGGGGGAGTCGGCCCCGCGGGGTCTGTGCCCCGCGGCACCGCGCATCTGCCCGCGGAGGGGGGGCACCGTATCCTAGCCCGCGCAGGAGAGCGGCAGTCGCGGGGCGGAGCGAGGGGAGCGGATCCCGGCCGGACCCTTGAGCCCCGCTGGCAGCTGGTCCGCACCCCCAGCGCCGCTTTTCTGCCCCCGCGCCGGGACCCGCACCCCGCGCCCGGCCCTTTTTTCCGACTCCCAAGGAACCTGAGTGTTAGAACGTGAAGGAGGCAACGACTTAAGTGACACTGATTTTGGGACTATCCCGTAGGGTCACTGTGAAATGGCATCTTTCTCGCCCGCCGCTATCCCAAACCTAAACCCAAACCCCAGCCCGCCCCGGCCGACGGTCCCCCGCCCCGCTTACCCCACCCCACCCGCCCCCGCCCAGCCCCTCCTCCCCTGTCCTCCAAGCACTTTTCCAGCTTTTTTTGCCGACGTGCTCCTGTGGTCTGGGTCCTTCCCCGTGCCGCCCTGGGGAGCTCACTCCGCCTCCGTCTCCCATCCCAAACTTCACTCCTGTCACTCCTGTCTCATCATGGGAGGCAGCATCACCTAGAGCGGCAGCCCGGGCGGCGGGGACGCGGCGCGATCACTACTGGCACCCCTGACCCTCGCCCCGCCATGGGTGCCCCGGGCCGGCCGCGCCGCCGGGCACCGCGCCGCCCGCACTAGCGGAGCGGGGCGCGGGGCAGGGGAGCATCCCCCGCTATCATGATCACGGCCGCCGGCAGGAAGGCTCTGGGACCTGATCCCCGGGCGCCGGGGGTAAGTTGCTACAACACTCCTCCCCACGGCTGAGCGCCTTTTTTTTTTTTTTTTTTTTTCCCTTTTAAAAAAAAATTTCCCCCCTTTTTTTTTTTTTTTTTCCTCGCGAGGAGGGTGGGAGCAGCGTTGCCTCCGCGTCCCGCGTTGCTGAGCTGTGCTGTCTCCGCAGGTGGCGGAGGGGAGCGCGGCGCGGGAGCTCTCCCCGCGGAAGAGGCCGCCGGCCGCCGCCGAGGAGGAGCGCTGCGCCAGCCGCCCGCCGCCCGAGGGAGCGGGAGCCGCCGCGGGGGCCGAGCCGCGGCCGCTGGAGCGGGCGGCGGCCGGGGGCTGGTGCCGGAGCTGCCAGGCGCAGCTGGCCGAGCTGAGGAGGCAGGCGGCCCGGCTGGCTGCCGGCGGCTGCCCGCCCAACGCCCCGCCGGTAAGTGCAGCGCCCAGCACCGCTGGGGGGTTGTGGGGAGGGGCGCGGGAGCCTGGACCCGGCCCGCACGGGGTCACAGGTACATCCCCAAAGGATTTGGGAGGCGAGCGTGGCGGCAAAGCCGGAGATTTCCAACCCAGGAGGGTTCTTCAGAAGTTCAAGGATTTCCCGTCCCCGGACTTCTACCAGAAAGCGAAACTGTGCGGCTGGACGCTCACCCGCTGTTACAGCCACCGGCTGGCAGAAACAGTTAAAAATAAAATAGGGAGTTTGGGAAGAGGAGCGAAAGAGCTGAGAAGCGGCTGTGCGGCTGCTGTCCGGGACGCGCCCTCGGGGCCGCCCCAAAGCCGTGGTGCCGGGAGCTCCCCGTGTTGCTCCGCAGGACCTGGGGCCGCCCAACCCTGTTGACAGCGCCCCGGGGATGCCGGCTCGGTGTTGCGACTGGGATTTGCCTTCATCCTTCCTAAGAGAAGCTGCCGGTGGTAGACGTTCAGCTCCTCCTTCCGAGAAGCCCATAAAGTGCAGCTGAGAATCAAACACTCATGTTTATGGCACTGGAGGAAACTTTGAGGGGGATGATTTTTGAGTGGGCTGTGCTTTTGCCCTCGGGGTACTTCAATGTGCCTGGCTGGCTGATGGGCTCACTCCTGTCCTTAATGTCCCTTGGGCAAGCATTAGCTGTGTCATTTTCCTCCAGTTTGTGCTGCATGGTGGCACTTCATATCTGGTAGGGAATGGAGAAAGTGCATGATGATGCCAAGAGGTTCCCTCTTACCCAAGTGCAGCTTTATTTGTGTGTATTGTAATTGTCTGCACAGTTTTTCCTTTCCGTGTTTATGTCTAGCAAAGGTCTTTATTATCCTTGTCCCTTTTCCTTTGTCAGAGCAGGTAGGGCAAAGCTTTTGAAAGGTGAAAAAAGACAGTCTTGGTATAGAGTCTTGCCTAGACATCTGAAGAGATCCTGAGAATTAGCTGATGGGGCAAAATGCAACAGAAGACCCTGAGATTCTGTTTCAGGACACACAAAACGTGTGTTGGGGTTTTGATAACATTTGGAAGTAACGTATTGTTTTCTAAACAATGCTTATCTGGATGTTTGCAAGAATGGGGAGGAGGGTCTGAAGAGGAAGCCAAACCCTACTGACCTTCATTTTCATTCAGAGAGTTCCTGTATGATCTACAGAATTCCCATTGAATCTAAATATAGTTTTGTTTGGAAGTGCATTGTGGAGCAGTGTCCGAATGCAGAGTGAGGTTTGGATTTTCAAGCCAGGTCCAAAGCCCTTTGAAATCGAGAGGAATCTCTCTTTTGACTTGCTGGGTTTGGAGCGGGCTCTTATTTCTGTGGTGTAAAAGGTGTATCTTACCTCCCTGGATTCAGGACTGCTGGACCTTTTGTTTTCTTGGTTGCTGCAAATGGTTGAAAGGAGTTTAATTTGCCATGTGAAATGCCTGAGATAGGCTGTTTCAATGAGGAGCACAGAAACCCCTGTTCCTGTTGTTGGGGTGGGCCTCTGCCATGAAGAATTGTGTCCTATCTGGGAGCGGATCTCTGCCATGGGAAAAAAAATTCCAGTGTAGGAGAGTAGGGGGCCTCAGCCAGGTGTTCAGGTGAGGAGACCTGTGAGCAAAGGCCTGTTTGTGTGGTCTCCTTCCTGCACGTCTCAGGGGACTTCCTTGATAAGCACTTGATGATGGGTAAATTAATCCCCCTTTTCTGCAGGGTTTCAAAGCATGCCGAGGAACGTAATAAAATAGGAGTCGTCACAGTGTCAGAACCTCAGCAGACCTGAGCACGGAGTAACAGATACCTGGAGTTTACTCAGTGTGCAGTATGCAGTAGGGCTCGATGGTTGAAATTTTTTGGAAACTGTATTCTCTGACACTTGTGAGACCTGTAGCCTAATTGCAAGCTCAGATTCCCTCTAATCCTGGTGTGGTGAGCAGCTCCTCAGGAAGGAAGATGCAATAAACAGTTGTACTTACTGCCTCGTGAGCGTGAAGTAGGTTAGCAGGAGATAACAGTCAGGGGTTCGGCTACTCAGCTGCTGTGAATTGGCCTTGCAGTGGGAATCTGATGCAATATGCTGGCAGGGTGAGCACTGTGTAATGTTTGTGCCAAAAAGGCAGCTTGCTTGATTTTCCCCCCTCCCTTTCTTGTTTAATTATATAACAAGACATCTGAAAAAGCAGCTCCTCTCTGTAAGTTTCATGCCCGTACAATGCAAGTCCAGAGTTTCTTACAAGCTCTTGTAATGCACTGTCAAACTAAGCAACTACTGGATGAGTAAACACTAGAAGGCTGCTGCTTGGAGCATGCTGCTCTCAAAGGATTTACCTCCTTTGCCATAATAATTAAGAGATCTTTCAGCACAGATTCAGAAAGGTTTCCACACCTGGTTGAAAGCCCTTTGGAAAGGTGGGTGGGTGCCTCAGAGATGAAAGAAGGGCTAGTTTCCTGCTGTTGATATCTTTCCTGATGAAAGAGTGGAGGTGTATTCTCATGCGTGGGGCAGCTGACAAGGGATTGAATTCACATTAGAATAGAAAGCCAACGTACTGTTTGCAGTCTGCAGGGATAACAAATCTAATTACTTGAGAGGGCTATGATTCATACAGTTTGTGTTGTTATCCTTTCAATTAGACATATTTAAAATATATAAATAATTTAAAGTTTCGGTGCTCAGATGATGTGCATTGATTACAGAATACTGTTAGTTGTTTGCCTTCTCTTCAAAGTCCTCCAAATCTCTGTGGACAGCTGATAAAAAGATACACCTCTTTGCTTATGTTAAAACTCTTTAAAACAGTCTCCCGAGCACAAGATTTACTTCATCCTACACTCTCAATTTCCTTCATTTTACTGCTGCTGCCTTTACAGTTTTCCACCACAGTGAGGCCTGTGTGTGAATCAAAATGTGATTTTCATTAAGTGTGGATGGAACCGAGCAAAATTTAATCTGAAATTATCCCAGATTAACATTTTGGTATTGCAGTTTGGCATCAGTTACTGGGTCGTGCACTGAACTAACATAGGAGGGAAAAACAAAGTGTCTTGGTTTACTCCTAATTGAAAGTTTTGCAGGCTGTGTCCCTGGAGAGTTGGTAATGGGATACAGGATCCCTACTGCCAGAGTTCTGGCTGGAGTGGAGAGCAGGTTGCTGTGCCTGGAAGTTGTTGCTGTTGGCAGCTGTGGGACAATCCAGGGGAAATGAGTTGGTGGTCTGTGTCTCACTCCTCGTTGGCAAATAGCCTTGTCACAAACCACCACAATTACCACTAATTGGCATAATTGTTGGCAGTTTCAGGGACAGGCTGAGGACTGAATGGGATGTAGATTAAATTAGTAATAATATTACTTAGCATTACTTACTAAATTCTTCATAGTGCTTCAAAAATGCCAATTAATCAATTTGTGTGATGCCCTTGTTGGGTAAAACCCAAACATGCTCTCATTTCTGAAGAGGTGTATGTCAGAGTGAGGTGTGTGTCTCCAGCAGGAAGTGGAGAGGCAGGAACTCTTCAGTATGAGAGATGTGCTCCTGTAGCTGCATTTCTAGAAGTAAACTCTGTGCTGCCTCTGGCACAGGCAATAGCCTTAAGGATATACAGCTACTGTAAAATGGTTTTAGCTAATGCCTTATGAGCAGAGGAAAAAAGGCCTTGTGGTGTGAGGAATGCACACACAGATGCAACTACATCCACAGAAGGGATTTACACTGGTGTAAATACTTTGGTTGTAGAAAATTAATGCTTGTGCCCAGGTATACTGTATTAAAAGAATTGTTTTATCAGTACTGAAAGGAGGCCAAGCCCAGCAGAAGTTCACTTTGGAAGTGATTAGCTTGGATGATCACGTTTCTCCCAGCCCAGGGATTCAGACAGCCCATTTCACTTTTCCCCATCCACCCTTACCCCCAGTCTGAGCAGTTACTACGGTAGCTACTGACAGTGCAGGCGGGTGCCAGAGGCAGCATGAAACAGGGCAGAAACATTCATATTGTGTTATAGCCTGAGTTCAGGAATTTCTTGCTGTCTTAGTTTTAAAGAGCTTCTTTTCTTCCCTGTTCTGTTGTTTCATTTTTAATTTTTACCCGTTACATTATCTGCACTGTGTGTTACATGAGGCACACCACTGAACGGCTTCCAAGGGTCTGAAGGACAAAGAAGACAGTGTGGCTCTATTGTTGATGGGGTTGGCAATTTTTCATTCCCCAATACCTAGAAAGTCCTGTATTCCCAGTTGCCCAGGTAAGCTGCACCTGGGTACGAAGTATCACACTGCCAGGCCTGGTCTGCAGGGAGCCTCAGTGACCGGGACAGGCTGTACCTTTGTTGCTAGTGAACCATGAATCATTTCAGGGAGCTGAGCAAGTCCTAGCCTGCTGTATCCTTGTCAGGGCTTGGATTTACATTAGCCAGAGTTGGAGGAATCTTGGGTTCTCTGGGAAAAAAGGGAGGATGGCACTGGCTTTAGACGTGCTGTTTACTTGGATGTGTCTTACCTGTGCAAATGCCAGACCGTGCTGCTGGACTGAACTCCCATCACTCCTCCTTCTGCTCAGAATGATGGTCTCTTGGGGGCACAGCTGTATGTGCTGCTGATTGCGTCACATGAGGTGGAGATGAAGAGCAGAGTTTTGGGATGGGCATGCTCTTCCCTGTGGGTTTCTCCTGTATGCTAAATAATCCCCCCATGTTTCCGCAAGCAGCATAACTAGGGAAGGAGGGTTTGGTAGGATGGATTTTCACTGCATTTGTTCTCCCCATCCTTCTGCATTAATCCCAGCTGTTCCCTCCTTGTCCCAGATGACTCCATAAGAGACAGCATCTTCTCTGCAGCTGCGCACACTGTTTGGTTGACAGTAAGATAGTACTTGGACATCTGGCTGCTGCCAAACAACTAATAACACATGGATACTGCCCAATTTCTCTCACAGACAGTTTGTGGAAGTTGTAGGAAATTGTTCTGAGCCTTCTACCTCAATTTCAGATCATTTGACAGGTTCAAAAGCTGTTAAGGAGGGCTGTCAGTAAGAAGGGTGGAAAGAAGGGCAGTGGAGCCATTCTTCTTGCTTTGGAAAACCAGGCTGAGAGGACAGGCATGGGGTTGAGGACTGTGGTCTTAATGTGTGAGAGTCAGGGATGCTTTGTAATTCCCACCTTGGCTACTCTGATGGCCTGGTATCAGCAGAAATAGTGGCAAGGAGAGCTCATGTGATCCCTGGCCCCCAGCACCTGCCTCCTCACTGTGGTGTGCATTGTTGAGTGCTCCAGGAGCCTGTGCTACATGTGGAGCAACCTGGGAGAGGGCTCTGTGTCCTCAGTGTTTGCCTTCAGGGTCACGTTCCCCTGAAAGAACAAGGATTCAGAGCATATGGGGGCTTCTTGCACCATTTGAGGTGCATGTGGAATAGGTCTAAGCTTTAGAAGCAATCCTCAGCTTCACTGCATTTTCCTTCCTGTGCCCGTTGTTTTCTATCAGTGTGTCAGCCCTTACTACTGGGTAGCCCTTACTGCCTTGAATTTGGGAGTCACAATGGTGACACAGCTGAGTCTTGGCTAAGTTTGGGGTCCTCTGTTACTTAGGGGCTCTTCTTATTTTCGTGGGAGGTCTTTCTGCAACTGCGTTGATATGGGTAAGGGGAATTGAGTGGGAGAGCTGTCTTTCACAGATTGCTCTCTAGAGGAATCCAATTTTCACAGCTCTTTACAAGCACTAAATGCACCTTAAAATGTTCTATATTTAACATTTCAAAAATACATAAGTGGAAAAGTAATGTCTTAGTTAAAAAACATGAAACTACGGGGCATTTTTTAAAGATGCACATTAAATATTTAATTTTGTGAGAGAGACTCTTGCAGAGACTTGGCCGTGGAGTGCTCCAGGCAATGAGCTCAGATGTGGATTTCAGGTACGTGTGCAGTCTAATAACAGGGTTAGTGACAGCACTGTGTCAAATGTGTTGACACGAGCAGTTCCCCTGTTTCAGGCAGCGCAGTCGTTCCCCGTATGACAGGACAGGCTGTGGAAACTAATTGTAATGAGTTTGCTTTAGACACTTAGGATTTTCAAGCATGGCCTTTTAAAATACAGGTGAGAGGGATTATCTTGCAGTTTGGATGCTGGAGGCAAGAGACTTTCTCACTGGGGGATCTGAAGTGGGGGAGTGGGGATTTCACAATTAGCTGAAGGTGCTGTGGTCTCCCGGCTAGCTGAGGGTAATTAGTGTTGCTCTGGCTCTTTCTCTGGCTAATTCCTTCAGCACCCTGCCCTATTAGGGGGAAGGGAGGAAACACATAAACCATTTCAAAATCCCAGGGGGTGGAAAAGAGCATCTGCTCCTAACATCTGAGGTTACTTTGAACCTGTTGAAATATGTAGTAGCTGCTTTATTGTTTTTGCCAAGAGTTTCCACCTACAGTGATCCCAACCTCTGACTTGTTAACAGTGAGGTTGTTGGAGGCAGCAGTCATCCTCCTCCTCTTCCCTGGCTCACAGCAGCTGATAGTGGCTGCTGCTCTGGACCTGGCACTGCAGGGTGTAGGAGTCTGAAACCACCAAGACTTTCTTTTTTTTTTTTTCCCCTCAAGACCACTGTGTTTTCCCCCACTGTGTTCACAGTTGCTGCATGTATCTCCTGCTGCTTGGGTACCCCAAAATAGCTGCACTCTCTGGGCCTGAGTTGTCCTTGCCACAGTGACAATGCTGATGTAGAGAAGAGCCAGTTAGTCCCTGGGCTTTCAGCTGGCAGGTGAACATTTTGTCATGAAAAGTGAGCAGAGATTTTGCTTCACCCTGGTTACATGAGGAGAATCTCTCTGGAAGCATCTGCATGTCTTATGGAATATTTTTCCATGCCAATGCTGTTGCCTTTCTCAAAACTGATTACCTTGAGGAACTAGATCTATTTGGATATTGGTCACACTGAGTATGGCAGGCAGCTGTCCAGTTGGAAGTACTGTATCTGCTCTTTATTATTTACTGGAACTAAGTGGAACTTGTCTGGATTTGTCTCCTTGTCCTCTGACTGCAGACCTGCAGCACTGGAATAACTATTTTGTATTTATGTATTCAGTATATCCCCAAGTGGAAGGCATCATTGGGAAGGTGGGAATCTTTTCTATTGCTGGCTGTGCTTGTGATTGGGACCTGCCTGACTTCTTTTACAAGTGTCTACTAATTTTGTGTAGTCTTTCACCTGAGTGGTGTTTGGGAGACAACCTGGGCCTTACTTCCAGGAGAATCATGCTCCCTGCTGCGTGTGTTAACAGGAATTGTGTCCCACTGCAGGGATTCAAGATCTGAATGAATCCCCAGATCTGTCACTGAGTTTGTGGGCAAGCAGCTGCTGAATTTGGGCAAGCAGCTTAATATGCATGGGCTTAATTTCTCTTCTGCTCAGCAAAGAGAAAATGCTTCCATCTTTTGTCCATTTCCAGTAAAAACATCTTTTGTGGTGGGGACTGTCTCTTGCTCATATGGCATTAAGCATCATCAACTGCTGTTAGTAGAGCTGACTGCTCCTGTAATATGCATAATAAGAATATATAAGATAGGAACATAGAAAACAGCGGGCTCTGTGACTTGAAACTGAACTTTCAGGTCAGATGTCAGGGAGGGGTTTCTGGAGCTGGGGTCACTGCAACAGCAGAAGGAGCAAAAAAAGCTGGGGATTTCAGATAAACTGTAGAGGTAGTAGCAGGTAGTCCTGAAAATCTGCTGGTTCACCAGCAGAGGAATGGTGAGGCTGTGGAAGGAGACTGAAGGTCTGTGGTGTGTGTCCAGCTGAAGTGGAGCTTCGGTAAGCAGCAGGTACCAGATCAGCTCAGGGTGAAGGGGTTAGAGCTGTGCTGATGGTATCTAAAAAAGGTGTATCTGCATACTGCACGATGCCTCCCTGTGATGGAACTGGAAAGCTGCCTTGTGGAAATGTGATGTGGCCTTGTAAGCTAGGGCCTCTTCATTGGCTTCAGTCCCTCCTACTGCTGTTGAACTTTATACCAAGGTGTATTACTTATTAGTTTTCCATAAGAAATGTGTTACTTTTAAATGGAAAGAAAGGTAAATTTTATAGAGGAACTTAAGAGCAAAGCTTCAAATTACTATTCCAGTCATTAGCAGGAGTAATATATTCTTCTCTAGGATAAGCTAAAGTGAATGTAAATCTTTGGCATATAGTTCTTTGGACTTACTTTGCTTTGAAGCTGTGTGAGTCTTTAAGACGTAGCTGGCAGATGTTCATTCTCATGCTGGAGAAAGAATGTTTAGTGTAAATATATCCACCTATTTTAGGCAGCATAATGCCATTGTTGTGTGTTTGTTTTATCACCAAGAGTCTGACTGCCGTATACATCACCCTAATGTACAGTGAATCAGGGAAATCTCAGCTCTTGCTCACACAAAGAAGCTTAAGTGAGTACAACCATCCTTCTTTGAGTCAAGTCTTAAAATTTGTCTTCGATCAGCATTCCTGGAGTTTGCAAGCTGCTCTGAGTTTCATCTGGGGCTGGGCTGGCATTACCAAACATCAGTATCTGTGCAGGATTGACTGGAACACTGGACAGCTGTGGGAAGATGATCAATTTTCGTTTAGCTCTTAGCAAATCTTCCCCTGATGTTGCTGAGGGATTTTACACTGCTGGGTGAATGGGATAGGAAGCCTTCTGTACAGAACTGAAATGTGATACTTCTGGCTAGGTGGGCATTGACTGGCTTTCAGCCTGAATGGTGAAAGAGAAGCATTAGTCCTAGTTCTCCCAGCATTCAGAAGGTTATGTTTAAATGTGTTTCCTGTTTTATTGCAACATACCATTTGTTACAGCATGGTTTGTGTTGCTGTCCATGTGTATACATTGATCAGTGCTGATTGTACTGTAAATGGGCAGCGTTTGGCTTTGTGTTTGAACTCATTTGGGATGTTAGATGTACTCAGCTTGTATTGTATTCTCTTTTTATTGCCTTGTGTTGTTCTCACTGTATTGTATGTTGTAGCATGTATTTACTCATATTGGCACTGCTGCTTTTCTCCTAAATCTTAGACTACAGCAGTTTCCTACAGCTTGCATATAGCTTTATCAAGTAAAAATTTGTTTGCAGGCGTTGCCTACTGCTTTTGCATCTGAACTCCCTGAGGAGTTCAGGGATGGTGTCTATGCCCAGGGTACATCACATGGCCTTCAGTAGAGTGGTGCTGCTGGGTGTTTTGGAGGTGGTGAGACTACTGAAGTGGTTGAGATCCGTGGCACTGTGCTGGACCGGTGGCACATGTCCAGTTCCCACCCCAAAACAGGGCAGCAGGAGCTGCCATCCCCAGACTGTGAGCTGTTTCCAGGGACTCTGTGGAGTGTGACAGTCTTTACAATTGTCAGAAACTTGAAGACAAACATGTGGCTTGTACGATCAGGAAACCTGGCCATCCTTGTTTCTATTGCTCTACTCCTTTTGGGTCACCCATGGTGTTCTCATATACTGCTGCCTGGCCCTGGGAAATCTGGTTCCAAGGAAGCACTCATTAATGATGGGAAACAAATTTGCTCTGTAAAGTTTGGCCTTTTAAAGGATGGAGGAGAAGGAAAAATGTCTTTGCCTCTGTCATTTTTGAGCAATGCTTGGTGCTACTTTTCTGGTCAGTGAGCAGAAGATGGGAGGGCTGGTTTGTCCCAAATACCCTTTTTTAGAAGATGTGCCTTAGATGTAATATGATCTTTAATACAGGTACTGTAGAGTGTTTGTAAGCTATCTTGAAAACTATGCTGTGGGTGAGACATGGGGCAGGATTTGGCCTATAACTGTTTTGCCTGTAGCTTGAAATACAAAGTTAAACCCAGAATTTGCAGTCAAAATGTTCAGGTGTTAGTGTAACTTGTATAACTGCAAGCTGTGAACTATTTGTTTGTCTTTCTCTGAAGATTTTGCTGCAAAGGCAGGCAAATACATTTGACATTCCTCCAACAAGCTCTCACAAGGGTAATTTTGCATGGATGATTGAGTGGCATCGAAACACTGTAAGATATTGTCCTTTTGTGGATTTTGTAAAGAGGAGATACAGTTGTAATAATTCATAATATGCACAGAATCTCATCAGTCTGCTGAGATAGCTTCTTTCAGCAATTACCTATAAGAATAAAGTAAAAAGCATTTATTATTGATACTCACTTTTCACATACTAAGAAATACTTCTTCTGATATTGTTAATTTTTTATTTGTAGGCTCCAAAGTAGTGTAGAGTAAGACAAATGTGTTCAAGGAAGAAAAATATATGAGTTAATATGTTAAGTTTACATATTTTTCATTTGATGGATTTATGGTTTTTAATTACATCTTCATGTCTTGCATTGGGATCCCTGGGGGCCCTTTCTGAATTTCATACTTGGACTCTTGTACACATGAGATGCTTTAACCTGCCACCTCGTGCAGTCTTACTGCTGCTTGACTGACCCCTGGTGAAGTTACTTGTTATTCAAGTTTAAAATCTGAGACTTCCACAGAGAGCTAAATGATTAGAACATTTGTGTGAGTGAGAGAGTTTCTCATGCTGACACATTGTGAAACACAGGCTGTGAAGGGGTTTCTCTCATTTTTGTGTGGAAGGTGGACTTTGTGCTCAGCACTTGCTCAGTTGATCGTGAGGAGCAACACCCTGGCTCAGCCTTACTGGCTCCCTGAGGGCAGTTTGGCAGTGGGAAGTAGTCATGTCTTTGGTAACAGCCCTTTGGGGAGCCATGGCTGGGTTTAGGGAAGAGTATTTTCAGCAATATGTCATCCTGAATGTACATCTCCGTACTTCTGTCTCCAGTTGCAGGCGACACTGGATTTCATTTCATAGCAGTTTGCATCGTGGTTCTTCTATTGACAGTGGAATCAATAACCTGTGTTAACAGGTGGAAAATGAAGCCTGTTGGCTCTGTGCAGTTTCAGTTGATTTACATGGGTGAATTGCAGAGGAAGCCAGGCTGCACAACTGGTCAATGTCTGTATTCCAAATCCATCTCTCTGTGTTGGTATCATTACCACTTTTCTCCAGCACATCCTCTTCATTTTCTCTTCAGTGGGAACATAATTACCTGTTTATGTCTATATGTGTGGAAATAGTGCCAGGATCTGTTTGTTATAACTATTATACAGCTTATTGAAGAGGCAAACAGCCCTGGCTGACAATTTTCAGGCTTTCCAAAAGAAATTTGCTTTTGGGACTGACAGGGAGTGTGAATATTCAGGCACAGCTTGAGCTCCTCTTCTCAGATTTCTGCTGTGTGTTCTTTTATTATTCTGATCATGGCTGCTCATAAGCACATGCAGCTCAAAAGCAAAATCGCTCTGTTTGTGCTATAAGAATTTAGTTGGGTTTCAGCTTCTTATTGCCTAGTCTTTTGATGACATGAAAGATGTGTTGCGTGCAGGGTTGGCTTTCCTGACTCACCCTGAGTTCTTCACTGAGTGTTTTATTCCTGTGGGAGGGTTTGGCTCTTGGAGGATTGGGTGCAGTGAGAAGTGTGGAGTAGATAGTTAAAGAACTGCAGTGAAGTGAACACAAGTGAGAACACAAAGGCATTGTCCTCTGAGGTGATTCATTGGAAGTCTCTACTTTATTGTTTTCTTTTTATAGTTTCTATTTTAATTTCTCTTGGTAGAATCATAGAATATCCTGTGTTGGAAGGGACCCACAAGTCCAGCTCCTGGCCCTGGACAGGAGCACCCTGAGAATCACACCACGCTGGTCCAGGCTCAATCTGATTTTTTGGAGATTTTGCCACTGGAGCAACAGTCCTGTTTGCTAGTGTGGGAAAATAGTCCATGGCATTCTGTCCTTCCGAGAGGCTGTACTTGTGCTTTCTTTGGGAAAGCTGTCTCACTAAGCATAATGGTAAGAAATGGTCCACCTGCTGCTAAAGAAGTGAGCTGAAAAATGTCTGTGGTCATTCAGCAAGAAAAAACATAGATCCACTGAGTGAAAAACATATTTCTCTCTGTACCTGAGCAGGATTCCTGAAGACTGTGCAACAACAAAGAGTTAAGGTAATCCTGATTTTACAGGGTAGCTCAGATGAGAACAAAACAGGAGTGTCATCAGTGAGAGATTAGAATAAGCTTTGTTATCTTCAAAGACTGTTTACTTAGCAGTTGGAGAATCGCTGTTTGTAGGTAGAGGTAGGAAATGTCCTGGGGCAGGTGGGAGCTTGATAGCATTACACAGAGCCCACAGTGTGTCTCCTCATGCATCCCTGCATTGCCTCCCAGCCTGCTGGCTGCCACTGCTTTTGTGTGCACCAACCATACTGAGGTCTTTAAGAGATTGCCAAGGTTATTTTGGATGCTAAACACTGAACCCAAGCAGTATCCTTAATTTCTACCAATCCTGGTACAGTATCACTTGTATTTTTCTTACATGTATAGATCTATAAGTTTTCCTTAAAGTATTGGTTAGAGGTATTTTAAAAATCTCAGAGTTGAATTCTGAGGATAGTTACCTACCCTTGAGTATTTCAGCTATTGCTTGTTATCACATGGAAGACAATTTGGATTTGGGTTTTTGGAGGATTCTTGTGCAGCTCTTGGATCTTTTCTGCAGAATTCCTTTTGACAGCAGTTAAGTTACATCTGATCTCCAGAAAAAGGACAACCTGATTTGCAGATTTATATGTAAAAACTGCTATAAACTTAATTTGGAGCCTGCTGGGATGCATGTGCCACATGCAACTGTTTAGCAAAATCCTTTTTTTTCCATGAAAACGTTCCTGTAAAAGTGGTCTTGAAAGCGAATTTTTGCCTCATTGACATTTTTCAAAAGACAAAACACAGATGCAGTGTTCCAGGCAGATATATTTTTGTTCCCAGCTGTTTTGAATGCTCATTTGATGTTAAGTCTTTGTTCAATTCAGTCCTATGTCATTAATGACTCTGGAGTAAGTAGGTGTGCAGTGCTGGAGGAAATCCTGTTTTATGCGTTCCTGTTCTAGGGGAGCCTCAGAAAGACTAACAATAATGTGTCTTGGTGAGGTAATGGGTAAACATAGTAAGAAATAAAATGTGCTTATTCCTTACTGAAGCAGAAAAATAGCTTATGAAGCATAATGTTGTCTTTGATAAGTGTAGATAATCTGACCTGCTTCCATCTGTGGATTAAGGCATTAACTGGGGAAGGTGAAACAGCTTCTTGTAAAGAACCTGTCCCTCTGGTTGCAAAGGAGGTGTCAGCAAATGTTAATGAGGATTAAAAAGGGCTAGGACCCCAGTCATAACCCGGCAGAGTCACATGAAAGGCTCTTCCTGCCCTTGGTGGTCAGTGAATTCCCACCTGAGGTTGAGGGTTGTGTTGTGCAGTTCATGTGGGCGCTGCTTCCAGTCAAGGGTGGGTGGTGCACAGCAAAGGTCTGGTGGAGTCTTGGGTCTGTAGGTATCCTCTTCATGGTCCTCCCAAGATGCAGTGGGAAGGAGAAGATAGGAGCATCCGCCAGCTTTTCCTTTCCTCTGCTAAATGAGTGAAATTTAGTAGAAGTGTTTGTTTTCAAGGGTTCTTGTGGGAATTTCTTCATCAAGTTCTTGAGGAAGTTAAGGCTGGATTTGATCCTGGTCAGTAGATGGGTAGTAAGTAGAAAAACAGGATGAAATTTTGTGGACTGCTTTTTTGAGAAGAAAATGTGAAATTGTGTAGTTTTTCCATCATCCAGCTTCCACAGCAGCATGTGTGAATACAGTGAAACATCTGAACTCCAGCCCGCTCACACTGTCTGTGTTGCAGACCTCCTTAGGGACCCAGGGCAGTTCAGCTGGCATTACATTTTTAGATAAGCTTATCCCATTTAGCACATGCATTTTGATCAGCCTGTGATTACAGACTGGTGACTTGCATGCATATGTACCAGGGCCCTGGTGTTGGTGCTCCTTACACATGCACTGGTTTTAGTGGTTTAATCTGGTCTGTGCTCTTCAGCCGTGTTTCTAATCCACCTCTACCTTCATCTTTTTGACTAAGAAGCAGCAGAGATCCCTTTTCTTTGAGTGAGTAGGCAGAATCATACTTGTGATGTGTTTTAAGACTACTTAGAAGATAAAAGCTTATTTAAATGCTTGTGGTTTATCTGGTTTTGCTTTATTTGATTGCTTAAATGTCAGCCACTCCAACAGTTTTAGTATTTTCCACCTTTGCTTGGGAAGTGTCAGTTGATGAGAGGGCAGCTGATGTGCTGAAAGCATCACTCCCTTAGGAATTTGGTGTGTGAAGTGTTTAGCTGGGAAGAAAGCCCCGTGACAGTTACCCTTTTTTGTTTTCTTTTGCCTTTTTCCCCCTGAAAAGCTGTGGTTTTGCCCTGCTGGTTTAGTGGTTAAAGAATGCTGCAACTCTGTTCAGCTGTGCAATGCCTTTCAGGTAGTGAGAGGTATCTGAGGAATGAGAGGGATCCCATGGGAATAACTGGCTGGCACTTGGTTGACCTAATCTGACGGGTCTATACATAGTCCCAGTTCCTGCCAAGAGAGCATCTGATGCAGCAGCAGCTGCCGGGGGTGTGACCCCTTCTGGTTTGTGGGGCCTGCGTGGGCATGTGCCTCCCTCCCTGTCTGGTGGGTGTGTCTGCCTCCAACCCTTCCTGCTCTGCTGTGCTCCTGGAGAAGGCTGCCCCTAGGAGACCTTGGCCTAGGTGGAGGGAGCTGGGATACCTGTGCTTATCTTCTGTAGAGGAGCAGCTGATCGGGGCTCCATTATGCACACAGTGCTTATTGGTGGAGTGTTTAGGGGAAGGGAGTGAAGGGATGGATATGCATTTGGCATCACAAGCTTGCAAATGCCTGGTGAAAAGTGCAAAGCAGGAGGTTGCTTGAAGCATCTCCCTCTCCTAGACCCCACTGTGTTACTGGCTCCAGGTGAGCCCACAGGAAGGATGGAAACCATCCAGTTGCTACTGCTTTCCAGAAACACTTGAGATCAGAGTCTTATGAGTATGTATCACCTCTCATGTATCTTGCTTGTTTCAGGTTATGTTGTGATGGCAGTCCTGATCATTATCTCATTTTAATTTTCTAGAGCATGATGTATGTGGATACACCTACTGCGCTCAGAGATTTCACTGCGAGATTAGAGACATGTTTAGGAAATTAGTAATGAGAGAAAAACACGTAATTAAAAATGATATCAGTTTGGAAGCTCATCCATCTTCAGCCAGCTTGCTGGAAGAGAAGGGAGTCTTACACAATACCTAGTGGTGGGAAAATGCATTTGGCTCTCTACATTTTAAACAGGAAGGAACTATTTAAATGACAGACTTACAATAGTAATTGGGGCATTGACTTAAGAACACTGGATAACGTATTGTAGCTGAGTAATGTTGCAGTAATTCTGTATAAAGTTAAGGCAGATCTTGTTACATTTGTTTTCTTTCAATGATGCCTTCACACAGTTTTTTAGAAACTTATTTGGAGCCTTTCTAAAGCAATTGGGTAATTGTACTGAAAATAGCATTCATATTTTGAGGTAGTCATGTTTGCATATGCCAAATACCGTCTGTAACATTATGAGGATGCACACTTAACAATTTATTTGTTTCCTGAGATATGCAATTTTATGTGAAATGTCTTAAATTCAAAATCTGCAACAGAATTTTAGCTCTTCATCCCCAATGACCATTATAAAGTTGCCATATGTCTTAAAATGTGCTCAGCACAACTGCAATTGCTCAGACTGTGAATTTCTTCTCATTTTATGATGAAATCCTTAGTTTAGAATAATTTTATTCTTTAATAGGGGAAACAACATTTGGTCATATATAGTTTGTTATAAAATGTGGTAACTTTTAAGCATTTCAAACATTACATGTGCTTCATTTGAGTTTTTATGTCATTTTTCATGAACAATTAACAGTACCTTGTTGTCATTTTTGTCATGAAATGCCCATAAACTCAATTATTTTCCTGTTTGGTCCAACTTACACAGAAAACCTAAGCAGATGTCAGAGCAATAACCAGGTGTACGTTGTAGTACTTTGCAAACTTTTAATTGCTGCAGGGATGTTTCCTAGTTAATGGCTGTGTTTATTAAGTGCTACTATCTGTTGTACCTTGTTGAGGAATGTGCCTTACACGTGGTATTCTCAGGCTGAGGCTGGCTGGTTTATGCAGTGACAGCCTTGGAGTAAGGGATGTGCTTTTTCAGAGGGATGTGCTTTTTCAGTTATGTTGTTTGTAGTGTGGTTAGCAAAACTGCTGAATTGCTTGTGGTGTAGGGTCCTGTGTAATCATGCATTCTGTGATCCTTGGGTGGCTGCTAATGGTGGCTGTTGACTGTCCATCCGTTAAGAGATGAGTGTTGTTATCTGGGAGGATGGACAGTAGGTGAGGAGAGCGTGGCCAAAATGACTTGACAAAGGTCAGCAGTTCTTGGTGGTGCTTGGAGCAGGGAGCCCTTAGTTGGTGGCCAGGGGACCCTTTGTCTCTGGGATCTGGAGGTCAGCACCTGTGGTGGAGAGTGTGGGCATCTCCTTGGCATTCTCTTTTGTACTTACCCATGGAGAACTGGCCTTCCTGGAGAGGTGTGAGGGGAAGAACAGTCTTTCTTGACAGCCTCCTTGGGGTCTGTGCTGTTGTGCATGAATGGGGAGATACAGATACGGATTGAGGATGGCTCTGTGTTCACTGCCCAGAAGCAATAGCACAGTGGGAAAAGCAGACCCTTGGTTCATGACCCTGTGCAGTCCTGCAGATTTGTACCCAGAGCAGGCCAAGGAGCCAGGATTGGTTCTGTTAAGAGATATATCATGTATTGATGAAAGAATGAGAGAGATCATCTTTTCCCAGGAATTAAATAACTGCTTCCTGGATGAAAGGACCCAACATCTGGCTCTTGTGTTTCATGTATTTTGTCATGTAGATGTAACTGTTTGCTTTGTTCCTGCAGTAATGTTAACCTACTAATGCAGGAAGCTGTTTCAGGTCAGTGAAAAACTGCATATACATCTTTATTACATGTACTTGATTGTCTTTAGCTCTTTATAAGATATAATTAGCACCCAGTAATCATATTGTGGTGCTGTTTCTGTGATTACCCTGGTAGTTAGTGTGCACTGCAACCCATGTTTTATAGACTGGATCTAATGTTGGCTTGATTGGAATAAAGGATAAACATCGGCCTGTGTTGTTGGCCAGTTAATTTCCTCACCTTTCGGCTGCCCAGTTCCATTGCCTCCTGCAGTTCTGAGTAAGATGTGGCTTCTGATTAGAAAACTGATCTTCAACACGTGGTGCTTCAGGTTGAAGTGGGGCCACTTTCCCTGATGGTGTCTGTGATGGGAGGAAAGAAGAGGATTGTGGCAGGTCTTCAAGGACGGTAACTTGGCGAAGCACTAGTGCCTAGAAATGTTTTGATCCTATTGTAATGAATAGCTGCTAGTTCCTGTTGTTGTTTCTGTTTTGATTGAGTGCCCAGCTGGTGTGTGGTGCAGATAGGATGTTGGGGCAGGGAAAGGAAGTAACTGTCAAAAGTGCATCTCCCTTAGGAAAGCAAGAATGTGGAGGCATGGTAGAATTGGGGTTTAAATAGCACTTATTTTTCCTTGGTTTTCATAGTGCACTGATCATATGCAATTTTCTACATGCTGGGTAATGGAAAATTGGCCCCAGAGGAAGTCACTTTATAAATCAAGTTTGGGATTATAAAATCAATCACTCTTGGGTCACTAATTGATGTGGAAGGTAGGAATTTCCTATACAGTATGATAAGTTCATTGGTTTTCTGGCAGGGTGTGTACAGTGCACTGTTTAGCCAACGATATTCTTTCCTGATTCTGTTGTTAACTCAGGAAAAGCATCAGGTCATTTACAGCTACACCCAAGTTGTGGGTTTGTTTCTGAATAGTAAGGGGAGGGTGGAGGGAATTTGTCATGTAGGATCTACATGTGTTTTATGAAGTTTGTTTTCATCTCTTTGTGGCATAATAGCGAAGCTTGGCAGCCATGTGGGAACCATGAAGATTGATTGCTCTTGGTGTTAAGCATCTTGTATCTCTGAGTTTATATCAACACTACCCTTCTTCCAGCAGCAGCATCTGGCTCATTGGCAAGATCTGTGGACAGTTGTTTTGACCGCTCTGGAGATGCCTCTGGCTGTCACGTGGCTGCTGCCTTGGCCGTGCTGCTTTGTTATTCTAGCTGGTCCCATTTTCATTTATTTATTTTTTGGCTTACCTTTGATTCTGATTAACTGCTCCAGAGACTGCAGTCTTGAATAAATCTTGCCTAACTTTCTCATACAGGGACTTCCATGAGATGCTGATGTTAATTTATTTCAGTGACTGTTTGCTGATGGAGCTTGGAGCAGTAACATCCCAGTCTGTGCCTTCTGTGCAGGTTTTCCCTGTGAATCACAGCGTTGGTCATGTGAAGTAAAACACACATCTTGTAGCATATCCTGCATAATGGCTTTCTCTGAGACTGGAGCTGCAAGTGTGCATCAAATATTAACAGTACACAGTCAGTGCCTGGAATGGTGCTGAGAGTCCTGGAATTGACCACTTGGATTTTTCAAGTTGACCATTGGGAGCAGAGTTTCTGGCCCTGCTGATATAAAGTGTCAAAGGAGCAAATAGCAGTGTGTGTCAGCTCTGGGTTTATAGCCTCAATTGCTGTTCCTACATGCTTGATTGTGTTTTTTATTCATATACTGTCTACTTTAAAAACATAATTTTATTCAGAAATACTGTAGGTTTGGAAGACACATGGGCTTAAATAAAATTGAATGTTTCTTAAAATATTAAAGCATCTACTTTCATTAAAGAAGCCTGTCAGGGTCACTTCTTCTCATGGTTGAAATTATCAGAGCTGTGATGTGCAGGAGGTGGGACAAGGTAGTTATCTTCACTGCCCTTTAACTCTAATGATCTGTAGAACTGCTTCAGTGCTGTCCACCATGGGGACTATTTGACAAGCTGTCAGATTTTATAAGGATGTTAGCAAGGCATGATTACACAACTGGTTTTAAATGTGTATTTACATCTGTAATGATAATAAAGGCAACTTGGGTGGCAGGTATTTTTTTTTTTAATGATTCACTGCAAATTTGACACATACGTTATTGCCACAAAACCTTGTTTTAAAAAGAATGGGGAAATTTTCACACTGAGATGTAACTTAAGTCATCACCCAACAACTACAAACATGCATTTCATGGGCATTTTATGAAATGGAGAGGCAGGTTGGTGAAAGAGTTCATTGCTAATTTGAAATTAGAAACAGGGATGCTTCAATTTAGAGGGGGATGCAATGACTTTGCATTCAGTATGAATGTTGCCATGGATTTCTTTTGGGCCCAAGTCTCACTCTGGGGCTGTAATTTCTATTCTTAAAAGAACCCTTTCTTCCTCTGTACTTGGCCTTTTCCAGCAGGTGATGAGGCAGCTTCTTTTGCAAGATCCCAGAACACAAATGAAAATAAAGCCATCCTTTTATGTAGTACCTTCAACTGAACGGAAACATAAATGTATCTATGATGTTAGGCATTGTATACGGTTGTGGAATTTCTGTAGAGGTAACGTTAGCTACAGTAAATGTTTAAGAGCCTTATTAAGTGTGACTAGTAGGATGAGCTAGTGCCTTTCATCTCTTAGTTGCTGGTTTTAATAGAATCTGGCTTGAAGGGTTTTGAAAGTTGTTGCCAGGTATTTGATTGCTTCTGTGTCTCGGGAGACAAGGCTTGTTTTGTGTGTGTGTGTGTGTGTGAGGAGCCTGAAAGGGTTTACAGAGGTATTTTTGCCCGTCATCTGTGTCTACATGTGCGTGTGTTATAGGCAGATACAAGCTAACTTTGCCCATGGGTTTAATATGTTTGTATCCTGTGCCTTAGCAGAGTTAAAAAACCCTATTGGCATGGCTTTTGAGATGCTTTGAGCATGGGCAGAGTGGGTTTTTGTCTGCCTGTGGGTGTAGCCCCATGGATTTATGTTTGTAGAAGACAGACCTTAGGCAAAGGGAGCTGCTCCTCTTTGATCACACCAGTCCTTTGGATGGTGAGAGGTTGCAGAGCTTGCAGTTTTCACAGGACCACTTCTTAACAAAAGGGTTACAGGTGGGTATTGATCACCAGACTGTTGGTGTCATCCCAGTCACATGAGTGTGGTTTGTTGGGCTTATAAGGGCAATTCTTACCCAATCTCAATCCATTCATCCCCAGCCTGGATTGATATTGGGGGTTGTCCTCACCCAGGTGCAGCACCAGCACTTGGTCTTGTTAAACCTCATGAGATTCCCATGGAATCAAGCTTGTCCAGGTCCCTCTGGATGACATCCCATCCTTCAGGTGTGTCAACTACACCACTCAGCTTGGTGTCATCTGCAGATCTGCTGAGGCTGCACTCGATCCCTTCATCTATGGCATTATTGACGGTGTTAAATAACACTGATCCCAGTATGGACCCTGAGGGACACCACTTGTCACTGATGTCCTTTGAGATGGACAGACAGGAGTAGCTTGACTTGCACCGTCTAATTTAGGCATCTCATTTTGATTCCTAAATCTGGTCCCTGAACTTGCAGGGAATGAAATGTAGCAATTCTGTACTTGGTAAGGGAAGGTTGAAAGTGGGATATAATATGTAGCATAATTAATGATAAAGTTTTGGGTGTGGTGATGATGGGTTGTATTTGACACAAGAATTTTTCAAAGTGTATGGAGGGTCACAACTAGGACAGGAGGTATGAAATTAATATAATGATTATGCAGGTTGGAAAACTTGCTTGTGAGCAAGATAGTGTTACTAAAAATAACCCAATAGTAACTAATAGTCATCTAAGTTGAGCAGTATTTTGAAGTCTGTGGCACTTTGACCCAAGCAACAAGTCTGTGTACAGATGTGTTACTCACCTTTCCAAAACTAGTATCATAGGGCTGGGGAATGATCTTCAGGCCATTGAAAAGTAGTCCAGCTTCCTCCATTGAAATGGGGCCATCTATCTCTTGATCATCTTCCATGGATGTTTTTCACCTGCTCTTCAGAAATTCTCAACAAGATTTCTCAACACCATTTTGTAGCAATTGCCAATAATCACTCACCTTTGATAGTTTTTCTTGAGTCACCTTTGCTTAAAAGTAGGATGATTTCCTATTTTCCTTACCCAAGTGGATATGGAAAGTAATTTGTCACCAGTCTCTTTGTAACCACTTTTTGTACTAGAGGACTCTGATTAGTTTTCACTTGTCTACACTAAATATACCAAAATCCTTTAACTTCCTACAGTATTCCTGTTTTTTAAACAACATTCTTGTTTTTTAAACTGCTGTTTTTCCTGTAGACAGACCATCCTCAAATGGTTTGTCTCCACCTATGTTTTATTTGGTTGGGATCATACTTCACCCTAATGAGATTTCATAGGAGGATCACTTGATTCTTTGGGCAATATCCTCCACCTGCAGATATCCCTTAGGATCTGCATATGTATCTTTTCTTTCTAATGTGAGCTGGGGTGAGCAGAATGGGATCAATTGTGTCTCTGCACTGGCATCCTATCTGAAACTGAGGGAGAGCAACGGACCTTACTTCCATCCTAGTCCAGAGATACTGAAGGCACAGGACCAAGAGGTGGCTGATGGCAGATTTGTGAATTTATTTGCTGAAGTTGCGCTGCTGAAGAGTGGTATTAAAAAAAGCCATCCAAGAATCCACTTTAAAGAGCTGCTGTGGGATGAACAGATTGGAGAGGGAGGTGGTGTCTCATACATGCCACCTAGTAAGCAAAGGAACTGAAGCAGACTCTTCAGGCAGAGCATGGACATGTGGCCAGCTTGTGGTTGAGGAGTTACAGATGCTCTTCATCATTCCTTTCCTATTCATTCTGGCTTAGAGCTTTTTTTTCATTTTTTTTTTTTCCTTGATTAAGTCCAGGCAAGGAGAAAAAGTTAAAACTCAACCCCACTACAGTACTGACTAAATTCAGATGTAACCCCAAAATTTTTCAGCCAACAGGATTTTTTTTTTTTGGCGAAGCAGTCCAACTGAGACAGTGGAACTTAATTAAGATGAAGAATAAGTGAAATCCACTTTCGTAATAATAAAAACTGCATGGTGTGCTAACTGTGCACTGCATGCAGTAATTTGTAGCTTGCAAGGGAGTGCACAATGGGCAGCCTTTTGGTTGTGAAGGCTAAATCATTTCTGTAGGGTCCTCAAGTATTCATTTACCAAATAATTGATAAAATGAGCAAGTGAATGAGACACTAAGAGAGTGTGATCCAATGCCAAGCGCTGGTTTCCATAGTTGATTTTAAATCTACATTATGCTAATGATGCTCATTTGGAAAATGTGTCCACTCCCTAACTTCTGCCGCTGAGCGTTCTGGTAATTGGATTCAGATGGTTGGACTGAAGCAGTTGTAGGGTTTGTATACAGAGGAGTGTTCCAAGCACCTTTTTTTTTCCTATTCAGTCTTTCTAAGCTGGAGTTGCTTTCATTGTGGCTGGTGTCCAGCTGTTCTTGAACTCCCTCATCAAAGGTCTGTCTGGAACAAATGGGCACGGTTCTACTGGGACAAAGGAAGTTACGATCACTTAAATATGCTGAAGATCTCATCTGGGGCATGATTTGTCTCCCAGTGCATTGGGCTGGCTGGGCTGGGTTGCTGGTCAGAGTTCATCAGTGAGGGAGTCCATTTCACCAGGCTCACAGAGCAATTTGTCAGTGTGGAAACACAGGCTGTCAGCTGAATTCTAATAGCGGGAACAGCCTTTGTTTCCCATAAAATGATATTAAGAGTTGGTGTTTCTGAGGCATTTTGACAAGGCAGCATGTTTCTGTGTAATGGTGCTGTGCTCTGACTTTCATCCCCATGCTGAAATTTAGAGCTACTTTGTTATCTGGGCAGCCTCACTGAACTGAAACTGTATGTGGAGTTGGTGGCATTGAATGTGATGAGGACATCAGACAGCACTTTCTCAAGTAGCTGTTCTAACCCATGAGCACTTGGTTTGCTTTGAAGAGGAAGGAGAAGTTGTGACTTTTTATGCAGTTGTGATTCTCATAGGCAGAGTTTTTATAATCTGATTTACTGTGCTCATAGGCTAACCAAAATTTATTCTCTGGTATTCTAAGAAAAAATAATTAGGGATGGAAAGCTTTTTGTCTTTTTAACAAAAGTGTCTAATGTCTATCAGAGGTTTTTGTCTGAATTTCTGAAAGTCAGCTTCAGCTAAGTGTCTATTTCTGAAAGTAGTCAAACAAAGGCTTTCCAGACACCAAGTGTTGTGTGGTGATAGATATGCAACTATTTCTACACGTACTTGCTGCTGTTCCAAGTGATAATACTTTTCTGAAGGTTTATAAAAGAAATAAGAGGGAAATTAAAAAAGACACGATGAGTGTTGGAAGATGGTGTTTTCATATGAGCAAAATCAGTACTGAATTTACATTGTGAAGTTATAGTAAACCACAGACCCAAGAGGGAAAATTAAAAGATTACTTAAAACCAACAATAAACATGCAAATTAAAAGTCATCAATTTTAAATGAAGTCATACACTATTAAAAATAAGCATAAAATTGCATAGTAGTTTGGATGTGTAGTTTATAGAATACACCAAATGTTAAAATAGGATGAAATTAAGAAAAACATTTTCCAAAGGCAAGTAAAATATCTGTTTAATTAGATTGTAAAGAAAGAAGATTAAAAGTAATATTTTGTGAAACAGTAATTACTGGTTTTCAGAAGTAGTCAGATTCCTGTGTGTTGATCTAAATTTACTGGCGATAGCAGATCTCTTTGGGGTCTTTTGTTTTGTTTGTGTCTTTTAATTAATTTAAATGGCAACCACTACCTTTATTTTGTTTTCTTTGCGCTGAACACACTGCATGGCTGTTTGCTCCAGTACCCTGCCAGCTCATGAAAGTAAATCTGGGAGATCAGCTCATCCCCTCTGGTTCTTGGAGGTTAAAAGCCAACTCATTGCAGGGGACTATACAGCAAGATAACAGGAAAGGTAGCTGAAGCCATTGGGAGGTGGGTTGAGGTGCTGATGGGAGCCTGAGATGTAAATAAACCAGATTGCTCTCATTTCCTCTTTCCACTGTATTATGCATTCCAATAGCACTATTCATCTTTATGACAGACACCTATTGCTTTAACTTTACTGCAGGCCACTGAAGTACATTAAAGTGGGCAGGAAATGGAAATAAATAGAGTTCAGTGGAGCTGCCGAATAACTAAACACAGCACAGTCATTTTTAGTGCGGGGTCATGCGGTTTTGAGCAGATTTATCGTATTGCTTGGCTTTTGTTAGAAGGATGGGCGCTGTTTAAAAGAGATACTCTGGGGTTTTTTTGTTTTTTTTTGTTTGTTTTTTGTTTTTTTTTGTTTTTTTTTTTTTTAAATAAGAAAATGTGCTTGGATTTTTTTTTTCCCAAACTCTTTGGGATGCCAGAGATGAAAAGAAATTGGGTTGAGTCTCAGCTGGGTAGAGTTAAGGGAATATGTCTGTGTACACTACCTCAGGTTGTGGCTGGTAACAGAATAATGGGATTGGAGATTTGAAGAAATCCTACTAGCAAATAGAATGGGAGGAGGCCCACAGTCCATTGGCTTAAATTAACCTTCCACCTAAAGGTAGTGAGACATTACTGTAGAGAGGCCAAATAGAATTTGGCCTTAAAAATGTATCTACCTTTTTTCTAATGCCTGCACATTTTGCTCACTTTGGAAATGTGCATTGCTCTCCTGCTTGTTCAGAGGGATGTTTTCAAGGACAGTGAAGTTAACACTGCAAATTCCAGATACCCTTAACACTCAGGAGATGGGACTCCAGGTGAATTCTGTTTTTGTGAAGGCTTCATGTGTTTGTTTTTCCTTGATTGTTTATATTCTGATAAGATGAGGTCAGTGACTGAATGAATTCACAACATGGGTTACTTGAAGACTTAAAGCTCATATTTTCACTCCCTTGAGATTAGTCAGATAGTTGGAAACTTTTCTTTAAAAAAGAATCATTAGCATTGTGTTTTTTTCCTTGATTACATTGAGCACTCTCTGCGTTTGCTGAATATAATGCTTGCTTATTTTTGTTTGTTTGTTTTGACAATGACTGCTATGTAGTTGAAAGCAGGCATCAGCCTTCAAGGTATTTGTCAATATAGAAGATACTAGGGGATATTTCACAA
The DNA here is from genome assembly GCF_017639235.1 of Corvus kubaryi. Taxonomy (NCBI): domain Eukaryota; kingdom Metazoa; phylum Chordata; class Aves; order Passeriformes; family Corvidae; genus Corvus; species Corvus kubaryi. The sequence continues at coordinate 27,269,702 of NW_024582054.1, forward strand.
TGTCATGTAAGATAAAAACTAATTTGTAAGCAGTGTGGCAGAGATCTGGAAGGACAATTAAGACAAAAAATCATTAACATTGATTCTTTCGCACTGGGATAGTACATTCCTTTCTCCAAAAGCATCCTTTTAAAATGTTGTTCACCTTGGTCTGTGTTTAATTATATATTTCAGTGTGACATTCAATGATTCTTTTTTCTCTTAAATTATATTTATATCAAGACTTTAATTTAATTCAGTTCAGAATACTGCTTCAGATACACTCGCACTGCAGAAACCAGTGCCAGGCAAAATTGCGGGTAATTACTGAGGACGGTTGTTGGCAATTTGACTTTTCATCATTTGTTCGTCATCGTTTGTTCGCACTCTGTGCATAGTTCCTCGCTGAAAGGATTGGGTTACAGATGGGTGGGTATTACTTCAGGGACTTCTTAAGTGAGAATCCAGATGCTTTTCTGCCTCCTCTCGCTTAGTTTGGGAGTTAGAAGTCAGTAGCTGCAGGTAAGATTCAAAGCTTGTATCTTTGTTTCTCTTTTGCAATGGAAAAAAGCTCTCTATTCTTTCTTAGTTGAACGGAAAATCTAACTGCAAGCTCTTAAGTACTTGGGAAGTTACAGATTAAGCTACAATTTCAAAATAATCTGAGTGCAGTTATCACTGACAAACTGCATCAAGTTCTCAGAATAGTTCAGGTCCAGGAAGGTAATTTGGTGTTTCATGCTTTGAAAACCTGACTATGACTTTGGTGTCTAAGATGTAGGAGGGATTTTTGGAGATTGGCCTTTGGCCACATCCCAGTTGCTTTGAGTTATGTCTGTAGTTTCAAGGGCAGTGGTCTGGGGATGTAGTATTTTACAGTTGTGAGATGTGGGTTTTGTTTGTGTGCCCCACATGCAGCACGTGGTGTTACCCCAATAGCTGAAGCCCGGCTGGCTCCTCACTTGTTCCTGGGGAGGCAGCAGAGCTGAGGTGTTACATCAGAGACGGAAGCCTGAATTACAGGGACTGTTGCCCTCGCTCTGTTACATGTTGCTGGATGTGCTTTCAATTCTGTGCTCCTTTTCCCTACTCCTGATTTCGGAGGTGAAGCCTGAAGGCAGGCTTCAGGCTAAATGCTCCAGTGCTGCAGGAAATGGGTCTTTTGCCGTGTGTTCTAGCGGGAGCACAGCCCTGGTTTTCTGAGTTTGCCATCCTGCCCAGCTGAGCTTGCAGACCAGCTCCTCTCATGTGGGCAGTTTGCATGTGTGTGTTTAATCTCCCAGCAGCAGTTGGCAGGCTGGCTTGTGTCTGTAAGAACTGCGTGCTGAAAAGCAGTGGTAAATTCAAGCATTCAGAAAATTTGTCCTCATATAAGAACATGTAATTATCTCATGCCCTGACCTTGCTGGGGGCTGCTGGGCTCCTCAGTTCCTAGTAGCACCATTTGTTTTACAATTCTAACAGTCTGTGATGTTTGAATATCTAAAATTTGTATGCAAAAGTTAACAAGCTGAGTCTGAAATTAGGGTTTTGGTTTCTGTAGTGAGAGGGGAAGCTGTGAGTGTTACAGCATCACAGTATTCTGCTTATCCTGCTTGTTCAGGAGGTAAGAAGAGCATTTGGAAAGTAGGTGTGACAAAGACAGAATAGTTTATTTATGCTGTGGAGGAACAAAAGAGTCATGTTCTTTGTAGCACAGCAGACTAAAGGGGTTTTGGAGCACTGTTTGGAATAGAGGCTTGTGTGTTGTATGTTTAATTTTTGTGCCATTCCCCTCAGTGATTTGCACACCCCCTTTGTTTGGCTTGCCTGTCTGCTGGTGGAGCTGTAGCAAGGATGGCTTTGGCTGTTTCACCCCTCCCACGTGTGTGTCTAACACATTTGGTCACTCAAGTTTTGTTTCTTCCCTCTGTTAAACACGAGAGTGTAACTTCCATCCCAGCCTTGTTAGGGCAAGAGCTGCCGAAGCAGGGGCTCCCCAGGGCCAGGCATTGTGACTGGGCAGTAAAACCTCTTTAATGGGGCTGGCTAAACTTCTAAGTTATGGTTAATGTTTTTAACAGTAACTTGTGTTTCCTCTGGCCTTCACGCCCAACCATTAGCCAGGTGTTTTTGTCTCTCAGAGTGGAAAAATAAAAGTAATCTAACTATCCAGCTGGGCCCTCACTGAAGTGCTGGAGGAGATTGGCCACAATGCAAGCTGGGGGTCACAGAGGCTGGATGTGTGGGTTAAGAGGCTCCTTGTAAATGCCTGGCAAAATATAAGCATTGGTAATGAGATGCCTTTTTTTTTTTTTTTTGCTATAAATTATGAGGTTTAAATTTGGCATGCTATGTGCCTATAAGCTTTGCTCTGTGTAATTTTCTAAATATATATATATATATATTTAATTTATTTTTGTTCCCCCTTTTAATATGACATTCACTTGATTTCTTTGTAACTGCGAGACAGGCCTGACTCTGATCTGCCATATGCTGTAAACTGTGTTTATGGAGCTAGAATTGGGGTCATTAATTTTCTTTACATCAAAAGAAGTAATTTCTTTTAAATGAGAAGCCTGTTTCACCTAGTAATTCGCTTTAATTGCTTATTTGAAACTTTTGACATTTGATAGCAATTTAAACATTGCCAGATGAGGCTCATGCAGTTGGGACCTGCAGGTGCTTCCTTACGTGCCCAACTTGGATCAAAGGAGTGAGCCCAGGGATGTGCCTGGCCGCAGACAGGGCGCCCTGTGCTGGAAGGTGCTGTGTTTTGGGGCTGTTTGAATAGATGCTGTGTGTCAGCCTCAGCAAGTATTTGCTCAGAGGGCTCTCCCTTGGAGAAGTTTCTGAGGAGCACTGAGCACCACGGTGCTGTTTGTTTTTCTTGGGAGATAGACTGCATGGTCTTTGTTTTGCCCAAGGCTAAATAGTGCTTGCAGCACTGAGTCTCTGTGGGTTTTTTCTAAAGTCTATAGACTTTAGAAAGTGCAATAGCACTTTCTGCTGAAGGGTTAGAAAAAAGTTTCTAAAATATTAATTACCTTCTTTTTCCTGACTCATATCTCTTCATTTAGTATTACCATCTTCTGGGAGGTTTGGTGGGAAAGAATTTTCTTCCTCATGAGGGTAAGCAAATGGTGCAACTTCAAAGGCATTTTTAGCAGGATCTAAACTTCAATAAAGAGAACAGACAAAAATGAAACAGTGTCTTTCACTTCACTTTTTATGCTGGTTCACTAATGTGAATGCAATTTATTGTTCAGTCAGTGGCAGGAGTAACTTTTCTGAGCCTGGGAAGTTTTTTTTTTAAGTCAATAAACAATAATTCAGATTATTGCAGAAAGAGCAACTTTGGTTAATGGGTTTTGGCTGTGCAATACTGTTGATGCTAGATACACTCACAGTGGTTTCTATCAACATTATACTGTGTCTCGTGAGAGATTAAGAACTATTGCAGGATAGGTCCAACAGCTGAACATGAGACAAATTCTGTGCTGCTGCTGCAGAAGTTAAGCAGTGTTTTAGTACTTTCTGAATTTAGAGCAAAGCCAAGTGCCAAGACTTCTTTAAAGGGGTTTATTGGTGTGCATTGTAATTAAAACCAGAATTAGTTTTCTAATAGGACATTCATTTTCTAGAGAGCAATTGCAGCTTGGCATAAAGTAATACATTTTTAAAAACAAGTGCCAATCTGGGGATATCCCCAGCATATGTTGGATGGCTGATTTACCAGCCATGTGTGTCCTACTTATTAACAAGAAAATTAAATATTTTCATTTAAGATAGTTATACAAATAAACCTTTGGCTGTGCTGTGATTTCATTAAAACCTTAATTGTTTAGAGAGCTCTATGAGAGTGTGTGAAGTTGGGTCAGTTTTACTGTCCAGTGTTAGTCTTGATAGCAGATTTACGACAGGGCTGGATTTAATCTCTTGACTGATCTTTACAGTAGTAGGCCTGGGATGGGAAGGTGTTTGTGTGTTTCAGGAGATAGGTAGCTCTGTCTGTGAGGTGGAAACACGGTGCTGGGTTTCAAAATGTCTGAGCAGCCTTAAAATGAACTAGCCAAGGGGTGGTGGGGAATTGCTCTGTGGAAACAAAATAGGTGTTGCTTTTAAATCAGCGTCTTAGTCTGCACACTGTCACACCTTCACACATGGCTGTAGGCTCAAATCTATTTCTCATCAAAGCAACTGTAGCAGAAGGGAATATTGCAACCATCTGGATTGCAAAGATCAGAAATAACAGTCCTGTGGGCAGCACCATATAAACTGGCTTTTATGCCACTTGATTAATCATTTCTGAGGGTAAGGACAGAAAGATGTTTACCAGGTCAAGCATTAATTTTTAAAAGTACTTTAAAGTCTGATTTTCCTGGGTTTCTGATGGTGGTATGCTTTTGAATAGAGTTATTATATTTGTAGGTTCAGCATCTCAACTAACATTGTTCCTGAGCATGGGAAACACGGGCACCTTAGATGTCTCCAAAGGAGAGTTAATTAGAAGAATGAGCAGTTATCAAATACACTGCAGCTCCACTGTTTAATTCTGATGATAATTTTCATGCTGGGTCTAATACAAATGAATTCACTTGTGGTTTATTAATCCACTGTGAGCCTGTTAGGGTATTCAGCAGGAAAAATGCTGAGGGTTACCAGAACAGATTTAAAGTACTTCCGTGAGTGGAGAGCAAATCAGAGAACTGTTTTTTTCCTCTTCTTTTTTCTTTCTGCACTGTTTTAACTGAGTATGGTTTCTCTTCCCCCTTTCTTCACTTCTTTAGGACCCACGATTATCAGCTTTAATTTTTGACAAGCTTCAAGTGCCTGACTATTTACAGAAAAACAGGAATGAAGGAGAGAGCAGATGCGAAACTTGTGCCACTCACTTGAATCAGCTGAAGCAGGAAGCCATTCAGATGATGCACACCCTCAGCCAAGCCAGCTACCCAGAAATGCCCGACCTCCCGCCCAGCGCCGGGGCAGTGACCAGCATGGTACCCAGGATGGTCACTGTCTCTTCCCAGAGAGACCTGCCACTCATTGCTGGGCAGGTAGGCAGGCAGCCTGGAAAGTCACCCAATCTCTTCTCTGCGGCAGAGAGGAAGAAGGGACTTGGATGGTCTCAAGGCGTGGGCAGTTTTCCTAACTCCAGCGTTCAAGTGACGGTGGCCCCCAGCGGTCTCAGTGGTGCCCTGAGCTCTGTCACCATCCAAGCTCAGCAGTACCTCGAGGGCATGTGGAGTATCTCCAGGGTGAACAGCTTCCTGCCTCAGGCTTGTCTAGTAAGTAGTGATAATTCAGCTGCTTGAGTTTTGTTTGCATGTGTATGGACATAAAGAGAGACACAGGCAAAATCTGAGATATATTTATCTTAGTGGGGATCAGCTAATGATATTCTAAGCCATGTTTCAAGAACTGAAGAGTTAAAGAGCTTTGAATGATGTTCTATCAGATGTCACAAGGAATTTTCTTTCTTATCTCACATGGCGAGATCCTTCAGATGTTTTTGCACCTATTTTAGCTTCATATTTGCAGGTGATGTTATTTGTCTGTCACATACCTGGTAACCCCTTTAGAAAAACACAAAAGGCCAAGTTTGTCACACATGAAGCTCTAGGAGTTTCATGGGATTATATCAAAGATGAACTTGACCCTCAAGTCTGGTGCTGAGCTTCTAATGCTGTGTACAGTTCAGCAGTTGCTGTTGATGGACTGTGATGCAGAGCATTAATCTGCAGCTTAGATGTGTTGCAAAACAGTTTGCTGCTGAGGAGGGGGCTCAGAAGGTTGCTTCAGAGCCACATGCCTGTAAATGTCACTGCACTTGGATTTTAAGCCTTGATGTTGATTTCCTGTATTCTGTGTGCATTTTATGAACTCTTGTGGGAAATGAAAAAGCTTTATAGAGGTGCATGCTACCTTTAAAAGCAAGTTCATTATGTGGCTATCTATGGAACTGTGCTAAGAAGAAGGATACAATATGTGGCTGGTTTTGACTAAGATTTATTCCTGACCAGTTTTCAGGTAGTGAACGGGGGAGTGTATATAGTTATGAAGTGTGTACACTTTGAAGTAATGGTTTTCACTTAAAGATGATGTAGCAGGTCTTGCGAGGTCAGGTATGTTGGTGCCAGGCAGCTTTAAATTTAACATAATGCCTTATGTACTGTTGTATGTAAACACTACCTAATATTGCTTGGTAGCTTCAGCTGGTTGAGGTCCAAGATCATCAGAGATAAATATTTGAGTGCTGCCGTGTAACATTACTTTTTCAGGCTGACGTTGTGTTTCCTTCCAGAAAAGGCTTGGAGACTTGATTCCTCCCTCCCATACCTTTCATAAGGAAATTCAACTACCTTCCACCTCTGAGGGGTTCCCATTTAAATCCAGTGAATCTCTGCTGAGATCAGATCATTCACTGAGAAAAGGGAAAATGGCCCATTCAGCTCTTCATAGTTTATAAGGAAATGCTGCTGTGAGAGCTTTTCTCTAAAATGTTGGTCCATGCATTAGGGATCAATTTGGCCATATAAGGTGTATGATGTTACCTTTAAATTGCCTTTTAAGTTCTTTGTATATCACAGAAATAGAGAAGGAAAAAGCTACTGGGCTAAGAAGCCTGCCCTCTGAAAGCAGAAGTATTTCCATCTGTCTGCTCATTCCTTGTCTGCCCTTATTCTTGTCCTAAATAATTCAGTTACAGCCAGCTCCAGATTTCTTCCTGCTTAACCACACTGACTGATAGATGTGGTTTTCCCTAACCACTGCGCTATTCTAAGATAAAACTGTTGCCTCATTTAACCCCTGTGAAGGAAAAATGTGTATAATGCACCAGAGCTTAAGTGTGATTTAGAAATGTGCAAAGAAACTCAGTAGCCTGGAAAACAGTGACCTTTAACGAAAGGACAAACACTGTGAGTTTGTCTCACTGTGAGGCAGCTTGGATGGGATCCAGTCATCTGCAAGGATCATTTAGATTTATAAGCAGTTTTTGGAGAGAAGCTAGTCTTCAGTTGTTTTATCTCTCCTCTCTCTTTATTTATTTTATTCATTTAAACCCAAATGTAGTTACTGAATACCGTGAGTGCATCTCTTTCCAGATGGTGCTTCTTGTGTTGGTCTGAATTCTTCCACTGCCTTTTGTATTGTCAAGAACCTTGTGTCTGATGAAGTTTTTTGGGTGGGTAAGGCAGAAAGTGCTTCCCCTACGCTCTTCCCCTGAGGAATCACAGGTGTTGAAGGAAATAGGATTGGAGAAATTTCAGGAAACAGCTAGTCTAGCCCTTGTCTAGTATAGTATCCACTGCAGGACATTCTTGTCCAATGCTTATCTTACCTCGTCTTTTAATTTTTCAAAGACTGGGATTTTCTGATTTCTATCGATTCTCACATCTGAACTTCCTTCCCTATTAGAAAAGTTTATTTATTTACTTTTTTTTTTACAGGTTAGAGAGTTAATTTTGTCTTTTCTTTCCTGAAGTTAGGGACAGGGTTTAGGTTTCAGATTAACCCAGAAGAGAGCTGTGGATATACATACTTTTAGTGATGTCTGTCTTTAGTAGTAGTTCCTGTCTTGTGGAGAAAAGCTGGTCTGGCTAGAGGAATTCTGGAGCAAGAACTACTGCAGTAGAAAGAACAGTATTGAATATACTATTTATTATGTGTGACTGGATCTTGAAGTCTTCAGCTTCCAGTTAGGCAACATACTGCACAAATGCAGAAGAGAAAGATGGCTCTTTTCCCAGGGAGTTTCCACTCTTGGTTGTGATACCAGTTATTTTGACCACCCTGTAAATACTCCTGTTTCACTGGTAATCTGTACTTATGCCTTTTTTCCTTGTGCAAGGGTACTTGAAACAGGTGCTGAACTCTCTGGTGGGAGGCTCCTATCCAATGCCTACCCTCCCAGTGATTTAACCCACTGCTGCATATGAAGTGGCCATGATTAATTTTATAAAATTGGGAAGACAAAGGTAAAAGCTGGGGTTCATCTCAAGTATTTTTAATTGCCAAAACTCCAGGTGTTTATTATCAGATAATTACTGAGGATTCCTTTGTGGCTGTGGAAGACCAGCAGGTACTTCCAGGAGATGCTTTGTCCTTCTCATCTTGGATGTGTGTCTTGGCCTGCCTGTGGCTGAAGGTGCCTCTGGCTTCCAGCTGGTGCTGGTGGAGCCCAGATAGGTCATGCAGAGCAAATCCTTTTTTGGATGTGGGGTGCTCTGTCCCCAGTGCCTTCCGGGTGGGAAAATAAACCCCAGTGTACATCTGCCAAACCTCAGGAGACCTTGCAGCAGCACACATTTCTCCAGGATCCGTATTTTTTATTCATGGTTAGTTCTAATAGTGGCAGTAGTGGAATTGTCTGTGGAGAGAAAAAAAAAAAATAGATTTGATTTCTGCTCCTCTCATCTCCCTCCCCAAACTCGCATGTATTACCTTGTAATGTCACTTATGGTTGTGAAAACACTTCTGGGCTGAATGTTGGGGGTCAGAAGTGCAGGACATCGTAAATTTTTAATATGTGTTTGGAGTTCAAGTGTGAAAAATCCATTATATAGATTATAAATTTTTTGAACAGGAACGTGTGTTTGAAGTGTAGTGTGGGTGCTGCTCAAGCCAAAATAATAACCATGGGCTTTGGGAGCCGTGAAGAGGAACAGTAATTAAGGATCTGGAGGAAGGTTTAGGGGAGGGGAAGACTAGGATTGCAACCAAGGTTCAAAAGGTGAAGATGTAATCAGCTGCTTTACCCAAGTGGCCTGTTGTGAAAGATTACAAAAAATAATCAGCAGTAGCAGTGGTAAGTTGTCTGAGCAGACAGTGAACACAGTGGAGGGGAGGGAGCTGGTATAACTCTGGGTAAGGCAGCTGATTTGTGGTGAACGCCTGACAACTATAATTAATAAATAGTTCTATATTGGTGTTTTTAGTTCTAGACCTGACAAGTGAATATAAGGTTACTACTCAAATGAAAAAAAAAAAACATTAATAGTGCTCAGCACTGCTACCCAGTTTAATGCAAAAGGAGAGGACTGACGGGAGTTTGGGCTTCCCAGATGTGTTGGAATCTGGCTGAGAGGTAGAACATTAAAACCCCTGAAAATACCTTTTACGCCTATTAGAAGTAACTGCATTTATTGTGTATTGTAGAAAAAAAGAGGTCTTACTGTATATTTTAAATTGACTGTGTTATTATTATGCAGTGTTATGTACTGCATAAAAGTGCTAAAGTAGCCATGCCATGTGCTATAAAGACATCTCAGTGAAATAGAGCTGATTTGCAAATTGCTTTTTCTTTCATCTTACACAAAATGAAATCCTGGTCACATTGTATTTCTTACTTGAGTATATACAATTGGCCCTGGATATAAGGCAAAGGATTGTGACTCCTTGAATACTTACCAGTCTGTAAGTGGATTTAAAAATATATTAAAAAATGCACCATTAAGAAATTGAAAAAGAGCACTAAAAAATTTGAAGTACCTTAAGTAAAACTTTTAAAGCCTATGTATGTAAAATTGTGAAATTATCAAAAGGTCAATGTATGTCCCTGAGAGTATCCACGAATTTAAATTTAGGTATGAGTTTATTGCTTGGATCTGTGAGGTTCAGAGAGGGAGGGTTCATCCACAGCACAGCACATGTGAATGGGTGCATAGACTCTAAAGTTAAAGAACTTACATTTATTTGTCTTACATGAAAAACCTGTGAGTTATTTTAGTCACAATTCAGGCTTTTCCTGTAGTTTGAGTAAGTCTTCTGCTTACCCTAATCTAAACCAGATGGATTAATCTGAGAGTAGTTCAGCCTCTGTTGACTTTCCTTAAAGCCTCTTTGTTTGTTTATAGAACGGGTGACTTACATTTTGTTTAAAAGATGCAATAAAAAGCTGACTGTGGAAAACAGAACAATGACAAGATTTACTTTCCAGCATTTACTTTTTTACTTTGATAAATGTCATACCAAATGGATTTTTAAATTAATTTTTAAAACCCTTCTTGATAGCTTTCTCAGTGACCTTTTATTAATACAATGTGGGAAATATATTTTGTAATGAAACAATTAAAATACAGTGCGTTGACCATAAATCTTGTCCATGAGACATATGGATGTCTTTGAGCTTTGGGACATTACTCAGACTCCACGTATAACATCTTGATCCTCGGGAAGTCAATGTCAGACAGATGGTGAGGCAGGGACTGCACAGAGGCTTTTCTGTTTTCCCTTTAGCTCCAGTGTTGTTGGTGCCACTGCTCTTGTAGAGGAAGTACATAAAGAAAAGCAGGTGGCAGAAAATACTGATCTTCAAAGTTCGTGTTGGTAACTCTCCATAACAAGTCTCAACAGCAGAAAGAAATCTTTTGGTCCAAGTTACTAGATGCTTTCTCATACTAACATAAATTCTGCTCCCAGGGAAAAGACCTTTCCTGTGACTGCTGCATCTCAGCTGCGCAGTCATGCCTTGCTTCGAGCTTTGCTGCCTTGGCAAATGCAGAGGGAAAGGTGTGATGTGGGAGGACAACACTGCCACTGTCAGTGCCCCTGATGCCTTTTCCTGGTCTTAAAATCAAGAGTCAAACACAGTTAGAAGGGAAAAAGGGATTTTACCTCTCTATTTATTTTAAGGATCCTTAGGTGCACTACGTCCAGGTGGAATGCACCTCAATGCACACCGCAATGCCCACCCCCAAAAGATCTGGTCTAGCATTATAGGTCTTACTAATGAGCATATCTATCAAAAATTCCCCAATGAGAGGCTTGAATGAGCCCCCCTCCCAGAGGAACCTTCTTCTGGATGGTTCTCTTAGTTTACAGAATGTGTTCTGGAGAGGACCTTGTTGGGGTCTGGGGCTTTCTGATCCCTAACTATGAGGCTTCTAAGATGTTTAGTCTCCTAGCTTGACACACAAGTCTAAGAATGTAGGCGAAAAGCACTAAGGATACAGAAGCTATAAAAAGGTATAACAGGGGTATAAAAGAAAAGGCAAAAAATCATCATGGCATCACCCCAGCAACCAGGGAGCAGACTAGCTTGGAAAGGGTGGGTTGGAAATTCAGCCTTAAACGTGCAGCTGAAAATGTAGCCCTCTGTTTTGTGCAGTTGCTGGGACCTTTATGGTCTCTTAGATTGTCCCCAGTGTAGGGTGCTGAAGCTGAAAACGAGGTTACTTTTTAATGTATTTCCAGGTATCAGAGTGATACAGGAAAAACATTAAGAGTTAACAGAAAGGTTATTGGCTACTAGATGTAAGTGAACATTTTCTTAGGTGAGGGTGTGGATTGCATTTCTTTTTTATTGTGTTTGACACTTCCACCATAGTATTGGTTTTACAGTTGTGGGGCGGGGTAACTATTTGAGAACTCAGACCCTCTTGTGGCTCAAATTACCACCTGTAACCAGTTCTTTTGATCTTTCACCCCTCCAGGCTAAGCAGTTGTTATTACAGCTCTCAGGAGGAAACAAGTCCATACTTGCCTCTGTTGCCAGTTGAAGTCAACAGGAATGTTTGCCCAGACTTCACCTGTAACTCATCAGAGGTAGATTTAAGACAAGTAGACTTTAGGAGATTATGTGGAAATGATAATCCACTGGATTTACCTTTGGCCCACAGTTCATTCTCTCATCTGGCAAGTGTATCATAAGCTACACTAAATACCCCAAATATTAAATTTTCTACTCGTGCCTTTCAGCTTGTTTCTCTGGCCTTTTCTGTTCACTTTGCTCCCTTCAGCTTCTTTTGCTTCCTGCTGGTCCATTTATACTGTGAATTTGCTTCACTATAAATCCTCCAGTTAACTGATAATCAGTGCATCCCATGCCACCCCAGCACTTAGAAGTCACTGTACAAGGAAGAGTCATACTTTTTGGCTGGAGCTCAGAAGTGGTGTCATGTCAGAAAGAACAGCTTTAACGAGGCTACTGTTGCATGGGCTACATGGGTTAAGGGTGGGCTGCAGCTGAATAATACCCTTTGGCTTCAGAAGTTAATGCAGCAGAGAAACCAAATAAATTCAGGCTGAGCTCAGACCTTAGTTGTGTACAGGCTGGTGGAGGGGAAAGTCTTGCAGTGGTGTCTATATAGAACATGAAAGGAACTGATTTGCCCAGCTGGATGCAGGTAGGATTGCCCAGTTGTCCTGCTTGTGTTAAAATAGAATTTGAGCATCTCTTTTTCATTTGGAAAGTGCTTTGAATTTGACATTTTCTCAGTAGGCTGTTTACTGGAGTGATGGCATGTTGAGGTTGTGGGCCTTAGGATGGTTGACCTGTGCACAGTGTGTGCATTGCTGAAAGCATCTCCTGCTGAAAGCATCTCCTGGCATGAGTGGCTGAGCATGGGGCAAAAATTGGTGCTCTTTGTTACTTGCAACTAGAATCACTGAAGTGCCCTGCCTGGTAGCTTCTGACAGGAGGTTTAAAAAGCATCTGTAGAAAATGATGTATCTGTTTTTGTGTTTCAGCACTTAGGAGAGAATTTATGATGTATGGAGAGAGTTCATAGATATTTCAAGCATTTCATATGTATGTGTTTAATGGAATGGATTGCCACTTTAGTGAACATAGCATCAAATCAGCTCTGTTAATTGAAAAAGATTTTTCACATTATTGCTAATGATGTGACACAGTTTTGTTAGAGATGGTGCATAAAATAGTGCTACTTCAAGTGACGTTAATGTATGCATTTAAATTCCTTTTTTTCCCATTTACGTGCATTATTGATTTTATTTCATTGTTGAGCAGCTAATGGATTTATAATTTGAATACAGTCACTGTAATCAATGATGGGATTATTAGACTTATAAATAGAACTTTAAAACTACGATGAGGTAATTTCCCAGTGACATTGTAGAGAGTGGGCTGCCCAGTCAGGAAGACTGAGTGGATGAGGTCCTCCAAAGACAGATAGGAACAACCTCATGTTCAGAAGTCCTGGTCCCCCTAAGGGACTTCAACCACCTTGATACCTTTTGGAGGGACAACACAGCAGGGCATAAGCAATCTAGGATGTTTCTGGAATGTGTTGATGATAATTTTCTTCTCCAAATGACGGAAGAGCCATTGAGAAGAGGTGCTATGCTGGACCTTGGTTGTGGTCAGTGACGCAGAGTCTACTTGGAGCCCTGAAGCCGGTGGTGTTCCCCAGGGTTCTGTGCTGATTCCAGTGTAGTTCATCTTATTCATCAATGCCCTGGATGAAGGGACAGAGTGCAGCCTTGGGAAGTTTGCTGAGGAGGAATGGCTGGTACCCCAAAGTGCTATGCTGCCATTCAGCAAGACCTGGACAGGCTGGAGATGTGGGCAGAGAGGAACATAATGAAATTCAACCAAGACAAGTGCAAGGTCCTGCACCTGAGGAGGACTAACCCCATGTAACATCACAGACTGGGGGCTGATCTACTGGAAAGCAGCTCTGGGAGTCCTGGTAGACAAGAAGTTAACCACGAGCCAGCAGTGCCCTTGTGAACAAGAAGGCCAACGGTATTCGGGGCTGCATTAGGAAGAGGATTGCCAGCAGGTCGAGGGGGATGATACTGAACACCTGCTCAGCCATGGCTGAGGCCACATCTGGAGTGCTATGTCCAGTTTTGGGCTCCTCTGTTCAAGAAAAACACAGAGCTCCTGGAGAGGGTCCCGTGGAGGGGCTGTGAAGATGATGAGGGGACTGGAGCATCTCTTTTATGAGAAAAGGCTGAGGGAGCTGGGCCTGTTTAGCCTGGGAAGAGACAGCTGAGTTAATTCCTCCACATTTGCATAGCTGCTGCTATTTCAAATCTGGATGGGTTTTTTCTTTTCTGATACCTTATCTGAAGGAAGCATTTGAAAGGTGGTGTAGGCACGAGTCCATTGCTGTGGTTTTGGTGTTGTTGGGCAAAGATAATGGATCTGCCATTCAGAACTGTCCCAGTTCTGCTTCTCAAAAAAGAAGGTGATGAAGTTGTGCAAGGCAGCTGGCTGTTTTAGGGGGCAGGTGGCAGTGGAAGGATGAAGAAGGGGAGAGTGGTCCTTGTTATGCCTGGCTTGGGAATGGTCTAGGTTTAGTTTGTTCATGCACAGTAGCTGTGTGGGCATCCCCTTGAGTCTCATCAGCATCTACAGATGACTCTGAAGTACTCATAGGGGATATGGGAATAGCACAACCTCCTGTTATTGGTTAAGCTAAGATTCTCATGAAAAGATTGAATGGGAATGATAAGAACATTAGTAATGTCCTGCTGAATCTCAGCTGCAGCCTGTCTAGCCCAGGGCTGTCTCCAGCAGTGAAGCTGGAAATGGTATTTAGGGAGAGCTGTGGAGCCTGGCTGCTTTCTGCAGTCTTCTTATACTCCCCAGCATGCTCAGTTGGAGTATTCACAGGGACACATACCTGTCTGTTGCCTTTAGGATCTGTTTAGGGACCTGCTGTTCAGTAATTTATCCAAACCCTCTCTGACCCTGAAACTCTCTAGCTCCACAGCCTTCTCTGTGCCAGCAGGTTCCATGAGTTCACTAGCCCAGTGCAAAGAAGTATTTCACTTTCACTCAATTTATTCAGCACCTCCATGATTTTATACACCTCAGTCAGGCTGTCCTCAATCTTCCCTTCTCCAAGTAAGAGTCCCAGCCTCCATCATCTCTCCTCCTGGGGCAGCTGCTTTATCTTCTTGACCATTTACTTGCTTGTCTCTGTCATTTCCCTTATTCCATTCCCCTGTCTTGAGATACAGCACTAGGACTCAATATGTGGTGCTCATTATGTGGACACTTTGCTTGTTCTTTGTGCCCTGCCTTGTGATATCCAGAATTTCCTTGCTGGTTTTTTTTTTTTTTTTGGCTGCTGCTACGTCTTGATTTAGAGGAACTGTCAATGACCCTTAGAACTTCCAAGTCGTAGCTGCAAGTTTTGAGTTAAAGCATTGTTGAGTCATTTAGGTTGTTTTTCCCCATATATGTAGTCTTATCTATGTCAAATCTCACCTGACACGTCTTTGCCCAGTCACACTTAGGAATTTATTCTGGGATTCCTTATATTGGCGTTTGGTTACTTGAAAGAGCTTTGGGACATCTGCAGGCTTGCAGATTTCACTCTAGTCATGGTGAATCATGTCTGGGTTACATGGCCCTAATACTGGGAAACAACAGCAGGTCAGCAGAAACACCCACAAGAAAAGAGTGTCATCTGCACAGCTCTATCCCTAACTTGGGACCTCGGTGTCCTTTAACAATGATTCCAATGATCACAGCTGTCCTTGGCTTTGCAAACTTAATGCTGCTTCATGAGCTTGCCTGTATTGAGCTTTGGTCTCTAAATATGGATGTAATAAAGAGCCAGTTTCCCCTTCAGGTAATGAGGGCTTGTACCTCGTCGGGTGAGCTACTAGTGAAGGGTGCTTTCCATGTTGTATCTGTCAGGCAAATTGATCCCAAGGGATGTTCTTTTTAAAGCAGCCACATCTAATATATAAGCAGTTCAGGTGTGATTGAGATAGAAATCAGCTATGACAATCCGTCCACCTTTGCTTTATTTGATTACATTGTATGTCAATCATTATAACAATACAGTGATTATAATGAAATTGGGAATATGGTAATTTCTTTTGCTAAATAGAGAGTAATCAAGATACGGTGAGATTCTGGTTGAGTTGCCCAAATCATGGAGAAGTTCTGTTGTGGAGTCAGGAAGGCGGCACAAGTTCTCCCAATTCAGAGCTCTGTCTCCTGTGTTTAGTGGCTGTTAGAAACACATCTGGCCCATGGAAGTCAGTCCTAATGGAAAAGCATTTGTCTTCTTGTAGGAAACCCAATCCTGAAATGACAGAAATTTGCATTATTATGATCCTGTTAATAAATTTCTTTGCTTGCTCTTATCAACCTTTGACAAAAAGCAGGGATTCAATTGTATATTTGTCCATTTGAATAAATACCCAGAGCAGTACACAGCTATGTTTTTGGCTTTGGAGGCTGTAACTATCGTAATAAATGTCAGCAGGGAGGGCTCTGGGCAACACTTTCTGATGCTTGCCTAGAGGCATTAGAAGAAACAGTTCCTCTAGGCTGGCTGTTTTAAATCCACTGCACATGAAAAAATTCTGTTTTGAGAGTGTTAATGTGTAGCAGGATCTCTGTCCTTGTTGGTAGCTCGTTTCATGACCTCCTGACTTTTCAGGTGGTGGGATTACATGTGCAGATAGGAGGGTGCTGTTCATGTGACTGGTGGTCAGATAGCTGTGAAAAAGGAAAGAAAAAAGAACATTGCTTGCTGTCTCTTTGGCTGTTGGTATCCTGAGTAGCTGAAATGAAGGAATTGGTCAGTCACTGTCTGCTGACATCTTTGCACTACCAGAGCCCTGCCTGCAGGGATTGCCCACATTCTCAATACAAAGAAAGGAATGAATGACGCTTCATTTTGTAGGATGAAGCCTGCCCAAAACCCTAATAAATTTCTCAAGGACCAAGGAGCATGGTTTAGGAGAGATCTGGGTCGAATTGAGATCAAAAGCCCTTGGTCAGAAGGGAGAAGCTGCTGATTCCCCATCCTTGTACTGCCAAGGATACCAGTGCTGGATGTAGCTGGGTGTGGGCCCTGCCCAAAAAGATGAAGAAGCACAGACTGCTGATGGTTTTTGGTGGTAAAGATCCAAACCTTAAACCTCTTTAGTAATTCAGATATTATTTCAAAAAGCAAGCGCTCTGAGGTTGTCTTTGGATCGCCTATATTACTTTCGAGTCTGTGACAGCAGATGGGCCTCCTATTTCTATTTAATTCTACTTCTCTATAATTTTTCTCCTTCTGCCTCATCTTCAGAGATTGATGATAAGCCAGGCATTAGCAACTCTTGGAGCTGAAAAACCTTTTTTCAGAGAAGGGATATTATGCTCTGCATTTGATTTACATTGAACACGAGATGCATATAAAAGTCTGAAACTACAGGTTTAGGCATTCTTGTTACCACATTGCAGCTGCAGGTTATAAATGACTACAGTAGTGTACTGTAGTTATAAAATGCCCTACTTATTTTATAATGAGCCCTGGCAGAAACAATGTCAAATGGCAGTAAAAAGTTTATCCAGAACACGTTTCACTTCAGCCTGGCATATGCTGCCCTGTAAACTTCATGTAATGCTCGTCAGGCAGGAGGAGACATTTCTCACAGGAGACGCATGCGGGACTTACCCATGCTTCTGGAAAAGAAGGGTTTATAGTGGGAGCATTATCCAGCTCGAGATTTACGTCACGTTTGTTCCAGTCAGTGGTAGTAGGTCATAAGAGTCTTTGCATGAATCATTTAGGTGGAAAATTATTGTTTTATCATATATAAACAGTAGATTTAATATATTACAAAATCATTACATCAAGCAGTTTTTACAGTTTAATTGACTGTGATGTTCTAGGACGTTCTAGTCAGAAAGGGGAAAATAGTGAGTTAAAGTAAGTTCTCAAAATTCTCTGTCTGCCTGCTAGTCTAAAAGGGGTAAAAAAACTTAGAAAAGGGGGGGGGGGGTTGGAAATCACCAGTACAGACTCAGGCTGTACCAGAGCAGTTAGAGCTTCACCTGCACAGCCCTGTTGAGTGCTTCCATTATGGGACCAACTTTCTGAAGTAAAATACATTGTACTGAGTTGTGATTCTGATAAACAGATGTGTGTCAGACTCGTAGAGGCTCTTCTAATTTTCTTCATTCCCTCTTTAGTGATTCTGTTCTCGATACTCTTTTGCAGCTCTATCCAACCTTCTGGTTTTCTTTTGCCATGACAGTATTATCCTGGGACTGATCTGTTTTTCTATAGGTTTTTATAGTCCCATGTTTTACTTGCCTGTCACCGGATACATATTTTACATGTGTTTCAGAGACCAAGTGGCATGACCTAGCTTGGGTTTTTTGGATTCCTGGACATTCTTTGGACAAAGGTCAATGTCCAGAGAATGGAAATACTCAGAAAACTGGAAAAAATACGGCTTAGTTTTTGGCTTTGCACTTCAAATGCGTGAAGAGCTGTTAGAATTGTAATTGGCCTTTGGATGGTAGTGGCCTGACAGAGTCCTGTGTATCTGGAAATTCCATCTAGGGCCAACTTCTTTATAGTGTAATTTTGGACTAGTCTGACTTGCTTAAGCCTGGGCAGATGTTTCCTGCCATCTAGTCACAACAGTGAGCCTGTGTGCTGGGAGTCAGAGATGGGACAGGGGATGCCCCTGTTCTGCCCGGCACACCTCCACCTCCGTACCCTGAGGATGTCAGGTCACCTCCATCTCATCCTGCCCTGTCCCCCAGCCTTTGGCTCTCTTAACTGGGAACAACTCAAGCTGTAACTTCTTGTGGTGGCCCTGCCAACTTCAGCTGTGTGTGTGGATGCTGCCAGCTGGGAATGCAGCATGGCTAACTTGGTTCCCATGTCCTCAGGATGGGCACTGGGACCTGGTCCCAAAACCCTCCTGTCCATGACACAGGCACTGCCATGAAGCACCAAGACATTGCTCATTCCTGCACATGTAAAATGCTTAGTTTGACATTTTCAAATGTTGTCCTTGCTGTGCTCTTACTGGTGCCAGTTTTCATGTGGTTTTGGAGAGAGTAGACGGAAGGGGTCCTATAGAGCAGTTTTGGAAATCCTTCCTTTGAGGTTTAGCTTCTTTCCAGAGGGTTTTTGTTTTTTTTTTTTTTTTCCCCAATGGCTTTTGTACAGCAAACATTTTCTTAGAAAATTGAAACAAACACTACTCTCTGGATGTGGAGCCCTATGACATTTTAAATATTCAGTGCAGTCTGTAACACTTTATAGTGACAAGGTTGTGCTTTCTGCATTTGATCATTAATGATTTATGAAAATTCAGTAAACGGAGAAGCACAGTTCCCTCTCAGCTGCAGTCTGGAGCTTCTCTCTGTGCAGACTTGCACGCTTGAAAAAGTCAAAAGTTGCTCACATTCCTCCAAAGAATTCTGTTTTCCACACACAGTCCTCAGAAAAGTACTTGTTGAGATGAGGGAGGTGCATGGAATAATGCCTGCATTTAGTTTAGAGGGAGAAAAAAAAAAGCCCCTTTTTTTTTTTTTTTGTGGTGTGGCAAACTGGAGTGTCCAGGCCTGGGAAGGTCCCATTACTTGTCTTTAGTTTTCTTGCCTCAGGGTAAATGACCTGGACCTGACAAATTTCCTCATACGTGGGCCTTCCTCATCTCCTGTGAGATGTAGCTTCTCAGGGAGAGCTGAATGTGGCTGTGCTGGAAAATCCTGCCACTTTGGATGGTGCAAGCAGTCCTTGAAATGAATCCTAAACTTGGAAGAACTTTTGTGGTTTTTCAGTGTCTCACCATGCAGCAAAACTAATTTTACCTCTGTATTTAATATTAACTGGGTAGTTGAAGACAATGAAAATTATACTGCAGTAGTCTTCTGATGATTTTATCTTGTATACCTTCACTTTTTCTTCCTTTAGAAGAATCAGTGCCTTCTCATTGGCTTCCCGTCATCCTCTTTTTATGCTTGCACAGAGCTGAGAATAAAACTTACAGAAACAGAAATTACAGTTTGAGTTTTCAAATGTGTCTAATGTGGGAATGGCAATTTATCCAACTTAGATATGTTCATTTGGAAAGTGTATTAACCATCTGCCATCTGAAATATCAGGTTTGATTCGGATATTTCAAGTTACATGCCTTATATGTCCACAATCATTGGTCTCTTAGAAATGTAGGCTTTTAACTTCTCACAGAAATAAAAAAGTGGTGTAAAAGGAATGTGTGTTACATGTGGCTTGTATTTTTGTTAAGTGTGAATAGTTTTTACAGGAATTGATCTGTTAACAGATTCCAGTCAGTTCTTACAAGTCTGTTGCATTTTGCTGTAAAATTCAATAAAGTTTTGTGCTAACTGTACAGATTTCATATTTAGCTTTAGATCATGCCATCATTTAGATTATGCATTAATTAGTCTGATTAGTTAGAAACATGTTACTGCTCCTGTCTTTTTTTCCAAATCTTGCTTAAACGCAATTTTCTTTGTGTCAAGGTCTCTTGTCTAGTATAGCCCCTGTTGAAAGTGAGTGGAAAAATATGTCTTGGGAATTCGACTTGAGCCTGTAATTTTTAATCTGAGACAGCAGCTTGTGTGGCAGAGGGTTATGGTTGTCTTCCTGACAGAATGTGGAGGAGTATTCAGACACAGATGTTATCCTTCCAGTGGTTGCAGGTTGGGTGTCCTCCTCTTGCCGGCCATCATGGCACTGCTGCTGAGCAGGGCTGTTCCTGGTGTGCCACTCTGTAGGCTCCTTGTGCTGGCTCCAGAGGTTGTGGTGTAGATTTTTTTAGTTTGTAAATTGCTAAATCCGTATAAGCTCCACTTGCTGCCAGTTCATGTAACCCTGAAGTTCAGACGTCACACTGGATTTTACCCATCTACATGTTGTTCCACATGCCATAATATTTCTGTGACTGGTATAGGTCAAGACCACGCATTTGTTGCTTCAGTGCGTTAATGATCAAATACCTGCTTTATCGACCCCCTCAAGGTTCATTACTCCATCACTTAGTTATGAGCAGTTAACCACATGAGTGGATCTGATCCTTTTCCAAGCTTTTCTGTTCCTGGCTGTCATTGCCAGTAGATCATGGATAGGATGGACAGACAAACTCCCTTTTTAAAGCACTTTTTCCTGCCACACCATTTCTTTGTGCCAATCTTGATCTCTAGCAGTGCTTGGTTTTCTGCTTTCATCACAAAGAAATCTGATCTCATGAGATTCCTGTATTACAAAGTGAAGGGTTTTGCAGAGGGTTGTTCAAAGTTTCCAGTTTGGCTTCTAGCATGAGTAGCTTCACTAGGATTAAGTTAATCTGCATGAATATTATTTTGTGTCTCAGTCTCAGATCTCTTAGGTGAGCTCCATAAAAGTACTTTTTTGTGTAGCATTCTATAGTAAAGCATTAGTCAGCCACTCCATAATACTGATAATAGTATTAATCTTGAAAGGGCAGACCTTCAAAAGAGCTGGGTGCACTTTCTTCTTGTTGACTTTGTTGGGAACTGGGAATATAGCACTCAACCTATAGGACTGAGTTCAGATGAAACTCCAGACAGGCTTTCATGCACCAGTTGAGCCCTACTTGGTTGGTAGAGTTTTTTTCCTTGGTACCTAATAACCGGCTTGCCTCAGTTCTCATGAGAAAATCTCTGTTTGTATTGTCAGTGTATGAGAAAATTGAGGGTGTGTATGTAACTGGGAATGCCCTGTTTCCATGTCTGCATATCTGTAGTTGTAAAACATGATCTATGGCAGCTCAAAATCTAAAATTTGGTGGCATCCCAGGAAGTACCTAATTGTGCTTGTGCTTCATTACAAGGCTGTCTCCTTTCCTGGAATCTATTTTAGCTAATTAGTTGGAAATGTCAAAGTAGTATTTCAGATGACAGAAACATCATATATTATCATACATGAAGCAATTAACTCTTTTGACAAATATTTATTGTGGTGTCATCTTTAATTAAATCTTCAGGACTCCTAGACATAGAGCAGGTTCTTCCGAAAAGGAGCCTTCCCAGCACTGTCAAGGAGCATTTGACTGATGGTGCTTAATTGAACTCAGTACTTGAAAGAGTTGGTCGCCTAAACATGAAGATATAGACCTGACACAATTTCACAGTACAGATGTCTGATATTTTGGCAAACTCTCAAAACAATTGCCCCACTCCAAACTGTGTCTCAGACACTGCAAATGCTTTATGCTGGAGAAGATGCATCTCCAGTCACTCCTGTTCTTCCACTGGAACGGTTTGCAGGAGAAAAGTGTTGTACATTTATGCTGCTAAGAAAAATAATACTGAAAACCAGGGCTGTATAGATGTTTCTAAAAAAATCAATTTTCTTTTATTCAGTTCTTGGGGTTATTCATGTGGAAAGATACTGCAAGTGTGACTGTTTGGTTAGTTCCTCTTAAACAGATAGGTCTTGTAGGTGATGTGCCACTGAGAAATAATTCCTGACAGTCATAACTGAACCAGATAAACAGTTCTGCCAGCTCCCAAATAACACTGTAAAACAAAAGGGTTCTGCTTACTGTTTTCCATTTCTTCATGCCTGTCAAACTATTTAACTGTGCATTACTCCTCACAAAGGTTCTCTGTGTTTTTCTGCTCCTCCGCTGCCTTCATGATTTTTACTTTCTCTGTTGCTGATCCTACTGTGGTACAGTTGTCCACCTGTATCACTCCTCACCTGCCGCTGATCTTTGCCTTCACCCTTGCAAAGACACTCTTTGGAAGAGCTGCATGAGATTTTTCCCTGTCATGGGCATGTGTTAAAGTGTACTAACCCGTACGTATGTCTTTGCTTTTATCAGGCAGAAGCAGCACCAGAAAGCGGCCGAGATGTTCCCAGTGCTCAGATCAGCTCAGGGCAGCACAACTCCGACCCTGCGGGAGCCAGCGGCACGGCGGCCTCCCAGAGCGTGGTGGCTCCAGCTGGGGTCTCAGCAGGTACCTCGGCTGCAGCTTCCTTCTTCATAAGGTAGTTCTTCCTCCTTTCTGGTTTCCGTAACTGCTTGTGGGTCTCCAAACAGTTGGGAAATGCTGTTCAGTCTTTGCCATGGTGCTGGTTGGTGAGGGGTGGAGTTGGTCACCTGGTCATGACTGTGGCTTTCTGCTGCCACTGGAGAGCAGGGATGGGGTGGGGATGTCCCGATTCTCTCTCTGGAGACTTGGAACCTCTGTTGACCAAAACCCAAGAAAATATGTTTTGGGCTTTGTCTGGTCCTTAATGGCCATCTCCACTGCAAGTCTGCTCTATTCCGTAGGTTTCCTTGGAGCAAAAGCTGAAGTAACAAGTCTTTTTCACTCAGATCAAAATTAAATATAAGTTACATTTTTATTCAGTAGCATGGCCTATGTGTCCAAATAAAAGCTTTTCCATAGTTGGTAGCAACAGTTAAAACAGTTTGACATTCTTTTTTTAGCAGTAGCCCAGAACAATCTTTTTTTTCCATTCTTGTGTCTTATAACAAAAATGATATGTTAGTTTTGTTTGGATGTTTGTTGTAATTAGCAGTGTTGATTAAATGCAATACGCTGTCAAGCAGATGGTATTTAAAAGAACAAAATTCAGGGCTTTGTACTTGCATTCCAACTCCTTTTTTAATTCACAACTGAACATATTTTGAGACAATATTGAAAAACGTATGTCTGTGAATGGCACTAAAGTAAAATTTATGCACCAAGAATCTGTCTTAGAATGTAATCACAATGGTAATTGTATTGTTTCCTTTTCATTGGTCTTTAACATGTTCTGTACCATTAAATAAATGATGTTTACTATAAGTTACAATCTGACCTCAGGAGCTCAACTTTCCAAGTTCTGTTTTGATTTGTCAAATCCCTGCATATCACAGTCTGTCTGTGCACAAGAGGTTGGGAAATGACTGCCCCAAGAGCACTCTGTGTAAGTTAGTGGATTGTCTCTTTGCTGTGGGTTTAAAGTCAACACAGAGAAATAGATGGTTTCCTGCAGGGACGATTTGTTTCGTTCAAGAACAGGTCTCTGAAATCAGTGGGAGTGGAGAGGAAAGGTAAGGGGAGAAGCTCAGATGTCTCCTTTCTTGTTTAGTTACCTAAGCAAGGACAGACACATCCTTTCCAAAAGATCTAGATGGGACTGCAGCACAGCTTTCATTACTGTATTTCATACTGTGGGTATGAACAGTGAGATTTTAGCTTAATCTACTTTGGATTTATTTCAGTGTTAATCTGTATGTCATAAGCAAATGCAAAGATTTGTCCCTTTTGCTGGGGAAGCCAGAAAATAAAATACCTTCCTTGAAACTAAGAGAAAGAAACCAGTGCCTAATAGTCTAAAATAAGACCCAAAATATTTTCTCTCAGTGATGCTTTTGTCACTGGTCAGCAAAGCTATTTTTTTTTATTTTTATTTTTTTTTATTTTTATTTTTTTTATTGCGAAGTGATTATCATTGGCTTAATTCAAAGATCCTTGAAGTCAGCAGCAAGACTGCAAATGACATCATTGTATGCTGGATCAGGCCCTAATTGCATCTCATGAATCTGTCTTTGCCTTGAGTGAATCAGACTTTTATAGCTTTAGCAGCTCTGTGCTAGCTAAAACATTTTAAAACCCCATTAGTACGTTGCTTATTCCCTACCCATGTTTCCTATATTCAAAATTGATTCTCTTGAATCTTTTAACTGAACGACAGAGCTGATGGAAATTTTTGTGCACAAAGCACTTCTTTTCTCATTCTGTTGTTGTTGAAACACAGGGAAAAAAATCTCACAAAGGCTGGGAGAGAGAGATCCATCACTGATCCCTGGCACTTGCAAATAGGTTGAGCAGTTTCTCAGGTGGGTGCAAAGTCCTGGCCAGGCTGCTCCCCCAGCTTTGGCATTAAACTCAGGAGAGGCTCACTCTCCCATTGCTCCTTCTCTTCTGACTCTTCTGCCGTTGGGACCGTAATGGATCAAAGTTTTCATGCTGAGTCTTCCTCTCACCCTCAAGCCATGCAGTCCTCTCAGCGGGAGGGGAGAGGAAGAGGAGGAAACACTCAACAAGGATGAGTGAGAAACAACACAGATACTGGCAGAAATGGCTTATCCAGGGACCACAAGTATTGGGATATCACCAGTTTGGGGAGTTTTGTTCCGTGTTGGTGGGCTATCAAGCCTCTTTGCTTCAGCCCGTCCGGTCCTGTCTGCTTCTCTTTGCACCATCCAGCCTTGAACGTGTTGAGGAAGAAGGTCACCCCTGCCTTGACTCTTGCAGCAGCACTCACTTCTCTCTCCTCCATCTCTCTGTTCAGCTAATCCTCTCTCAGGAAGCACCTGGAGATGAAAGAAGAGTCATGGCTGTAGTGTTCTGCTGTAGTCCCCGTTCATTATATTTGCTGATTTTTTCCATACTGCAACTCCTCAGCCACTTAAAATCTGAACTTCATAGCAAAGCCAGTGTGTTACTCATGTTATGCAGAGCCTGGTACATTTTGTTCTTGTTCTCTACTGGAATAAATGCAGTTAATATATTGACAATCACACAGACACACACATACATATTTATTTTTTGCAAATCATTGGCCTCTCTTTGACCAAGTCTACTGAGGACCTTCATCTTCTTACATGAGCCTTTTGTAAAAAGATCCATGGTTAAAACTTTGGCTTGTTAAAAGGGCTGTTTTGCCTTAGGAATAAACTAGCTAGGCAAAAATACGCATATATGTTGATGTCCAGTTTATTTGCGTGCAGGGTTAGTTACTTTGGAAGATAAAGCCTTCATAGGGTGCTTGTGGAAACTGCATCTGTGATTTCCTGAGCGACAGCATCACTAGATAGAGATTTTTTTTTTTTCACATGAAGAAAGGATTCCAATCTTATTTTTCATGAAACAGCATTCACTGTGTTTGTACAGGTCCTAGCACAATTACCTGTGACATGGTTTCCTAGCCACATATAAATGCCTTTTTCACATTAAAACTGGAGTCTCTATTTGCTGAAATAACACCATTATACTCTTGCTTGTGGACTCTTTTCTGCCTGGGAAGGGAGATCTGTGCAGGATTTTTTTGGTTGGTTGTTTTGGTTTTTTTTGCTCCAGTTTGTTCCTTGATGAGAATCAGAGTTTTGTGTTTGTAAGGTCACAAACTGAAAAGACAGTAAAGAGAGTTCATGTCCTCATCTGGAAAATAGTAGATAAGAGATGCAGCAAAAAGGATACCTGGTGATAAGAGGTACCCATGATTGAAATGAGTATCTTTAAGACATTCTTTGCAAGGAATGCATTGATTTTGTTAAGCATATGTGCAGTCCAAATCTACATATTCATCCAAAGCTCTTTCTCATTTGAATGTCATATTTAATTTCTTCAAGCTTAATTATGTTCTGCTTAAAAAAAAAGTATTTTATTCATTACCAAGAAATGCAGAGAAGCGCTAAGTATTTGAAATCAAAGCCAAATATTAAAGACAGCAGACAGAAGCGTATTAAGAAATTAAATCAGTTTTAAGCTTTTTTCCTCACTGTGATCTGTCACAGAAGGAGGAAAGCTTTGATTAACATCTGACTGTGTCACGCAAGCAAATTGCCAGACATTACTCAGTGGTCGTGTTACCAGAGGACCAGAGGATTTAGCAGAAAATGGAGCTTCTCAGTAGGTCACTGGCAGAATGAGAAAGCCAGGGCAAAAAGCACAGCTCATGTTCATGGATGGCTGTGAAGAGACTCCCAGTTCACCCTTATAATTCAAGAGGAGTTTATTCTTGCATTCTTCAGATTTTTAGAATGCAACTGGCTTTGTCCCTTGGTGTGGCATGCACTGTGCCTTGCCTAGTGCTCCACACTTTATACCAGTTTCCAGGTGGGGTTTTTGTATAAGGGACCTGAACAAACTTTATATTACTAAGGGAAAATATGTGAGATAGTTGTAGGACCCTTCTGTGGGTTATGCTTGCAGCTAAGTAAATATTGTCATATTTTGTTATAAAGCTCTAATAAGCTTTATAACAAAGTTGGGTTTTCTTGTCACGTGAACAGCTGGGGAAGAGAGGAAATGGTGTTTCCAAGAGCAGGCAGGAGAAGGGCAGCGAGGAGGAGAATGGGCATGCACTTGGGAAGAGGTTAATGGGCTATCTGACAAAAAATAAAATACCACTCCCTTGGGAGGAGAATCAAGACCCCCAATAAATCGAAGCTGTCACCATTAACGTGCCATTTCTGCCTGTTGGTGGCTGGTGACAGTGGTGGCAGCAGTGCCTGTGCAGCTGGGTGGGGGTGTGGTGTTTGGAGAACAGGGATACCTGCCCTCAGTGCACAAGCTGGAAGGAAGATTTGAGCTGTGGCAGGGCAGTGAGGAGGAATCAAAGCTGTTTAGAAGAAAATAGGTATCTAAGTAGGCAACCCTGAGTGATGTTGAGCAGAAGACAATCTGTCCCTCTTCTAAAATTCTCATCTTGTTTGATGTTGATCTTTTCAAACTGGTTTGCTTACAGGGTTGCACTTGCTGCTGTGGAACTGCTGCCTTTGAAGAGGGGAAATAACTTTATCGTTGCAACTCCCTTCCCTTGTATCCACCTGGTTTTGTTTTAGAAGTTAGTCTTCCAAACATAGCACTCACTGGTTTTCAGGTTTTTAATTATTTTCAGTGTTGCTGGGCTTTGCTAGATTAAAACCATTTAAGATAATAAATCTGGAGAATCACAGTGGTGAATCACACCCATTATCTTTCCACTCTCCTCATCCTCCTGCATGTTTGGGAAAGCTGTGTCAACTTGGGCATGATATAAAACATTGCACATGATATGCTTTTTGCAAGCAGATTTTCTTAACGAAAAATACAGTCTCTGAATAATGTAATTGAACATCTGAAGAGTTAAAATAAGCATAATTGTCTCTTTATAGAGTCAGGATATTCCATCATATTTTAATGCCTGTGAATTTGGATTAAAGAATCTAATTATTCACTAATGAGCAGTAATGGTACATATAAACTAAGGGTCACTATCCTATTACAGGCACCTGATGGTTCACTGATAAGCATTTGGTCATTAGATTGACCATAAAATATAGTCAATAATTGAGGTTACTCATAGAGCAGACACCTTATCAGCTTTAGGCATGGTGGGACAGCTTGTCAGTACTCTGTGTCCTGATTGTGCTGTGACTGAGCATATGATTAGGGTATTGAAGCAGTCTGTATCTAATGAAACTGCAGGAAAGGCATAGCAATATTAGCACAACCACTAAATGACTAATGTGTTTTTGTTCCAAGCCTTAGACTCTTCAATTAGTTCCAATAAACTCTGATCTAGTGTAGTGGTAGGCAGAGAATTCAGATATTTTTTGTACAGGCTTTCATTACACTAGTCAAAATTTATAACATTTAGGGGACAGATGAAATCTGTGTGGCTTTGAATGAAAAATGGTGGAAATAATAAAGCCTGTCATTACTGGTTTTACTTCATTTTTTTCAGTTTTATTTTTGCATTTTTAAAATTTAGAATACTGAGACAATGCCTAGTGCCTGATTTAGAAGATGAAGCTGATAGCAGCAAATTAGATGTCTACTTTTTGCTTTAAAGTCCATTCATGCAGTTCATGTAGGCTTGTGCATATAGATCTAAACTTAGGATGTGTTCTTTAGCATTTTGTACCATATGGAACATTAGTCAAATAGTCTCATCTTGAAAGCTTTTGTAGAGATATTGATTTTGCTGTGCTTCAGACTGTTGCAAAGAAAATAACCTCAGAACCAATTCTTTTATGATTTTTTTGTTCCTTGAGGATGCCTTAACTTTCATAAATTATTTACTATAGTGAAGGATGCAAAATGTCTTTTGTCTTTCTGAACTGCTGTTCAGGCTTCTCTGGTGCGACCTTGGAAAGTAACCATAGAAACATGTTAAAAGCATCAACTGAAAATCAGTAGTTCAGTTTGACAGTGATGCAAATTCTGTGAAAGAAGATTATGATGTATTAGGAACACTTGAGGCATATATTACTGCTAACCTGTTAAACCTGATTATTCCATGACTATCAATACTTTCAGAATTTAATGCAGGGGGAAAAAAAGAAAAAAAAAAGAAATATAATTTTTAAAATAAGTTGCCATGTTTAAGATATTTCTAGGTAAATCACTTCAGCCTGTCATTCTCTGTCCTGTTAAAAGCAAGAATTATATTTCTGGTAAGCTCATAATGTAGTTCACAGTTCCCTGTATTTAATAGCTGTAAACTTCTGCCCAGTACCCTGCTGGGATGCATGGGTATCCTAGCTTTGTGTGGAGCTGGCACAAATTAAATCTGTTTGACAGATAATATGAATAACAGGGTTATGCATAAGTAGTAGTTCATTAAAAGGTGAAGAAAACATGTGATTCATTGGATCCTGAGTTAGAGATTTTTGTGCTGACCTGTGACAGTTAAGCTAGCCTGTGAGGTTGAAACAGAAGTCTCTGCTATAGCTGCAGGTAACCACTGTAAATTCTTGATGAATCATGGGTCAAGAGAAGAAGCAGAGTCACTTGTTAAGGCTTCCTCAGTAAGCATAACCCACGCCCAAGAAATCCTGTGTTGATGTGATGTGGGAAAATTTAATTTGAACTAGTTACCTCAGAAAGTGGGGTACAAACCCTTCCCAGTTAGGGCTGCTTTGCTGGCAGGCACATCCAAAAGCCATGCCTGGTTTGTCCCTATTTGACAGTGCCATAGCAATATGACAGGAGTTGCAGGGCTCCTCAGGGATGTGTTGGCTTGCTGGCATTAATGCAGCCCAGCAGTCTCTCAGTGCACCATCCCTTCTTTGTTAAATGCCCCAAAATGCCCCACTTCCTCTTGCTACCATTTGGTCACTGCTTAGGAACAGTGGCTGAGAAATTTGTGGCTTGAGGCAGAGCTATGGATGTGCAGATGAAGTGGAGCATCCAGCTGTTTCAGGGGCAGCCAGATACATAATTAATGTTTTCTCCTTAATGACTCCCTGCTCTGGGTTTAGAAGGCTGGAACAGCCTGATCCCTGCAGTGTCTTCTCCACTGCAGGGGGCTGGAGAGGGGTATGCCCTCCTGTCCTCCTTTTCCTCTCTGCATGGAGCCAGGGAGAGCAAGACAGCCCTCATGCAGATGTGCAAATGGAAAGGGAGCAGGTGTCACCAGAGGCTTGCCTCGTCTCGCTGGTGCCATGCCACGCTGCTGGAATGTGGCTGCTCCCCGTCCCCAGAGAGCAAACGTGACCTGCACGTAGCACAGCGCGGTGAGGGGACAGGAGATGGGGCAGGGTGTGAGGCTTTGTGCAGTATCTTGTATCACTTAGGGCAGCTTAGGCTTTCCTAGTTGCTGTGGCAGCATAATACTGCCTATAATTAAGGACAAACAAAGAATGTATGCTTTAGGTATATCCCATTTCATGTTCGCCCGTGAGGAGGATAAATTAGGAGATAAGCCTGAATTTATTAGGCTTTGTTCTTGGAAGCACAAGTGACTCTCAGGACAGCGTGTTTAACAGCAGAACATCATTACTGGTATCACTGCTAATACAGCATCATGCATTTACACACTGCATTACCGGCGTGTGGTGAGCCAGGCTCCCTGCTAGGAGCAGCTCATCTGTGACACTGTGAGACTGACAGAGCAGAGATGAGACACTGAGCTGTAGTTCAGCAAAGGGAGAGGTGAAGAAATTGGAGTAGTTGAGAGGAGAGGGAAGGTAGAGTTTGGAAATGAGTAGTGCTGAGTTAGACCTCTATAGAAAGCATGAAAATGTTCCGAAGGCCGACAGATCTGTGGTCAGGGCATGCCTGTTGATTTAGAGGGGTGAGGCACTGAATGATCAGCCAAGGTGGAGAGCCCATGGTGAGGATTTGACAAAGCCTCAGAGGGAACTGGGAGGTGACCAGATGGAGCAGAACTGGGCATCTGTGAGTCATTGCCTTAGAAGATGAAACTCCTGTGTAGAGTGTTAGGGATCATTGTGTGAACCATGGAGAGATCGTGGAAGACAGCAGTGTCAGGGAGATGTTTGGAAGGAGAAGCCTCTGTTGGATAGCACAGGCTGTAGGACTTGTGTGGGAGCAGGTTGGGCTGTGCAGGAGGTGGCAGGATAAAGAAAGGAGGGAACCTGGTGCCAACCAGATTGGAAGGAAATATGAAGAGACAGAGGAAGAGGGGAAAAAATGGATCTAGTAATGTGGGGACCTCATGACGAGGTCAGGATTTTGGAGAGGGTGTTCTAGGTCTTAACTCCAGCTTGAGAGCAAAAGCAGAATTGGGGCACAACAAAGCACTTCCAGTGTTGTCTGCTGACTGAATACCTTAAAGATCTTTATAATTTGAGGCCATCCCTGAGGAGGGCTGATTTTTTTCAGCTCTGAATGCCTTGATGAATGATTATACAAGAGGTTCTGGAGCAGCAGAGGCAGCCCCCCCAGGAGATGTGGTGACTTCTTGAGCTGGTGTAGGTGGTTCAGTGCAGACAGTGGTTGGGTATTGGGTTAGCTCTATATTCCGAGGCACTCTGGATGCCCATGAGGGAGAGAAAAGAAGACTAATATAAAACAGATGTTCCTACAAGTAGGGGAGAATCTATGCCTTCAGAGCTACCCAAGTTTGAATTTATTTGTGGGGGTAAATGGGGGTCAGTGGGTTTTAAACTAGGAAAAAGTCTGAAGTACTTGATTGGAGTCATGCAGATACTACTTCTTACTTTGTCCTCTCCTGGATCTTCTGCTTGCCTGGACTTAATATTTTTTCCCTTAATTTTTTTTTTCTATATGATCCTTTCTTTATTTTCTCCTTCCTCTGTAGCTGAATGCACTTGATTATTCTGTTTTCCTGAGCATATGGAATCTCACTGCTGCCTAGCTACCAGAGTCTCTCTTTCCCCTTGGCTTTTTCCCTTCTTTCTGCCCTTCCTAGCTTGTCAAGAGGAGCACTTCTGCCTCCCCCTCAGCCCAGCCCTCCCAGTCTGCCTGCTTTTTTGGTTCCTGGACTCCTGAACACCAGCGCTTGCTCTGACTCCGTTATTTGGGGCTCCTCAGCTTGGCAGCAGTGGCAGCTGCACTGGTGGTTTTTCTGCAGTGGGAACGGAGCATTCCATAGGTAAAATGATAATGGTGACTTTCCTGTGGGGATGTAATTTGACAGTTTGCACCTGTTTTACAAATATTAGTGACTTTCAGCCTCTTCCAGTAACATACTTAACTATCGTAATAACATCATTAAGACAGGCAGACTTAGCAGGTGAAATAGTTTTAAATCAGACTGATAGTTAATTGAATATTGAGTTTTCATGGCTAACTTGGAGTCACTCTGAAACTCAGTTTATGGTGTGCAGGATGTGGTTTGCAGGGCAGATGGACTTTGAAGTGTCACTGTCTCTTTTCTGAGCTAAACTGCTTTGCTTGCTTGTGCTTGTCGCAGAATAAGGCATCCCACATTATCATTTGTGACAAAAATAAAATGTCAAGCCAAAATAATGCATCAGCAATATAGCTGCAGTGCTTGACCAGTTGATCAAGTAGCAGGATTACTGTGATGCTACTTTTAAATTCTCTATGAAATACTGAATTTTGGCTTTCTAAAACTTCCTTCATCCTTCCTGCTGGAGGATGAAAGATTTTTTTTTGGCAGGACATTTCAAAGAGCTTAGCCAGTATCTCACTCATCATCACTTAGTGCTGCTATTGGGTTTGCTTTCTGCTTTGTTTGGCTTTTTGTGTCCTCAGTGTTGGAGCTTGCTTATTAAGAAGCACTTGCCCTATGGAGTAAAGGATTCAATGGATGATAATCAGCGTATAATGAATCTAATCTAAATGTTATTAGTGAAGCTTGCTGGACTTCAGGGCAAGCTTCAGAATGTCGTTTAATGATGTGTCTCAAGCAAGGCTTTAGGAGTTGCTCATTTCTACTGAAATTTGAGGTCACCATCTTTGGGTCAGAAATAGTCAGATCTCTCCATCTGCAGTGATGGAAAAACATGCATCTCAGATTTTCCCACTAAGTGCTATTTTAAAGGGCGCTGCAGTATCAGCCTGTTACACCTCTGAGAAGTATCACTTCAGAACTGATGTCAGTTAAATAAATCATAGTAACCCTGGGTTTAGAAGCCCATGTGTCCCTCCTCTGTTTAAAAATACTCATTGTGTAGGCATACCACTTCTGTACTTGGATGATTTCCACTGCATCAGTTAGTGCTGTCAGTGACCATTTAACTCACTAACAGTAGGAATAAGTAAATGCCCCCATGAGAAGTTGTTTGCTTGGCAATAGAGGTGTCAAGCCTTTGACTAAGCATCTGAAATAAAACCCAGCTGAAGTGGGAATGGATCCTCTGTGGATTTTCTAGATGTGCAATAAAATATGGAGCTGAGGGAGCTGGAATTGATGAAAAAGGTATGTCTGTGGGGATGGTGTGTTGGGTCAAAGGAAGGTAAGAGGAAAATGTAACCCACCTCAGAGCTTTTATTGCAAAGAAGGAATTATACTCACAGATGCCAACTTGTATTCAGACTGCTATACGCAATCAGGAGCAGGGAAATACTGAATTTCTCCCTCTTTCAGCCCTTCTCTTTCCTGTCAGATAATTTGTCTGAGCCTAGTGCTTCAGATGAACCCTTGTTAGCCATGCCATATGTTTTATCTCTCATCTTTTCCACTTGCAAATACGTCTACCTCTTCCCTGGAGCAGCCTGAATGAGCAGAATGATTTTTGTACACCAGGAGCTGATACTGCAAAGCAAAATTTTAAGTAATCGATTTAAGTGTTACTTCAGTAGTGAAGGGCTAGTTAGCACCATTGTTTCATTACTTTGTAGTTTTAAAAATGTCTTTCTTACTTTTTCTTGACAGAACACAAATGAGACTAGAATTCTGTTTTGCTCAACCTGACTGTTTCATGCCTCTGTGTCTTGCTGGCAAATAAGTCCAACTTTTTTTTGCCTAAGGAGCGTGCTTAGATTGATGTGGTTCTGCCTGCTTTAGCTCAGTTAGCTCATGAAACAGTGGGGAAATATTGCTGGCATTCAGGTAGCTGTATTTTCAGTACATAGCTATCTGTGCAGTGTGCAGCCCAGGAACTGACATATTTCTGTATTAGGTGTTGACAGCCTTGCTTACTTAAAGATTAACCTACACAGGTTTTCAGCAGTTTGTCATATGGTACAGTTGTAAACAGCGAGTGGGGAAGTGCAGCAATATGTTCATCTGCTCTTGCTTTGTTTAACATCATTAGTGAGCAGAGCTGGAAATGGTATGTGGCAGGCTGCTGTGACTAGCTGTTATTCATATACATATATATATATATATGAAATATATCTAAAAGTCAGTTTCTGCACACTGGTCCTGGCTGCTGAAGCAATGTTCTTTGGCTAGAAAAGTGTCTTAAATCTACAAGATGAAGAGAACATGGAGCTGACATTACCCAAGACAATTTTGTAGCAGTAACCTCAGAAGCTGCTGGTTTGGGAGAGCAGAAAAAGTGGTTGGAGTGCAACGGTCAGTGCTTGTGAGGATCTGCCCTTTGGTGTTCCTTAAACTTGGAGAAAAATTACAGAGAAGTGTAGTGAAAATTCCTTCTTGGATACCTGCAAATTACTTGAATGGTTGAAGATGGGCCAGATCGGTTGCTTCTGTTAAATTAATAAAAGATAGCTGAGTAGAGGAACCACCTCTTGAGTCTCTACAGCATGAGGGAGCTCTTCTGATGTCAGGAGTATCTTTCAAGTTTGTTTTAGCTTGTCATCTTCTGGAGGTTGTTTTGAGTTTATCCCAAAGTGGCTTTGCCTGGCATTTCTGTACTGTGCCTGAGTTCAGGTGAGCCTTGATTATTGCTTACTGATGCACAAAGCCTTGATTCCATACTTTGTGAAGTTGTGAATAGAGTTGGGGGCAAGCAACAAGGATGGTCAGAAATCAAGGAAACCTGACCTGTGAGAAGAGGTTGGAAGGATTAGGACTTCTTAATTTGAAAAGAGAAGACGGACTGGGGTGTGGTACTGGTTTACATCCAGGTAACAGCTGCCTCAGGAGAAGGAAATAAGCTCCCCTGCGTGTCTGCTGGTGAAGTGGGGGGAAAATAAGGAATGGGAGACATGAGATGTGAATTTTCTAAGAGTAAGAGTAGTTAAGAAACTGTCTAGTAAAAAACTGTGAGACGATGATGTTCCTAATATGTCAACACTGCTGATTTTTATTTCTGCCTTGATTTTAATAAGAGATAGTAAGAGAAAATTACAAGGTCAAAGTGAGAAGCTGAAATTCAAGTCTGAATTGCAAGATTATGCTGTGTGCATGAGGCAACACATGAACTTTGCCTCAGATTGGAGATACTTGCTCTCACAGTGTTGGTGAGGTAGCATCCTTGCAATATTAGATGTGGTTTGACATTTTGGAACGTTTCAGAATAATGGGCTTCTATTGAAACTTTATTACCCTCACCCATTATAAAAATGCCATTGTTTGAGGCTGTGCATTGTGATCCAGATTAACTAATTATTTATTGAGGAAGTCAAAACACAGAAATAAGGAACATTAATTGTTTCTTCTTCCTGGCAGTGCTTCTCAGCAACATTGCTGGGACAGCGAAGCAAACAAAGGTTTGGTGCAGAACTTGTGTAATGGTACAAAGTGGGGAAAACGTTCATGTCCTCCAGAAGTTGTACATCCATCGCAGGAACCTAGGAAGCTGGGGGGGAGGAAGAGACCATGCCCTCGAGGTTTATCATATGTTTTATAAGTGGCTCCTTGGACAAAATTTACTCTAGAAATACAGATGGTGCCTGTCCCTTCCAAACCTTCACGATGTATTTAGACATTCCCAGTTTTCTCTTCAAAAATGTCTTTCTAAATCACATTTTGTTTTCCAAGTTGAATGCTGTTAGTGGAAACAGACACCTTGTTGGCTTTTAATTTTGCTTGGGGTTTTGGGTAACAACTGCATTTTTTTCATTGTGCTACCTTTCTAATTTTAGAACCACAAACCAAAGAGCAATAGCAGTAATAAAAATAATAATGCCAACCAAGTTTATCCTGTGAGTAGTGGAAGGCTTGGGACAGGGTGCTGGAGGATGTGTTGTAGGACATCTGTCTATGTGTTGCCTGTTCTGATGAGTGATTGTCAGAGACTGAAGATAGTTCATGCCTCAAACATTGATATAAAGTTTTGCTCATTATAAAGAAGCTACAACCAAAGAAGCCTCCCTGAAGAGTGGGACTTTGAACTGAAAGTCAAACTGCTGATTAGATAAAGGGAAATCCATTGTTTGATCATCCCCACCTGAGATTGGGGTGGGGGAGAGCACAGCTCACAGAAGCCAGGTTTACAAAGACCACCCCCCATCCAATTGAGGCAGGGGAGGAGGAGGTTTTGGGTATGTGGTGCAACCTCTGGTCAGAGGCACTGAACACCCATCCTCTGTTACACAAACCGGCCCAGCTGTGGAACCCCAACGCCACAGGGCACATCCACGGGACCTTCGTGTGAGAGGCTCAGCCCCACAGGACTGCACGTGGTGCAACAGACCCAGAGTCTGCTGTGAGAGACTGACCCCCCACCCCAGGGGGACATGCCTGGACATTGCTACCTGGCTGGAGGGTGTATAAACCCATCGGATTCTATGCTTTTGGGGGGACCAAGAACACCAGCTGGAGAGGATCAATGGAACATTGTTGTGATCCATGGAGTGGTGATATTTTCCTTATTCTGTCCCTGTCACTCTTTCTGTCCCCCCACCTATTTTCTATTTCTTTATTTCTCTCTCTCTCTCTCTCTCGTATTTACCATCAAATAAAACCCTTACTATTGTCACTGGCGTATGGTCTCGTTTGCAGCTTAATTTGGGCAGAGGCATTTCTAAGAACCTTAAAACTGGATCATAACATTTATTGGCGTAGTCGGCAAGCGTACTATTCTCTGACCCCAAGTGCCTTTTGACAATAGTATGGTCTCCTCTGAGGAGATTATTTCCTGTGGTTTCCTTCTGTAGGGACACAGCTATTTCTAGGGATTCCGATGCAGCCCTCTCTAAGGGGGTTGTGGAGGTCAGGGTTTCTTCTGTGGGGACCCAGACTCTTGGGAATTCTGATGCAGCTTTCTCTGAGGATGTTGTGGAGGTGATAGTAAACTGATTTTGGGTGTTTTAGTTTCCTTTTGTGTGTTTTGTTGTGAAAAGCCAGAATTGGCAGGTTTCAGTCCTGAGGCCCATTCTGCAGCTCTTGTCTTGTGGGAAACCCCACCCCCCCAACAGACTGTGGTTTATTGTGGAGAACTAGAATTGGCAGGTTCCAGTCCTGAGGCCAATTCTGCAGCTGCTGCCTTGTGGGGATGGTGTTGTCCCTATGCAGGCTTAGCTATTTATCCTGCAGCTTCCTCTGTGGGGGCTATAGAGAAACTTCAGGGGAAAATGCCTGTCCTGAGTGGCCAGTGCGAAAAAATGTTTCGTTGTCCTTCCTTGGTTAATTTGTTAGTCAGTTCTCTACTCCTGGGGTGGACTTGGTAAAAAAAAAAAAAAAAAAAAAATTAGATAAAGAGCAATTGGTTATTAAAAGATGATTGATTACTAAAAATATGATTGGTTATTAAAAAAAAAGGGGTTTTAGGCAGTAGCATAGCTTGCTGCCGAACTCTATCTTGTCCAAAAAGAAAATCACTGGAACAAAAGGAGCAAACTGGTAAGCGAACTGCTCCAGGGCAAAAAGCAGAAGCCTGCTAAAACCCTGAAAAAAGAAAAAGCAACTCAAATGCCTGATTCACAGACTGCAACTCTTGCACAACTTTTAAAAGCAGTCTTACTCCCTCCGCTGAACAATCTGTTGGAGGAAACCCCGCTGAAAACCTGTGGGAAACAACAAAAGTGCAACAAGCACTTCATAGAATAAAAGCTAGAACTCCACCTGAATAAGTTAATGCAAATAACAACTTGTTTCACTCAAGCGTATTTTTCTGGGAAGTTTGTTGCTTTTCCCTTTTCTAGGAATGCCAAACATCCGTGCATTGATGATAAGGAAAACAGTTTGAGAGCAGAGAAAGTGCAAGCAGCAAAATCACACCTAAATGTGATAACTATTGCTTCACGTAGACTCTGTCACTTTGTGTTAGCCACAAAAAATTTTTATTTCTAATCGGTCTAGTGGGCCAGATTTTCACTTTTCCTTTATAGGAACCTACCAACATGAGATGGAGCTGCATGAAAACCAAGGAAATTTAAAGTGTCACCATAATTGCTTGCATTGTCAGTTGGTTAATGTTTGTAATTTGTTTGTGTTTTCATTGCAAGTGACTTGGTAGGAGATCAAATATTAGTTTAAGCATTCTACATATTCTTAAGTTTAATTTGTCTTACTTGTTTTATCTTTTTACTGAAAAATGATGTGGCTAAGGTCTTACGGATGTATAATTTGTCTCAACCAATATTATCCTGAGAGTTGGTATAAGAATTTTTACATATTTGAAATCCTACAATATGTACTAACCTTCCCAGTTCTGCCTCAGAAGGCTTCAAAATGATTATAATCTGGCTAAATTTTTTGGATTTTCTGGTTAGTGAATTAAAGAATCTTGATAAAACACAAGCAAATGCTACATAAGAAGTGATCGAATCCCCCTTCCTAAACCAGGAGGGCTACAGAAAAGCCTTCTACCAGCTCTCAAACTAATGTACTGTTGAATTTCATGCCATCAATTTCCTCACTAAAATTCAAAAGAAAACGCTATTTGAAAACTAAATTTGAAAGGGAATTAATTTAATTTTTAATCCCACCAATAATAAAAAGCCACACTTTCTGGTTTGTGTCAAGATTAAATGACAACAGTGCTATAATCTGTCTCCTGGAAAACAGAGCGTAGCCCTGATGTAAAGATATGTTTGCACGAGAACATTTTGTATGGAAATGTTTTGTGTGTTAATCTTGTATCATAAAAATGAATCCTTCATAATGTGTAGAGTTATCCAGCAGAGAAAGAATATTACCTATGAAACTCTTCTAACTATATGTGAATGCAGTCAAGAAGAAAGCACACATCCTCAACCAATCCCTTCACATTTATTCCAGGGCGCAAAGTCAATCAATTATACCACAAGAGCTGGGAATCCTCTTGAAACTTGGCTAATTGACACATATTAATACATGTACCTGTTCAGGATACCCCTCTGTGGAATTTAAAAATGAAGACCTGCTGCATAATTCTATAACTAATTTCGAAACATACTGAACCAACATCTAAGAGATACAATACTGTGATATCCCTCACACCCACTATGCATTAAAAAACACTGATTCCTGGGATTCACGGGGTGGAAGCACTGACTAATGAAAATTGAATTGATGATTACAATTAAATTTGCATTTTGACATTGTTGGACACTGTAAGATTACTTGTGTTGTTGCTTCTACTGTTTCTATCCTTTTTCCTGTTCTCTCTCCTCATCACCTCTGTGGACAACCCACAAAGTGAAGAGGACCTCTAGGAAAGAGACATTTATTATGATGTTTGAGTCACGGGGTGGCTGTCAGAGACTGAAGATAGTTCATGCCTCAAACATTGATATAAAGTTTTGCTCATTATAAAGGAGCTACAACCAAAGAAGCCTCCCTGAAGAGTGGGACTTTGAACTGAAAGTCAAACTGCTGATTAGATAAAGGGAAACCCATTGTTCAATCATCCCCACCTGAGATTGGGGTGGGGGGAGAGCACAGCTCACAGAAGCTAGGTTTACAAAGACCACCCCCCATCCAATTGAGGCAGGGGAGGAGGAGGTTTTGGGTATGTGGTGCAACCTCTGGTCAGAGGCACTGAACACCCATCCTCTGTTACACAAACCGGCCCAGCTGTGGAACCCCAACGCCACAGGGCACATCCACGGGACCTTCGTGTGAGAGGCTCAGCCCCACAGGACTGCACGTGGTGCAACAGACCCAGAGTCTGCCGTGAGAGACTGACCCCCCACCCCAGGGGGACATGCCTGGACATTGCTACCTGGCTGGAGGGTGTATAAACCCATCGGATTCTATGCTTTTGGGGGGACCTTCACCACCAAGAACACCAGCTGGAGAGGATCAATGGAACATTGTGATGCATGGAGTGGTGATATTTTCCTTACTCTGTCCCTGTCACTCTTTCTGTCCCCCCCACCTATTTTCTAGTTACTTTCTTTCTTTCTCTCTCTCTCTCTCTCTCTCTTATTTACCATCAGATAAAACCCTTACTGTTGTCACTGGCATATGGTCTCGTTTGCAGCTTAATTTGGGCAGAGGCATTTCTAAGAACCTTAAAACTGGATCACAACAGTGATATAACTCAATACAAGTACATAACTCAAAACAATAACTGGAGCTGCAGGTAGGATGACAGGCTGTTAAGTTCCCACTGTTTCCTTTGGAACTGGTTGGCAGCAGGAAAAGATTAGGGTGTTGGTTATGTGGGGGGAATTTATGTCTGGTTAAGCTGGGAACTGGGAAAGTTTGGGAGAGCTTTGCTTTAGGGTACACTGGTTCTCAGTGTGAGCCTGCATCCATAATGCAGATGGCTCAGAATAAGGATAAAAATCACTTCCATGATGTCTGTCAAGGTCAAACTAAAAGTCTTGAGTAAGCATACTCTTGTGTAAACTCCAAAGTTCAGGATATTTAAGGCTTGGACTGTACACGTCTTTGGCCTTGACCCTTTCAGTGAAGCCCTTAAGCATTGTCACAATATGAATAATGATAGTGATCTCTGAAAGATAAGACTGACTAATAACACTAAAACTGTTAATATTTAATGAGTAATGTTGAAATGAATGTGCAGAAGTTTTCTTTTATTATTCTTGTCAGTGGAGCTTAATAATGGGAAGCAGTTCTATTTCTGACTTCTGCCAGTTTGTCCTAAAATGTACTGTGTCCATTAAGTCCTCTTCATTTATCTCAGTTGATCCATTTGTAGTAGGAGTCACAAAGTATATTTCCTAGCTCTCTTTCTTTTGAAGGTTAATAAAATTTACAAAAATTTTATAATTTTGCATCATTATGAAAGCTTCAAATCTGATTTTCCTTTTTTTTTGTGGAGAAATTATGCTCAGAAAGAGTGCTTTAGGGATTTAAATGGTGCTGTTTACTTTCACAGCTATAATGTGCAGAACGTGTGCAGGGAGTGCAAGCTAGAAGCAGCTTGCTGTACATCAGAGTATCTGAAATGTCATGCTAACAACATAGGCAGAATTTAAAATTAAAAATGGCATGGCTCTTTCAACGAGCAGGCTTTGTAGCTACTGTTGTTGCACGGTCTTGTTCCCTAGATGCTGAGCATTATGTAATTGATCTGGCTGTGGTTTTCCTCACTGGTCTCATCCATGCATGGCAGAAAACCTAGTAATCTGTAAATTGTGTGGGGGAAAGAGCAGGTTAGAGCCTGTCCCCTGTCATTTGATATTTGAGTGCCCCTGCATGTGCCATATATTAGTTTTATTTTCTACCGTGACACCTAGCTATGAGGAAAGAACTCTCCAGAGCATCTTAAAAGACATCTTCTATTAAAGAGGGAAAGAGTTAAGCAAAATGCAGACAGTAGATCTCACAGCTGGAGGTAAAAGCAATATACATGAATGTCTCTCATGCTTTAATTGGAAGAGAAGCGTAGGGGTGTGGGGCTTAGTTTCCCTTGCAAGAATGTTTTGTAGCGGAGTGCTTGTGAAGGCTGAATGGGGAAAGAGAAGGTAGGTGGAAAGTGTAAAACTCTGTCAAAGCTATGACAAGTGTTTGGCAAACGCCCGGAGAAACAAATGACTGTAATGCTTAAGTTTTGCGTAGAATTCCCTGCAGGTCATAATTTTCCCTGAGAGGAAACAGAAGGTGATACTGGACAAGGTCAGACAGCCCATTGTGGTGCTGAAGGTGTGTGTGACGGCCTCCTGTGCAAGACCAAATTTGAGAAAAAGAAGCAGGTCAGGCAATGGACATAGCACCCAATTAGTGTCCCTACAGAAAGTGATGTGGTATGAGCTCGAGTTCTGTCTTTCTGGTGCTAGGCAAAAAGGGCCCAGTTTAGGACAGCTTTACCAGCCCTGTCTCCATGGAAAAAATTCACCCTGAGTAAAGGAATTCCGGAGAAAAGACACACCTGAAAACTTAAGTGCAAATTCAGAAATGTGTTGTTGCAGAAAGACCAGCACTTTGGAGTGTCTCAGGGTTGGCTCCATGTAAATGCATCCTCTCATGAATTTTACTGAAGTAAAGAGGTTTGTGAAGTTAGATTTTGTTTGATTTATTTGGGCCCATGTCCAGAACCAGCTTGGCCTATATTTTGGCCTAATGAGTAGGTGGCTGGGATGCCACCAAGTATATTGTTGGTTCTACAGGAAGCACATAGGGATTGATGAGTGTTTCTGTTGTGCTCTTTGCCTGGACCTGTCCAGGAGCCCAAGCAAAGCATGGGAAAGCTGCTGCCCAACTGGCTTTTTGTTAAAGGACTGGCTCTGCTTTTTATAGGAGCTGAGGATGACAATTACTTGAATTAATATTCAGAGTCTACAGTTTGATAGTGATGTTTTGTTTTGCCTCAACTGCCCTATGCTTTCAATTAGATCCTTACCCTTTCGCTTTTAGAAAAAAACCCAAAACAACAAACAAAATCAAGCCCAGCAAGCTGTTTGATACTGCTTGTACAAGATGTCTGTGGTGTTCCAACTCCAGAAATAACCTTGTTTTAATATCAGGCAAAGCCATTCTTGCATTCAAACACAGAGAGGTTGTAATTAAGCTTTGTGCACTGTTACCTGACAAGAGATGCTTTTTAAGTGTGAACCACACACATCATTATTAGTGGAGTTGGCCGATTGCCCATCAAAGCACTGATTATTTTCTACAACAACTACTCCAGTTCCTCTGCTTTCAGTTTCCTGTTATCTCACATGGACATCAACAGTCACTTTGCCAAATTTCTTAGTAAAATCATCACCCTCCAGACTCACAGGAAGAGGATTTATCAGCACTACAGCAGTTAATTGCTTTAGGTAGCATATGCCTCTGTCCTTTGAACAGTGGAGGTGCAGGAAGGTAATGCATACTGTCAAAGTGAACCAGTTTGAAAGTGGTTCTGTCTTGGTGCAGAAGTTAAGGCAATTAGTAACAGATTTAGTATCTTAGATCTGCTTATCAAAATGCCGCAGAAATGTGCTACTGAGGTATTTTGAGAAATGCTATACTTCTAAAAAGTGGCATTTTCTGTTCATTGTTTATATGCTTTGC
The DNA here is from genome assembly GCF_017639235.1 of Corvus kubaryi. Taxonomy (NCBI): domain Eukaryota; kingdom Metazoa; phylum Chordata; class Aves; order Passeriformes; family Corvidae; genus Corvus; species Corvus kubaryi. The sequence goes on from NW_024582054.1 coordinate 27,312,346, forward strand.
TCAGCTTGGCCTTTTTGGGTGCAGTTACTCATTGAGTGTTAGTGCTTAGTTAGCTGCTTGAACACACAATTCCTGAGTAAATTTGTCCTTTGTATCTCATTCTCTTTCATGTATGTTTCCCAGAGGAGCTCCTGCAGCCAGATCTGTTGCAGGAGTAATTATTTCATCAGGATTTAATGTATATCTTGATTGCTCTTTGAAGACATTCTCTTGAGGAGTTTTTATAATTTCAACAAGGGATCATAGCATGTAAACAAGAAAATAAACATTATCTTTCATATTAATCAACAAGACAATTAAATAGTAACCAGGATTGTTAATTGGTACTTGGAGATAGATAGATACTAATGACTGTCTTGAGTTCCACAATGACAGTACCAACAGGTAGAGACTTTTCTGCACAGTAAAGCTGCATATAATTTAGGAGTCATTACAGTTTAATGTGCAGCTGCAACCACAGTGAAGTTGTGCAACTGTGTTCCCAGTGTCCTATTTCAGCATATGGTTTCATACTGAATGAAGTATTAGCAAGGGGATTTGAGATTTAGGCAGTTAAATGAGTTCTCATTGCCACCAGACCCTTGAGGTTCTGTATAAACCCATGCTTGTGGTATTTTGCTTCACTGTGGGATGCAGTTCCTGCTGGTTTCAGGATGCAGTAGGAGTCAAAAGCTGCTTCTTTCCTCAGAGGCAAAAGTCCAACTCATTCCTCAAAAGACAGTGGCTTTGGGCTCCCTCTGAGTTTGGAACTATAGCCTCATTTTTTCATCACAAGAATCTTTGTCTTTTTCTAAATACTGTAGTGTTTATAGAGGGAGAAGGAAGCACATAGGGGGTCTGCATCTTGAGAAGTCGAAGTAAAAGGGTTCAGGAGTTTAACATACAAGTTTTGGAATATAGAGAAAAGGACTGGGGGTTTTGGAGATCTGTGTTGAGAGTCCTAGCTGTTGTACTAATTAGCTGTCTAATTTAGACTCAAGTGTCCAGTTTTGCTCCTCAGACACAACCAGTTCTTTGTACTGTTGCTCATTTGAAGCCAATAGTGCTTCAAATGAGTGCTTTAAAAGCTGGAAGAAACTGTGCAGCCCTTCTGCTCTTGGTGTTAATTTTTATTTCTAACCTACAATAAATACAAGCAAAGAAATGGCTTCCCTCTCTGATCAGCTTACTAAGCTGTCTTAGGCCTGAGGCTGCCTGACAATGATGACAAGATTCATGGCAAGGTTAGGCTTCTAGATGTACCCTTAATTCGTTATGACAGGAAAATACTGCCTTAGTTTCTCTGTAGGTCTGTTGCTTATAATACCTCACAGATGCTACTTCCAGTTTGATCTCACTGAAAAGTACTTGGAGATCTTGGGCTGAAAGACAAGATGAAAATGTAAAGTAGTCATTGTATAAAGATACTTAATAATTTGTTCAAAGCGACAAGCCCTTATTTTGCAAGCATGGACCAGAATAGTGGTTTGTCCTCAGAAGACCTGCTGGCATCAGTGGACTCAGGGTGTCCAGAGATGCTGGCAGTGGGACATCTTGGCTTTTGCTGGCCTAACAGTCATTCAGAGTAATGCTAAAAGGTATGTTGGATGCTTTTATGATCATTATCTGTGGATGGACTATCTACTGACAGTCTCAGTGTTGGATCATACATGTCGTTTTCAGGTGGTAAAGCTCTCCTTGACTTTGAGAGAACTGAGCTTTCACCCTCATTGCCATGCCCAGTTGCCAGCATGTGCTTGCTGATGTATATATTTTATTCTGCTTAATTCTGCAGGGTGATTTTTATTTTCCCATGTTGTGTTTGATGTAGAGAAGAGTTTCTGTTTTTGTTTCTTGCTCTGTTGTTTGGTGTTGCTGATGGGGAATAGCAGAAAAAACTGATTATGTTCCTATTTTTATTCACAAGGAAGAATGTTACAATTTTAATTGTATGTTCTAATTTTTCCTCCTTCATCTTTTATGTTTTGAAATTCTACATTTCAAAAGCAGGATCATTATCATTCAGCACGTTAAAGCGTGTCTTTTTAATAGCTTTTCATTTTAATGTGAAAGAATGGGATTGGGGAGGAAAAACCAATCTGTCTTGAAGGAAATTTTCTGTTATCTAAAGATTTTCTGTGCTGCCAACAGGAGAGGATCTTGAGTTTGGCTGACTTGGAGTGCTATCCTCTGTCTTGAGTAACTTGTAGAGTACAAAGAACCACTTTCATAATGTTATCACCAGCAAAGTCCATCTGGTTCTGCCAGTGACAAGGGGATTATTTCAGCTTTTTATTACGTCAGTGAGATGTTAGTTTTTAGGATTCAGATGTCAAGCTGTTGGGGGAAAGAAGGGCAAATTAGATTACAGTTGAATTTCTGTTGGGAGAGAAATTAACTGAATATTTTGCCAGTAATTTTTCTACCCATGTTTCCTCTATTAATGTCCTGATGACTTGTCCTTATGAAATCAGATTAGAATGCAGTGACTTGATTTGTAAAACAGGCAGTGATGACAATGAGGATCTGTTTGTCTGGTTCAGATTCCTGTTAACGCCTAAGTAACACTGTCCTTTCTTGCTATTACTTTTATACAGAGCAGCACAGAAGCTTAACCTGTCTTCGAAGAGAAAGAAATACCATCCGCCCCTGCCACACACACACGACTTCTCTATTTATGCTACTAACTTTAGTGGCATCCTGCAGCTCTGTCCTCCCCCAGCACCACCATGCCTTCTGAGAGCTGTGTCCAAAATCAAGGACAACCCTGGCATTGGAAAGGTAACTTCGGATTTCAATATTTTAAAATATTTTTCTAGACAAATTTTAACCGGGCTGGAAGCTTTTGGCCTAGAACTGAGTTGGATAGACTCAAGCAAAGGGTCTTGGGATAGACAGAGAGCCACATCCATTTGAATGTGCCTGAGTGCTGTTATCTCCTGTGGACTTTGCAAAGAGTAAGAGACAAAATTTCCTTTGGTATCCAAACCCATTCAGTCCAAACCCAGTGCCCATACAGGCTCCAGCTGTGGAAGAAATAGTCTCTGTGTTGCCAGCAGGACTCAGCCACTGGTGCTGGTGCTGTCTCTGCTGAGGTTAAGGAGAGATGCTGAGGGGGCTTTGTTTCCCTCTGCTTCATGTGTCATTGTAAGAATATGGAAATGGAGTAGCAGTCTCACCAACTTAGGAAATGCAGCACCTTTGAAATTGAAAAACTGGTGCTAAGTTTATCTAAAATTAATTACAATACAACCCAATTACTTGGAGCTTTATTCATATTTATAACTGTTTAATCACCCACACAACAGAGTCTGAATACTTATTTACATAGGCTACAAGAGATTAGTGTTTGAAGATAGAATTGAAGTATGTAATGTGCACAGGAGAGCTAAAATATGCACCTAGAGTAACTATACGAATCAGCATTAACATAAAGAGTTTGTCAGCCTAAATACCTAGAGCTGACACTTGTTCACAGATAATACTCCATATTTCCTAACTGACTTTGTGCTTAATGGAAATAAAGGAGTGATTTGGGCTATTTTAAGCAGGTGGAAATTCACAGATGAAAATGTGTTGGTTTTTTTCTCTTGCCTTTTCAGTGTCTTAGAAAAGAGGATGTAGTATTAAGTGATGGAATACAGTAAACCTGGCACAGTAATTTAGACATTACCAGGTGGAGGAGGGTTTGCTGAGGAATGTCCTTTCTATGTCTGTTTTTTAACAAAACCCATTTGTTGTGCCTGGTTTTTTTCTGTGAGACTTAGTACTTGGCTGTGGCACCAGGAGTAACAGGAAGCATGGCACTTCTGAGGCACTTTGCCTTAGGAAGACCTTTAAAGTATGATTGTATATCCTTGTGCCCACATCTCAATAAAACTGTCTCTGCACTTGTGTGCCTGCAGCTGTGTGTAGCCAAGAGACTTCAGGCTTTTTCCTGTGCTTTGAGGGTGGCTGGTGGAGCTTTCCAGCATGACTTGTACCTCATGGAAAGCACTGCTTTATCTGGCGTCTTCAAACAGATTAACAAAGTCTATGATCAAGTGCATGATTTCGGCGGGCTGGAGATAATATTCCTTGGGTCATGTGCTCTACATATTTTTTTAGTGAGTAGAGCAGGGAACTTTCCAAGAGAAAAGCTCGACCAGGATGCCAAGGATATGGTAGGACCCTGAGCAGTTCAGCTGTGGGAGCTTCTCCTTCAGCACAGGATTTGTCTGTCTGTTGAGTCTCAAAATGCCTGCTACTTAGCTCTCAGCTGAAAACATTAAAAACATAGAATCACAGAATATCCTGAGTTGGAAGGGACGTACAAGGATCACAGAGAATTGAAGATGCTGTTTACTGTTAGAGATACTGAAGATGCTGTGATTCTTGGGGATGGTGCTGTGCAGGGCCAGGAGTTGGACTCAATGATCCTTGTGGGTCCCTTCCAGCTCAGCATATTCTGGGATTCTGAGAGGGTTCCAGCTGTGTCCTTCTCACCAAATCCTTGTTAACCACAATTTGGAAGAGTCCTGTGCTTTGCTGGAGAGGATAAGAGCTCTCTGCTAATTGAATTAGTTCTTGAGTTAGGTTTTAGAGCATCCAAATGGTGATGGCATATGCTAGTTACTGGTTTTAATGCTCCTCGAAAACCAAAGTAGCTATGCGTTTCTGAAACACAGAGTTAAGATATGCAGTACCAACTAAATGTCTCTTAACCCATTCCTCTTTTGCAACTTCATAAATATCAGTGTTTGCCCTTAAAAAGCCCTGCAGCAATGCAGATTTTTCTAAAAATGAGTCCACCCAAATGAAATTTCATGTGTCCGAATTCTTAGAACTTGTGATCAAAGGAGAAGTGTCACTTCTCTATAGGTGTTCTTTAGTACTAAAAATTCATAGTTTCACCTTTTCTGAGCGATGCCAGATAGCTTTTGGTAGCATTTAGCTCACTATGCATTAGCACTCTCCATTATTTCCTACTGATCAGCTTCTGCTGATCAAGATTTACTCAGCTGGTATCTCATGATGAGGGTGATGGGAATAAAGTAATTACTTTTCTTCCTCACTGCTTTAAGTATCACAGCAATGGAGAGAGCAGTCAGTAAACCCTGGCAGTTGTGCTGTGGTCCTCTGTTAACATCGGTCTGTGTTCTAACAGCTTTTTACTTTACACTCCTCCTGGTTATCATTTTCCTCGACTTTTTCTTGCAGCCTGTCCAATAATGAATATAAGATACACATATGAGACAGAATCAGTGATGAATTCTGGAGTCACTTTTTCCTACCACAGCATCTGTGGCTGTGGTTGATACTCTCCATGGTTTGTGTGATCATTCCCATTCCAGCAGTGTCCCTCACTATTACAGTGTGGTTACAGTGGGTTAAGCAGCTGGTGGGGCAGCCTTTGCCTCCCTCACCTCTGATAAGTTGTTCTGTGAGAAGGAAAAATAGAAGTAACTAACTGGAAACCATGCAGTGTCCAAGATGCTTCAATGAGAGGAATGTGCCTCCCTTTATGAAAAAATGAAGAGATGAATGATATGCCAACTGTACCAAAATGCTATTTATTCTAAGTGAGCAATGCCTGAATACTACAGTGACTAATTACTATTTGTACATTTGTACATTCTGTGCAGTCCCATTTCTCTCGTAAATCCACTGGAAGCTTAAAGTACGTGTTGAAGCACGTACAACAGCAAATATGGCCTGCTTTCTGTATTGTCTCTGCAGTGGTAATTCTTAACATTTTTTCCATCCACTGATACTCAAGGTTGGTTCAATATATTGTAGGAGGCACAGAAACAATGTGGAAAATGGGAAATCATTTTGGGGCCAACAGAGAAATAAGAGTTATTCTGAACTGGGTGGTGGGACAGTTGAATCTAAGGAACTGATTGAAGGTAGCATCTGGACTATCTTGTGTTCTTCTGTGGAGTCTAGAACTGAACAAACAGGTCCTGCCACTGGTTGTGGGACCTTGTCTTGAATGTTTGAGCACAACAGACATTTGGGGAAAGGAAGAGGCTTGAGTTCTTGCCTTTCATAAGCTGCATGACGACAGCAAATGCAGTTACTGTGTATTGTGAGCATTGCTGGGTGAGGCAGGAGTGTGGAGAGATCGTGATGGCCACTTCTCTCACTTGCACTCAGTTATTGATTATTTGAGCCCAAGATGTAAATTTATTCTTAATTTCACATCATCATCTCCATGTATATGATCCAGTTCTTCTGCAGTGAAATTGATATATGGCTTTTATGGTTGAATACATTTGTTATTAGAGACTTCAGCAGAGAGCCCTTACATATCTTCTGCAATTTGTATTTATGATTTCTCACTGTTTTAAGTATTCTTCTGAAAGGTGGAAAATAAATGTCTTACTAATTTCTTTTGCATTTCAGAAATACCAAATTTTCTGCTTGTAATAATTTCAGCAGCAGTATGTGGACTTGTCCTATGATACAAATCTTTAATTAAGCCGTTTGCTTAATTTTGTTTAGTAAGATTGCAAAATGTTACACACTCTCATAGGTGCTTTCTGGGGTTGTCAATACTCAGGAATACCAACAGGGGAAAGTTTTTTTTTAAAAAAAAAAAAAAGACAACAATTTAGAACAGTAGGTCTGCCTGGGACCTGTGTTTCATATAATCAACAGTAATCAAACTCATGCACAAAGAAAGATGCCACTATCAGTTCAAACTGGATACTGAAAGGAATGTGCTCACTACTGATAAATGTTACGTAGCAAAACTCGTACCTTTCTCTTGAATGTGCCAAAAGCATCAGAGTCCAAACCATTTAGTTGAATCCCACTTAAAAGGCAGTGATCCAGTGCACTATGATTCTTGTAACTGAATCATTTTTGTGGTCTCTCTGGGTGTTATTAAATTTAATGTCAGAATAGTAGGAAAGACGTCTGAAAGCCATTTAATATTGTCACTGGAAAGAAGTTAGATTATGCTCAATTTCTGACATTAATGTGCTACTTAAGATAATTTATCATATTGTGGTATTAAGAAAGACATCCTTTTTACAGTGGCTGCTGTGTAGCATTCTAATGTGCTATTTTTCTTTAGCATGGTGGGAAGCCTTTTTCATGCAAAATGTTATTTTCTGGGGTTCTATTCAGCTCATTCTTTATAATACTGCATCACTTACAACAGCAACTTTAAGTGCTTGTCTCTTCTAAGGATTCTGTCATTTTTTTTTATGTTAGGATGACAGAATCCTCCTATGTGAGACAATTGAAGTGGAGCATTTAAAGACAACCTGAATTGTCAGACATGTTTCTTGGACAGGTATAGGCATACTGCTCTCCATTTATGAGTTTTAGACATTTACTTTCATTTATGCTTTACCAAGCCATCGCTGAGATACTGCAGTATGATTTACTGATAATGCAGGGTTTTCTTAAGCGTGCTGTGTGTCCCATTCACTGGTTCTTACAATGGTTTGATGACGGATAACAAATAGGTACTTAATTTTGTCATTTTTACTGCTCCTTGTTCCCTAATGACTGAAGCGTTATTTCTGATATAAGTCATGTGTCACAGTAAGTACTTGCCTATTGATGTAGGTAGAACTGTATCATCCAAGGTACTGGCATCCCTGCCAAAATGCCTTGAACTGCTTAGACAAGAATGTGGAAAAGTGAGATAAAAATACAGAAGTTCTTGTACTTTATTTTCACCTTGAAAAAATGGAATAGTTTTTCTGCATGTTTTCTGAGTGTACAGAATTAATTCTCCTTTAGCAGAGTACAATATAGAAGAGATTTTAATTTTTCTTTTTTTTTCAGGTTCTCCCAGGGGAGCTAGATGGTCTATGGTAGAGTGGCAATTTTGCATATAAATTTGCCATCCACTGGTAGTGGCAGTATATGAAAAGCTTGTAAGAGCTACCCACGGTAAACCAATTTAGCAAGGGTTATTTATCTGTCAGTTACAATTAAATCCATGAAAAATATTGGCTCTGAACTAGGACTTTTGTAATTTGATTTACACTGTAGTTGAAAAATAAGTGATTTCATTGGAAAATGGTCTTTATTCAATGGATTGTGAATTCTTTGTAATTTCTTGGTGAGAAATCTTAGTTCGGAATGGTGGATGTCTAAACATAGTTATTTAATTAACCTGCTGTTACACGCCATTTTGTGAACATTGGACAAAATTAACTTCCTGGCTGCACGATGCCTGTCAAGGATGCATGTTTCTAGGGAATATTTAGTGTCCATTCAAATTTGTTATAATGACATTTATTGCTAAAGACCAAATAGCTTGTTCATTTAGGGATTATGATACTGCTGTAATGCAGAATATGACCAGCATTTTTAAAATGGATTCCAGTATAGTGCCAGCACCTTCCCAAAATGCAGACAGACAAAGTAAGAATTTATTTTAGTAAAAAAGGCTTGAGCACATGTATTTAAAAATTTTACATGCTTTTTAATCCATTCCTTTTATTTTTTTCTTTCTTATTATGTCTAATATGAAACTTGACAACTATGTAAGCATCAGATGCTAACAAAGCATCACTACAAAAACATAAACACTGCACATCCATTGATTTCAAAGGAGGTACCATATGTTACAGTTATGCCTGTGCTAACATACTTGGCTGGGTTAGGATCCTAATTTCCTCAACATTCAAAATGCCATGGAGCTAGTCATTACCTAGTGAATTACTGGAGTCTTCTGTGTCTACATGTCTGCCCCTAATTAAACCATGTAGAGTGTTTGGCACCCTTCACTGAAAGATGAATGACCAATTTTGCAAGATATATATATGTGTGTGTAAAATTTTTTGTATTTGTTGTCTGAAATGTGGTAGAGGTCTGTGACAGTCTTAAGAACAGAATTCAAATTATCTGGTTCTTTAAGTGTCAGATGGTCCTTCCCCTTTCTCTGGTGTCAGAGTTTAAAGCCTTTCCATCTCTCTTGATTATGGGATAATAATCTATGAGAACCTGATTGTCAATCTCCTGGCTGTTTCTGTCTAAAATTGTGTAGGATTGTGTCATTCTCTTTTGTTGATCACTGATTCTTTTCTCTGCAAATTCAGCCTTGGACATGATTTTTTTTCTGGGACAAAGCATGCCTCACTGATCTTGGAGGAGTTCTTTAATGTGCAGCTTTGTGATAGTTTCATTCAATTCAGATCCAAAATATATGGGCCTTATTAGATAAAATTGCTAGTTGTGACCATCAGTCTCACCTTCAGCTGTCAGAGAGTTACTTCAGGTTTTGGATTTCACAGATTTTTGGTCTGTCTTTTGCTTTTTCCAGACCTGCTTTCTGGCACTGACCAGATGCTCTGCACTGTGTTGATGAGCCCTGAAGCCAGCCCATTATTTTGGTTGCTGTCACTCCTCTGTCCTGTTCTCCTCAACTCCAGCTGGTTCAGTATCTTGGGGAGATCTGGAAGTTACAAGCCCACACCAAGGGGTCACATGGGATTGGCAATGCTGGAGAAGGTCTCAGCATGGGAACAGTGGCTGCGACGTGACCGTGGGGCAGAAGGTCTCTCCTTGTGACCCTTTGGTGTGAACTGGGGAAGCCAGTATCAAAGGAGGAGGAGGAGGGCTGCAAGGGGAGGAAGGGCTGCTACGAGCCAGGATGTACATCCCTGAGTTTCTGAGATATTTTAGTGTTCAGGTGAAAATTGTTAAATATACATCTAGATTTGACTTCCATAAAGGTTAAAGATCTCAAGGTCTAGAGTTTTGTCTCAGGACTCCAGCAGGTTACTGATATTTGAGTGGATCTGTGATTCTCTAGTGATGTCATGTTTCTAAAAATAATGGGGTTTGTCCCTAGAGTCCTCCACACAGCCTTGTCTTCCCCACAGAAGACTTTTCTTTTTCCCCCTTTTTTTTTTTTTTTGGAAATCTGCCCTTTTGCCAATTTGTCTCCTTAAAATCCCGCGTGTTTACATAAAACTGGTGTGATTTTTGTTTTTATGCTTCAGCATCTATCCCTTAGGTTTGCCCTCGCATAGCTAGAGCAAATGAATTCTAGTGGCTGTTTTCTTTTGTTGCCTTTCTTTGTCCTGACATCCACTGTAAGCTGACAGATAGACTTAAAAAAAAAAAAATTCCTTGAAAAAGTTTTTCTCAGTTTTCCTTCCCCCTCTCAGGCTCAGTTTAGAGGCATAGAAAGGCACAAAATTAATTTCTGGGCATAGGCAGCAATGTGGGATATACATCATAAGGTCATCCCAAGACAGCTCTGAAACTCTCTCATCCTTGCCAGTGTAGGTTAAAATTACAGCCATGTTGTGCTGGGTGAGGGGCCTCTGACCTTATGCCACCCATTTCTAGAGGTTTTCCAAATTAGGTGTTTGTTTATTTATTTTTTTTTAATTCTTTATCTTATAATGACATATTCAAGATACATTTGCCATCTTCTTTTCCCAAGCACTTTTGATTTTAATAGGATTTCCTTCAGCAATTCTGCTGACCTCCTGGTTTCTGCAGAAACACGAATTTGGAAAAGTTCAGTAATGCAGTGTGAACCCCCAGTGTACAAAACCCACCAGATCAGTCAGTTAATTAATGAGATGCTTCAGTTATTTCTATGATTTAGGCTGTCTTCAGGCACTGAGAAAAATGTTAATAATGTGCAAATATTGTGATATTTATGTTTCTTTTATTTTTATTTGCAGAAATTGAACTCAAATACAAACCTAGCCTCTTTTTCTATCAACATCCTCATTAAAATAGAGCCTCTATCCAGTATTCAATGTCTGCATGAATGTCTATGTACAAGGTCTTACATCCTTCATAATTATAAACTTCCACTTGTAATTCTTTTACTTTGAATCGTTCTCTGCATTGAAGAAAAAACAACAAAGGGGGAAAAAAGGTAGTAATGATACCTACTTTTAGCAAAAAGGGTCATTCCCATCTCAGGATGGATGTCTGTCTTAGCTCTCCTTAAGGAATCTAAAAGTGGTGGAGTGCCCTGAGCCTGAGATGACTTTTCTGAAATCACCAAATTTGTATTGTCTTTTCTTTTTTGTGTTCTCTCTCTCTCTTCATTCACCCCCAGTCCTCTCTTCAATTCCCGCCCCCCCAACCTGTTCTTTTTCCTTTATTCTTCCATTTCTTCATTCATTCTCCTCTAAATTGCTTTTCTTGTGTTTCCTTGCTTTGTAAAAATGTCAGCAGTAGCTGGTACCGCTGCAGTTGGAGCTGACCCCAGAAGGCTGGACATATTGTGGAATAATTGCCCACGAAGGGTGATCCTGAATGGGCCTGAAATTAATTGCACTTAATTCTAGTAATTCATTTTCATAAGCAAATAAAGCATTACAGTGCAGTCATTGATGATTTTCTCCCTAGTTATGGGCCAAAGTTACTTTCAGATTTACAGGCCCCGTGTTATCCTGAATCCTCCCCTCCCTGCAAGCCCTTGTTTCTGGATGATTTCCTGCACCACGTATTGCTGTCTCTACAGGTGAGCATGCCTTGTGTGTGAGAACTAGATAAAGAGACCCAGGAGAAGCTGCAGTTCAATTGATCCTTGAGGCAAGAGCCATGCTGGCTCTATAGTACTCATACGACCCTGTTTTCCTGCAGTATTAACTCCAGAAGAATACTGGGATGAACTTCAGAGATGAGAATATAAACCTGTCACTTAAGATTGGTCCTCAACCACAGGCATGCAGGAAGTGTGAGAAGAATAAACAGTATTACACCAAACCTTTCCTTTATACCCACAGAAGCATGTGTGTGCACCCAGGATCTGCCTGCTCTTAGGTTTTGCTCTTGTGAAGGGATATGTTTGAGTGATCTTTGTGCTTGATGGTACTTCCATGAGCATTTCCGCTTTATTTCTGAGTGAAATCAGTCTGGCTCAGCATCATGAGTGAGTGTGACACATTATAACGCTACAATTACTGATAGATACCACTTACAGATATATTTAGTGGGCGGGGAAACTAAATGTGAAATCAGTGTTTTTCTACTCTAAAATCAGCTTTTATACACAAAACACTAAAAGAGGAACTCCCTCAAGCTGCTTTTCTCTCCCCCATCCCATTTGTCTTGAAAGCTCACTTCCACTGTAAAAATTAAGATGACCCTTGAGACCTGTTAAGTTTGGGATCTGATTCATCATGGAAAGCTGTTTTAGTATGTTTCTGATTCAGAGAGGTGGTCTTAAAAAGCTAGTTTTTCACACAAGGATTTTTTGTGGCTGAAGCCATCATTGTGTTTAGGAGGAGCAATGCTCTGATGGAGGTAACTTGCTGTTTAAGTCAGGAGCAAACCAGTTTTCCTCTTATCCAAGCTCTGGCTGCTATAATCTAATAATAGGTGGAAGAGAGAACAGGAAGGACTGTTTAGATAAGTGCTTTGAAAACAGCATATATTTTAAAATTCATTTTAATCAAGTGACCCTGAAGTGGGCATTTATACTTACATATATTTGTATATTTAGGTTTTGTTTTTTTTTTTTGCCCTGAGGGAGGTTATTTTTTATGAGCACCTCAGTAGCGTGTCAAGGTTGAGCTAGCAGGCTAATACACAAAGCTGGCTTCATGCAGCTTTTATGGGGAAACAGCCTTGAGTGTGTCACCTCTGATGCACTTTGCTTTTGAGGCAGCTGTTTCATTTATTCTAAGGTTTGCTTGTTTTCTGGGACTGTATTTTCATATTTATATAACCCTGAAAGGCAAAAGAAAAGAAAGTGTTGAATCAGGGGACTGCTTGAGTCAATAGGTGGAAGAATTAGCTGCTATGTTTGGTGGAGCCTCCTGCAGTGTTTATGGGAAGGGTTGGTCGTTTCTTAACCTCTTTGTTTGGAAAAAATGTTGGGGAAGAGCTTTTAGAGCTGCTTTGTGGAAAATATTTCCTTTGAGGGTACTTGAGGAGTTGTGTAGGGGTGCCTGTGTGCAGCTTAGCCCCTGTAGAGAGGAGGAGATGGAAGAATGGAACAGTTGAGAACTTAAATGTTCAAATTACCTGCCCTTCCCAGCTGATAAAGACAGGGACAGTTCAGCATGGTGCTTCCTGCTGCTCCCACATCTGCTGTGGATAATCCTGGCTTGGGCACTGCATTTCACTGCGCACACTGGGTGCAGATGTGTCTGTGTCACCTTTTCATCTTGTCTGGAATGAGGGGCAGTCCCTGAGGGTGGCTCAGCCTGCTCTGGTCTCTGCGTGTTGCCTACATTTCACGTGCTGTGCTTTGCTGAAGTTGGTTTTCAGCTTTGGTTCTTCCTTTGCCAGTATTTCTCTGAATACAGAAGTGACAAGCAAGTGCTGACTGCAAAGCCCATTTTTTTGGTAGACACAAAGAATGTGTCCATGGAATAAGTGCACGCTGTTTTAATGACATAATGTTCTCAAAATGATGTACTTACATCATTTTAAGCAAATCCTTACAGACACTTGGCAGATTTAAGCAAAAGACTTACTGAAATGGAGAATCTTTCTTTATCAGAGACAAGTGCTTTTGAACCCAGCTTCCACATGCAATATCCAGCTCAGGGCTAAAAGTGAGCCTGTCTCAAAGAACCATAGAATTGTCTAGGTTGGGCAGGATCTTCAAGATCAAGTCCAACTGCCAAACCCACCACTAATGTTATGTGCTTTAACAGGGGTGGGTGTTCATGGCTCAGTAGCAGTGTTGGAGAAGCTGAAGGTGCTGTGATGGGTGCTGTGGACAGTGCAAATGTAAATTTGCTGTGGTGTATCACAGCCATAGAGGCTCTTCAACCACCTGGTTAACTCTGGTGCTGTGAGAGTTGTCTGGTAGTTGGATAAGGAGATTATACTGTTGTTCAGCTTGTTATTGAAACATTTCATACACTGTGGAAAAAGTAATTCTGACTGAACATTGCTTTTCTCTGCAGTTTGATCTGCTGGGCAGTTCAGAGTTGAAGTTGCACCTGTAATAGTAATTTACTTCAGTGCAAGGTGTATAAAACATGCTGGTTCTGACGTGGGAGCATTTCATAAGGATAAATGGTTGTAAGTGGGTGTGAGGTAGTATTTCACAGGTTTTTAAAGTAAGTGTGTTTTCCAGGAAGCTTAAAAGAAGCAGGTGTGCAACTGTTGCTGAATTTTCTGAAACCCAGTCACTTGGCTCCCAGAAGCTGCTTTGGAAACCACAGCTAACATGTTGGAGCTTTCTAAAGATACTGTCTTAAAATCCTGTGTGTAGGATGTCATGATTTGTAGTGCTGCAATAGAAATGTGCCTGTGAGTGGTTTCTTTTCAAGCTTTTTGACCTTTTAGTGGTTTGTGGTTTGGTTTTTTTTTTCCTTCTTTTTTTTTTTCCCCCATTAAATCTGCAACTAACTACTGAAGAGCCTAGCAATGACAGCATAAAGGCAACTGCCTGGGACAGTTGTAAGAGAAACACCTTTTTATTAGAATATTATGAATGAGGAAGTTTTTAGATTTGTTTCAAGTGCAGTAGCTGAGCCTTGTGTTACTCAGACTGGTATTCAAAGTGTCCTTTTGGTCACACTAAGTAGTTGAAAGGCAGGAGACCAGAATTTTCTTTTCTTTGGCATTGTGTTACACCTACAGTGGATCATGCTTGCAGATCAGACATTTATAAATTGAGTTGGTAAAACTGGAACAGTGTCAGCTGCAGAGACAAAGTGCACCTTTAAAACCTAATGAGTTCAGTGAAGACCCCAGGCTGGAAAATCTGGCTCTGTTTTTGTCCCACGGTTGTTCTGACACACCTAAACATTACAAACAAACACATCATGGGAAGGGGAGTGGGTTTGGGAGGAATGTTTTGCATGTGTTTATCTATAGCTGGGAACCCAAGTTGTTGCTTTCTTCTGAATTCTTGCAGGTGAAAGTGATGGTAAGGATTTGTTCCTTTCAAGGAGCACACGAAACGTCTGAATCCATGTCCTTCCTAAAGGTAGACCCACGAAAAAAGCAAATCACATTTTATGATCCAGCAGCGACTGGGCCTTCCAATGCAGGTCACAGAAGAGGTGTTGTTGCTGTCCCAAAGATGTTTGCCTTTGATGCAGTTTTCCCCCAGGATGCTTCACAGGTACTGGAGTCACTCACATAAACCTCCTAAGTGTTCTCATGGCCACTGCATTTGATAGCCTGAAGAGTTCCTTCTGTTTCTGGGGAATTTTATTTGAATGAGTTGCCTTAATGCCTGGAAAAAACATGGTAATTAATAGACAAGTGTGTAAATTCTTACATCTTCTGTTTAGTTGAGATGTAAAATTAAGGAATAATAGCTAGGGAGATGGATTTGCTGACGAAATTACCTTCTTGTGTATTCTCTTATGAGAGAAAGACACACAGCCAGTTTGAAATCCAGTTTTCCATCCAGCTACGTTTTAACCCATTTGATGGTACTGAAATAAAGTCCTTCCCCACAGCTTTCAATGGGAAATAAACATGTACTTTAATAATGTTAAACTAAATGCTGTTAGGAGGAAAGATAAAGCTAATGCCTTCGGATTGTTTTACTGGAACAGGGAACTTTTATATTATCTGCACCTTTTCCAGTTTGTTTGTGCTGTGGTTTTGACTGATTATTTTATATTGATGGTTGTGCTGATGGTGATGCATATTTTTCTTTTGGCCTCCAAAAGGGAGCATTGATTCATTAGTAGCCCCAGACCTGAAATCTGCTACACAGACAGGATGGCTGGTCTTCGAGAGGGTTGGGGTCTGCAGTATATTCAGTGAGGTTGTACTCATGGACACCTGATAATTCCTGAGAAAAATCTTTGGTTCAGAAAATAAAATCCTAGAACAGCTTTAAAAAGAAGAACTAATTCAACAGCATTTGAAGAACTACACCAAGTCTGAGCTGCGGAAAAAAAAAAATTAGGGTGAAAAATGCAGCACAAAGCATCCAAGGTGAAAATAGTCTATGAATGCTGAGAAAATATGACAAGGTCTAGTTCATAAGCCCCTCCTCAGATCTTCTCCTAGGGTTTTGTTTAATTTTTTGGATCCTAGATTATAGATAGGAAAATATCTATGAAGTCTAAGTTCTAGCCAAGCACTAAAGACAGAGGATAACTTGCCACACACATCAGTGCCTAAAGCAAAGGTAACCACATCTGAAAGCTGTTTTTAGGATCCTGCATATGTTCAAACAGGGTCTTTGTGCAGAAATACGCAACAGTGATCTCAACATTAGTCCAGAACTGGAAGTGAGGTTTTCTTGCTTGTGCTTCCAGCCTTGCTGCAAGGTGGCTGGTCACACCCTGCTTGTCTGCTGGTTTTGGCACCAGTCCTTCAGGCTGTTGACTCCTGGTTTGGGATGACTCTTCAGTTCCTTGTGGAGGGCCTGTTGTACGGCCTGTTGTAGTGTTTTTGGGTGACGTTGGCCAGTGCAGCCCCTTCTGTGCAGGCGGCATTGCTGGAGGCAAGCTTGCTGCCATGCACCTGCAAACAAAGCCTTATCATTTCACTGGAGTTACATATTTACAGCAGCCCCCTCCCCTGCCCCCAGTTGCTGTACTTAATAGATCATCTTATTGTGTATTTGAAACCTTCCCTGATGTGGATAAACTGGTTTTAGCACAATCAAGTATTTTAGCAAGTTCTCTTTATTGATGATGATGTTTCCGCTGAAAGAGGAAAATGTGATACTATGAAATCTTATTCAGGGATCTTAATGCATTTTCTCCACTATGGATGTCTTTTTAATTCCTGTGAGCACTCCTGAGTAGCTTAATTTCAGTGGAGTTGCTACTATTACTGAATAGCCTTGGCTAAGCTATTATATCAGCAGGAAGCCTGGTTGGATAGCATTCAGTTTGCTACATTAGTCATAGAATCAATATTCCAAGAGAATAGGTTTAATAGAATTGAAAACTATTTTAGGCTGTAGTAGCATATTTTATTTTTTAAGATAGCATAGTTACTAAAATAATAGGACTGATGCCATCAAAATGGGGAGAATATTGTACCTCAAAAATATTGAGTCATTCATTTCATTACAGATGAATAGTAAAAACCACAGCAGTATATGCTCTTTCACTTATTTGTCTCCAATTTTTCTTTCAGGCTGAGGTATGCTCTGGAACAGTAGCAGAAGTAATCCAGTCTGTTGTGAATGGTGCAGATGGTTGCATATTTTGCTTTGGTCATGTCAAGCTTGGTGAGCTCCCAAATTCGTTACAGTTAATTACTATGTCAGTCTGGTAATTACATGCTGTCAGCTCCTGGAACAATAAACCTGGAGTATATGAATAGATTAGAATTTCTTTTTAATTAGCTTTGCAAACTTATCACAGTTTATTTCTACACTGTAAGTTTTAATTTGAAAAGGTAACATGTAGCATCGGATTAACTTATTTAAGAGCAAGTTTATGTAGGTGCATTGTGATGAAAATCAAAAGATCAGAGATGTTTTTAACATTAATTTGCTGTGAGTCTGGCTTACAAAACTTGCAAGCCTAGTTGAATAAATAGTAATGGATTATTAATTACATAGTTTGAATTTTTGCATCTGTTCTTTCCCTTATCTGTGCAGCATATGGCATTACATGTAATGTACAGTGGTGATATAGGGTGGCATTACATGTAATGTACAGTGGTGATACCAGGTGGCAATATGAAGACTCACAGTCTTGTACCAGAAAGGTTAATTGTGTTTATGTTTGTCTTTTCATTCTAGGAAAATCTTTTACCATGATTGGGAAAGATAACTCCACACAAAGCCTTGGTATCATCCCCTGTGCAATTTCTTGGCTCTTCAAATTGATCAATGAACGTAAAGAAAAAACTGGAACTCGTTTCTCTATCAGAGTATCTGCTGTGGAGATCAGTGGCAAAGATGAAAACCTTAAGGATTTGTTAGCTGAAGTAGCCACTGGCAGCCTTCAGGATGGCCAGTCTCCTGGGGTTTATCTGAGAGAAGATCCAATATGTGGAACCCAGGTATAATGAATATCACAACATAGATTTTTCTGAGCCTGACTTTCTTCTACTTTTTATTTCCTTTATCTGACAACAGTTATGACAACTTTTAAGCCAGTAAAAAAAATTTATTGCTTTTAATTTATAAGCCCTTCTCCCATGGTGTACATATTTGTTTCTCTTAGTGCCCTGGAGATTTAGCCAGTTCAACAAGAAATAATAAAAAAAATGCCCCTGTGCTAATTAGTCATTTTCTTGTTTATATTCAAGCTTCAAAACCAAAGTGAGCTAAGGGCCCCGACAGCAGAGAAAGCTGCCTTTTTCCTTGATGCTGCAATTGCTGCCAGAAGCACCAGCAAGCCTGAATGTGAGGAGGAAGATAGGAGGAATTCACACATGCTCTTTACTCTTCACATATACCAGTATCGCATGGAGAAGAGTGGCAAAGGAGGAAGTATGAATGTTCTTACCATACTGTTTATTTCTAAATGATGTGGTCTTGCATTAGTTTTAATAATAAATTGCAATTAACTTAAAAAGAAAAAATGAACTCTCAAGCCAGTTGAGTCACCTTTAACTTTTGTAGCTGTGACTAATACCTGGTTTCCTTACAATTAAATATTTATTTGGTCATTATCCCATGCTGTATTCATTATTCTCTTCATTTGAATACCTTTTGAATACCAGGTTTGGCTTGAGTCCATGCAAGAACGTGATGTACAACTGTTTTTCCCCTTTTTGTTTTAGTGTCTGGAGGACGCAGTCGTTTGCATCTCATTGATCTAGGGAGCTGTGAAAAAGTGCTGAGCAAGAGCCGAGATGGAGGAGGCTCTCTGTGTCTGTCTCTCTCTGCCCTGGGCAATGTAATTTTGGCCTTAATTAATGGTGCTAAGCATGTGCCATATAAGTAAGTGAATTCTTGTCTGCATTATCTTAAATTTGTGGGTGGTGTTACCTGAGAAATGGATTGCATCAACAATTTACTCTTTCCCTAAGGTGAAGTTAAAGGCAGTTCTGTCAGAGAAGGGTCTGTCTTCTTTTAGTGTCGCTCCTACAGGTACATGTATCTGTTCATCTACTTGTCCATATTAACACACACACAGGTTTTTAAATGTTCAAGTAACATGAAATTCTTAGTTACATGGCCAAAAATGGTATAATGGTATATACTGAAGTTAGGTGAAGTGCTGGGGAGGGTTTGATTGTTAAAGAAAGTGAGGGAAAATAGCTAAGATGTTTTCTTTCCTTCTCTCTCTTTGTTTCCTGGATATGGAATTTTTGGCTGATTGCAGCCAGCTCTACATTAGTGAATAATTCAACCCAGATTTGATAGATTTTCTCTTCTTTTTGCAAATGTAAAAATTGTATTGAAATTTTGGAAAATACTTGAGTGTTGATCAAGTATGATCATCAAAGGTTGTTATTTCTGTATGTCTTTTTGGATGATACATCTTTTCAATTAAAAAAAAGAAGACCACCATGTTGCACATTAGTTTAACAGAAGCAAATGTTTAGGTGTGTTCCTTTGTGGGGTGTCTCCGACAATAATTTTGTGTCAAACGCACCTGTGGGGAGCCCAACTTACAGACAACAGCCATACTGTAATCACCCTTACCAGAACTTGGCCTTCAGTCCTTAAATTTAATTGCTGCTTGTTAAAAGCTGCTTCTTAAAGCATTATAACTTCGTGCTGTTGTTATCAATCATGTCGTTTCACATATTTATCTAGTGATGCATCTCAAACAGGTGGTTTTTTCTCTCTGTATTAGGCAGAGAGATATTTTCCTCAGGCTAGTTGCTAGGTTTTGTATGGAGTAGAGGATGTATGGGTTAGAATAGGGACGGGCAGATCCTTAACTTTGTCACCTACTGTGGTTTAGTGACCAGATGTGACAGGAGTTCCCTCATGTTGGACCAGCTCAGGGGGGCAGTAGGAAGCATGGAACCGCGGGGAAAGATGTCCTGGAGACCAATGGAGGACAAAATGTAACTTGTCTTGTCAGCTTTACTGTCCACAGTGGAGGATTTGCATCACCAGGAAAGCCTCCAGAGAGAAGTTCTGCTTCCCTTCTGCTATGTCAGAGCAGACCACAGGTGGCAGAATGGAAAGTAGATTAGTTGGGGTGACACTTACATTTCTGGTATCTAACATTGTTATATCTGTTCAGAGATTTCTTACCATTTCTGCTGACTTCTTTTATTTAGTATTAAAAGTGTTTGCACAGAGCTCACAGAGTGTAACTATCCAGGTACTAAGTCTGTTCAGCTAAAAATACAGCACTCATGAGCTTTATTTGTGTAGTACGATCTAAACCTGAGATAACTAGTTATCAGTCAATTGGTTACAATTTTCTAAGCAATAAAATGAGTTCTCATACTGTAAATACCCAGGCAGATAAATTAAAATATTGGTAACTTGGTATGTGTACATTTAGACACATTTTAAGTGTCAATAACAGGAGCCTATTTCTTATCTTCATGTACCATATATGCCTGAGAGTGAAAGCACAGCTTGTGGTGTAAAATTCTGCAAAAAAAGGTGGTGATTTCTTTAAATATTCCTGGTGTTCTCATTTTTTTGCACAGGGACAACAAGTTGACAATGTTGTTGAGGGAATCACTTGGGAACATCAACTGCAGGACTACTATGATTGCGCACATTTCTGACTCCCCAGCCAATTACGCAGAGACTCTCACCACTGTTCAGCTCGCGTCGCGAATCCACCGCATGAGAAAGAAGAAATCCAAGGTTGGTTCACAAACAAGCAGAAATTAATTCATTTGAAAATGAGTTTTTCTAACCTCTTGGTAGGGGAACATGGGATTTCTCGATGGTAGGAAGTAATACAAAGTGCATAAAAGCTCAGGAGAGGAACTGAAAAATGACTTGGCACTGAGCCATCATCCTGCCCCCAGTCCTTAATCCTGAAATTCCCTTCTTTTTGTTTCAAACACGTATTCTTTCTTTGCTTACATGTCAAACTAACTCAAAAGCTTCTATCAGTATTAATAAAATCAATAGAGGAGGAACAGAAAACTATTGAGGAGAAAGACAATGCATAATATTTAATGGGAATTGCCTGAAAAGGTATGATTGTTATATTATTACTAATACAGTAAAATCTGTGTAGTGTGTTATTTTAATTTACCCTCCCCTGTAATATTTTACCACTAGATGTAGTTGTGATAGTATACACAAAGCACAGAGTATATTGCAAGCCTGACCTTTTAATCAATTACTGTACATGTATATACTTACTTATCAATTGATGCTAATAACTTTTCCCTTACTTGTCATTTGCAGTATGCATCCAGCTCGTCTGGAGGAGAGAGTTCGTGTGAAGAAGGACATGTCCGGAGACCTCCCCATTTGCGACCATTCCACCCACGAACTGTTGCCCTTGACCCTGACCTTCCTGTCCTGAATATATCCAGTGATCCTGATTATTCCTCCAGCAGTGAACAGTCTTGTGATACTGTCATCTATGTTGGTCCCAATGGTGCAGCTTTGTCTGACAGGGAATTGACAGATAATGAAGGTCCGCCAGAGTTTGTTCCCATTATCCCGTCCCTAAATAAGAAGAGAAATAAAGACAATTCTGCTCTTTGTAGGAGCTCTGACAAGGACCATTTTAAATGCAACACTTTTGCTGAACTGCAAGAAAGGTTAGAGTGCATTGATGGAAGTGAGGAACCCATGAAATTTGCTTGTGGAGAAATCTCTGTTGGGTCCAATTGTAGTACTGTTCCTGGAAGTACAGAAAATGCACAGTCTAAGTTGATAAAGGAAAAAATATCCTCTCCTTCTGGAGGATTTAAGAAATCGATTCCACAAGAAACTGCATCTCCCAAAAAAGGACATAACCTTCCTTTCCAGGCTGTTGCACCAAGGGGTGGCAATGGCAACTGTCAAGAAAATAGCACTCCTCACCTGAAAGCAGAGCTTTCCAAGCTGCAGAGCAGAGCTGACAACAAAATAACAGACTCTATCCTGGAGGGGGAGAGAGAGACAATCACTGATTCCCTGCAGACTTCAAGGTGTAGCCCTTCAAGGAATCCAGAGCAGAATAAGGCCACAGCTGACTGTGTCACTAAGGAGAAGTCCTTGTACGTGAAGAGATCCCTGCCAAGCCCAGCACCTCCCCCTCCACAGCAGAGAGAACACTCCCCAAGCTCCAAAGCTGAGAATTTGGAGCTGGACAATAGCAATGCAGTTCGTACTCCTCCTGTGGGAATGAGCAAACAGATGGGAAACAAACCTGAGCAAAACCTTGTAGGAAGCACATTCCTGGTTGGTAGCAGCACCCAGAGTCAGTCAGGTGCAATAGAGGTACACAGCTTCAGGTCAGCATTCAGAGGGAAATGTTTTGATCGGGATATACTGACCACCACAGTGACTTTGCAGCAGCCTGTTGAGCTGAATGGAGAGGATGAGCTTGTTTTCACAGTGGTGGAAGAGCTCTCTATTAGTGGAATTATGGATAATGGGAGACCTTCCAGTATCATTAGCTTTAACAGTGACTGCTCCCTTCAGGCCCTTGCCTCAGGTTCAAGGCCGGTCAGTATTATTAGCAGCATAAATGATGAGTTTGATGCTTATACCTCACAGGAGACTTCTACTGGTGTAAATATTGATATTGTTGTGCCCTTTGCTAAGGATCCCTTTACCAGCAGCAGACGTTCCTCCATCAGTTCATGGCTTAGTGAAGTCAGCATTTGTACAATTGAAAGTGATGGAGCCCAGTCTAGTGACAGTTTTGTCGCACAGTCATCTTACAACTGTAATAAGTCCGAGGAATCCTTCAGCTTGGACTCATCCCATTTATGCGTCCCCCTGAAAAGTGCTCTGAATGACAGTGGATTTTGCTTCTCTGAGCTGGAGAGTGAGAGCTTGAGTTCCAGCAAGCTTTCCTCAGGCATCAGCAAAAGCCCTCAAACCTCTGAAACTACCAAAGCATCTCAGATAAAAAGTGCTTTTTGTGTCACTGATCAGCCAGTAAAAATTAAATTTAGTAATTCTCGTGATGCGCCTGTGATAGAAACAATACATTCTAGTCTTCCTAGGAAAACAAAAACTACCTCTTCTCCAGTCCACAATAATACTGTCCTCAGCTATAAAGAGCTGCAGAATCCACATGGTATGTTTGAAGATCCTTGGCTGTTACGCACTGATTATCACTTGGAAGCAAAACCTGCAGACTCACTGCTGTCTCCAAAACCTCACACGTTTGGTACTGAGAAGCAGCCAGAAAAAGCTGCCCAGTGTTTTGGCACAGCATCCAGGCCAACAAAGTCACAGACTATGCTTGCCTGTTCGCAGAGGGTTGTGGATGGTTGTGAAATGGCCTGCAAATCCTCTAGCGGAGCTGCAAAGAAGTCAGAAGCTGTGATGAAGATGCCACAGCTGAAGAGAGGAGCCACCACACTGGGAGTGATGCCAGTGTCACACGCTAACAGTACTTTGCCGGAGTCTGTGACCCGAGGGAATTCAGATGCTCCCTTGGCCACTGGCAGCTTGAAATCGTCACTGGGAAAGAAGAACGCACCACAGAAATCAACCATGTTGCCCAGACCAGGTGGGCCAACACCTCCGACACCTCCTGTACGTAAATCAAGCCTGGAGCAGAAACCTGTTGGTCTGGGTAATGGTGGGGGGAAAGCCTCTGGCCTGGACTTTGCCAGAGCTGCCACGCCAAAGTCTGAAGATGAAGCAGATTTGCGGTTGAAGGCTGGCTCTTACTTTAGTGAAAGTGTCAGCTGCAGAATGAACCTGAAAGGTGATCACTCTTTGCCCAAGATGACATCTAGCTTAAAGGTGAAGGCGTCGAAGAGTGAAACCGTGCACCGATATGGGAGCCACATGTCTCTGGAGAGGTGTGACAGCCTGACATCAGTTGGATCCAAAGCAAGCATGGTGAGGGAGAGTGGGAGCACTGGCAACAGCCGGGCAGGGCGTTCTGTCCCCAGACTGGGGGTTCCCCCTGTTGCTTCCAGTGTGGGTTTACCACTGCCCTTCACGGCCCCTGCGCCTGGTAAAAACAGCCAGGCAAAACCCACAACTAACCAGAAGGTGCAAGCCAGTGGGAATAAAACCCGGGGCCTGTCTGCCAGTGGGTCAAAGTCTCTCAGCTCCTCTGTGAAGTCCCTGGCACAGCCTACAGGGAAGGGCTCTGCCATGGCCCCTGGTGGGAAGGCAGCCCCCCGTTCTGTGCAGCCTGTCAGCGGCAAACCCGGCCGTGGGACCATCATGGGCACCAAGCAGGCCATGAGGGCAGCCAACAGCCGCGTGAACGAGCTGGTGTCGGGCAGCTCTGCCAAGGCGGGGCATTTCCGAGGCTCCACTGACTCTGACAGTGGCAATGACAGTGGCATCAACCTCAGTGACGAGAAGTCACAAATGCCGGTGCTGCCGTCTCCGTACAGCAAGATAACGGCACCGCGGCGGCCACAGCGCTACAGCAGCGGGCACGGCAGTGACAACAGCAGCGTCCTGAGCGGGGAGCTGCCGCCAGCCATGGGCAGGACGGCTCTGTTCTACCACAGTGGGGGCAGCAGTGGCTACGAGAGCATGATCCGGGACAGTGAGGCCACCGGCAGCGCCTCCTCAGCACATGACTCCATGAGCGAGAGCGGGATGTCATCGCCGGGTCGGATGCGGAGCCTTAAATCTCCCAAGAAACGGTCAACAGGTAAGACATGAAGGGGCAGGTGGCCAGGTGTCTGCTCGTGCTCCACTGCATCCTGAGGGTGGAGGCAATATGTGGCATCTCTGACAGAGCAGAGAGGAGGCTTGGAGAGAACTCAAAGCAGGGAGGTGGACTGACTGCATGCACTTGTGTGTGCATGTGTATTGCTGTGACAGCAGCTACTTGTCATTTATTTTACTTCAAAGCTGCAGGTGTGACACAGGTGCTGTGGTGGAGAGGGCAGGAGAGGTGTGGGGTGCCCCGGGGTGCTGGCAGCCACCTGCTGCCTCCTCCCTTGCAGGGAGGCTGCCGGCAAATAGGGGACATTCCTTCTTGCCTCAGCAGGTGGCCCAAATAGGAGGGTGTTATGGGTGGGTTGGGAAAAGTGAGGTGCTGGGTGAGTGCTGATGAGTTTTTGTGAGGAACAAGTGAGTAATCCTGGAAGACTGGTGAGAGAAGGGCAGTGAGGAGAGGAGGAGCTCTGCTGCTAGGTGTCTGTGAGGGAATGCCAGAGACACCAGCTGGGACTGTGGTTTAGAAACAAAGGAATAGGCCTGGAGGTGAGAAGAGTGTTTGTGAATTAATGAGGATTGCTAAATGTGCATTAGTTTACCCAAAGGTAAGGCTTAGGGGCAGAGCAGTAGGGCGTGTGCGTAAGGTGCAGCGACTCCTAGGTTAAAATGCTACCAGCTAATCGCGAAATTATTGTATTGCACTGTAATAGTATTTATATTAAGAAATTTCAGGGTGTATGTGTGGACACTATAAGCAGTAGGAAACTGACTGGGAGAGCTGCTTGCAAGAGGCAACTCTTGCTCACTGTGTCTGACCACGTCAAGCAAAGGTGGGCGTATGGGAGCCAGATCCCCTTTTCTTCCCTCTGGTGCCTTTCCTTACTGCTGTCGCTGGTGGTGCTCCTGTAAGTGCAGCTGCAGCCAAGTGTATTTGTAGCCAGCTTCAAAATCTGGCTCATGTGATTGGTGTTAATTTCTCTGACCTAGGTTGAGGTCCTGGGTATTGTAAAGAATCCATGGCAACCGGTGCCATGTAGTTAGTGACCAGCAGCACCCTCCAACAACCTGGGCATGCTGACTGTTGGAAATATAGTAGGAGCTAGTATCAGCAATGCAGTCTGAACTTCTGGTTCAAAGTGGCAATTACTGCAATCCCTGTAGATACCCATGATGCTCAGTTCTGGCAGTAGAACCAAATGAGTGAAGCTGATCTCATGGTGCTTTCTGGTCAAGGCAACTGAGTTGCTTCAGCAAGTGATAAATCATTTGGGAAACTTAGTGCAACATTTTCTGCACTTCTCTTTCCATAGCATATCAGCCTCTTAAACCTTTCCTACAAATCAATATTAACAGCTGTATAAGTTGCACACATATTGAGAAGGCATTACCCACTGATGGATTTGTATTTGTTTTTGCCCCAGGAAGTGCTTATAAGGTCTTTAAAAATGACAAACTATTTCTTTTTCCAGTTGTAATTGCTCTATATCAGTAAATTATGTATTACTTTTTTGGAGTGCTTTAGACTTCGAGAAAATAATGTGTTTTATTCATGAAATGTGGCTTACCAGGAAGTGTGTCAGATATTTCTTATGAGAAATGTTTGGTTCAGACCCATTATTGTTCTAAAATAATTGTAATGTTTGCACATTATTAGATATTCTTGGAGTAGCTTATGTTACACCAGACTGTGTTGGAGTCTCTTGATTTAAAGACAGATCCTACTCCTGTATATGTCACTGTAAACCTGTCCCCTTATCCTATAACTTCATTCTTGGAGAAATGACGTTGACCCTGGCTTGTACAGTGGAAGGAGATGAAGTTTGCTTGCTTATTGCATGTGTTTGACCTCTGTTTGGTGTCCTTCTCAGAGGAATCTCCTGTCACCAAAGCAGTTACAGGATCAGGGTTACAGTACGTAGCTTCATCCGACAGGACTATAGAGGTGTTTCAGGCTAGATGGATTGGGGTTGTGAGAATGGTGTTGTAGAAGTAGAAGCAAGTCTTCCCCTTTTGAAAACATTCCCTTTTTGTTCTTGTTACTTAGAAATGAGCAAGGATGCAATTAAGAATGAGGGATGTTTTTCCTAACAATATGTAAAGCAGGTAACTGTTTGGGTATCAGTGGAGTTGTGTTGCTTTGGGGGTGGCTGCTGGGATTTTGTGTGCATTTCATGTTGAAGTTCATGACAGGGCTTAATTGACAGCCTTAACATGCACTTACCTCTCCTGTAGAGGTCTCAGCCCAGAAGTTACTTTGGCAGCATTGTCCTTCAAGCAGAGCTGCCTTGTCTGTTTGATGTGCTCCCTTTTGTAAGAGCAGAAGAAACAAGACTCTTGCCTCTGAGTTCGTTTTTAATAAGAGGAGGCTATTAAGTACTAAATTTATTGTCACCAGTCACCTAAAGCCAGCTTATACTTACTGCTACTGTGTGTCATTTCAGCTTTTTTCTGGTGGCCTTCCTACCTCCTTTTTTTAGGGATTGGACTGCAGCCTTGTTAATGTTGCCTGACCAGCTCTATGGACATACTTGTCCTTGACACATGTACTGGGCCAGCCTTTAGAGAATGGAAAGAGACTTAATATCACAAAAAAAAAAAAAAAAAGCTGGACACCAGAGTCCCAACTCTTGCAATCAAAAGTATCACCATTTTGGAAGGATATAACTCAGTCTCTGCTTCATGAAACTTGAACCCTAACAGATGCATCGTGGTGCAGTATGATTTTCTTGGTAAATCTGGGAGCATTTTATTGAAGGTTCCCAGAATTGGTGAGTTTTGTCATGTGCTGAGCTTCTGGGTGCTGGTGCAGAGGCGTGATACATCTTAACATTACAGGTGCTCAAGTTGCAGATCGGTTGATGCCTTTTGAATGCCTCTCAATCCCACAAAGTCACTGAAAACTGCTGGTATTTAGCACCCTAAAATAGCAGTAGTAATTCTGGATGGAACTGTTTGAGCTTTGCAAAGAGGTAGTGCAGTGACAGGGATCTTAGATAGCCTTGCTTGGCTTTAACTGGGGGAGCTGCAAATTTCTAGATAAATAAGCCATTATCAGTATTAGTTTTAGATTATTCACTATCTCATTGCCTTTGCAAGGTAATGAATACCATTGTAGTCCACCAAAGAAAAATGAATCCAGAAAATTTTTTTGCAGGGAGAGAATAAAGAACTGATGTTCAGACATCTGCTTTGGGAGAGGAACTGCTGTTGCTCCCATCTGTGAACCAAGTGAAACCTACTTTGTCAAGGCAGTAAACTCAATTAGCAGCCTGAGGGTATTTTACTAAAAGGAAAGATCAAGAAAAGCATTTCTTCCTAAGTATGCTGAGAACCTAGATCCTTCTTTAATTCACTGCAGTATGTTCTGCAGCGCGTTCGTCTCTTAGAGCCTGAGGAATGTTTGTTTTCTGTATTTTAGGTCTCCAGCGTCGTAGACTGATTCCTGCTCCGTTGCCAGATGCTGCCTCCTTAGGAAGAAAACCCAGTGTCACTGGCCAGTGGGTTGATCTACCACCTTTGCCAGGCACTTTGAAAGAGCCATTTGAAATTAAAGTTTATGAGATTGATGATGTGGAACGATTACAGCGACACAGACAAGAGGAAACTGAGGTCAGCACATATTTTACAACTGTAGACAACTTAAATTACAATATACAGACAAAGTCCTTGCTTGAATGCCAGAGGGGTGTTCAGGAAATTGATTGCAATTAAAGTACTATAATTATTAATTTTGCAATTCATATGTTGGGGTACCCTTAACACAGAAAATGAAAATGATTACTGTCTAAAATTAATTGTGTCTAACATGACTGATGGTGTAAATGGAAGTTACCAACTAATACATTATGAGAAGACTTCATAATCCTAGCCTGGCTGGTAAAACCTTACAGCCTCCCTCACTGATAGGGTCATTAACTGTTTATGTAAATGGCAGGATTTTATTAAATCAGGGATATACTGAGTTTAACTTACTTGTAATTGGAAAACACTTCAGCTAATTCTATTTTAGAGACCAGAATTTTATGTTCTACTGATGCCTTTTTCCCATTTCTTTTGTAATAGCCTTTCCAGGATGTTGAGAAGGTAGGAATGCATTTAAGAAAATAAGAATTAATATGTTGTAGTATTAACTGTAACTCTGATACTATAATTGGGCTGTGTTTATCATTTTCACTACTGGAAAAAAAAATTATCTACAAGCAGTAGTAATTTCAGAATGCAGAATGCATTAAGAGATGTTTGCTAATACAGAGAAGTGCAACAAATGCTCAAGTGATGTAGTTTGCGGTTCCTCTAGATGAGAATTCTTTAATGTAAACTTAAACTAAAAAGACCCCCAGAAACCCATAAAAACCCCACCAACCCCACAACCAGATAAAGCAACCCACCTGCTCACTCCTATGAGTAGTGAGCTGGGAGCAATTTGTGTCAGACTGTTACGGGCCAACTCACAGCAGGAAAATTCAAGGAATGGCCTTTCTGTGTCTTAAAAGGGTCTGATGTATTTCCATACCAAGCTGAAGATACTAGAGAGGCGCCAGCAACGAATCAGAGAAATAAAGGCAAAGCATGAATTTTTGAAGGAAGAGTTGGAAGAGACAAAGTGCAGGTTGATGATGGATCCAAATAAGTGGAAAGAAGAATGTAAGTATTTTGCAAAAACAGCATTATGATCAGCCTCTAACAGATTTTCGGCATGTCAGCAGTCCCACTGAAAAACTTAATCACTTGCTAAGATATTTTGCTGAATTGAGTCCTAAAATACTCTATGACTCAATCTGTGTTTCTGTAATACGTGATTTGAACAAAAAAACCATCCAAACCAACTAGAAGAGAACATCAAAATGGTGCAGAGACACACTGTGGTGCTTGTTAATATTAAATATATAATCTTTTATTATTCTTCTTTCCAAAGAAGGAAAAAATTGTTCATATCCATGTTATAGCTGGGAAACTGAGGCATGAGATGTGTTCACAGACTGCATGCTGTGTGTAGCTGGAGCCTCAAGGCAGAGTTTTGCATCTGCTGAACAAAGGGAAAAAAAAGGCTTAGTTCAAGAGAAATTAAATTTTACTCTACCATAGTGGCTACTTTGTGACAGAACAATGTTTTACGATGAGCTGTTTCTCTTACTCAGTACTTTTTTGTCTGACAGTTGAAGTGGATCCTGATCTTGACAAGGAGTCACAGGAGTACCTGGAGGCACTGGAACAAGTGACAGAAGAACTGGAGCAGTGTGTTAATCTGTGCAAGTCACATATCATGATAGTGACGTGTTTTGATATCGGAATAACTGATGTGCAAGATGGAGTGAGGGAAGTGGAGGTTTGAAGAGAGGTTTTTCAAGGGACTGAAGGAAGTGAAGTTGGGTCGTCTGACATGAAGAAGGGATAAAGTAGCTGGGAAGTGAAGGAGGAAGGGTGAAGACTAAAAAGCAACAATGAATGTTGTAAGAGAAAGAAACAGCTGAGGAATGGGAATGTTCATAAATCATTTGGTGCCTCAACGTGTGACCTGAGCTGTACAAAGATAAAAGCAGGATCAAGTATTGCTTCTACCAGAGGGAAGTGAAGAAATTTAGTACAAACCATGATGTTAATTAACGAACAAACAAACATGAAATGGAAGTGCCTTTAAAGTTCATTTGATTTTCATTTTTGTATTTGGTGCTAGAATTAAAGCCAGCAAACCTAAGCAGACTACAAAATGTATTCCTATGAAATATTTTATACTGTATAGTGTATTTATGACTAAATGTAAAAAACAAACAACATTGTAGCAAAAGCAATAAGTAAATTATGTTTTCATACCTGAACTTGCCTTCTTGTTTCATAGAAAAGCTGTTTTATGTAGCAGAATTAAAATTGTATTATAATTGTTTTCTTGGTTAGGGTTCAAGATATTTTTATGAACGTTTATCTATTGAAAAGGAGTATTATGGCATTTTGAGATGATTGTTTTATCTTCAGGTTTTGTATTATTACTTTTTCATATCAAAATAAATGTTTGTTTTCCATTTTATATATACATATATAGATCTATATTAACTGCTTACCTACTTCCTTGGTTACTAACCTCTCTTTTCACAGACCTGGTCTTTTTTGGAGTCGTAAACTTAATGTAAGGAAGTCTACAAAGGGCACTGTGGTTTGTTTTGATTTTCTTTTTTCCTCTCTGACTGCAGGAATTGAGAATTATGTTTATTACCAAAACCATAAAACAAGCAAAAAAAAAAAAAAAGGAGCAAAAACTTTTTGTAAATGTTAAGTTAGGTCCATATTTTTATATAGTTTTGACTATAAATATAGCATTTGCATTTTGAACTTTTAAGACAAATAGTATATCTTTTTACAGTTTTTCTAAGGAAGGCAAACCCTCAGGATCAAGTTTATACATGCTGCATGAGATTTGTGCTTTTTTGAAGGAGGCCACTTAAGTGTGGAAACTATTGATAAATTGTTGCCAAACAAATACTTTTGAAAAGGTTTAATAGTGTATGTAATACCACCTTTCATAACGAATCATATTTTCTAATCATCTTCCTTTTTATGGTTTTTTCAAATCCTTTGTATAAATATGTATTATAACAGCTTGCTTCAGCTTTTATCTGTGAATAAAAGATACATCTATTGTTACGAGTGCTTTTTGCCGTGTATGTGATTTTAATGTTCAGAAGAGGGAGGATGGCCTGTGGCACACTGTGTTAAATGTCACATTGCATTGTCTCTTTGCCCAAGAGGTGTATAACTGGGAACAGAGTTCTGACATTAGTCAGCATAAACCAATCAGGAGAGACAAAACACCAAAGGGTGAAATAAATGGCAATGATAATACTTACATTCTCTTAGCACTTACAGAAGAAAGACCTGTGGCTCACATACTTGTTTTCCCTGTTGAGAAAAAGCAATTAAAAATGGGTCTGAAACCACAAGGAAACTAGGAAGTGGAATCAAGCCCTGGGCCGTGTAGGTCCATCATGGCAAACAGCTGCATTCGTTTCTCTGTGGCATTGCAGTGTTTGCTCCCTGACTGGACAGCAGCTGTGCCTGGTCCTCAGCTCCAGGTGCTGGCTGGAGCCTCCCCAGCCAGGGTTAGTGTAGCTTGTGCTTCTAGTGACACCATCTCCAGTGTTTTCCAGCCATTTGGCCACAAGGCCTATAATGAGTGAAGTTTTCCCCTCCCTCTTTTTCTTAGGTAGCCCTACCAGCATGGCATCCACACACTGAGTTTTCTTTACCCTCACAAGAGCCCTGTGAGGTGGGGTAAATTCCTTCTGCCTCATTCCACAGCTGGAGAAGTGGGAGAGTCAGAGCAAGGGTTTGGTGCTTAAACAACTTTTTGACTTTGCATAGGTTACAAAGAGTGCCTTTCTCTATCGCTCTGATTTATCCCTGGAAAAGGGTGCACTGTGTTTGTTTACTGACACTTGGCACTGTGTTGGGTTGTATGCAAGGGAATATGGCATCTTGAATTTCTAGAGGATCCCCTTGCTGATACCCTTGAATAGCAGCTATATTTACTAACTTGTAAATTCCAGCTAAATTTACTTTCTGTGTGCAGAAAGTCACAGTTCTTCCAAAGACAGAATCAAAACCATGTTGTGATTTGATACATTGTCGTTTTTTTCAGAGCAAGGATTAGATAAATAAATAAAATCAAAATAAAAAAGAAGCAGCATGCTGAGGAACAAGTATTTATTAGCAAAAGCAAAAACCTCCAGAAACATGATGGCCAAAAGAGAATGTATTCATGAGGAGCTCTGCAATTAGTGTTGGGTTTTGCACTGGTGCCATTGCACTGTCCTCTGGAGATGCCCATCTTAATGGTGCTGCAGCAGGATGAGTTGACCTGTGGTATGTCTGAGCCCTGGAACACACTCTTTTTTAAGGTAGCCTCTTAATGCCATCCTGAATGGACCCAAGGGATTTTGTTTCTTTTATTTATTTGCCAGCCACCTCATCCTCTCCTCAGAGATCTTCATTGTTTCTCCTGCACTCTGGCAATATTATCATCCTCTGAAATAAAAATCAAGCTGCTAATCATCCATCCCAGTTTTCATAAGCCTGATAATTTGTTTAAATATTTTCCTATATAGCATTTGCTGATCAGACTTGCATCCTTTGATGTTTTCTCCTTCATTTCTAACTGTGGTTATGTTTGCCACAAAGAAGCAAATGAGACATTTCAGGGCTGCTGAGTTCCATGTCAACATGGCAATAATATGCATATTAAACGCATTTAGCCTCTGGCTTCGTGGCACAAAGCAAGCCTGAGATGCAAAATAAGGTGAAGCACTGATGGATGAAATACAGAGTTTTCCTTATGCCAATATTGTTCTTTATTGGTTGTTGTGGGTATTAAATTATCTTTTGTATCTCAAGAGCTGAGGTAATCTTTTAGTTTACTGTTTTAGCTGTTGCAGTTCTGTCCAGCTAAATATATTTAATTTATTATTTGAGTCTATTTTACAAAGACTTAATTATATCGGATTACAGATAATTTCAAAATTAAGCTAGATGCTTTATTTCATTCCTCATCTATTTTAATTTAATGATTTAAAATAGCCATTAAATTGCACACTTAAAGATCATGTTGAGCTTGTTATGATATCAAATAAAACTTTAGAAAGCCACTGGCTTTGGAGAACTGCCTGAATAACTTCTGGCAGGGATTTTCCAGTTCACACTGGAATTCTTTCTCCCTTGTGTGCAGTTCTTCCCATGAAATCCCTCACCTTCTCTTTGCTGGGGCAACCTTTTTCAGGTCCCTTGATGGCCCAGTTTACCAAGCAGCTCATATCATGCCTATTTCCCAACAACAGGAAAAGTAATGTATTGACAGCTGCTGGGTTTTTTGGAACCAGTGTAATGGTGATTCAAAGCTTAAAGATTAAATTTCAGGGACACAACTTGCCTGTTCCTCAAACCTCACATCTCACTAGGTTTCACAAGGAGGCCAGAGGTGAGCTTGCCTGTGTGTGAAGGACAAGGACGGGAGAGGTCCCCACATGGGCCTTTTTGAGGAGGAGATGAAGTGTGGACTGGAACAGACATCAAGTGAGAAAGCAGAGCTCTCATCTGGTGACCGGGGATGTGAGAATGTGAGGAGGAACTTGTGTTCTGGACAAAGCCTCCAAGCTTACTTTTGCCTTTTCCCATTCAATGGTCATGGTTCAATAAATAAAGCTACTCCTGGGATTTCAGCTGGGAGCGTTGCTGCGTTGCCACAAGTGTTTGGAGTTGCAGTTAGTACAAACATAGATTCCCTATAGAGAAATAAGATGCTCTGTAGATAAAAACTTGTTTAATGTATGTGTAAACCCTTTTGCCACGTAGTGCTTCTGGTCTAACCAGTTCCAGCTAAGGCAGTTCTAGGACACTGTAACTGCAGTATTGAAACATCAGTTCTGAAAGAGAATGCAGTAGAAATATAAGATTATGAGTTCTTTTCTCAGCATGCAGAAAATGTTTCATTCATTTCTATTTCAAGGTACCCCTGTATTCTCTTTCTAGTTATAAACCCATGTTTTCCAGTCACTTGCATTTTATTTTTAAATATCTGTGGAACATAACTCCGCAGGCAGCTGTTCTATAGTGTAGCTATAGGCAGGGTTTAAGACAAAAATGTTAGCTATAAGATGACCTCTGTATCAGATGTCCAAGCTGGCAGAAGTGGACATAAATAAAAAATGCTGCCATATTTGGGACCCAGCTCACTACAGCACTTAGGCACCTGTTCAAGTGAGCAAGTAAATCTGGTTTGTATCCAGCAAAACACTCCAATTTTGGCTTATATCCCATTGACTTGGATTTCTTTTGCTCCAGGGCTTCAGATGATGTAAATTCCTTTTGCAGTGGTTCAACAGAGCTACCCTGACTTTCACCAGATGAAAATCCTGCTAAAAACATTTTATTTATCAGTGGTATTTAGGAAAAAGGGAAGATTAGTTCTGTTGATGTGCAATGGTATCACAAGTGCAAATTAGAAAGCAAAAACTGCCTTCCAGGCAGCTCCTGTATGTAGCATCTCATGGCTTTCTGCAGAATTTGACTTGCAGAAATATGCTTGTGGAATACAGAGAATAAGACATAACCCTTGACAGAGTAAATGCTCAGAGATTTATTATCAGACCCGAGGGGAGCTGCTGGATGACAGGGTGTGTTTGGCATGATGGTGACCTTAGAGCAGCTTACAGGGAAGCCAATGGCTTCACTCGTTGTTTCCCTTCACAAGAGCCTCCCCGCAAGCAGAGGCTGGGTGGGACAGCTGGAGCATGGAGCCAAGAGGAGGGGAGTATTTCAGAGCAACCCATGCAGCGACTCAAGCTGATGCACTTCAGCAGCCTGTTTTTAACCTTGTTTATATGTCTTTTGCTTCTGAGTGTTGCATTCAGCTTGAGACAGGTCATTCCTGGTTTTGGAGTATTCCTGTCACACCCATATGAGAGAGAAGGGCAGGTGTCACTTGGCTGCACCTCACTGGAAGATGGAGAGTAAATAGATGCTCTTACAGCAGGCACAAATAACATTCTGCCATCTCTCTACTGCATCAATACTTACTCAGTAGCATAATTCACTTGCTGCACTTTTATATTAATATTCTCTATTGAGACTAGGACCTTTCAAATCTTGATGGTAACGAGGTCTCTCTGAGACAGCTTTTGTTTGTTTGCTTTGGTTTCCAAGTGGACGGAGCAGGCCCTGGCATGAATCAGTACAACTTCATTCTGCCAAGGTTTTGCTTCATTTATTTCTTTAATGTAAACATTTCTTCGGGAGTTTCCTATCAGGTCTGGAAAAGGAAGGTAGCAGCTCCTTTCCTGCTTGGGCTCCCTGGGACAGCTAAAAGAGCTTGTCCTGACTTTTGAAAGACTTGGTTTTGCAGTTCTGCTATTGACTTCAGTAGGAAAAGAACCAGGTCACTATTAACTCCTGGCATCTCTGGTACTAAAGCAATATTAAATGACCAGAAGGAACAAAGCCTTCAGTCCCAGGGTAGGGAAAAAGCAGGTCCCACCTCCTTGTTACCTGGCTCTCCTACCCGAGGTCAGCGGATTGCTTCAGACTCTGCCCTTCAGAGTGTCAGTGATCTAATCAGACCGTGGAGCTCCTGCCACAGCTCACGTGACTCTATTTAAAGCACGTCTTAATTGATCTGACCTTGTATAGGAAATACCTTTGAGTCCTCCTGTGCTGCTCTCTGGGAGGCAGGCGCAGTGCTTCAGGGCACAGGCAGTAGAGAAATAAGCAGACATTTTAGAGTTTGGCCTTTGACTGGAAAAACTGACTTTTAAATACTGTCTCACCGAGACCTTTCCCGTTGCCTGCAACCGTGACCCTCCATTTGTCAGCACCTGGCACAGATACACTTACAAATGCTGCTTGTTTTGAAGGGTGCCACTCATTTTGTTGTACATTACCATTTAAATGAGTTACATTGGTACCTAAAGGCTTTGGTCTCATAGGGCTAAGTGCTGTACAAACACAATTTTTTAGCCTAAATAGACAGGGTATGAGAGGGAAGGACAAAGTGGACTACTGTGTTTGCCTTCAAATTGAGCACATAGAAGTTCTTAAAAATATGTCTCTCACAATGTCCTTTGCTGAATACAGAACAAAACATTCAGCTGTGGCAGCTGAAACCCTGCAGACAGGCTCCAATGGGATGCCATTTTCAAACTGCTCAGTTTTCAAAGTGAAGATAATGTTATTTACTTATGCAACAGGAAATGAGGGAGAGCTTTGATTTGGCTTTTGGGGAGAGAAACAGAAGGAGGAAAATGTAATAATGTATACAAATACATCCATAATGGAAGAAAATGCCACTGCATGGATTGTACACTTCTTTGCAAAGCTGTGCATTCTGGGCAAGCACAAAGGAGTGGAGAAGATTGAGGGCAGCTGTGTGTTGCTCCTCTCTTTATTTCCTTGGTCACATTTCTGCTAAGCCTTGTACCAACCAAATAATTTGCAACCCCCCTATGTATAGCTTTGGTGTAGAAATTTTCTAAATCATTTTGCAAACACAGAGTTTCCCTGTATTCTCCTTTTCCCAGTTTTTAAGTATTCGGTGGGGCATCATCTATTATTCTTCCTGTTGCCTCTTTGGATGCCTCCCTTGGTCTCTGATTTGCTCCTTGGTATCTAAAGTATCTCTCCCTTTTCTTTCTGCTCTTCTTTGCTAATGATTCAGTTGTAAATGCAGTTTACCATTAAATGTTGTGCAGTGGTATTGAAGTTACCTGATGGGGTTTTCCTTGATAGACAGGTGACCCAACACAAACCAAGCTCTAAAATAGCATCAAAACATTAAACTTCAATGACATGTCTCACTTATTTTTCCTTTAAAAGCAGAACTAGGAAAGCTATCTGTAAGGAAGGTCTTCCAATATACTGACAACACACTCACTGGTTTACCATAGCAACTAAAGATCCCTTTTCAGGTGTGTAAATTGTAAACACAGGATTGAAAATTTTCATGAAGTTTACCCTTCCACGGTATGGATGTGCTGTTTGAATCACTGATGTTATAAAATCCGTTAATGTAGTAGATAGGTCTGAATATGTTGGGAATATGGCCAGGAATCTCTGTATGCACGAGGCATGCAGCTGTACAGTCCTTGTCCTCCAAGGCCTCTCCCAATCAGCAGTGTCAATAATCAGGCTGGAAGGGAGCACAGCAGTCTGACAGCAGCGTATGCAAGCTAACTGGGAACCTTTGGAAACGCCAGTGTCCTGCTTCCTCCTCCCTGGCAAAAGCCTCTCTCTGCCCCTTGCATGGATGCAGCTGGTTAATAGTTTTCCAGCTGATGATAACAGAGGTGCAGGGCTGCTGGCAGCACTCGAGGACCTGTGCAAGGTGTTGCGTGCATTTCAAGTGGCTGCCACCGTGTTGCTGCTTACACAGAGCCCCCGATGCTTTGCAGGGGGTGATTTAGCTGCAGCCTACCTCAGCAACACGCTGCAGTAGTTCTGCTGTTTTTATATAGATTTAAAATGTGGCAGTACTTCAGCAAAGCCAGCGTGGCTCTGTATTTACAAAGGTGTTGCATCAGCCTTGCCTTTGTTGTGCTATCATCTTATCAGAATGAATGAGTGATGAGTTTTGCCAGCCTGCAGGGCACTGGTATGAACTCTTCTAAGGAACCTGCTGCTGCTTTTCCTTTCTGAAGTGCACCCACGTAGGCTGGGGAGGGTCAGTGCATGAAGGAGCAGCTCCACTGGTTGACAGAAATACCTGTGGCAACCAGACTGTAACTCAAGTTCTCCTGCTAATTCCCAGTCTTTGAGAAGGTCTACTTTAGCAATTTCACAGATGTCAGTGCCAGCATGGCAGGACCCTGTAGCCCACCTGAAACCTGCCAGTTTTTGTCACTACTGCACTGCATTTGCCGTTTTATAGGTTTTTAGACCATTTAATGTCAAGATGGGAGTTTTGTTAGCATTTACATGCATCAGATGATGAGCACTCCCATTGCCCAGGGGGATGTGAGACTGATGAAGAAATAACAGATTTCCCTGTGCATTGGAAAAAGGAGTGAAAAGGCTGTAGTCTTTATTTGCACGAAGAGAGGGGAGTGGTGACCATGTGGAAGGACTCAGCTTTGTACTGCAGCCAGCTAAAGTGACAACTTGACAGCCCTGGCAATGTGCTGGTGACTCACCACACCTATCAATCCAACAAGAGCTGGAGATTTGCTCTGTATAAAAAGAAACGGCTCTTTTTAATTGCTTTATGTTGATTTTTGCCTCCTCTAAGATGCATGATGAACCAGGGATGGTGGAAAGATGTTTCATACCTTAGCAAACAGGTTTTTTTTCCCCCCATTTTGTCCAAACCTGAACTTGTCCAGCAGCCTTTGAATAGAAACACAGTTTGCTTTTTATATTGGGTGTTTCAGACATGTTCTGACTGCATCATAAAATGACAGCAGGAAAACTCCAGAACACTACAGCAGAAGGGAACCTGCAACTATTAGTAACTCTCCCTGAGGTAATTGTTCTGCACTAGACCACCACCGTTCCCACATACACCAGTAATATTAATATTAGACTTGATATTAATATTAAAGCAAGAGAGCTTTGTCCCATGGTTTGCACTTCAGGCTGTGCATGGTATCTGGCAGGAGGAGCAGAGAGTAGCACAGTTTCTTATGGACTTGCAAACCCCCTCTCACTGTAGTGGATCTCCTGACACGCTCCCAGTGATAGTCCCAGCAGACAAAAGGCGCTGTGTGCCTCGGCTAGTGCAGAGCAAATTGTGTGCTGGCTGCCTGGCCAATTGCTGCCACAGGGACAGTGAGATGCCTGACTTGCATCCGCCCTCCCCTTGGTGGAGGAGTTAATTTCCTCCTCTTTCTCACTGCCAGTTTTCATGAGACCCTGTGGGAATGTAATTATCACTGAGATTTCTGTCCTTGGTCAGATTTGTTTGATGTTGGCCAACCCTTCTCCCAGTTACTGGGGAAAGGGGGAAAGTGGTGAGATGTACAGTGCTATTGAATAAAATGGCTCAGCAGTTAGATGCATTCCTGTGTGTAGTATGTATCTAAATAATTTGCTTGCAGAACTGAGCATAGTATTAGAACACAAAAAATACACAATGGAGCTACACAGTCCTGAGTGATTCAGTGACTTCTTGTCCTAAACCTGAGGTCATCTGCCTATAATGAGATCTGCACATAATGAGATACATCTGAAATAGGGTTTTGCTTCTCTCAGTAAATAACACCTTTCTCTGCTTTTCTCCCAGGAATGAATTGTAAGTAGCTGAGAAGAGAGAATATTGTTGCAGCCAGTCGATCTGTGCTCAGTGGGGTTAGAAAAGCTGAAAATAGCTCTGTCCTGGCATTTGCTTACAAGGATTTCTGACAGCTCCAGATTCTGATTACAGATTACTCTGGCACAGATTTACCTGAGAGTACACTCAGGTAAGTGTAGTTTGTTTGAACTTACATCAGTATCGATGAAAAGAGGATTTGGTCCTCAGTCCTTCATTCAGGAAATCACCTGTGTTTTACAAAGGATGCTCACACACTGGCTTAGCTCCCTGCCGTGCTTCAGGAGGCACTTCTCTAATTTACGGGCTCCGTGCACATTATTGAATGGTACCGAATTAACTGGAGGTGAAAACAATTCTAGCACATTTCTTCAGCTGCTGGCAATACATGTAACTCCATTGTCTTTAATAACAAGTGCTAATTTTACACCTGTTAAGGACTTGATAAAGAGCAGCTTGGCAGTGCTGTGCCTTCTGGGGTAGATAATGAGCCATTTTGTATCTCTGAGTCCTGGCTTTCTCACTTGCTTGTGCTGGCTGGAGTGCTAGGAGGGTGAGATGTGGATTTTATTTGCTGCCAAGGCTCTTATGTTATTCTTCTGCCTCTCCGTTGCTGCTTGTAGCCATATGGGTGACTCTTCTGGGAATGTGCAGGCACTGTATTTTGACTTAAAACCCTGTGTGAATGGTTTTCTTGACCTGTGTGATAAGTCTTTATGTGAGGAGAACATTTGAAAATAGTCTTGACTTGCACATACCTTTGTCTCAAAAAGTGAAGGCAGCTTTGGAGGAGTTCTAGTGAGAATTTTTTGAAGTCAGTAATTGTATGGGCCATCTGCTGTGAGGGGGAGAGCTGAAAAATGGTAGGTATTGTCTTAAGTGTGCGTAATCCAATTTTTTTGGTGAATGCAGCCTTTAATCACCACTCTTGCAATGTGAGGCATCTGCTTCTGAATTTAAGTAGCTGAGACTAATCAGACTAATTCAAGTCGTTCTGCAATAAGCCTAATTGATCAACCTAATATCTTTGCAAAAAAAAAAAATTGTTTATTTATGTTACTCTTTGCAATAACGAAGATGAATCTTTTAATCACTTTGCAGGGTAGTCTTGAAAGTTGATATAGAAATTTGTTTACAAA
This sequence comes from Corvus kubaryi, assembly GCF_017639235.1. Taxonomy (NCBI): domain Eukaryota; kingdom Metazoa; phylum Chordata; class Aves; order Passeriformes; family Corvidae; genus Corvus; species Corvus kubaryi. The sequence goes on from NW_024582054.1 coordinate 27,352,799, forward strand.
ATACACCTGTTCTTATTTGTTGTGACTTCAAAGCCTGCACTGTGCTTAAAGGGAGAGGAAAGTGCTGATGTGTGTACTTCCTGCAGGAGTCCTCTTATTCTCATCATAGTGCAAAAAGTTATGTTAGTTTGAAATACAACTTAGCCTGAAGTGGGTGTGAAGTATTCCAATGGAAATTGCTAATTTGAACGGAAGTGTTTAGTTTGAGCAGCAGTTTTCAGTTAAGCCTCTTTGCATGTTTGTATGCCATATCAAAATACTTTTGAGAGCTGAGCACCCTGCTGGGAAATCATTTGTATATGTATTTACGTGCACAGTACATGCATTCAGAATGTTTTGCAAATATTAAAGCAACCTGTTATTAGAAGAGTGCTAAACTGAGGAAAAGCAAAGGCACATGAGTTAGTGAAGCAAGTATGTCTTGGCTTTCTGTTCCTCGCTCTGGCTATTGGAAGATACACCACATCCCCCAGCTTCCAGTCTAATATTGCCTGGACCTGCCCAAAAGGTTTTGAATCAAATGCAGAAATGTTATTTACCGGACAAAAATGTGCTCCTAAGAAAAGGGTGCTTATCAGCATAACACTAACAAATCTGAATTCTACTCAACTTGCCTCAGCTAGGAATTCACTGGTATTTTTACAATTGGATATTGTCACATTCCTGGAGGAAGTTGATGCAGATGAAATGATTAATTTTGTTATATGCATAGACACACATTCAGGCAGAAAACTGTGGTAGCAACAACACTGCATTGCTCTGCTTTGTGATCTTGTTAAAATAAGGTGTTTTATTTGCTGGTGTTGAAAGCTGGGACAGACCCCCTCCTTATAGCTTCAGATAAATCCTGACATTTCACACAGACCTCAACCCTAGGCAGATTATTAACCCTTGAGTGAAGTCTAATGTACAGTGAAAGTTATTCATATACCTAAGTCTTTATCTTAATTATTACTTGCCTACTGTATTAGGGAATGGCTTAATGTGCCAAGGGCAAAAAGCCCTCTGCATTTCAATTCAGCAAGTGCCCATGGCACCAGAACTTTTTTTAAAGGTGGAGAGAATAGCTCTCCTCCCACTGTTCTTATGATGGTAACATAAGAAGAGAGGAAACCATAGTATTGAACATAGTAATGAAATAATGCCTATTGGTTTGTAAGAGTGTAGTGAAAAGTAATCAAGGAAAATGGCAAGAGTAAGCCAGTGAGAGTTAACTTTAAAAAATCTGGCATTATATGAGGTCAGAAACATATAAAAACTTTCAACTCACTTTATTTCACTTAGTTAATATTTTGTAGAGTGTTCACATGTGTGGTGCTGATCTGAACTAAGATCTCATCCATGTAAGCCTTTTACCAGGTAAATAAACCAACATCCTCCAAAGAATATTTAAGCATAGATAATCATCTTGCCTTAATATGTCATGAACATTTGTTACAAGTGTTCTCATCCTTTCCCCTCCTATCTTTTACTAAAACAGCCTAATAACATTTGGAGGATGTATCTGGAATGTTTCTTAACTCCCAGAAGTTGTAGCATAAACATTTTTACTAAATAATGTTACTTGAACACTGTTTTTGACTTATTCTTTTCTTTGATGCAGCCAGGATGCACATTGCTATCACTGCAGTGGTGGAATGGGATACCTGGGTCTCACAGGTGTTGTCACAGCCCAGGATATATTTCATCACTTTGAAAAATTAAGTCCTGGGACAGTCTTGGTCCTAGTCATGGTCCTTTCATGTGGTTTGCTATTCTGTTGGTGGTGGTATTGGAAGTCTATTACACTGTAATGCTGGAAGGAATTTTTACTCTCAAGTGTCTCATCTATTAGTAAGTAGTGATCCAGTTCTGTTTAACATCTTATCAATGTTCGGGATGAGGGGATTGAGGGAACCCTCAGTCAGCTTGTTGATGACACCAAGTTGGGTGGGAGTGTTGATCTGCTGTGGGGTAGGGAGGCTCTACAAAGGGTTCTGGACAGGCTAGATCAATGGGCCCAAGGCCAGATGTATGAGGCTCAACAAGGTGAGCGTTGCCTTTGGGTCACAGCAATCCTCTGCAGTGCTACAGGCTGGGGACAGAGTGGCTGGAAAATGGCACAACAGCAAAGGACCTGGGGCTGCTGGTTGACATGAGCCAGCCGTGTGTGCAAGTGGCCAAAAAGGCCAGTGGCATCCTGGCCTGTATCAGGAATAGTGTGGCCTCAGGACCAGGACAGTGATTGTCCCCCTGTACTCAGCACTGGTGAGGCCACACCCTGAGTGCTGTGTCCAGTTCTGGGTCCCTTATTTCAATGAAGACATAGAGGTGCTGGAGCAAGTCCAGAGAAGGGCAATGGAGCTGGGGAAGGGTCTGGAGTACCATTGTTATGAGGAGTAGCTGAGGGAGCTGGGTGTGATTAACCTGGAGAAGAAGAGGCTCAGGGGGAACCTTATTGCCCTCTACAACTGCCTGAGAGTGTAGCAAGGTGGGTGTTGGCCTCTTCTCCCAGCTAACAAGCAATATAATGAGAGAAAACTGCCACAAATTGAGCCAGGGAATGTTTAGATTGGATATTAGGAAAAAATTTCTTCACAGAAAGGGTTGTCAAGCATTGGAACAGGCTGCTGAGGGAAATGGTGGAGTAACTGCCCCTGGAGGTATTTAGAAGATATATGGATGTCATGCTTAAGCAAGCTTGGCAGTGCTGGGTTAATGGTTGGACTGAATGATCTTAAAAGTCTTTTCCAACCTAAATGATTCTATGATCTAGAGAAATTTGTTAAACGAAATGTCTGTTGCTTTGTTATCAGAGGCTGCTTGGGCACTGGGCTGGAGTTGGAACCAATGATACTGATGGGTCCCTTCCAACTCAGTATATTCTATGATTCTAGGGTCTGTTTTAGGCAGGGGACTCCTTATGAGCTGAGAGGCTCAGAGGGGCTTTTCTGAAAAACACAGGGCCTGGGCAGTCAGTGAATTTTTCTTTCTTTTGCATGTATAGTGGCAGAAAGGTAAGGAAACTGTTGTGAAAGTGAAGGAAACAGAAGGGGAATTTGGAGAGATAAAGTGAGAAAGATGAGCTAGACAGGACTGTACCAAAGGTGTTTCTGTCTAGTGGGGTTGCATGGATAGCAACTAATGGGAGCACTATCTGTCTTGCTATTTGGTTGCAGCCTCTATCATGTTATAATTTTTTTTTTTTTACTGGAGTATGGCTATGAACAGGATTTTTTAATAACATGGGAAGACCCTTCCCACCCTCAGTGTGATGTTACCATCCTTTCTGAAGAGGACATCATTTTGCTCTCCTCATCTCTGCAGTCTGCAAGAGCAGGAGGTAAGAAGGTATTTTCATTCTGAATAAATGATGACGTGTTTTGAAAGTCACCTCTGACTAAATTTACCATTTCCTATCTTCTGGTGTGCAGCCACTTGCTGCAAAGAAAGGGCATTTGAGAGACAGAAAGTATGAGACTTCCTAGCAAGAACATGCAACATAGTCCTCATTCTACTTTAATCCTTGTTTAATAATCTTTCAAGGCCCAGTTCTTATCTCTGACCCAGAGCTGCCAAGATTGGAATAATGCTGGTGTTTTGAGAATAGAAGCAACTTTATACTTATAATTCTCCTCCTGTAGGGGTTTTTGCCATCTTCCTTAAACTGACTTAAGGTTGCTATGTGTCTCTAGAAGAAGTGAGCTTCAATTTAAAATGAAGTTAAGTTTTGATTTTGGTAAACTAAGTAGGCTTGTATGGTTGATTCAGCCTTATTCACCTGCAAATACAAGAAGTGATGTAACTTTACAGGAAAGATGATATATTTACTCTGTATCCTGTGTCATGGAGGGATGTGATTAATTTAAGAGTCTTTCCCTGCTCCACACTCCAGGTTCAGGTCTACCTGAATCATGCCTAACAGATTTGAAAGTAGCATTTCAAGCCCTGCTCTACTAAATTCCGTTTTGAGGAAGCTCTAATCTGAGCATTGCTTCATAAATGTGTTACTGTCTGTAAGAGTTCATGAGGTTCTTCTTGCATATACTTTTGCTCATGGATCATAAATTTAAACCCTGGGATTTAGTTAGGGTATTGCAAACAAAACCCGCATACCTGCATGTTGGTTTAAAAGAGGCTGCATAATCCATTCACTTTTGTCCATGTCTTGCAATTTTCCTTGCTGGTTAAATCCATGCTACAAGTTCAAGTCTACAAAGGCTAGAGTAGTTCATGTGTGCTTAAAGCCAAGATTGCTTCTTTCACATTCTACCCAGGTTAATCCATTCCAGCCAAATTTGTTAACTGAGGCATTTGGAATCCATCCCTTATACAGCATCATTTGATTCTGCAAATGTCTTTGTAGGGATTCTGACAGATGAGTATCTGGCTAAAGGATAAAGGGAAATCAAGATGTCCTTAAGACAGTTTTAGGTATTCCTTATGTTGGAATAGTTCTGGTGTTGAAAAGCTTTGAGAGCATTAAACCAAATGAAGAACTGGGATGTGAGGACACATAATTATGGTTGTTTTTCTGGTTTGTGGTTTTTTTTTTTGAACACAGGCACTTCTTTAGATTTCCCTTTATGGGAGAAATGTAGATACTTGGGCTGTATCCTTATTGAAGGTAAAGCAGTGTGGTTTTACTGAAGTTAGACTGATATTGCCTCTGTATGAGCTGTCTTTTAGCTTGAAGTCTTTTTCATTATCTTCCAGAGCAAAACAGGTGTACTTTCTTCTAAAAGAGATTTTGTTCTCTGTGGAGCTTCAGTGCTGAGCAAAGAGAAGTATTTCAATTTAAGTAACTCTAATTTATATTGAGGATAATACACTGAATTCTGTAACCCCTTCCATCTCTCGGAAGGATCTTAATACATCCTTGAGTTTTGGGACACTGTTTCATCTGGGTGTAGTAGATGGATGTAGATGTCATGGGGTCTTTAATTTTCACTCTTTAGATTCATTCCCCTTCTTTCTGATTAATTTCTCTATGGGGTGTCTGCCTTTTACATCACAGCAAATGGAGTGCCGGGGAGAGGGAGATGTAATGTTTTATCAGCAGCCTCTGTTTAATGTAACTGTGCTAGTCCTGTGAACTAAATATGCTATCAAATGTAACTCCCCTGAGATGAACAGACTTAGTGATACTGGGAGAGCTGCAGAAGAACATATACAGGAAAGCTTGAAAAGCCAAATCTTTCCTGTACCTTTTTTCTAAGCCTGGCCCAGAGGTCTTTTCTGTAAATCTTAAATTTTTCCTTCTTGTAGAGAAGGAAAGGTATTTCAATGCATAGTACGTATTTGACAGCTGACTGAATGAAAAGGTTGAAGCTAATGTGTGATATGTACTGCAGCAGCCCTGGGAACACATCAAAGAGAGGCTGAAACCAACACAGTGTATTAGGAGCCCACTTGCACAGGGTGTGTTCTCTTATTAAGCAAGTTTTGAATAAGTCTATTGATAGCACAGAACTGAAGAAATTGTGGAGTCAAAGGCAACACCACTCTGTTATGCCTCTGCTTTCACATCTTTAATTCAATAAGTCTAAGTAAGATCCATGTTGCTGCTTCTGTAGTTTGTTTCCCCCATTAGTGTGAGGTGTGATGGTGGCACTGCTGCTGAAGCACACAGGAAGGAACAGTTATCCTAAAGCTGCTCTTCTCTCTGCTGGAAGAGGTTAGGTGACTCCCATCAGCATTTACAAGTCTTCCTGCACAGCCTGCGTATTTCCTCATGTGTCCCAATGTTTCTGCTGCCAAAAATAAGCTGCACTCTCACCAAGGGATGTAGGACAGTCCACACAGCACTGATAGTCACAAGCAGCAAGACATGATGTGAAGTTACAGTGCACTAGCACAAACTTGCCCATATTCTTGGGGCTCCCAAACTGCCTTGATGTGAAGTCATTTTTTACTTTGAAAGGATAGGTGGAATAAGCTTCTTTGTGTACCTGCACTGGGGGTGGTATGTAATCTCCTTGGATTAATCTGTGCTTTAGCTCCTATTGTCTAAGGCTAAGCAGTTGGAAATTAAAAGAGGAATTATTTTTCCCTTCTTACATATGAAAAACAACATTACTGCACGAACAGTACTGGCTTGGGCTGTGTGTGGCTGGGTTACTTTGTTGCTTTCTATATTTGTCTAACTCCTGTTTAATTAGTTTCACCCACTTGTACTAAGGATGAACCTGGAGATATTTGGAAGCATGCCAGACATGCAACAAAAGGTGTATGGGAAACAAGTGACTTCAGATCTCCCAAGTATCAATCTGTAGCTTAGCTATTAAGCTGCCTCCCTTTTCTTTGCTATGAAGAAACCTTTGAATCTGCCACAGACTGTTTAAGGGATCTGAGGGCAAGATACTTGGTTTCTCAATCTCTGTTTACTTCTGCAGTGGTACAGTAATAGTAACTGGAATATTATGAAGCTTGTGGTGATTAATAAGCGTCCTTGAGAAACCTAGTTGCAATACAGCATAGCAATGATGTAATAATGGTATCTCTACTGATCAGAAGATAACTTTTCATGTGTTATTACTAGATTCTAAATTTTTGTAGCCAGTACCAGCAGAGTTCATTGCCCAGAGACTTTCCTGCTATATAAACCAACAATTTGAATGCTACAGTGACAAGCCAAATTTATATTAACTAGAAATATAGTCAAGAACTTAACACATCCTTAGTCATGTGTAAAGAAGTCTTTTTAAAAGAAGGTAGCATTTTATGAAGAAACAGGAATTTTTCCTGTTAGGAGGGGATAGTAGTGCGCACAACTGCTACTTCCAAATGAAATTTTAAAATTTAGGTTCTGCATGTCATGTTGGATCTGAGTGATCTTTTGATGCATACATACCTCTCATGACAAATGTTCCAGTAAAATGCCCTACCCTGCTCCAACCAGTGATTTAACACCACGGTTTCGACTGATCTCTGCTTTTCCTGAACCACCTGCTGTGATGGTTTTGTAGTCTGTAGGGAAACAATTCACTGATCAGTACAGTTCCATCACAAAAAGGCCTGGTTCTTGAATGGCATTTTGCTGGGGTTGTTACAGGCACTCTGCAGAAGAGCTACTGCCATGCAGAGGCATCTGTCATTGCTGATATTTCCATTACAGCTTTTTGCCCTGTATCTGATTTTCATTCTTGTAATTTTTGTCTGCATTCACTGTCTCAGCCTTTAAAGCAAAAACCAGGAAAAACTTGGGAAGAGTTGTGCTTTTCCCTCACATGCTGAGATTTGTTTTTCAGTAGATTGTGTTTCTTAAGCCCTCAGATATCCACTCAAGTATTCACAGAACCTACTTCTGATTTATTGTTGATGTTCCTCCTGGAAAGGCAGAGGGGACTTCTGATGCTTGATTTCTAATACTTTTAGAGTTGAGTTTAAGAAATGAGCTCACTTTCTCCTGGAGCCAAACTGCTGTTTTGTTGTCTTTGGGGACAAATTAATTGATCTTCTCAATACCTTTGCCTGTGGTTAAAGGTTGGATGTAAATCTGGAGTCCTGGTTAGTAACTGTGTGCTTTGCAGTAGCACCTCCTGACACACCGTACAGGCAGTGCTTGTTCCACGTGGGAATGTCCACTGATTCTGGGGGAATTTGACCCTTGGTTCTTGCACATCCACCCTTAAAGCCACAAGATCATGCACTGGTTTTTTTTGCTGTTGTGACAACATAAGGCACACAAGTTACCAGGTTTAAGCAGTGAGGGTTTGCAGTGGTGACCTATTTGAGTAGGTCATGAATTGTTCTGTGGTGGTGACCTCTGCTGCCAACCAGCTCTTTGGCAGCTGGAAACAATAGTGGACACTCACTATGGGCCAAAACCTCAGCCACTTTGTGTGTGTGGTTTTCCTGCTCAAATGTATTTAAACAAATGTATTTAAAGAAATATTTTTTTAATGAAAGACTGATGGTGCCCCTAGACCCCTTCTGTGCTACCCATCACCTCACTGGGGTAATTTTGACTGAAAATAAGGCAAGTTGAGACTGGGGAGTGGACACAGTAAGTTCTTTATTTAAAAAAAAAAAAGTCAAACCACAAACCAAAATTCCCCACTACATTGTGCATACATGTCCTTTTTCTCAATGCCCAAATTAGTGTTCAGAAATGTGTATCATTTAGTAAGAGATGAAATAAAATTCTCCTGACTTGTGAGTGTTTCTGATGACAGGCAGAAAGGTTAAAGCTGGTAAACTTTTTTAAAAAGCATGATCCCAGATCACAAGCCTCTGAAAATGAGTGTTGGGTGCTTAGAAGAGCTTTATGAGCATGCTTTTGTTAAATAGCTGCTCTGATCTTGCTTATTCAGTCTTTAAATTAATGTGTAAAGGATGCCCATAAGCAACCAGCAGCTGAATTGACTGTGATTAGATGGATTATTACTATTACTCAGCCCAACAAGTTGCTATATGTTTTGTGTACTCAAGCAAATTTTGCTGTGTGGGCAAGTAGAATGATATGCACATGGGCTATCATAAAATGCCTCAAAATATCCCAGGATTAGACAAACAGATTTGTGGAGTTGAAATAGAAAGGAATTGGCTGTGTTTCTAAATTAGAGGCTTTCTGGCATTTACGAACACAAATAGCTTCCATCTCAAAGTACTTTGTTTCAAGCATGCATCAACTCAGTTGCTCCTTTTCTCCCCCTGCTAGGAAATAAGAGTCGATTTATCAGAGCATCAAACTGATTAAAAAGACATTATCTGCTGCAGGGGCTCATTTAAAGAGGTGTGGAGCTTCCACTGGGTTGCAGTGTTTGGGTGAATTCATTTCACACAGTAAAAATCCAATCTCTTGGCTTTAAAATTCTTTAACTCTTTCTCTTGTGGTGAAATAACTAGGAAGTTCTAAAAGTTTAGAAGCCATGGAAATTGCAGGGTGTTGTGTGGTGATAAAGCAGCCCTGGAGGGTTTACATCATATGATGAGGAAAATATTTGGCAATATGGACCATGAGCCCAGTCCCATAACCAGGCACTTCTTCCTGTGGCTGAGTGATCCTTGGGGAGGACTGGGAGCTGTTGCTGATGGCCTGGACTGAAGTGTGCCCTGACCTGCCTGCTTTAGGCAGCCTCTCAAGGGTTGGTCATGGGGTAAGGTGGCAAACCTTGCTTAGTTCTGTAACTCCTGGAGAGCTCTGGAACTCTAGCTGAGGTGAGAGCTGAGAGCTGAGCCCTTTGGAAATGGAAGGCAAACCTGGCTTTGAAAAACAGATGATGGGTTTGCCAGCTGAGATAAAGTGATTGTATTACCAAGCAGAAAATCAGAGGAGTAAGACCAGGAACATACTGGGAATGAAGGGAACTGTGAGGCCCTGTGGACTTCATGTCCAGCTCTTTTCCAAACCTAGGGGTTGGAATGAAATATCTAGATGTTATTCTGATATACAGAATGTGTTTTTAATAGCTGACTGGATTTTTTGGATAGCAATTTATCATGTGCTTTCTAGGAGAAAACAAGTAATTGATGGCCTTACTGCAAGACTGGAAATGGCCATTAGGACAAATTCTCATTTCATAATTTCCAGGTGTTCTTTGGGGAAACTCTATATGGCAGGAAATTCAAGCCATGAGTCAAACAGTTATAGTACAAACAGTATTATTCTAATCAAGGAAGCTTCTTCTGAAATAAACTATGAATATAGAGAGGAATGTTTTATCTCTTCTTTAAGATGTTGTTCAGGAAAGCATTTAATAATTTTAAGGCTCAGTGAGTGCAATGTGTCTTACACATATGTTAGTGTTTTCTGGATTAGAGGCATATTCCCAGTGAGAGGCAAGATCTCATGGACTATGTGCCTTGCTCCACAGGTCTCCTATTTGGTCTGAATTTGCATTTGCTACTACAATACAGTTATTTTTCATACTTTTTTCATTGGTCTGTTGGAGCCTGATGGGCTGCTGCTCTGACTGCTGGGTTTGGGAAGAGAGGAAAATTATTGTAGCCTACACTTTCCCTAATCTCTCTGAGTCTGGGAGAATGTATTTGCTGATGGCAGTTTGGGTAGGTGATAGCTAGGGATCAAGAAGGCATACATTTTGTGAGAACACAATAGCACTGCACTGAAATGCTGTGGTATTTTTTGTACAACCTTATAGCAAGGCTGGATCACATTGCCATTAAAGTAGCGTCTGCTGAATCGGGACAGGAGGGCACCAGTGTAATGGTGATTTTTGTCCTTTGCAGTGATTTCCGACCAACAGCTTACAGAAAATATTTTCTCTGTGTTTTTCTAGTCCTGTAAATCCCCTGCAGAGCTATTTTTCACATTATGCTGCCCTTGGGAAGGCCCTTGCAGCTGAGGCCTCCCTGGTCTGTTGTGAGGAGCCCCAGTAAGTCTATAATCAAAGTAGAACAGGCAGAGAAATAGTGGGAGATGAAAGACATGGAACAACATATTCAGAATAGCAGGTCAGGTCATCTCAAACTGTTCATGCAACACACACTTGAGTGCCTCCTGCACAAGCTCTTTCCTGCCTGCTTCAAAAGCATATTCCACTTCATGCTGCATAAATGTAAAACCTAAGTCTGTGCAAAAGCTTCTGACTTGCTGGCCCTGAAGAGAGTGTGGCAAGTTGAAAGTGGGACTTTCTTTCTTGACTTTTTAAACTCTTAACACCCTATTGTGGTTTGCCATGTTAATAAAGATACTAAAGTGAAATAAAATTGAGAAATGGCACTTGTGTAGTCTGAAGACTATCCACTCAGTTGGTAAAACCTAGCTAAGTGGGTCCAATGTCTAAGTTAATCTTCAATCATATTTTTAAAACTTGCAGATCAATGTATTTAATCATATTGCATGCTATCAGTCAAGTGTAAAAACAAACTTTCTTTTTAAAAGATTAATTTACTTCATTTGCAAAAACCATACACTTAATGTGCAGGAATTTGATTTTTTGAGAGCTCTTTGAATGTTCATTGAAGTAAGCTTTCTATTTATATTTTCTATTTATATTTTATTAGAGTTGACAGAGGGGGGGAAAATGAATAGCCATCTGCTAATCAGTTTACTTCCCATAATGAAAACAAATCTGCAGTTTCCCTAATCTGAAGGGCATAGAGCACTCACTTTACAGGGAGCCAGTTACTCACTGTCCAGGGAGGTTGCTTTCATCTTGCAGAAATAGCTGTTTGTGCAAGACTTTGATTGTGAAATGCTGCTGCTAAAATCACCATGACTGTTTACTGAAGTTAAAAGAGGCCTTGGTAGATTTTTCGATGTGCAAGGCCCATAAAACAGATATCAATTAATATTGTTGGAGGCAGAAGGCTCTGTAGCCATGTCTCAAGCCTAGTCCTGCATGAAAGTCATGCAGTGAACCCAACGCAATAAACCCTGCTGTGAAGAAGTGTACAGCACACTAAGGGATGTGATGATGTGATAATGTGAATGTGGAGATTTTGAAGCTGTGGGCAGGCTTCTATAGCCTCAGTTTCAGGGTCTAAGATGAGGAGGAAATTGAGACTCATAGTTCCCTCTTCCGCTGCAGCTAGTCTAATGGTACAGGAAGTATGGACTGCAAATTAGAAGCTGTGCCTGTTGTGCCATGTGATGTCTGAGTGGTGTGAGTGTCAGCTCTTGCAAATCCTCCTTTATTTCAAGTACATTGTAAAGTGGAGGTTTTTTTCCCTGATCTAGTGGCTTGTAGCATGTTAGATGCAAAACTCAGAATGTTCTCGCTTCAAAATTGAGTTTGGGTTCTGGATTGAGGAGGAAATTTAATCTGAACAGACAGGATGTGTTAGTGACAGACCCTGTACACAATTAATCTCTCTGCACAAACACAAAATAAAATCTAGCTATCTCTTAACCTTGTGGTAGAATGGCTCATATACCTAAAAATCTGTATCTATAAAATTGCTAGTGAGAGAGGTAAAAATATGTGTATTGAAAGCAATTCTTATTGATGTTTAATGTAGTCAATGAAGATGTTACTGAAATATTTCAGTGTTACTGTTAGGCAAATTTAAAAAAGGGCAGCTTCAGGATGCTTGTGGCCTGTGTTAGTCTGGCCAGCATCCTGTTGCGGGGAGAATTTCCAATATAAAAGTGCTGGTGTGAGGAGGAGGGGAAAAAGAAAAATTCCATGCCAACATGTTGGTAGAGGGAACAATTTTCCTTGCCAGCATCCTGGAGGAAGGATTTTTTTTTTCTATCTCTACTAACTCTTGCAAAAAGTATTTCAGCATATAAAATGTACATGCTGAACAATGGCAATTGTGACCCTTTTAACTGCTGCTGCTTTTCTCCTCAGGCAGAGTCAAGTGAGGAGCTGGCAAGGTATTCTCAGGTGAAATCAGTCCATGAGTTGTGGCTTAGATGCTGAAAAGAAGCAGTAAAACTTAGTCTGTATAGAACTGGTGCTCGTGAGATCTGTGCTGGTCCAGGGTTGACTTCCAGGCTTGAGCAGATGGAAGGGAATGGAGGCCCAGGAGCCCACAGAGAGCTTGGAGAGGGGGAGGACTGTAGCAGCTGGGAGGGAGGTAACATGAGACAACTCTCTCCATAAAATTTTGGGTGCAGAAGTTACATGCTGCTGTTGAATTGTATGTTGTGCTGCTTGCTCCTTTTGAATCTTCCTGCTATGGGAATAAATCAGCAATCCCAGTTTTCTGTTGATTTAGCATGATGACTGTGATTGTAGCAACAAATAAATGCTGGAGTTATGAATACTGAGGAGTGAAAAATAAAACCCTTCCAAGCAGACTGGAACCCTGTTATTTTTCCCCGGCTGCTCTGGTAGAGAGGAATTCTGTGGAGCAGGGACTGTAAATCATGTCAGAATTAGTAGCTTAGTACATCAAGCCTGTGTGAGCTTAGCAGTGCCATTTGGACTGGTCTGCTGAGGGACTGGATGAGCCTTGTCTTTTGACACAAATAGAGAAATGAACCATCAAAATGGAATAGAAATATGAAAGCTCATTTCTGTGTTGAAAGGTTTTGGAAGCTGCAGCTTTGTGACATGCCTCCTTCACAGCTTTTTGCTGTGTTGGTGATGTTTCCTACATGGAATCTGCAGAGAGGAAACAAGGAAACACATTTATCACTATGAGCACAGAGTATCACAGTCGCTTGTTAAGGCAAATTTGTAGCTAAGTGGAAAGCTGTGGGGTTGGGAAAATATTTTACAGGCTATGGCTTTTGAGTAATGAGCATCAAAGAACTTCCTGAGTTCATGGAAGGATATGGACTAATGAGAGATCTTTTAGAAAGATGGTAATATATTTTCATATTTGACCTCTCCATGTTAATGTGGAGATTACCTGGACTGATCAACAATATAACATTACCTTAAAATCATAGTGCTTATATAGCTTTTGAAATGCTTGCTTCCTTTTGAAGTAACTCAGATTCTTCAACTCCTCTAGGAAAAAAGGGAAAATGAAACCCTTCATTCATATTTCACATTAGCTGCTTTACATTTGGAAGGGTGTAGATGAGCATTTGAAAGTGAATGTAGATCATCTTCTCAAACATGCCAGGGTTTGTTCAGCCTTTCAACCTCAGCGTATTTTTATATGAACTCTACTTTAAGTGCTACATAAGCAGAAAAATGAGCTTTGTTTCAGTTCATACAGGAATTAAACTGGCTGGGACATCCTGAACTGAAATAACGTGACATACCATGGATTCATGCTTTAGCCTGCCTGGACTGGAGTGCTTTCCATTCTTTCTCCTTTGATACCTAATTTTAAGACTTCTCTCGTGGCTGTCCTGGTGTAACATGAATGCAGCGATTCTTGTGATCCCTGTCAGCTCCCCAGGGGTTTCTCTTCCTTTCCTGTATTTTAAGGAAGTTCTGATGAAGGAGCTATCACAGAAAAGATATTCCCTGTTAAGTACTCTTGGGAGTGAAGCTAAATCATATTGTCTCCTCATAACTCTGACTTTGAGAAATCTTCTAGAGAACCTGAAATGCATGGTTGTTTTCCCCTCAGTGTATGAACCAAGTGCTAAATTCATGAGCAGTCTACGTTTGCCTATAGTTTTGATTTGAACTGCTTGACTGATGCCTGTTGCTGACATTTGATTTGCCTCTAGCCTATAACACACTGATACTCAGGTATCTGTGCTTCACCCTGAAGCTCATGGGCAAGGACACAGATGGGTGCAGTAAACCTTTCCACAGAGGGACAGACCAGCAATTACTGGCTGAGAAGTGACCCGTGTAGATTGCATGCATAGATATGAATTCAAAGTTCTGCTTGCAATTCTGGCTCGAGCACGTGCTCTGTGTCCATGTGCTTAGTGAATATTTTTAAAGGTTGATTTTGGCTCAGTTTTATCAAGACTGTTTAGAATGAGCTGCTAGGTGAAGCTTTGGAAGTCTTTGAATTGCATCTTCAAGAGATTTCATTTTTACGTCAGTTAAGATCTGGTAATATCTTTAGCTAGTAAAAAGGAACCTCATAAGGAGAGGAGTGCATCAGTTTAATGTTCATATGGTAATTACCTATTTTGGGGTGACATTTAGTAGGCTGAAGTTCACTGCTGTGCATTTTATCCTTTTGTATGGCGATTGGTGGAAAAGAACATGTACTTAACATTTTGGGATGTGACAAAGGAAGAGAAAATTATACCCCTTGGCTTTGCTCTTTTGATCTTGTATTTTTACCAAGGTGAAAATGTAGTGTGAATCAGATGCTAGCTACAAAGTACAGCTAGGCTATTTTTGTGTAGGACTTGCAGAGAAACTGGTCATTCAGATAGCAAAAGCATTTCTTTTGTGGAGGAGAACTTTTTTTGGCACCTATCAGTCCTTTGAACATTTGTGGTTATTCAGACTAGGCAGTTGCTTTGCAGCAGCCAGTAACTCAGCTGAGTTTGGTGAAATGGGAAATAGAGCAGAGGTATTAAATCTACATTATGTCCTATTATACCTGAATGTTAATTTAATCTGTCAGCAAATTAAAGGATCTGTGGCTTGTTTTATTTTACTGTTTCATATGAAAGACACGTCAATACATTCATGACTTTTAAATGCAAATAATTAACATGTGTCCAAAGAATTTTAAGAGGTATAACTCTCAGTTTCAAACCAGTGAAAAATAAACCCAGTAGTATTTACCTCAATTTTTATCCCTCTTCATTATAGCATTTGAGAATGAACAAATGGACATTTGAAAATTAGTGATTTTCATAACAACAAAAGTTAAGTTTTCTGGTACCTTGGGAGGATATGCTGTGTTTAAAACAGACTAAATACCTCTCAAGGCTTCATAGGTTGCTACCAGCAGGAAGGGGAATTACATGGACCCTTACTTCCTTACCATGAGTCTGTCTATTGTAAAATGAAGGTGTGGATATATGGAAGAAAAGGGAACCCATCATGTCTTCAAGTTACACTAACACATGTAAAACTTGTGGTGACTTTTCTTTGTATTCATTTTTTTACCTCTAAAAAATTCTCTCTCATGAAGTGGGTAGATACCTGTTTTCAAAAAAGCAAGAAATTTATGCCTGAGGAAATACAAGCAGCAAAAGGTAAGGGGCAAAGAAAGAACCTGGATGCTGATAACAATGGAGCCTGAGAGGCATCTCTAAAGGAGCAATCCCCTTCTTTTCAGACAGCCTGCAGAATAGCAGGAAGCTTTTCAGGGAGATTTTTCTTGTGTTGCTGAGAGAAATGGAGGACTATTTCCTTTGAGAAAGGTCCCTTCTTGATGGCTGTATAAGAAGTGAAGCTTTACTATTATTCCTGCCGTATGTTGACAATAAAGATGCCCAAAGAATTAAAAAAAAAAAAAAAATTCCTAAATGATAGACTTAAAATATATCATAAGCCAGGATTTTTAGGGAGGCAGAGAGGGAAGAATAAGATTATTGGACCAAATCATTGTCTGATCCAAACTGATGGGGAGGGGTCTCCTGAAATCAGTTCTGCTGCTGGCCGTGGGTCTGGTCTGTACATCACTGCTTATGCCTGAGCCTCTAGGATATAGCAAAATCCACACAATTGGTGATGAAAATCTATTGGGTTAGTACACTTGGAAGAACTATGCCAGATGATTGTAGCTGTTTCTCTTAAAATAAGTAATGTATACTCTTCTACAAAATATGTTTTCTGAACTAATCATAAACACAAGGTTTGCCACTCAAATGAAGCACAGAATCTGTCTAGTGCAAATCTACCAGCCAGAGAAGTTAATTTAGATTATACCAGTTGAGGATTTGCCTCAATTTTTATTGTTCTGATAGAGGTTTTGTCTGAAAAGATAGGCCAGTAAAATTGGCTGCAGTTTAAAGGAAAGTCTGCAAACAAGTTTTTATGTAAGGTTGTATTAAGTGTACTGATTTGCTTTTAGAAACCATCAAATATACTGAAAATCCAACCAAATTAACAAAAACTATCAAAAATTTGGATTATAGTTGGTGATTTCATCTAGCTGAGAATTTTTACATTTAAGGATTTTTCCAATTTATCTAAAATTGGCTGTATTGGTTTAAAAATTAACAACAATAACACAGAGAAGCTTCACAGGGTTATATCCAAATTTAAGTGGAAGTGTTCACTTTGAAATTGAACCAGAAGTAATTCTAAAACTTGTTTTTCCTCTAATATTGTGCGGTAGTTTGTGTTGGGTTAACTTGAAGTTCTGCCTTGATTTTTTTCGTTATGAATGTGAGAACGAGTTGCTCACTACATTTAGCACATCTGTCACAGTAATATTCTGATGCAGTTTCTTTCAGACTCTGAAACACCCCTATTAACTAAAGAGCAGTAGTGTAATATAAAATGTACCACAGTCTCATCTCTAAAAAACCTACTGTACCAGGAGGGGAAGATCAAACTCTCTTCCTCTCTCAGAAGAGGAATTTTATTAAAATGTTTCTTTAGAGAGTCTTGCAGTGTCAGAAATCAAAGGTCATGAAGGTAGAAGGCAGAGTTTATGTATTTCTACCCTGCTGCTCTAATTAAAGGGTCAGAAGCAACCAGAGAGTCCCAGTTCCTTTTGGTTCTCAGTAAGCCTCTGCAATTTATTCTGGAATGGGTGGAGAGAAGGGAAGATAAAATAGACATGTACTTCTGGCTGCTGATCTTTTGAAGTCTTTGATCACTGTCTGCTTAATTTTTGTCTTCTTTGCAAGAGGAAGGAGCAGTAAATTAAATAAATGAATTTAAATAATCATTCATCTGATGTAAAGAGGAGTTCTGGAAGAGGAAGGAAGGAGTGCTGCTGCTATGAGTTGCAGGAAGAACCAAGTAGCAGTTTTAGTTCATAATTGTCTGTCTGCTCTTGCTTTAATGTTTGTCTTTTAACATTATTCAAATGTATGCATGCTTTTAAATTTCTTTGTTCTTGTTTTTCTGTTTAAAAAATGTACTGGAGAAATAAACTCAGCAGGTGGCTAAGTCAGTGAGTGTGGCTGCAACTGCCCTGTGGGCTGTGCATGGAAGCAGTTGACTCTCAGGAACTGAAGGGAGTGTTTATGGACCAGAAGGTGGTATGTGCTCTGTCCCAAGGCATTTGACTCAGGATGTCATGGTCTTAGGGTGCCCTTATAGGCTGATGTGCTGCAGGAATCCTGGGGCTGTTCTAATGTGCAGCAGGCTCGTGCCCACCCTCCTTTCCTTGCACTGAGTGCTTGTACTTTGTTGCTTATGATGGAGGCTGTGCCAGTGTATTTCTGTATATGTACATGAACATCTTTATGTACATGTAGGCTTGACTAACTATGTGGTAGATAACTGATTTACCTCACCCATGCTGTTAATTTGCAGAACCCATTGCCATAAGGACTGGGGCTGAGGGCTTAGACATTCCTGAAACAATTACACTGTCATGGCTAAATCTCAATTTTGTGTGTTGAGGCTGGGGAAGAAGCAGGACTTTGCTCAGTTAATGGTGATGGTCTGCTTCCTGGCTGCCAGCTTTGGGTGTTTGGTTACCCTGTTTTGTGCTTGCCATATGCACCTGGGTGAATTGCCTGAAATGATGGGTAGAGAGGAAATTAATACTTGAAGGTTTGCTTCCTAATACTAATCTTCAGAGCATCAGGTTGCAAACATTACTTGTTGACTGCAGAACTGGTAACATGAGTTCTGTTTCAGTGGAGTCAGCTCTCTTGTTCTTAAAAGGAAGCACTGGTGGTTTCAGTTTTTCAGCTTTCATCATAGATCTTAATATCTGATTTTAATATTACAGGCCTGTCAGCTGTATTTCAAGGTACTATTTGAGATTCTTGGTTTAGCTTTTTGGTAAGAAGTTTAAAAAGGTGGCTCAATTACTTTAATAATGTCTCCAAATGCATGTGACCAATGATGGCATTTTTAACTGCTTCCTGAGTATTGGAAACATGACTCATTAGGGTCTGGATTTTTTTGAAGGTGGATGACACTAACTGTACCAGCTGCAGAAGACCTGGCTTTCAGCCTGTGGTTAATTTGTGAACATTGTTTTAATTTTATTTTCTTTTAAAAAAGATTTTAAATAAATAACTTTGTCGTATGTGTCTGCTTTTATTATTTATCAAAGTACCTTTTGAATAGTGTAAGCACAAAATTATACCTTAAATTAAGCTCTTTTCAGTTACCAAGACTGTGAAACCTCTGAAACCATTATCTGGGGGAGGAGGAAGATAGTAAAGGGAAAAAGTTTATCAAATCTGAGGAAAAGGGAAACTTTAATGGTAGACTGAAGGCCTGAAAACAAGCTCACATGATGAACACTATTAGTGTAGGAAGTGATGATAAATGACTTTACACAATGCACAGCAAATATTTATGGCCAGGCTGGTGGCTGATTACAGCCTCCTGGAGGCATTAGAGAATTCATCTTTTATTCTGCTCTAGAGGAACCATTTTAGACAGGAGCACATGGGGACAGTGACTAGAGCACCGTGGAAGCAGAGGGAGTGCAGTCAGTCCATGGCCAGGTAGCTGATGTAGAACATTGCATTATCTCACCCGCTATTTTAATTTGTGCAGAAATTATAAAAACATGCTGGGTGCCCCAACCAGCAGTGCTGAAAAACATGAGCTTCATGTGTGGTGCGGGGTTCTTACACTGTTGTAAGTGGCATATTACAGAAGGGTAAATGGAGCTTCTCTCCCAAGCAGTTTTTCTAAACCTTGTTAAATGCTGATGCTCCATCCTTTCAATTACAGCAAGCTGGCATTCATGGTTGTGTGTAATCAAGAAATGGAAGATTTTTTAACACCTTTTATCCCCTGACATGTGGTGAGGGAAAATATCAGTCTGTTTTTATCCAAGTACTTCATCTGTCATAGGGCAAGGTTTGTCCAGTGTTCCCATGCACAAAGGTTTTCATTGCTTGTGCTGTTTCTGTGAACGTCCACATTGCCCGTCTGTTTTTGTTTCTGAAATGAACCTAATTGTACATTATTAGGTGATGTGTACTAATCTACTGCCTGTGCATAATAAAACAACTGTGCATGCATTGTAATGGCGTATTTAGCTGAGTGGTGTTGCTTGTTTTGTTGTGCTTCTGCTGTTGCCAGTAGTTTCAGGATACTATTACAAAGTACATGAATCATGCCTGTTCCCAGGCCCCCATCCCTACTGCCAGACTGTGTGGGGCTGGGGCGACAAGTTGTGGTGCTTTATGAATGATTAGTTATTCTAAATACTTTTCATTACTATTTAATGTCTATTTAGAATGGTCTTTTCCTCAATTTTTTGCACCCCTTAGCTGTACACATTAATGCCCCCTCTTCATTTATGATCTTTGCAAATGATCAGCTATAGCCCCCCTGAAATGCTCAAGATTCCATGGTGTTTGTAGTGAAGGATTTCCAAGCTGAAAAATGAAACTGTGCTTCTTGATTTTGGGCCAATGGAGACTTTAAAGGTCACAGAACTATGTTCAGGCTTTACCCTTAAATTTGGTCTACTACTGATTTTATGTATTCAGTTCTGGCTGTGAATGAGCCATTAACAGGTCTGCTTTTTCACTAAAAAAAGAAAAATAAAGAGGAAGGACACCAGTTAAAAGCACAACAGGTAAATATGATCTCAATAACTTGTAGGGTAGGTTTCAACCTGTACTCTTAGATGCAAGAGACTCGTGTTCCTTATGGTTTAAGGATAAAGCTGGTGTTGCTGGTATTGAAAGCAGAATTAATTAATTTTTAATGAATATCTAAAAATGGTGGATACTCTAGACATCCAGTCATCCCATTTTTATATTTACCAGATTGACTGAAGAGCTATTTGATTTTATTTTTGGGCTGGGATAGGCAAATGCGGATGCCTGCCTGAAATTTCACTGGTTGCTGCTGCCCAAGAGCTTCCCACACTTCTTTGTAGTCAGAAGCTTCTGATTTCAACACACATCCTTCTATTTGGCCTTGAAACTACACAATACTATTTTGCTTTCTTTGGACAACAATTCTTTTCTGTTTATTCTCACATAAAAGAAAGAATGTAGTAATAAAATATAGTCAGTTCCTCAGCTGGCATAATCTGCATAGTTCCACTGGTTGCCCTAATTTAAATCCAAATTTGATCAAATCATTTCAAATAGGCTCTCAGAATGAATTAAGTTGATAGGAAAAAAATCCTTAGGTGCCTAAAACCCAAGTGTAATTTTCCAGTAGAAGGGCATCAGCTGCTGCCTTGTGCATTCACAACCTCATATTGGCTGCTTATGGCTCGGTAACTGATATTGGCTGTGAAGGAGACACTTGGCTGCTCCTTTGGCCAGTGGAGAAGAAATGTTGGCTGCTGGCTCTTGTGAAAGAGCAGAGCTATAAAATGAGGAAATAATAAAACATGATGAGTAGGTTAGGGTCACAAAATATTGTAAATACAAGCATATTGGCCTCTCTGCTCTTTTTAAAGTGCTTTGTATGTTGGCTAGCCAGCTTCCTGGATGTCTGCCTTGCCTGAACTCTTTGGCTGTCTAAAGGTGATATATAAGGGGGGAAATAAACTGTTGGTGACCTTTTGTGTAAATTAAGGCTTGAAACAACTGTTTTCTTGAAATTGTTTCCTTTCAGACCTTTATCTTGCTTTGGCAATGATGCCTCCTCTGTCCGGCTCTCATGCCCAGAAGTCTTGGTAGTGTATAGGGCAGTATAGATGAATTGCAGTGACTAGTACTTACATTAACATGTTTAGACTGGGACTTTCAACCTACCTATTTTTGTGCTCTTTCTAATTTGTCTGAGGATTACAGGAAAGCAAATATGAAAGCATAGTGTAGCTTGTCAGAAGCTGCTGTGCCAGGAATTGTGAGCAATTGCCAGCAGTGATGCACAGCCATGACTCGGTGTTTACACGTGAGCTTTTTGCTTCACAGGGGCGAGCTGGCCTGGCTTTTATAAAGCCCAGAGCAGTCAGAAGATATGGAGTCAGCAGGAGTTCTGTAGCCAATGCCTTTGAATATGAGATCATGTGTAAGCACTGAGCAGTGCTGGGTGTTCCAGGATGAGGGGCAAGAAATAGTAAGTGTAAAACTGTAAATCAGGCCCATTGCACTGTATCTGTACTGTCTATGTGGATTCCACAGGAAGGTTGAACCAGAGTGTGTAGGGCTTTACTGCTCCGTCTTGTATGGATGACCTTGTGTCCTGGGTTGCAGTGTATTCTATTACCATCCTCAGGAGCCGTTGAAACCAGGTGGGGCAGTGTTTCCTTGCCTCCTCCCCCCAGACTATCTTTCTGTTAATTGCCCATCATTGTCCTGCCGCCTGACTCAGAGATAACTCCCTCCGGACTATTCTCCTGTTAATGAGCCTAATCAACACTTGGCCTCATGACTCGTTACCCCATTGTGAGATGCTCCGCCCAGAGGGAGGAACCAAGCATTCCATCGTGGATATAATCTGAGGCTGAACACCAGAGACACCGGCTTCCCACTGGATTTCCAGAGGACAGGAGCTACACAGCCACCATTGGACTTCCTGAGGAAGAGCAGACTGTTTTACTACAGGATCACCGCTTCAGAGGACTGCAGCCACCATTCTACCAGACTGCTACCACCACCCTGCCTAACAGGGTGTCAGGTTGTACCTTGACTCTGTCAGTTTGACAGTGTTTTCTTTTACCTTTTTTTTCCCCTTTTCTTTAATTTCCATTAAATTGTTATTCTGACTTAGTGCCTCCCACTGGTTTGTTTTCAAACTAGTACATAATTTGGCGCCCAACGTGGGGCTTGCTCTGAGAAAAAGTCAGAATTACAATTTTGTATAAACAGAAATCTATTCACCATGGTGCTCAGCTGGTCTGCATGGGTACTGTATCTTGCTCTCTATATTTTTCCTCACATGGGGAACTACCTGCCTGTTGTATTACTCCTGTTAAAACCAGGGAATGGTATGAGAATTGCTTTATTGGTTTATTATGTCTATAGCATAATAACCTGCGAGGCGATGAATACCATTCGGAATATATACTCAATTTTGTTTGGCTGTCCTAGTCTGGGCTCCTATGTCTGGGACCTCTTCAACAATCACAGCCAGCCCCTGGTGGGAGGAGTAGAGAGTGGTTTCTTCCAGCCTTTCAGGCCAGGCACAGCAGTTTTTGAAAAATTGAGTTCCCTCTGGATGTTAAGGATGGTATAATCTTCTTGTCAGTTCTCTTCTCTTTTTTCTCTATGGCCTGCATTGTGTACACCATGCTTAGAAACAAAACACTACTTAGTGTGGTGCAACGTCTGCTTGAGGAGGAGGTAAAAAGGAGCAAAGCAGCAAATACCATGTCTACACAGACTGTCACACAGAAAGGAGCCAAAAGCAAAGCAACCGCATCCATTTCTACGCAGACCGTCACAGAGGAGAAAGGAACCAAGAGCAAAGCAACCGC